>NC_141137.1:87365858-88022058 GCF_053477565.2 Lygodium microphyllum
AGTGCCATAGGATGCATTCTGCTGGCCTCCTCTGCCAAATCCATAGCCTCTACCATGGTTTCCACTGCCATGTTGATTGGAATAGAAAACTGCATCCTTGTTTTTAGAACTCCTATATCCTGCAGCCAAACCAAGCTTAACCTCTTCATGGATAAGCAATGCAACCAGCTCATTGAAATCAGGCATTTCAGCCGGCACAGACACATAAGTGTAAAAATACTTATACTTAGGCCCCAAGCCGTTCAAGGTCATAGCAACCATGTCTTCATCTTCAACCTGTGAACCAACAGATGCCAACTGATCCGCAATGGTCTTAACCTCCGTGACATAATCTTGTATAGGTCTGCTCTTCCTCTCCATGTTGTTGAACTTCTGCATCAACTGTATCTTCCTGGCACTTGTGGTTGTGCCATAATACTTGACCAAAATGTCCCATGCATCCTTAGGAGAGCCGCAGTTCATTATTTGCATTACCATGGCATCTGAGATACATAAAGAGAGCCAATGTAAGACTCTACGAGCTCTTTTTGTCCAAGCTCGGTGCAATCGTCTCTGATTAGCCGTAGGTCGATGTAGGAGCTCAAGTCCAGCTTCCGCTCTAGTCACCAACTCTCAATAGCCTTTCCCTATTAAGAAGTTCTCCATGCAGAACTTCCATATGGCATAATTGTTACTCTTAAGATTTTCCCCCACTATCTGGGTTATGTTGTCAGTCCTTTTTGCATTTGCCATGTTGTACCAGACACTATTTAGTCACTGCCTGACTTCCTGCAAGCCAACAAGTCACTCTGACCAACCTCAGTCCTTGACTATTTATGACAGTTTTTTGCAACTATTCTTTGCAAAAAACCAGGGTATTTCAGCCCTTTACAACCTCAAAAAAATCCACAAACATGTGGTATAACCCGTAGGTACATCAATCAGTACATAGACTTTGCAGGTACTGTAACTCTGTGTCATGCAAGCTTATTGCAGTAAAGAGAATACGCAGCCTGAAACCTGTAATTTTTCAGTAACTAGCAGTGAATTTACTATCAAAAACCACTTTAAAACATGTCATACATGCTCCAAACTTTCCCAGACATTTGCTAGTATATGTAGGCAACTTGACATAGTCATACGGGCACAAAACAGTGCATATCCAACAAGTACAAGTGACATAAAACTGCTCCAAATTGTATACATCCAATAAACTATCAAACCATGATGTATTTCATCCCAAGAGATCCTCAAGCCACTTCATACATATGCCACTGTGTGTAGGGATCAATACATAACCATACGGGCATTCACAGACTCTCTATCTTCAAGAAGTAATGTCAAAAAGTACATGGACTGTTTATGACCAGCCAATACACTGTCAAAGCATTTGTTCTCTAATTTAGATTTCAATTTTTAAGAGCCTTCAATGATCATCTCAATGCTCATAGCATTCAACAATCATATCCCGTACCATACAACTCCCTGTAGGTAACAAAAGGCATGTATTTCTTCAAGTCAATGAGTGTATGATAATGACAGTTTTCAGCTTGTCATTGGCTTCCCAAAACTGAGCATTTCAGTCAAAAATTTCAGTCCACAACCATGTTAGACAATGCATATGGTTCCCAGATTATGTATATGCTTCAACAAGTTCTCCTGAGCATGTCAAGGAGCTCAAGGCTCTTGAATAGAGTCAAGTGTATGCTATATACTCACTGATTATAGCAGTTCTTCATTGTTTTCAGACCTATGGTCAACTGTTACAGCTCATAGATGAGCTCATGATCAAGTACTGACACATCCAAGACTTCAATGACCTTCTAGAGAGCATAGACAAGCTGTGTGTCAGTCATGGATGATGGAGTTGATGATTTGCAGACCATGAGGGCAGCAACATAAACAGGCGCAATTCACGTAGCCTGTAGATCTGATTCCAGCAGCTACTGTTGATGGTAATGATGATGATGAGCACTCAAATATGCTCAAGGGTCTCCTCAAAACTCCCACAGAAGCCTCAAACACTAACATGAAGCACAGACTCCATCTGATAAAAAATGCATACCTTGTTGCACAGACACAATGATAGCCTGCACAATGATAGCCTGCTTCTCTTCAACCACTGCCCTGAGTCTTCAGGCTGTAGGTCTTTCTCACAACTTCATGCCTTCAAGAGCCCATCCATGATGGCTCTGATACCATGATGGAAGAGAGAGGGAGAGAGACAATGTAATGGAGCAGCAACCTGACCTTCAAGTCGTTCATCCTATTCCATTATTTCATAGACTACAAACATAACATAAGTGTATACAATAGTACTAAGGTCCATAGGACCATTTACACTGTGTCTAAGACCACTGACTTATTTAATGTCCCACACTTTGCTGATACAACTGGACAAGACTAATGTCGGTCACACATACTATGAGCTTGATATTCTAACACAAACATTTTAAACATTCTCTCAAACTCATGAACCTTTAGTTCAAAGAAGCTCCTTTTGCAACTAGCTATGGTCTAAATTTGTGTCCCCTTGTCATTGTAACCCCAATCTTTACTTATCTTTCTCTTTGTAATTAGTTTATCTTTATCTCTCTCTTTTCCATGACTAGATTACAAGTCTAGGTAATGATATTGTGATATGTCGTGCACATATATTTTTTAAATGAAGTAAATCAGCATGTGATTGTGATTGGGAGAGCATCTATTAAATTCAATGAGGACAAAAAGTAAAACTCTTGCAAGAACAATGAATTGTAAGTTTGCGAGCTTGGGAAGTTGTTTGGCCTTTACATTGTCACTCTTCACAATTCCATTTGTATATGAAATCTTTTGGACATAGAACTTTGTAATCTTTGGAAGATAGTGATAGAACATGAATACCTTTTGGTTCTTTTGGTAAAGGAAGATGTTAATGATTGTTGTCAAAGAGTGATAGTGATAAAACATGGAATTTTGTAATCTTTGGAAGATAGTGATAGAATATGGATACTTTTTGGTTCTTTTGGTATAGTAAAGGAACTTGTTTATGATAAGTAATGTATGTGCATGTAGCTATGATAGTATACATCAAGCTACCAATTGTAGATGCATAAGGAATATTTGCTATTTCATACTTCTTGTCATCCAGCTTAGGAATGTTATTTTAATGGAGTTTCAAATATGGAGGAAACATGATAGTTTACTTGTAGGGTGCCCTCTCATCAGCTGCCCAAGCACGCTTTTAGCGGTCTATTGAGAAACGAATCTAAGCGTCGCTACCCAGCACTCCCATGGAAAGTTCTGAGTTTTGTCACTTAGGGTTTCTCGAATCCGCCTTGCAATGGAACGTTCATAGCCGAACCCACTAGGATCGACATGAAATTTGGGCTCCTAGTGGCCAAGGTCTCCTAACAACATTATAACGTTGGATCTTGGACATCCTACTTTACGCAAAGATACCCAATCCGAAGTAGACCCATGCCCCACTTGGTTCAAAGGGAATGGGAAACAAGAGGGATGTGCTACTCAATCTCTTTGCCCATAGGGCATGGTCCAATTTTGGTCCCCTAAAATGGTATGAATCGGGGTTCTATCCTAACAATTTCTAAAGGTGTAATGATGACAAAATCTTGTGAGAAGCCTCCCAGTTCTCTGGGACCACCCTACCGTAGAATGGACCGTTGAGGGTTCCGCTCACCCGCTTCCCTTAATAGCTTTAGTTTTCTAATTAGGTCCTACCACATTTATGTGTGACACTTAAAGTTAGCTTCATTAATTAAGCCTTTTAGGGAACATGGTTCGTTCTCATAACTTATAGCACAAACAGGAAAACAAAGCAAGCAATTTATTCATAAACAAGTTCAAAAAAGTTCCTTAACTTATCTTCAAGTTAATCTTTGTCTCCTGACCATATAGGAGAAATTATGTATCCCTTATGTCCAGCAAAAGTATCCCTTCTGCCTTGCAAAAGTAACTGGTCCAAATCTCATGGCACCACAAACTCAATCCTTTATCTAGAATAGGATCTCCCAACATTCCCAAATGTTGGGGGCCACGGAGGTCTTCAACTCCATTCTAGACCTAGCAAGGGGTGTTCAGAGCTCCAACTGACCTGGAAGCTGTCTAGGAGCGAAACATCATGTGGTTGGTCTTTTCACCACTCGATCTTCAACCCATGAATCGAGCAGTGCCCTCTTTGGGTTAATCTGCGGTGTGATCATGGAGGTGATCCACCTGTGCAATATATCCTTCCTTAATTAAATCCTTTAAGAATCCACCAACACAACAAGGCATTCATCCCTGATAGCATTTTCTAAGAAAACATTCCCTTGTCCCCATGGAAACTTGTCATCATAGAACCTTGCCATGCATTTACTATAAATCACAAGCACTTGGAACAATCATCCAAACAACAAACTAACAACCAGTTGAATGTAAAAGCATTTAGGATATTGTTCAATCAACCAACAAAAAAAACCAATTGTATTCTTCCCAAACAATGCAAGAATAGTTGCGATAATATTTCCATCGTATATATGTTCTCCCCCTTGGGATCAAAGAGTGATTCTATGTAAAATTTACTTAACACTTGTATGCACAATTTTTAATGTTATGATTATGCCATTCATAACCCTTAACCAATTCTTCCTTCTAATTGCTCTATCGACGACTAAGTCATATGCAACTAGGTGCAATTAACTTTCCTTAATACATGCACTTTGCAAGCTCGATCTTTTGAATACATGAGATAAAATTTATCCTTTTCGATTACCTATACTCGTGCATCATAGTATGGGGCCTAATGTATCTCATATGAGAATCAAAACAAGCATCTATCAATTTGGAAATACATTACTTACAATTGGTACCACAATTGGATTGATGGTGATGCCTTTGTCTAAAGCTTCGTTGTTGGTTATGGGATTGCCATCCGTACGTGACATTCTTTGCTTGGAGGCCATCATTCGGAAGTAGACTTGGAGATTAAGAAGGCGGAATTGATTCGAGATGGGAGAGTGTAGGAGAAGATGGCTAAGTTGAGGATTAAGATAGAGGGAATTGTGCAACCTCTCGAAGTAACTCTTCTCTCTCTCTCTCTCTCTCTCTCTCTCTCTCTCTCTCTCTCTCAAGCTCTCTCTCACAATCTCTTGGAGTGGTATCCTTTTCTCTACCTCTCTCTTATAGCCTCTCGGTGTCTCCTTATATCCCCTTGTGCCTCCCCCATGCCTCATATTTATAGTGAATTAGAGAAGAGGGCTTGTGATTGAGAAGTGGAGCTCTTTATGGAGGGGGATCTTGGAAAGATAAGTGATCTGATGCTCAAATCATAAATCTGATGGCTCCATTGGTTTCGAAAGGGGGGTAAAACTCCAAGACACTTGATTAAAAAGCTCTTAGTTCACTCCTTCTTCTTTTCTCTATTCGAAGTGCTATCTACTGCTTGTAGACTGTGATCGTGGCGTGCGAGATTTCGCTAGTCACTTTTCTTTATTGTTTAAATATTAAATATCCAAAACTAACTAAAACATCACTTATCTTTTCTTTTAAATGACATCCAATTCTAGAAATCTCCATATCTTTTTAAGATAATATCTAAAATATACTAGTTTTACCCAAAATCTAATATTTTTGGACCATCCAAACTATACACATTAATACTAGTGATTAATATAGCTCATAAGTCTCATTCACGTTATAACTTACGTGAAGGGTGGCTAGGACTCTTGATTTTCCTAAATAAAATATTTTTAATTAAATAAAAATGATTAGTTATTAAAGTTAGTTAGTTTTTACCTTGGTTAGTCTTTAGTTAATAATTTTACTAACTTATTATTTGATTAACTAACTTTCGAACTAACCAACTAACTTTTATTGCGTGGAAATATTACATTAGTACCCTCCTCCTTTTCATACTCATAATTCTCATGCAAATCCTATATTTTGCATTAGAGAACCTTCTTGTGTCTATCCCTCGTAATCCTCATGCTAGTACATTTTCCAAATTCTTTGTATCAAAGGTTTCATGCAAGCAGCCTTTTTTAAAAAAATACATCCACATCCAATATAGAATTCTTGGCAATAAGCATATCATCCACATAAAGGGTCAGGATGATAAGACTATCATCCATAGCCTTAGACTTCATGTAGAGTTAATAATTTGTCCCACTCCATGTAGATCCTTGTGAACCCATGAATGCATTAAGCTTATAGTGTCACTATGTTGGAGCTTGCTTTAGTCCATATAGACTTTTGTGAAACTTTCATACCAATCATTCCTTACCCTTGCACAACAGATCCCTATGGTTGTTTCATATAGATGTTTTCATGAAAATATCAAAGTAAGAAAACTACCTTTACATCCATATGGACAAGGTACATGTCTTCCTTAGTGAAAGCTGAAAAGATGATGGGTTTCCTCATACCCACCTAGCCTCCAATCCTCACTAAGAGAGCTAAAGAAGGGCACCACCTAGCCAAAGGGAGGATGGGCTAGGACATCCTTTTCCTAAGTGAATGAAAAGAACCAAAATGTAACTTCACAAGAGAGAATTCGTAACCCATCTTAAGGGAAATGAAGATGATGGAAGGATAAGAGAGGTGATGGCTCCTAATTTCTCCCATGAACATATATATAACATGAGGAAATGAGGATTCCCCACCAATAGAGCATATAAAAAGTCTTACTTAATAAGTTTAAGTATGAACGTAGAGGGAGAATTAGAAGAGAGTACATATGATCTGGACACCATATGATCTAGACGCCATATTAGAATATGAGAGAGAGAGGGAGAGAGATGAGAAGAGAGGGAGACAAGAGGAGAAGAGGTAGAGGAAGCCTGCCATCATGTATTCATGGAATGCTATATTTAAAAAAAGACTCACTCATAGCTTACCTCAAAGAGATGGACTAGCATGAGGGTGTTGCATAATGTGCTCTTAGTGGCTCCCCTTTGGGCTTGGTGCTCTAGAGTACTCTCATGTGCTTGTAATTGTATCTTTACATGCCCATGGGCACCTTATATAGCCTCCATGAATGATTAGATTAAGCCAATATTCTTAATTAACATAATCTTAGATGATGCATGACATCTTTGATAATATAGAGAATAGTGGATGGGACAAGTCCCCACCTTGGTCATCATGCAAGAAGCCAAGGTTGGTGGTAGACAAGCTGGAGAAAGGGAGCTAAATTACAAGAGGTGGGTGCCCAAAGCACATTATTATAATATATTTACAAGAAAGATAAAATGGAAAGTATATGTGATAAGGGTGAAAGAGGAAAGAAAATTTCCTGCAGCCAGTAGTCGCCTTCGAAACTTCAAATTAGTGAAGAATTTGAAACTTCGAAACTTCGAAACTTCAAATCGGTGAAGAATTTGAAAAAAGTTTATTTTGCAACTTTGTAGACCAAGTCAAAACTGATCGGATACTATAAGAATTTTCTTGAAATTTGATTTTTTCTAGGATTTATTAAAATTATTAAAAAAGACTTCTAAAAGGTGCTTTGACTTTAATTCCTTATATGCATATAAGCATGTGACAGAGAGGGTCCATGGTTGTAAGCTTTTGTGTAAGATCCAGATGACACCATGATGTCGACATTGACTTGTGTACAAGGGTGAGGTGTCCTCTAATGATGGTGACAGATCCCAAATCTTAGTGATGCACGTGGAACCCAAGTGTAGTTGGAGGTTAGTCCTTTGAAAAAATCTATGCACTCACTCAACCCCTAGGTATAATCCATTTCTAACTTCATTAAGATGACCCATCCCTTTTACCCTTTACATTGACATCCCTCCTAAGAACTTGTTTTTCTACTTGCTAGAGTTATCATAATCAAGAAGCAATGTAGCATACCTAGTGCTCAAAGAGTAAACCCAAAGTGATAAGATGTAGGGTTTAAGCTATGGGTAAGGCTCTTGATAGGGGTTTTGGCCAAATTTTGTGGTAGAGATTCGGTTTGTTAAAAACCCAGATCATTAGCCATCCCCTTACGCTAGAGGCATTCAAGCATCTAGCTTACTAATGATGGTCCAATAGAGCAGGGAGGACTACACCTTCTCTTTGGTGGCTCTTTGTCAAATGACTGCTCTAAAGTATCCCTAATTCTTTGAAAATAAGGCTTGAGTCGCCATCCATTAGTGAACCCTCCCATCCTAGCTTATAGCTGCCATTTGGATATCTCCTTATGACCATGAATGACCCTTCCCACTTGAACACACATTTAGCATCCTTTTTGTTATCAAAGCAGTTATCATAGCATAGCATAAGTGATCCTTCCCTTATGTGTTTGCTAGCAAGCTTCTTATTAAATGTGTTCCTTCTCTCTTCAACCTGCATGAAATACTGTTGGACTATTGCTTCTTTGTCTAACTCCAACCTCTCTGGATCTAAGATCCTTTCCTCTAACTTCTTATCTTGATTCTTCTCTCGACTGGCTACTAAAACATGTAAATTGGCTAGTTCTACTTCTATAGGAAGCAAAGTCTCTTAGCCATAAACGAGATGAAATGGAGTATAGACAAGTGAGGTTCTGAATGAAGTCTTGTAGGCCCAAAGAGCTGCACTTAATTTTTTATCCCAGTGCTTGGGGTGCATGTGTACTTGCTTGGTAATCATCTTACAAATCAACCCATTCACCTTTTCGACCAAACCATTATACTGTGGGTAGTAGGGAGTAGAATGCATGCGCTTGATTTTTAGCTTTTCCATTAGCTCCCCCACTAGATTGGCCCTAAGACTAGGACCTCGATCAGAGATAATTTCTAAAGGTATGCCAAACCTGCAACAAATGTTTTCAAACAAAATTTTTCCTACTTCTTGGGTTGTGATCCTACTAGTTGCTGAAGCCTTAGCCCACCTCATCATATAGTCCACACGCATTATGATGTATTCCTTGCCAGACTGAGTTCGTGGGAGTGGCCCTATTGCATCAATCCCCCATTTCTCAAATGGGCCATATGTAGTTATGGGATTTTTTTCCTCATGCACTAGCTTCCTTGGTCCAAACTTTTGGCAAGCATCACAAGTGTAGCACCAATGTGGCACATCTCGATGCACACTAGGCCACACAAAACCGACTTGGAGAATCTTTCTACTAGTTATTTCTTGAGCAAAATGTCTGCCACAAATCCCCTCATGGTAGCTCTTAATCACATCCATAATCTCCCTTGCTGTTGGCACCCTTCTAAGCACTGCATCCTTTCCTTTGTAATACAACACATCATTTATCAAGCAGTATTTAGTGGCCTTAGTAGCCAACCACCTTTTCTCACTCTTATTCATATGTGTAGGTGCCTCAACATACAAGTTAGCATCTAAGGCACATCTTTTGAAGTTTAGGTTTAAAAAGAACCTATCTATTTGCTGGTACCATGCTCTGGGGGCTCGTTTCAGCCCATACAATGCCTTCTTCAGTTTACACACTTTGTTCTTAGAATGGGGGGCCTCAAACCCTGGTGGCTGAGCCACGTACACCTCCTCCTTGAGGTCATCATTTAAGAACGCTGACTTAACATCCATTTGGTAAAATGGCCACTTCTTGTGGGCAGCCACTGCAAGTACCGTGCAAATAGTGGTCATTCTGGCAGTTGGGGCAAATGACTCTTGAAAATCAAACCCTTCAACTTGTGAAAATCCTTGGGCAACCAGTCTAGCTTTGTACTTTTCTAAGGTACCATCAGCCTTGTACTTTACCTTCCAGATCCACTTGGTGCCAATAACCGTCCGCTTTGCTTGTCGATCCACTAGCTCCCAAGTGTCATTCTTCATTATGCTGTCATACTCCACCTGCATAGCAGCCTTCCATGATGGATCTGTAAGTGCTTCTTCTAAGTCAGTTGGCTCCTTTACTTCTCTCATAATCTCAACCATCAAGGCCATATTGACTATGTGAGTAGAAGCCCTCCTTTGCTCCTCTATTCTCTGAGACCTCCTTGGTCCGTCTGCCTTCTCCTCAACATATGCAGGCATAGGATTATTGTGGTCATAGAACTGCTTCACCCAGCGCGGCAATGGCTTTTCCAGTGGGGTGATGTTAGGTTGGTGAACTTTTTCCTCATCATATGAAGATGATGCTTCCTCCTCCTTAAGGATAGGGATAGCTCTCGGGATAGGTTCATAGTGGACTACTTCTTCGCTTGATGATAAAGTGGAAGAACTTGCCTTCTCCTCCTCCACTGTATGCGGCTCCTCCTTGAACACCACATCATGGCTCACGATGATCTTCTTTGCCTCTTGGTCATATAATTTGTAAGCCTTCTGGTCATCACTATAACCCAAGAAGATACATTTTCTGCTTTTTGGTTGTAACTTGTTTCTCTTCTCATCTGGAACATGTGCATAACATTCACATCCAAAAATTCTGAAATGTGAGATAGATGGTTTCTTACCAGTGTAAGCCTCATGAGGTGTTTTTACCTTGAGAGCCTTTGTATAGCTCCGATTTAGAATGTAGACTGCAGTATTAACAGCTTCAGCCCAAAAATGGTTAGGCAATCCCTTGCCCTTTAGCATGCATCTTGCCATCTCCACAATGGTGTGATTCCTGCGTTCCACAACACCGTTCTGCTGAGGTGTGTGAGGCGTCGTCAATTGACGCTTGATCCCTTTGCTCTTGCAAAAGCCTTCAAACTCCTTTGAGTTGAAATCACCACCACCATCTGTTCTAAATTTCTTCACACTTTTCCCTGTTTCATTCTCAACAAGTATTAGCCATTCTTTAAACTTACCAAAAGCTTGAGCCTTATCACGAAGGAAGTACACCCACATCTTCCTACTGTAGTCGTCGACAATCAACATAAAATAAGAAGATCCCCCCAAGACCTGTGTAGGCATCTTACCACACAAGTCAGCATGCACCAACTCTAGAGGAGCCTGTGCTCTATTCTTGCTTTCTTGTGGAAATGCCTTTCTCTATTGCTTGCCCATCATACAAGCTTCACATGGTTCCTTCAATTCAGTTATTGTAGGTAGGTGAGCAACCATACCTTGCTTTTGCATCTCCTTCAATACTGCAAATCCGATGTGTCCAAACCTTTCATGCCAAAGCTTACTTGTGCCCACTCCAGCGGTGGCTGTAAGAGCACTTAGCTCATACAGGTTGTTCCTTCTTTCTCCTTTGCCAACAATTGTGCCAGCACTATCAATAATTTTTGCACCTGTCTTCTTGAACCTCACTTCATGACCTGATGCCAGGAGGCATATTCCACGGTGGATTCCGTGAGGTTTTACGGTGGATTCCGTAAACTTAGATGACCGGGGCCCATACGCAAAGAGGATTCTTTGTGCGAGAAGTTGATGGGGACGCCTGTCCTTTTCGGGCGTTTCATTAATTTAGTGTGTACATGGGTGATTCCATAGCGGGTGATTCCGCAAAATGCATATTAAATTAATAAACGTTTATGAGTTTAGAGTGCGCACTCGTAATAAATTAAGGTTAGGATTTATTTCTAACCAGTTGATTTATTTATGTAGCTGAAGACTGCTAGGTATTCACTTTTGTCGGTTTAATTGTGTTATTTTACTAACGATTGTGAATGCTTCAGTTGATGTGTAGAGATAGCAGCAGTGGCGGAGGAAAGCATTGGAGTCTAGCGGGTTTCCGATCTTTCGACTATATTTTGATAGGCGCCACGCCTATATTTTGATTATGTCTATAGAGACATCGACTATTTATTATTATTTTGTATGCGCTTATGCGCCTGGATATGTTATTTTTATTTGGACATTGAGATTGGGCGTGCCAGACTCTTTGGGCACCGTCCATTAGCTTTATTTTCCTATTTTTGGTAGAAAGCAAACTCAAAAGCTAAAAGCTTGTCATATTTTTGTAATTGGGCTATTTTTGAGCATAAAGATTGGAAATATATATTAAATACATGCTTTGTGAAGCGCTCACACAAGGCATGGGGGAGATTCAACCCAATTTGTCTCTTGTCTCATGTCGTGCTTGCTTTCTCATTGGTTTTTGTGCTAAAAAGTAGAGTGCTTTGTTCTTGGGGACCTTTGGGAATTCACTACGTGAGCTACCTGCGTCCGATCTGCGCACCAGTGGTATCAGAGCGGAGCAGAGATCAAGGGCTTCCAATCGCTACCAGTCTCGGGCGAAGGCGGAGCTCCAGGAACAAACGACCTCTACAGTCAATCTCGTCGCGAACCGTCGATACAGGCAGACTTCTGGCGATCAAGAACCCCTGTTTCCACTCTCAGATCGCGAAGGACCACTCTCTGTCGGCGGAGGACCACTCAAACACTTCCTTCATGAAGTCGTGGAGTTACAGATAAGATCTTTCCTAATCAAGTTTAGTTTGAGCTTAAAGCTTAGTCTTAAGCTTAAGAAACTTTAAAAAAAGTTTCAAATCGTCAATCGACTGGCAAGAAGATACCTCCGAAAAATCCGCGCGGAATCAAAAACGGCCCCCCCCCAACGATTGAAAAAACGGCGGCCTATTTCTCCATTACTTAAGCTTATTAAGCTTAAGCTTAACTAATTAAGCTTAAGTTACCTTTATACTCTGCAAGTCAGTGAAGGCAGATAAGTCTGCAAACTCTCGGTCACGCACTCCAGAAGACAAGTTTCGCAAGTCGACACTAATCAAGTACTGCAAGTCCTGCAAGTCAGCTAAGTTCAGCAAGTTCACAACCCTGCAAGTCTGTTAAGTCTGCAACTCTGCAAGTCAGACTAAATCAGAACTGACTAACGCTCGAAACTCCTAGAAGACTTGTTCGTTTGCAAAAACTCAGAACTGGAAAGTTGTTCGCAGCAAGCTGTTTTACCTATCTGCAAGTTCGTTGAAGTACTTTCAGCAAACAGAGACAGAAATATTTCAGAATTTCTGAAAATTGAAGAAGAAAATACCCAAAAATACATAGCCTTGTAACCCCAAATTTGAGCTACGCTCATCCCGCTAACTGATTTTGAGTGAGAAAGGTTTGTTGAGTTTTACAGGATGACTTCCCCACATATGGATGATCCTATGGCTGAAGACGACCTACCCGAGCCTACCATGGAGCAAAAGCTGGATCTTATCATGTTACAATTAGACGAAGAGCGAAGAGCTAGGCAAGCCTTGCAAGCGCAATTGACAAAGCTACAAGGAGCGTCCACTGATAAAGAAGAACCGCAAGCTGAAGATTTGATACGCCGTACCATCGACGCCACTCTTGAAGCACAAACCATTCGCAAGGAATCCAAGATAAGTAAACGAAGTTTCAAGTTTCGCACTTTCAATGGCATAAGAGAAGGAAAGACTGTTTTATCATTCATTAGCCAGTTTGATGACTATTTCCATGAGGAAACTTATCCTGAGAAAGATAAAATCAAGTGTGTTACTAATCATCTGATAGATAGAGCATCACTTTGGTGGACTGTCGTCCGCAAGAGCATAGAATGTCCTGCTACATGGGAAGATTTCAAGAAGAAGTTTATGCAAAATTTTCTACCACCGCAATTTCATGAGAAGGCAATCAAGCAATGGGATTTACTTCAACAACGCGACCGTGAGCCTATTCCACAGTATACAGAGCGTTTTTGGAATGCACTCTTACAGCTACGCATGCTTGAAGACGTACCAGAGACGACACATAAGCGGAAGTACATGTCTGGACTTCTTGGACATTACTACGCTGAGGTGAATATGTTCAAGCCTGCTACCCTTGAAGATGCTATCTCCTTAGCTCACGACACTGAAGATAAGTTACGTGGAAGAGATCGACGACCACAGTCATTCCAAGCAAACGGTAATTATGGATCTAAACAATTCAATTCAAATTTCAGAAGGTTTAATCCAGGTCGTTTCTCATCACCATCTTTCCGCAAGAATTGGCCTAAACCACCTGCATTACCATCCACTGTCAATCCAAATCCTAAGCCTATCCAACAAGCAAATCCAAATATACCCAGACTCCCAGTCATTGCAAATAATGTGACCAAAGCCAAGCCCATCGTATGCTACAAATGTCACCAGCCAGGCCATCTCGCAGCAAATTGTCATTCAAAGAAGCCATCAGCACATATCAACTACCTTGGAGCTATGGACGAGGACGAGCATGAGGATATGCCGGATTTCACTGAAGAAGAAGATGATCCTACTACTACTTCCGACACTTTACCAGGTATGCCTACTTCACATTCATTGTTGACTATGAAATGTATGGTGCATGGAAAGGAAAGAACTGTATTGCATGATGACGGTAGTACGCATGATTTTATTTCAGCAAAATTGGTAAAGGAATTGAAATTGCATACAGTACCTACGCATTATCGCATAAAAGCTGCATTTTTAGGCACTAGGTACAATGGCACACAAGAAGTTCAAAATTTAGAAATTCAAATTGGTCCATATATTGAAAGAAGAAATTTCTTAGTTGTCCCATTACAGTCTAGCGACATTATTCTAGGAATGCCATGGAGACACCAGCATAATCCCAATATAGATTATTCCACACACACAATGAATATTAATTTTCAAGGAAAATCTATTACATTATTTGGTATGCATGCATCTCATATGTTTCCACTGCTTTCGCATACTCAAGCAAAACGTGCACTACGCAAGAATACTAAATCATATCTCATTTGGGTGAATGAATTGCATGCAAAAGAAACTCATATGCACCCTAGACATAAGGAATTTCTTGCATATTTTAAGGACTGTTTTGCAGAAGATCTACCACCAGGTTTACCTCCATCACGTCCAGAAGACCATAAGATTGACCTAATACCTGGCACACAACCACCTTGCAAAGCCCCATATAGGCACAATCAAATAGAGCAAAAAGAAATCCAGAGTCAAGTAGAAGAATTACTAAATAGAGGCTTAATTCGACCTAGCAGTTCTCCATTCGGTGCACCTGTGCTCTTAGTCAAGAAAAAGAATAATACTTATCGGATGTGTATTGACTACCGAGCATTAAACAAGATCACTGTAAAGAATAGGTATCCTATACCTAGAGTTGATGACCTTATGGACAAACTGCAAGGATCTTCTATATTTAGTAAAATTGATCTTAAATCTAGATATCATCAGGTGAGGTTAGATAGATCCGACATATTTAAGACTGCATTCAGGACACAGTTTGGCCATTACGAATTCTTAGTTATGCCATTCGGATTAACTAATGCACCTGCCACTTTCAGTAGAATGATGAACCGTATTTTTCTAAAATATCAGTATTGTGTGATTGTTTTTTTTTATGATATTTTAGTGTTCAGTCAAAGTGAAAAAGAGCATTATGAGCATTTATCATTAGTTTTTCAATTACTGAAAGAAAATCAATTGTTTGCAAATCCTGACAAAAGTGAATTCTTTAAGACAGAAATAGAATATCTAGGTCATATTGTATCAAAAGAAGGAATTAAAGTTGATCCTAAGAAAATTGACGCAATATTGCATTGGCCTATTCCTAAAAATGTACATGAATTACGCTCATTCCTTGGTCTTGCTAGTTTCTATAGGAAGTTTGTACGTAATTTCTCATTACTTGCTTTACCACTGACCAAACTTCTTAAGAAAGGCATTGTTTATCAATGGACTGAAAACCAGCAGAAATCCTTTGATTTACTTAAACGTGCATTGACCAATGCCCCTGTCCTACAATTGCCTAACTTTAATAGACCATTCTTTTTAGTTGTGACCGATGCTAGCGGATCAGGAATAGGAGCCGTGTTAATGCAAGACAACCATCCAATAGCATATTCTAGTTCTAAGCTGAAACCTTCTGAGCTTAAATATTCCACTTATGACAAGGAACTCTTAGCAGTTGTACAAGCATTGAAACAATGGAAGCATTATTTAATGGGTTCAGAATTCATGATAAAGACCGACCAGCAAAGCATTAGACATCTACTTAGCCAACCCCAAATTTCTGACCGCCATATCAAATGGGCTTCATTCATTCAAAGTTTCCATCCTATCATTCAATACCAACCTGGAAAAGAAAATGTAGTTGCTGATGCATTAAGTAGAAGACCTGCAATTCATAACATTTCTATCATATCTTTTGATTCTTTGATTGCTATGAAAGACACATATCACCAGGATATTACTTTTCATTCTGATTGGCAAAAATTAGTTCAAAATAATTTCATTCCTGTTGATTCATTATCATATAATGATGGATTCATGATTCTTTGAAAAGAGACTGTGTGTTACTATTCCATTCCGATCTTTTCTTTTGAATGAAATTCATTGTCCCCCATATCAAGGTCATAGAGGTATCATTTCTACATTACGCATGTTAACTGAAGATTTTTATTGGCCGCATATGGAAGCAGATGTGTCTAATTTTGTTTCTGAATGTTTGATTTGTCAAAGAATAAAAAGACATCATGGTAAACAGTATGGGTTATTAATGCCTTTATCTATTCCATCTAAACCTTGGGAACATATATCTATGGATTTCATTACTGGATTACCAAATACTAAATCTAATCATGACATGATTTGGACAATTGTAGATAGATTTAGTAAGCAAGCATATTTCATTGCATGTAAGAAAACTTTAACAGCATCACAAGCAGCACAGTTATTTTTGAAAACTATTTTTACTAACCATGGATTGCCGAAAGTGATTATTTCAGATAGAGATTCTAGATTTTGTAATAATTTCTGGATTACACTGTTTGCAAATCTAGGCACAAAGATTGATTTCTCATCTGCATTTCATCCAGAAACAAATGGACAAACAGAAGCCACAAATAGCACTATTTTAGATCTTTTACGTGCATACACTATCTCTAAACCTCAAACATGGGATACTCATTTGCATTTATTACAGTTTGCCTACAATAATACACCGCACACATCTACAAAGAAAGCACCTTTTGAAGTTATTTATGGACATAGATTATCTACACCTGTTGCATCTTTGTCTAATAGAATACAAAGTGCCGATGATATTGCTGTTATGCATAACACTATTTTTGATGAGGTCAAGGATATGATTGCTAAAGCCCAACAATCATATACCAAACAAGCCAACAAGAAAAGACAAGCCATGAATTTCAAAATTGATGATTATGTTTGGCTTAGAATAGAGAAACGTAGACTGCAAAGTGTAGATAGACATCCAGTTGTTAAATTAGCCCCTAGATTCTACGGACCATTTAGAATCATTCATAAGATTAATGACAATGCATTCAAGTTAGAACTGCCATCTCATTGGAAAATTCATAATACATTTCATATTAGTTTATTGAGACCATTTAGAGGACAATTACCTATCCACCCTGTCTATGAAAACCCACCTTTACTAGAAGAAGAGACTGAAATCCTTGAACCAGAAGCCATCATAGACACTGACTACATGACCACTAGAACTGGCTGAAGGTACTCTAGATATCTCGTGAAATTTAAGAACCATCCTGTAGAGGAAGCACAATGGATGCACGCTAGAGACCTAAATGCTTTCCCCACTCTGTTAGCTCCACATTGAGCTAATAGCAATTGAGGTCAATTGCTATCCCACCCCGGGGGTATGATGCCAGGAGGCATATTCCACGGTGGATTCCGTGAGGTTTTACGGTGGATTCCGTAAACTTAGATGACCGGGGCTCATACGCAAAGAGGATTCTTTGTGCGAGAAGTTGATGGGGACGCCTGTCCTTTTCGGGCGTTTCATTAATTTAGTGTGTACATGGGTGATTCCATAGCGGGTGATTCCGCAAAATGCATATTAAATTAATAAACGTTTATGAGTTTAGAGTGCGCACTCGTAATAAATTAAGGTTAGGATTTATTTCTAACCAGTTGATTTATTTATGTAGCTGAAGACTGCTAGGTATTCACTTTTGTCGGTTTAATTGTGTTATTTTACTAACGATTGTGAATGCTTCAGTTGATGTGTAGAGATAGCAGCAGTGGCGGAGGAAAGCATTGGAGTCTAGCGGGTTTCCGATCTTTCGACTATATTTTGATAGGCGCCACGCCTATATTTTGATTATGTCTATAGAGACATCGACTATTTATTATTATTTTGTATGCGCTTATGCGCCTGGATATGTTATTTTTATTTGGACATTGAGATTGGGCGTGCCAGACTCTTTGGGCACCGTCCATTAGCTTTATTTTCCTATTTTTGGTAGAAAGCAAACTCAAAAGCTAAAAGCTTGTCATATTTTTGTAATTGGGCTATTTTTGAGCATAAAGATTGGAAATATATATTAAATACATGCTTTGTGAAGCGCTCACACAAGGCATGGGGGAGATTCAACCCAATTTGTCTCTTGTCTCATGTCGTGCTTGCTTTCTCATTGGTTTTTGTGCTAAAAAGTAGAGTGCTTTGTTCTTGGGGACCTTTGGGAATTCACTACGTGAGCTACCTGCGTCCGATCTGCGCACCACGACCAAGATCAGTTATGGCAGCAACAACTGATAAGAGATTTCTCCTTATTTCGGGAACATACAACACATTTGAAAGCTTTTTGACTTCACCATTTGTAGTAACAAAAGAAATAGTACCTGTGCCCGCAGCAGGGCATTTAGTATCATTTCCAACCGTCACAGTGATGGATTCTTGTAGAGGCTGCATAGAACTGTATAGACCTTTCTTGTTGGTCATGTGATGGGAGGCCCCACTATCCAACACCCATGAGTCAGGGGTAGATTCTTCTTGCGCTGAGGAGCACACTTCCTCAATGGTCGCCATGAATAATTCCAACTCTGCTTTAGCCGTATTGGCTGTCTCATTCCCTTTACTTTTAAGGGTACCATTCTTTTCATCTGCCTTCTTGACACTACAATCTGCAATTGCATGTCCTTTCTTCTTACAGTAGAAGCACTCTCCTTGAAACTTCTTCTTGCCGCCCGTCTTCTTTTTGTCACCATCATTTTTGGTGGAGGAAACACCTTTGCCTTTTGCATTGGCAGAGAATGCAACATCTCCATTGTTGCTTCCTTCTCGGGCTTTCAGCCTCAACTCCTCCTCCATTAATAATGCACAAAACTCCTCAAAAGTCAAAGCTTGAGGTCTCACATGAGTATTAAGGGCAGTTACTAGTCCATCAAACTTTTGTGGACAAATCCGAAGACACCTCCGAGCTAGCTCTTCACTAGTCGTTTGTATCCTAGCGCTAGCCATCTGGTCGCGCAGATTCTTAATCCGAGTGATGAATGCTTCAACCGTCTCTCCTTCAACAAACTTCTCCGCTGCTAGTTGATTCTCCAAGTTTTGAATCCTTGTTTGGTTTCGTGTTTCATACTGACTCCTTAGTACATTCCAAGCATCTGACGCTTTGGTTGTATGCTGAATCAGAGTCAAAACACTGTCAGAACAGCTTGTAACTAAGGCACACAATGCATCTGCATTCCTTCGTTTCCAAGCTCGTTGAAGATCTGCATTCGGAGGAATCATCACACTAGGATTTGATGAGTCGGGGGTAGGCTGCGGTTCTGCGTCAGTCCCCAGCACAGTCTCCAGAAGCTCATAAGAATCAAGGATAGTTGTAATTTTGAACTTCCACAAGGTGTAGTTTGTACCATCTAACTTGCCTTCACTGAAGGTTGGTGGACGAATCCTTAGTGTTTGAATAGCCGGTATAGCAGCACCACCTCCTGCACCGCTTCCTGATGCGCCAGAATTGCTTCCCGGAGTCGACATAGTTTCTCTTTGCTATTGAAGCATTTGCCTCTTGCACGCTCTCCGATCTCTAGAGCTCCCTGGGCTCTGATACCATGTAAAATATTACACGGCGCAGCAAACAGAATCTGAGAAAGAGATAGAGAGTACACAATAGATAAGAGGAGAATCAGTAAATTCTTTAACTCCAAACAACTGATACAAAGATGGCTCTGTCCACCCGTGCGCTTCCACTGTGTGAAGCTTAGATGGAGATCTAGACAGAAGATAGGTGAAGAGCTTAAGGCTAGCTGGAATAACAACTTTGACTGGGTGAAAGATGGCTGCGAAGGGGTTTAGCTTTTATAGACCGCGAAGGTCGTTAGGTCCCGACCTACCATATGAGCCTCCACTAGTCGGCCAGGGAATGTTCCCTTTACCATCGGGCCGGGGGCGCTGCCCCCGGGCCCCCGCCAGGGGGGCCGCTGGCCCCCCTGGGACCCCCCAGCCAGGGGCCGCTTCCGCGACCCCCGGACCCCATAATAGGGGCCCCTTTTAACTCCCTTACACCGCAACTCGATGCAATGCGCCTCGAGTTGATACCAGCTTAACCACTCTGTCTAACCCAAATATTAGACCCACAATAGTCACCTTTTTGCCATCCGATCACATAGACCTCATCTAATATACAAGTCAGGACTCAACCAATGTCCGGGCTCACATTTGGCTTCTCCTCATAATGGGGGCCTTACAACTTTGAGCACCATGGATCATTGGTAGCACCTAATGAGGGTGGGGCATTGATCATATCTAACATCCTCCACCTTGAAGGTGTAGTTAAACTCTTAGAGTTGTATCACCCACTTAGCGATTCTAGCTGAAACATCCATGTGCTGTAAGGCATAAGAAAAATGCTCTTTTGTTGTGATCACTGTGAACGGCCTAGGGAGAAGATAAGGACGAAACTTTCTTACAACAAACATTAGAGACAAAACCATCACCTCCACCATCTTGTACCCTCATTTTGATGTTGCCATTACTCTATTAGAAAAGGAAACCGGCCTCATCATGCCACTTTTAGCATCCTTTTGTATTAATGTTGTCCCTAGAGCATCTTCCCCAAAACTTAGGTTGACAAAAAAATCTTGATCCCAACAAGGCTGTAAAATTATGGGAAGGGTGCTGAGAGCCTTCTTCACCTCGTGAAAGCACCTTTCGCTTTTGTCACTTCACAAGAGCTCCTTAGAGTGGGTCAACTGTTGCAGTGGAAACACTAATTGGGGAGTCTCCCCATATATCACACATTCTGAATGAAGAGGTTTGTTGCTTCACAAAAGATGGTGATAGCACTACCAATAGGGCCTTAATTTTACTTGGATCCGCTTCAATGCCCCTCTCACTTACGGTATGCCCTAACAAAGTTATATTACTTTTGCCAATACGACACTTCTCATGGTTTAGCTACGTCCCATTTGTGCTAGGTGATTGAAACCTTCATTCACCTTCCCTAGATGTAGAGCCTTAGAACTTTCAATACAAAAATCATCAATAAAGACCTGATGGACTTATCAAAATATGACTAGAAGACATAATTCATGAATCGCTCGAAGGTAGCTAGGGCATTTGTTGATCCAAATGGCATTACTTTGTAAGCAAGACACCTCCAAGGCGTGATGAAGCTGTGCTGATCCTCCTCAACTATTCGGATCTAGAAATAACCTGAATAGCCATCACAAACAGTGTATCTCTCATGCCAGGCCACCTCGTTGAGTATTTTATCCTGAAAGGGAGGAGGGAAGTAATCTCTCTTTGTTGTAGCATTTAGCGCTTGTAGTCCACACAAATTCGCCATTTGCTGTTCTTCTTGGGTATCACCACTACAAGTGAAACCCACTCAGAGTCCCCTCTTGGAGAGATGAAGCATGCGTTCAAAAGTCACTACACCTTAGTGAATAGAGTGTTTTGTTGAACTACTCTCAACCATCGTAGTCGCTGCACCACTAGCCTTGCTCCATCTTTTAGATTAATATGATGTATTGCCATTACACTTGTGATGTGTTCATAATTAGAAATAAAAAGTGTAGAGTGTTTTATCACCACTTTCATGTAGGCTGCCTTCTCCTCAGCTGATAGATCCTTAAACATTTTTTCTAACCCCTCCTTCTCAACCTTTGGAAGTTGATGCAAAATTTCACTACTAAAAGGCCCTTTCAATGTAATCCCTATCACTTCTAGAGAGCTTTCTTCCTCCTCATTATAAGACTTTCCCTCTATCGTACATGACCAATCCTCGCTAGAACTCCATTCATCAGCGGTGGTCTCTAACACAAAATCCTCATGTCGGCCCTCCTTCATGTTGTAGATAATGCTCTTCCATTTTTTCTGCAGCCCCTTCTATGGCCTTAGCTCTAAAGCCTCTATCTCCCAATCTTGTCTGGCTTTCATTCCCATTAGCCATGGTCACCCAAGAATGAGTGGATAGCCATCCCCCTTCACTAGCATCACATATGTGTCAAGCTCCAATTGCACTCCACACACCTTTACCTTGACTTTCTTTATAACTCCCAAACAATTTACTACTACATTTTAGCCATTTTGGCCCCAAATTCAGTAGTTTTACTTACCTATAATCCCTAACAATGCATAAACTTTTCCATCATGACACAAATCTTTGCACCTCCATCCACATATGTCTTTGATACTCTCTACCCATTGATTTCGGCTTCCACTAGAGGCACAATATCTTTTGTCTTTCTAGCCTTGATTGCATTCATGTGTCTATTCTTCATGGGTCTAATGCTTACCATCTTTGACCATTGTCGCCGCATTGTTAGAGATAGATGTAGTAATTGTGACCATCAAGTTTTTGGCCCTTAATCCCTCACATTAGCAAGCAAATCATAAGCTCTAGTACCTTTACCTAGGGAAAAATCATCTGGCTCAATGCATCGGTGTGAGCGAGCCCTCCTATTTTTACTTCCGCGTGTCTTTGAAGCCTTAGTAGACTCTGCCTCTTCTTCCATATGTTCAATCTCCTCTAGTAGTGTAGGCTCCATCTTCTCAATTCTACGAGCTTTCTTCATCGGCATTGCTTCAACCTCTACTACTTTGGCCTTTCCTTTGACATCACTCTCATCCAAATTGATCATCTTGACATCATGATTCTCTGGCATGGCCGGATAGGCAAGGGCGGCACCTCTATAAGTGATCGAGGATGTTGGAGAACTTGAATCACTGGTGGAGGCCCTGGATTCGATGAAATAAACCTCTCCCTGGGTGGTGTCACTTGTTGTCCCCTCCTTCTTGGTTGGAAACCCATTTCTTGGCAGATGTTTGGGATGAGGACAAAAGTACATATCATGGCCAGTCTCCCCACAATTATAGCAAATATATCCTCTTTCTTGTCTCCTTGGGCCCCGATTGCCTTCATTTGCAAGGGGAAGGGAGAGTACTCCTTGCACTAAATTCAACGAAAGGGTTTTAAGTTGATTAATAATGCATTGTAGGAGCTATTGATGTGGCATATTTAGTTTGGGTAGAGCCTCTGCTATTTCTCTAGGTCTTGGCATGGTTGGTAAAGCTTGCATGGGCTCAACTCCCCCCTTCAACTAGGCTTGATACTTCAATTTCCTATCTTTCTCCCTAGCATAAGTGACTGGTTCTTCATAGGATGTGGGAAAATTTCCTTTGACGTTTTCCCTTAGTAGAGGGTAGAGTCCCGGCCAGAAAGCGACCGGAAAACAATCTTTCTTAAGGCAATCGAGTACTCTCTCTCTCTTGGCTAAGGAGGCTGTCCATTTATCCCATAATTTTATAAACGTGCCTTCATATGCTTGGTACTCCCCTAGTAAGGTTTGGCGAATATCTAGGAGTTGTCTCCAAAGATCTTTAGGAGGCTCTATATCTTGGTACTCGTGCAAGAATACGGTCTTGAGATCCTCCCAATTACTCGTATCCTCCATGAGGGATTGATACCACACTCGAGCATCACCCTTTAGAACTAAAGAGAAGGCCCGTACTTTGGTTGCTACATCATCCCAGCCTATGACTAGGAAGGCCATTTCTAAATTATCTAGAAAGTCTAGAGATTTCTCTCCTTTGTGTCCAAAAAAGCTTGGAAAAGCCATGATAGGAAGATGTTGATCTAGCTCAATACAAAACAAAGATGAACACGTCTAGGCCCAAGTCATATCTTATTAAGGGTAGAATAAATTGATTCACAGATGCATTAATCTTATCAAGAGAGGGCCCAATAAGTCCCTTATGATATTTTGGAACCTGAGCTTTGTGCTAGCTATTATGTGCACGGCTTGCCTAGCAAGAGGATAGATAGGTGCATACAAATCCCTATGGTTCATGGAATGCACTTAGATTAAAATGAATATGTGCACATTAAAGGAGATGTTATAATCCAAAATAGAAAATATTATGGGGCCAGGGGACAATAAGATCTCTCTCAACCTTTTAGCTCCAAAATAGAAGACCAATCTTTGCTGAAATGTATCTTCCTACTAATGCACATTTCACTCTAATTTTTTGAACCGATTGAAAGTTGTAGCAAATAGGATTATTCATTTATGCATTAACTACAAATTTCCACTACAAACTTTTATGAAGCGTGTTGCTGAAGCTCTGTTCTCTTAGATCTCACTACTCGAGAGATGTGAAGGATTTGCTCATCAGTGATTAGCCTAGCTTTGGTGTGACCATTATCAGCCTTGTGAAGTTCATAGGTTTCAATAGCTACCTTCTCAATTACTTTGACCCTTCTTGCTAGTAGTAGTTGAAGTGCATCACCATATGTAGCCTTTTGCCAATATTGCATACCATTGATGTGTAACTCCCCCTCCAAAAACTTGTTAATCCCCGAATTTGAAAGTGCATTTACCATTTGAAGACAAGGCTCCTTAGGGAGTGTCTTTACACTAGACACAAAGGAGTCAACACAATGCCTTGTCCTAGAGACTTGATGAGAGAAATATTTCTCTTAAAGTAAATAAGGATATTTATAATTAACTTGCTTTACCTGCATACATGTCGTTTGTCGATAAAGATTCTTCTTCTCTTGAGCTTCTTTTGAAGACCATAGTGGTACTCTTAAGCAATGAATCCCTTGAATAGGGTTTGATAAAGATTCCTCCTTAGCGATGCCTTGACAAACACTCGTTAAAGAAGAGGACAACTCCTTAGATGTTTCTTCCTTCATAGAAATTCTAGAGCATAGCTTGAGAAGTTCCTCAGTGGGGACACCAAAATGAGAGCTGAAAAGATGAGTGGGTTGCCTCTTATTAACAACCCAGCTTCCAATCCTCACTAAATGAGCTAAAGAAGGGCACTGCCTAGCCAAAGGGAGGATGGGCTAGGACATCCCTTTCCTAACTGAATGGAAAGAACCAAAACACAACTTCACAAGAGAGAATTTGCAGCCCATCTTAAGGGAAATGAAGATGATGGAAGGTTAAGAGAGGTGGCGACTCCTAATTTCTCCAATGAACATATATATAACATTAAAAAATAAGGATTCCCCACCAATAGAGCATATGTCAAGTCTTACTTAATAAGTTTAAGTATGAATGTAGAGGGAGAATTGGAAGAGAGTACATATGATTTGGACACCATACGATCTAGATGTCATATTAGAATATGAGAGAGAGGGCGAGAGATGAGAAGAGAGGGAGACAAGAGGAGAAGAGGTAGAGGAAGCTTTCCATCATGTATTCACTAGGTGCTCCATGCCTAGACTCGCCGGGGTGGGCGCTATTTTTGGTGGGGGGAGGGGCGGGTGCTGGACGCGTGGCACCCGCCCTGGCGTTCTCTTTATTTTTTGTGGGGGAGGTGGGGGCTACCACGTGGCACGCGGCCCCCACCTCTCCTTAACTAATAGTATAGATGGAGTGATATTAAAAAGAGACACACTCATAGCTTACCTCAAAGAGATGGACTAGCATAATGTATTTAGCATTTGTCCCCTATTCAATGCACATTTCTTTCTTCTTTCCTTGTAGTCTCTCTATGTTTGTGTTTCCTTTCTAGTGTATACTCTCATAGAAACCATTCAAGGGAATACCCTTAGTTACAAGATCCTATATTCAATAACCCTCCTTTGTTAGAGGCTGATATTAAAATTTTAATTCTTAAAGCAATCCTCCTAACCCATGACCAGATTACCACTCGAAAAGAAATCAATACCATAGGTATTTAGTCAAGTATAAAAATCATGCTATGGAAGAATCACAATGGATCCAAAAATCAGAGAAAACTCTGGAATGTGACAATCTAATTAATTCCCAGTACTCACAATCACATTACATGTCCCATAAACACAGATTCACCCCACAACGGGTAGTGTTTTGTATAAAATCCATGGAATTTTACTACAAATATTTACCACGAGGCAACACTAGTTAGAATTTTACAGTGGACATTCACCAGAGGAGGCAGAACTAGTATATGATGCAAATTACTGCAATAGGACACCTGCATGCGGTTACCATAGTAGGCCACACCTACATGCAATTGGCAACCCTTGCATATTTTTCTTCAAGTTATCAACTAGGGACATTTTCTTTTTAACCCTTGAGAAATATTATGAAATTATATTTATTTATGAAAAAAATATAAATTTTAGATTATTTTGATTATTATGTGTATTTTTATCTATTTTTCACATAATCTGTGACTTATCGCGCAAACACACTTGTGCAATATTGGTTGCATTATGCCTGGTAGATAGCTAGAAGGATACTAATGTGTTTTGTGTTATGGTGAGTAGATAATTAGACGAAACTATGCAAATTTATTATTTTGGAGTTCATATTTTAATACATTGAATTTATATACTTCATAACATGGAAAAATATTATCGAAAAAACCATATTTTTGTATGCACCTAGTAGTGCAAGGATTTTCCATGTGCACATGTATAATAGATTTATTTTGAATTTATTAATTAGATAAGACAAAATATTTTTTTTTTGTTATAAAGCTATTTATAATAGAATATGATTGATTTATTTGCACAAAAGTAAGACATGCAAGGAGAGGAAAAGAAAGAACCCAAAAAGGATGCTTTCAATGTATTTTAAGCACAAAAGCTTATTTGAATATTATAAATACATAAATGGGGGAGATTCTCGCACATGCATTGAGGGAGATTGCACCCAATCTTGTGTTGTGAAAATTTTGGAGCTTTCTTCTCTTGTGCAATTTATTATCTTCTTATTTTCCTCTCAATTATTGGCAATTGTATGATGAAGGCTAACAACTCTTTTTAGGGGATACTTTTACATGGAAAACTTACCAAAAATTTGAAAAAAGAAAGAAAGCATAGAGTGCTTTAACTACTTTTTGGGCTTAAAATTTTGGCTATTTTCAAAATATATTTGCCATTGATTGGCCATTGTAGTGGCATTTAGGATGTCGTTGTATTGGTCTTCCTACTTATGCAATTAATATTATCCTGGTTGCTTCTTGGTTTGCATATATTGTAGTGGTTATGGCCTCATCGTTCACTTCAAAAAATGCTAATTTCAATATTGAGAAGTTGGATGGCACTAACTTCTCATACTAGAAGGAATAGATATATAATATATTGGTCCAAGAGAAACAAGTTAAGCCCATTAAATTGGAATTTATCAACCTTGAATTGGAAGGGGTAAAGCCTAAAAGCATGAAAAGAGATAGTTGGGATGAAATGCGTCAGGACTTTTTACACTCTATTATCATGTTGAATATCTCTAAATACATTTACTTTAATGTAAGTGAAACAAATGGTGGTGCATATGAAGTGTGGAAAAAGCTATGCAACCTCTATGAAAATCAAAGTACTGCATCTCAAATTTATTGGTTAAAAGAACTCATTGGTCTTGTTATGGAAGAGGGGGCATCCATGTCCAACCATTTCAATGAATTTAATACTATCTTTAGCTAGTTTTTTGCTCAAATTTCTTTTGAGGATTCAATCAAAGCCATGCTTCTACTTAACATAATGTTGAGAGTAGTTTTCTTTTTCACAAGGCCAATAGAAAGAATAATGCATGTTGTTAACCCCAACACGAAGAAAGCAAAAGAAAGCGGAAAAGACGCAGGGCAAAGGCGGAAAAAAGGTAGCCCGACTGAAGAAAGAAGAAGAAAAAAGACCAAAAGCGCAAGGGCAACCTTAAAAGTCCAAGGCAAATGCCGAAGGGGAAAGGCGCATTTTATAATGGAAAAGGCACACCCTGAAATCTTGTAAAAGAGCACCAGGCTCTCACCCGTGCAATTAGTAAATGTAGACAAGCAGTGGAAAGGAAGCTAGGAAGATAGACAGACAATGAGAAAAGGGGCCTAGGCTAATGGCTGGCCATGTAAAAAAAAGGGGGATGACCGCCCATGGAAATTAGGGCATGTATATAAAGTTAAAAAGTGAATGAGAAGCTCATTCTCGTGTGTGGCAGAAAGCTTCTTCTTCTTCTCCTCTTGTTTCTTGCCTTCTTACTTGTGCTTGAGAGAGGGATTGAGAGAGTATGAGGGAGTGTTTGTGTGAGAGTGAGGGATCTTGGAGAAGGAGCTCTCCATCTTCTCTCATCTTCTCCTCCTCTCTTCTCTTCTCTTGTCTTGTACGTGTCTATGGAGGATGAAGCTCATGGGAGAGGGATTGAGGTTGCTTGAGCTTGTCTCAAGGATCGTGGAGCTGCAGGGGTGCAAGAGAGAGGAAGGTACTCGATCGAGCATCAAGGTAAGCTCACTACACCCGTAAGGTAGGCATTGCGCGACGGCTATGTGAGAGGTATCCATGGTTGCTTGGTTCAAAACACTTGAGCAATAAGTGGTCCGTAGGTCTCGGGGTAGAGCTTGAAGAGCTCCCACATTTTGGTTCCGTTACTGGGACCTGTGGAATCAAGCTTTGAGCACCACGCGCATCAGATAGAGCATGGAAGTAGGGTTCGTAGCGTGAACCAGTGCTCGAGATAAGTAGGAGACTTAGGAGGTTTTAATCTGAGGAATAGGTAAGTATTTGGGTTTGTTGGAAGCATTAGATTAGGACTACTATTCTACATTTCTGTTTTTTATATTGGTTGCACTAGATTGAGGTTAGATTAGGGTAAAACCAGAGAAAACAGAGGTTCTGGCTGCTGCTGGAAATAGGAAAATAGGGGACCAGATTCAAGCTTCTGGGTGAAACAGGGATAGGGAACTGGCTATAAGGTGTTGTAGTGCTGGGAAAGAACCTTAAGAGGCCTGGCATCTTGGGGCATGTAGTGTCAAGGAACGGCATTGCCAATGACTTTTCCAAAGTTAGAGTCATTGTTGACCTACCGCCACCCGACAACTACAAGGGAGTTCAGTGCTTCTTGGGACACACTGGATACTATCGACGATTCGTGCTAAATTATGCATTAATAGGTAGACCTTTGTACAAGCTATTGATAGTGTTTGAGTGGATGGAGGAATGCCAGCACGCTGTCGTATTGCTGCGCATTCGAGGTGTGAAAACCACCCAAAAGTTGTGTGTGTGATTTGACACTTTGTACATATTTAGTTGTTGTGCTTACATTTAATTTCTGTGTATGAGTATAGTGAGGAGGAGTTGGAAGCATAGTGGTGAGCAAGATGAGATGCTTTTAGCCTATGTTGAGCAAGGTCAAGTGGAAAGCAGTTTATCGTGCTACAAACAAATGCAAGATGAAGGTTGTCCTTGCAAGGCAATATGAGTCCTTAGCCTTCATGCATGCATAGTAGCCATAGAGAAGATGACATTACTAGAAATTGGACAAGCAAAGGTGACACAAATGCATTGAAGGATGTGTTAGATGATGGGGCTTCACCAAATGTAGCTGATTATGATAACAGAACTGAATTACATCTTGCCGCTAGTGAGGGACATTGCTCAATAGTGGAGTTGCTACTTCAGTATAATGCTCTTGTCAATCCAACGGACCGTTGGGATAGAACAAGTGTTATGCAAAATGGATGATGCAACACTTCAACTTATAGATCATACATATCGGCTTCTTTGCGAGCATTACGGTATGCACGGGAAGTTGAAAAGGTGGAGGCCGCTTTTCTGCGTGTGACATGCTATGAAAAGGAAGAGTGGCTAAAAAGGGGGTTTTTCTAGTTCGGGAAGAAAAGCCAATTTGGGAAGGAAAGGGAAAAAGAAAAGGGCCACTAATCCTGTCGAAAGGGAGCGAAAAGGGAGGGCTCTCTGGTTTTTCCTGGGGGCAGAACGAACGGGAAAAGGGCACTCTTGGATCTATGAAGGGAAGAAAGGAGCTTTTTCAATCTGGGGGATAAACTCGATAGAATGCTGAAGGAGGATACCATTCTTTATAAGCCGAAGCTTGGTGAGATCGTCACGACGATCCTTACGATCAGATTTAATGTGGAGACTGTGGAATACAAAAACATCAGTTTTACTGTTTGGGATGTTGGAAGCCAAGACAAGATTCGCCCTTTGTGGAGGCACGGAATGAACTAAGGACACCATATTGGGGAATATGGGAATTTCCCATAAGTTTGGGACATATGGTCAAATCTTTGGGTTTGCCATAACTTGAACACTATAACTCCAAATCAAGCGCTCTATAGCTCAATAGATTCCATTTTTCAAGCGCTTTCCAATGATAGGTCACATCATATGGTTTTGAGAAAACTATGGACATATTATCCGGGTGCCACCTTTTTAGTATTCAAAAAATGGGAATTGGGACATTCCCAAACTCACTAATATTGTGTTTAAGGAAAAGTTTTTTTTACTGGACAGGAGATGTCGTCGTGATCCAACAGCATCATAAAAGCATGGATAGCTCCACTTTACCATCGAACTCACGGTCCTCAAAAGCACACGAAATTGCGAACGATTGCTTACAGCATTATGGAGGAGGGAGATAGATTGTGGAGGAAGGCGAAGAAGGCGGACGACGCTAAGAAATGAGGATTAGAGGGAAGCCAATTTGGGGAGGAAAAAGCTCGCCTTGGGAATCATCATAGGAAAAAGCTTACCTGAGGCTGCGACTGGGGCAATTGAAGACATGAGGCGACAAGGTAGAAGCTCTTAATGGTGTGTCTGTTTTTTTTTTGCTACCACGAGTCGGCTAGAGTTGCTCGATGCAGCCTTGCTTCATCCTGGGCGCTTGAATCGGCTTCTTTTGTGTGACTTGCCTACAGCAAAAGAACGTTTTGAGATATTGAATGTCCTTTCAAAGTAGCTGCCCCTAGCTGAGGATGTTGATCTCTATTGGGTGGCATCACAGACAAAAAATTACAATGGTGCAGATATGCAAGCGATCCTGATTGATTTTCAAGTGGAGGCAGTACGCAACTATAGAGATGATGCAAGCATTTAAGGGCGCTTCCTCGTTTTCGGGAGTTTATTATTGGACCAGGAAGGCTATAGCCTTCCATGGATGCCAGCCCATCGTCACGTAGTCACACTTTTCCCTCACTCGTCATCAAGGTGCAGTCTTTCGCCAGGATATACTACCAATTCTCCTGGAAATGGCAACAGACACCTGTACTCTCTAGAGGCTGCACACGAGGGAAAAGTGAGAGCTTTCCATAAAGATGATGAAGCCTTTCGAAAGTACTTCACAAAGATAAATGGCCTGCTGTACTAGGCATTAATTTCCCAAGAGATAGGTTGGAGCGCAAGGACTGGCTCTCGCTGGTAGCAGTATACAGTGATGTTTGGCTTCTCTCTGTTGCATCCTTCTATGCAGCACAATTTGACAAAAATGATAGGAAACACTTGTTTAATATGGTTAATGAGCTTCCAATAGTGCTAGAAGTAGTGAATGGCAAGAAACCAACTAAGGAGAAATATGTTGTCCAACATATTTGACAATTTGAACTGGAGACTTGCCAGTCGCATGTATAGTGTTGGCTCAACTCTTGAAAATACCCTGTCATAACTCTGTAGCTAATCAACAAGCTGTTCTAAAAGCCATGAATAGTACAATGCAGCAATATGCCCACATAACAATGTGACCAAGGTAAGTTACATTATCTCATAAGTCAGAATGCAACTGCTGATGATATGTCTGTGAAGGTAATGCAGTAGTACTTGCACATGATTATGGCTGTTGTTCATATGTTAATATTGCTAACATGGAAGAGAAAGATGTGTCATACATTGCCACAAGTCAGTTTGTTGGATTATGGAGAATGTAAATGAATACATGGTTCTAGATCATCCCGTGTCCAACCCTCTTGTTCTTGGAAGGGAGCCACCTCTGAAAAGACAATGCTGAAATTTCTGCCTGAAGCTGATAACCAGATTTATATTGAAGGTTCCTATATTGAAGGATGAATTCTATGCTCAACTGAAAACTTGCTTTTGGTCTTATCATTGCTGCATAGACGAGGTCTCATTGGAAGCTTGGCAGATCTATTACTGCACACAGATTCTCTCATCTTTCTTATTAGTATGATTAATCTTCTATCTTGAAATTAGTCAAGGTCCTCTCTGGTTGTGACTTTGCTTTCGAAAACCCTTCGACAGCGCATATGAAGAATTGAAAAAGGCTCTTACGACTGCACCAATCTTGCGAGCCCCAGACTGGAACGTAACGTTCCATGTGCATATAGACGCCTCTAAGTTCGCTGTTGGAGTTGTGCTATGCCAGCCTAGTGAGCATAACTTGGATTACCCGGTGAGGTTTGCCAGTAGGCAGCTCACAGGAATCGAGATGAACTATTCCACGACAGAAAGGGAGGGGTTGGCCATGGTATTTGCAGTAAAGGAATTTAGGCATTACCTGTTGGCCACTCCCTTTGTCTTCTTCGTTGACCATCAAGCCCTACTGTATCTTGTGAACAAGCCTTGCGCTACGGGGCGCATAGCTAGATGGTTACTCCTTTTACTAGAGTTTGACTTCTCTGTGGTTGTACGCAAAGAAAAGCAGCACTACATGGCTGACCACATGTCCCGCATACCCACAAGAGAAGCCGCTGGACAAGGCGTGCCTGATGATTTACTAGACGCCCATCTTTTTAACTTGTCTAGTGAACGAGAATTGTTTAGAGTGGATCTAACGCCATATTGGACCGATGACATAGTGCAAGTGCTAGAGAATGGACTACCAGAGCGACCATTGAGAAGGCCAGGCTAAAGAGACTTATCCTAAAAATTCAGCCCTACCAACTAATAGCTGGCCAACTCTACAGGATGGGACAAGACAATTTATTATGCAAATGTGTGTGTGAGCACGAGATGCACGATGCATTAAATGAAGCACATGGCGAAATCATTGGCAGGCATTTTAGTGGGGACGCAACAGCCCGAAAGGTGCTACAATCCTAACTATGGTGGTCCACCCTATTCCGCGATGCAGCTAAATTTGTAAAGCACTGCGATGAGTGCCAAAGGACCAAAGTGCCTGTGTGAAAGAACAAGATGGAGATGACCCCTGTCATAGCCTGACAACCCTTTGAAAAATGGGGCATTGATTTTATTGGGCCTGTTAGTCCTACAACACAATATTCCCAAGCTTGATACATCATAGTGGCAACCGACTATTTAACGAAATGGGTAGAGGCACAAGCCACGAGAAAGAACGATGATAGGACCACCCCAAAATTCTTGTGGGAGTAGGTCATTTCACGGTTCAGTTGTCCAATCAAACTTGTAAGCGACCAAGGCACACACTTCATTAATGAAGTGATTGCCCACTTTCTCTCTACCTTCCTAATAATTCATCGGAAGTCCTCTCCCTATTACCCTCAGGCTAATGGCCAAGCCAAATCCACAAACAAAACTCTAGTCAATGTGCTTACAAAAGTCGTGTCTACTTCGAGAAGTGATTGGGATAACAAGCTAATGGCGGCCTTGTGGGCCTATTGCATAGCTTATAAAACGGCTATAGGATAGACGCCCTTTAGACTGACTTACGGAACTGAAGCCATTTTTCCCGTAGAATTCTTCATCCCTAGTTTGAGGCTAGTAGTCCAGGAACGTTGGGAGGGAAGAGAGGCTTGGACCAACCTCTTAGTAGAACTTGAGCGCTTAATGGAGACCCGACTCCTCGCCACTCACTCTCTGATTTGTGAAAAGGCTCGATGAAAGATGTGGTTTGACAAGCATGTCACGCAGCGAGACTTCGAACAAGGGGACCTTGTTCTATTGTACTCGGTAAAAGGACATAAATAGAAGATGAAGTTTCGGGGGCTAGGGTCTTTCAGGGTACGTGTAATCGGTAGGACCGAAAATGTCGAGTTGGAGACACTTGGTGGTGAGGGAATAGGCTTCTTTAATGGCAACTGCATTAAAAAGTACTATCCTCCTTCACATCCGTTACACGAGCCACCCATGCTAGAACCCCCACTGAACGTCCGCATGGCTAATGTAACTGACCTGACAGATCAGGACGAAGAAGTAGTGGCACCGGCATACCTACGGATCACAGTTGCAGCAGGAGCGGTGTATTCTTTTGACGCCTTGATTGATGAAGGTGCTGACTACAACATCCTAACACATGACCATTGGACACGCATTGGTCAACTGCAACTATGGCCCACTAACGCTCAACTCACCCCATTTCGGGGTACCACTTACCCACTCCTAGGGAAATGCAAGGTGGTCGTTTCCATCAAGTCTGAAAGTTTACCGGCCTTCTTTCATGTGTTGCCTGACACTAAGGACGCTGGTAATGTATCACTATTAGGTCGCACTTTCAAGAAACAAACCAACTGTAATGTGGATTACAACCTAAATCACATACATCTTGCTATCGACAATGTGCGCATAGTGATGACTTTCAGCAAGGGCTGCCCTAACTCCCCCACTTTTATGAAGCTGCCAATAGAAACCCCTACGACCATGCTTTAGCCCGAGTCTAAACAGACGAAAACTATGGCCTCGTGCCGAGTTCTCAACCCCAGACCCATGCCCACTAGGAGCTCTCACAAGGCCAAAGAGTCCAAGTTTCTATGGGTGCTGAAACGACAAAAACCACATCCGGGTAAACCATCCAAGTGTGATCCTAAACGTCCAAATTATCAACCATCCCGACCCAAGAGGCAGTCTAGGCGCTATCGCTGTAGATGCACAACCACGCCGCGCTAGATTCGCAAAGACCTCTTGCGGGCACAAGGATAACACGAGGGCAATCCCTGGATTTGGGTGCCTAAAAAGGGCCAGCTGGGAAGCTCATCTACAAGCAATCTCACCCTAATGAGAAAGGTTTGCACAAGTGGCACCCAAAACACAATTAACAGGCCAGGGCCAGTGGTAGCTAACAAGCCTCAGCTCATCTATCGACCAAAGCAAATGCCCCAGGCCCTAAACCTACCTAATCCTGAGAACTTACAAACCACAATGACTGCTCACTCAAAACCAAGTACAACCCCCATGCCTCTAGAGCTTCCTACAGCATCTCAAAGTGCTTCCCATTGCGAGGTCCGACCCGTGACACCGATGAGGAAGTCATAACTATCTAGTCCACTTGCACCAGCCCCACCAGAGGGTCTTAAACCTTCATACGCAATATGACCTTTCCTCTCTTTGGCTAAGGACCTTGCTGCAACTTCTGGGGATGATTTAATAACCTGCATTAAAATGTTAGATGAAACTTTCACTACATTTGCTAGAAGCTATGAGAGGCTATACCTAGGTCTTCTTGACGAAATGCTTGCTTCGGATGTTCGTGCATTACCATGCACTTGGGTGGAATACGAACTTATGACCACTAAAGTTCCCAAAATTGCTACCGAACTGATAGCAAACGATGAAATCTCAAAGGATCAGGCTGCACTCAGAAGACTTATCACTTCTTATCGTAAGCCTCCGCGTTCTACTCTTGAATAGAAGCGGCAAGAGCTCACGTAGATGGCAAGCTCACCTTCCACATTCTTGCAGCAGTGGTTTACGCTAAGAATAAAATGGGAGAAAAAAGGTTGTCGCATAATGACCAATGCTGAGCAACGCAGGGCAATCAAAACTATCAAATATGACCCCACGTACGTGGCACCTATCTCGTTTAGGGTCTTGGCCATCACCCATGATCAGCATTTGGACTACCATGTGCTCGCCCACCCCTACATTGACCAATTCCTCACCCAAGAGGAATTACATGTTGTTAGTCGCCTCAGTACCGGAGATCTCTTCCACAACGTTTTGACCTACATTTCCCAAGTCTCCATCCAACCATCCACTCTAGATTGTCATGCCCAACTCGAATATAATCCAAACTTCTATGATTGGCTATTGGCTAGGTAAGTCAACCCACGTGAACAAGTGCTTACCTCGCCCTTCCTGTGCTAATCCTAGGAAGGATTCTTTGAAAGATTCCTGACGGAGGGGGGAGCAAGGTGACCAAGAGCAGAGCAAAGATGAAAAGTTATGTTATCTAGCTAGCAGATTGTTATAATTAAGAAAGTTTCTATGGAAGAATATTGCAGAATGAAACAATAGCAATGGTCAAGCCTCTAAGCAAGTGTGCCCACTTTAAGCCCATCTATTTTTCTCTCAAACTTAGTTCTAATTAGAAATGCACCAATTGTTAGGTATTAATGTTGGCATGGTGTGTTGACAGGTCACTGCCATGGCAGGACAGGACAAAGGAGGCAAACTACCATTCTCAGAAGAGGAAATGACCAAATTCGGCATCGCCATCGAGATGCGCGGATTCAGTCACTTCACTTTCAAGCACACACTGAATCTGGACGAAGCCATCATGGAGGAACCCGCGATCAAAGACTTAGTAGATAGATGTCATCTCCACAAGTACGTGGAGAAGGTGGGGTAGGCAGTGGATTACAGTATGTGCGTGGATTTCCTGAGAAATTTTGACAAAAGCAGGAACTGTGGCACCGTCACAGTAAGGACACGGGAGTAAGAAAGGAGAATCGAAGTGCCCCTCAATGCAACGATCATAGAAAAGGCCCTGGGGCTTGTGCCAAAGAAAGAGAGAAGGCCGAGGCGAGATGTTTATACCATGCTGGGGGTCAAGAAAGAAGCAGTGCATACTGTGGATGGAATCAGCTTGGCTGACATCCCGGACCCAGTGGTGAAACTACAAGCAAAAATGATCCATACCCTCTTCTCGGGCCAGTGTTACAATGCGCTGATGAACAAGATTGGGGTCCCACTGTTTGAAAGCATAGCAGCAGGAAACCTTGAAGAAATAGACTGGAATGGATTCGTACAGAAGACCATTCAAAGTTCAGCTGCTCTCCTCACTCCGGTGGAAGCACCAGTAGAAGGAGAGTCCCTTGCCTCAACAGCACGCTCCGCAAGGAAGAAACCTGTGTCGAAAGCGGCTACAATAAGATACGGGGGCATCCTGATAGCCATCATAGATGAAGCAATAAAGAATGAGGGCGTCTTGGAGGAGGAAGCGGCGCATCAAAGCTCAGCTCACCATGGCGGAGGGAAATCAAGCGAAAGAACAGTAAGCGACAAGGGAGAGTAGGAAGTGCCGCCTCCACGAGCGACCAAACCCGCAGAACAAAGCAAAAGTGATAGGAGACAGAAGGAGAAAAAAGAGAAATTAAGTAAGGAAGAACGGGCTAACATCAAAAAAGCTAAAAAAGAGTCTCGAAGGGCCAAGGAAGAAAGGAGGAAAGAGGAGGAGGAGCTCGCTAGAATAGGAGAGGAGTTGAAGAAGGCGGAAGAGGATAGGAAAATGAGGGCAGAGGAAGAAGCCGAGGAGCAGCGACTCAAGGAGCTAGTTGAATTTGCGAAAGCTACCCGAAGGTCGGTGGAAGAGACCCATGGGGGTGGCGAACTCGAACCCGCAAGCCATGGCCATAAAGCCGAAACTAGTGCAAGTGTGGAAGCAGCACCGGTGGTCGTAGGCAAGGGCAAGTCCCTCCTACATCCACTCCCTCCCTCCTTTGTGCCAACAACAGCTGAAATTACGACCGCCACCGCTGCACAACCCACGCCTCCTCTCGACGAGGCACAGCTCATGACCATGATGGAGATGCTCATGAGCAAGGTGGCCGAAATTGTCCCTGAAACTCAATTGAAGAGGCCCGCCACCGCAAATGCAGAGTCATGGCAAGACCCCAAACGACAAAGGCTGGAGGCATCGACCACCATGCCCAATACTCCCATACCTGCCGCAGACTATGACGCATATGTGGTCGAGTTACTGACTCAACTGGACAAGGAAAAAGAAGAAAAGAAGGTGGCCGTGTTGGAACTAGAGAAAGAAAAGGAGATGTCAACGGCCCTCAGGCTAGAGGTCTCAAGGCAGGAAGCTGACAAACGGAGAGAGATAAAGGCCCTACAAGACCAGCTAGAAGAGAAAACGAAGCAAGCCCAAACCAATGAAAGCTACCTTAGGCAAAGGCTAGAGGATGAGGAGCAGAGCCTGGTGGCGGAACAAAGGAACATAAAACTTTTGATGCAGCAATACATTGATCTCTAGCAAAGGGTGGCCCAAGTGGAAAAGCTCTATCCGGAGGTTCAGGAAGGCAAAGTCACTGTTCCACAAGAACATGCAACAGAGCCCCAGACATGGCATGAACAAGAAGAACAATATAGGCTAATCAGGGAAATCGAATTCCTAAAAAATGAAGGGCTAGGGGTCTCAGTAGCTGAAGCAAAACAACTACAGGATGAAGTGCAGAGATTGCAAGATGCACTGGAGACCTCCCACGAAGATGTGGAAGCCCTCATGGCCATGACCTTTAATCAGCTCCGCGATGAAATCCAGAGCCTAGAACAGTTGGTCCAAGAGAAATTAGAAATCCTGACTGAAGCACACCACAGGCTCAGCATTGTTGATCAAGCAAGAGGGATCACTGAAGAACAGGTCGCTCAGAAACTAAAAGAAAGAAACCAGTTATGGTTCTTATCAAATGAGCAGCAACAATAGGTAGTAACCACCCTGGCGGGCCAGCTAGAGGAACAAAGGCAAAAGATGGAGGAGAGAGCCATGGAGTGGAAAAGAAAGAATTTTGACAGGGTGAGGGATTTAACAGAACGGCTTGCGATGGCAGAGTGTGAAAGAATGCTGGCCGAGGCTAGGATTGAGGCTGCAAAGATAACCACTAAGACCCAACAACAGGCCTTTCTCAACACAGTGCTCCACGTGACGCAAACCGAGGGCAATGATACGGTGGAATAGGTAAAAAGAAAGTTGGAGCTAAGCACCCAGGCGCTACGATACAGCCTTCAAGAGTGGGAGCTTCCAACAAGTACACGAATAACTAAAGAGCAACAGTTCTACTACCTGCGCTGTACGGGCCTTTCCACTGCGGAGCTCAAGGAGTTGGGTTTTCAGGAGCAGGAGCAGCCACCGCCACCACCACCAGTCGTTCCTCCTGTGGTAGAGAGAAATGTCGAAGAGGGCTCGGACTTCGAGCAAGATGAGGACGAAGAGCCACAAAGGATGTCGAGTCCGCCTCAACCTGAGATCCCATAGGAGGAACCTGCCGATGCCGAGCTACCTGAACGCATAATTGCAGCAAGGAGAAGGAGGCAAGAGTTAGCAGAGGAGGCCCAACGCCGAGCATGCATACTTCCACGACAACTTCCTGAGGAGCCCATGCCATTGCGAAATGATACACATCTTGAAGATTGGCCCCAGGAGTTGATCATATATGGCACCAGAGAGAGCTACATAAGAGGCCATTCGAGCTTTCATTCCCTTTTTCACGCTCCCTGGACTGGGCCCTACCTCTAGGAGTTGTAGCCAAGATCAAAGATCTGGCTAACGAACTCGCAAACAGATGGATGGAAGAGAGAAGAATGATAATAACCAGGTGGAGACAAGAGCCACAAGAATACTGGGAAGACAAGGTCGGTCTGGTTCCCAAATCCATCCAAGGCTAGGAGGCACAACTGAAATGGCGTAGGAGAATTTGGGACACCAATTTTGATGCCTGGACTGCATTTTGTAGCTCCCTCCCCGAAGAGCGCAATGATCACATCTGCATGCCCTACCCCCGTAGGCATGGAGTGGATTACAACAGAGATTTGCATGGGGATTTTGACTTCCCGAGAATCTATAATGTAAATGCTAGAAGTCCGGAGGAGTGCTTAGTATTTAGGGTAGAAGATCTGCTTTCCTCCATAAATCATTTCCTTGTAGATTTCTCTTCCTGCCCCGATCCAGCATTCTTAACCACTTGTAATTACCTCCGACTTCTCAAATTCCTACTGCTCCAGAAACCTGCAGCAACAGAGGAAGCCCATCTCCCTCCACTCTTTTTTTATCTTAACCTAGGAATAGATAGTAGAGCCATGACGAGGTTGATGATGCGCGCTACTCTCCTCCCAGCCTTCTGCTTAGAGCTATTAGAAAATATGAGTGATACCCTTTTTGCAAGGCGTAATCAGCCCTTTTTGTCTACCACTCCTCTAAGAGCTAGGGCCGGTATTAAGGAATACCTACAAAGTGGCGCATTTTTATCACGAGGCCTGCGACCGCCCCGTGACTAAATAGGTGCCCCATACCTTGCCCAATGTACTCTCTCTCATTCACCCAAAAAAAAAACGGAAAGAAAAGAAAAGGAAAGAAAAGAAAGTGCTTGCTATCTTCATTTACTATTATGGTGCACCATACTCAATGCATCTAGAGTCTTCTCTAGCCCCTCCCACACTTCACACTTAGGGCATATCAAGGGCAGGACTTTCAGACCTGTCACCCTGAGTTTCGCACCGCACCTCAAAAGCCGCACGAATTGGGTCCTCAAGTGTGGGACATTGCCAAGGGCTTGCCCAAGGTTAGACCCATCTCCCAGTTCCACTGGCACGGGCACCATGCACTACACAGTGAGATAGACACACCCCCTAGGAAGTGCACTACTTTTCTTGCAGGTTGTGTTCATATTTCAAGAACGGGCCGCTTGGTTGAAGGCGATCATCTACTACATCCTCCAATGACAAGGAATTTTTCTAGAAGTCGGACATGACCCCATTACTGCAACTTCAAGAGCTTCGCTGCGAAGGTTTCAATGGCTCAATAGATTTCATGTTGACAACCGTTCGCCTACTGATGGGCTGCCATTGGCATAGATCTTGGAACCTCACCGTCCGATGATCCATGCCCACTGCCTCAAGATCTACGAATCGCTTATTAGCACCACAAGCCTGAAGACTTTCAACTCAAAACTGAAGGTCCTCTACTCCTAGACAAGGGTTTTCAGCCTAGGCCACGGCTTTTCAAGGCAAACAACATTCGGGGGGTTTCTCCAGAATAAATCCCTCCAATACCATCCTCCTAAGGGACTGCTTCTTGTTTCAAGCGTTTCGGATACTCAAATGACGACCGGCTCCATATGGGCGCCAGAACAGTGAGAAAGATGCCGAGAATCGTTAGGAAGACTAAAGCACACTGGAATCTCTCCTGGTCATCATCATCAAACCCCATCACCTCTCATTCACAAGCCTCAGTGTCCTCTACCCACCTGTTACACCTAGCAATAGCATCATCTATCCCACTAATTCCCACCACAGTGCCATGGGATTGGCACTCGTCTAGGAGGGGGGTAATGTTAACCCCAACACGAAGAAAACAAAAGAAAGCGGAAAAGACACAGGGCAAAGGCGGAAAAAAGGTAGCCCGACTGAAGAAAGAAGAGGAAAAAAGACCAAAAGCACAAGGGCAACCTTAAAAGTCCAAGGCAAATGCCGAAGGGAAAAGGCACATTTTAAAATGGAAAAGGCGCACCCTGAATCTTGTAAAAGAGCATCGGGTTCTCACCTGTGAATTTGTAAATGTAGATAGGTGGTGGAAAGGAAGATAGGAGGATAGACGGACAATGAGAAAAGGGGCCTAGGCTAATGGCCGGCCATGTAAAAAAAGGGGGGATGACCGCCCATGGAAATTAGGGCATGTATATAAAGTTAAAAAGTGAATGAGAAGCTCATTCTCGTGTGTGGCAGAAAGCTTCTTCTTCTTCTCCTCTTGTTTCTTGCCTTCTTACTTGTGCTTGAGAGAGGGATTGAGAGAGTGTGAGGGAGTGTTTGTGTGAGAGTGAGGGATCTTGGAGAAGGAGCTCTCCATCTTCTCTCATCTTCTCCTCCTCTCTTCTCTTCTCTTGTCTCGTACGTGGCTATGGAGGATGAAGCTCATGGGAGAGGGATTGAGGTTGCTTGAACTTGCCTCAAAGATCGTGGAGCTGCAGGGGTGCAAGAGAGAGGAAGGTACTCGATCGAGCATCAAGGTAAGCTCACTACACCCGTAAGGTAGGCATCGCGCGACGGCTATGTGAGAGGTAGCCATGGCTGCTCGGTTCAAAACACTTGAGCAATAAGTGGTCCGTAGGTCTTAGGGTAGAGCTTGAAGAGCTCCCACACATGTACTTATGACTCTAGTATAGTTACGGTGAGAGGAAGGACAAATTGCAAGGGGAAAATCCTAGGAAAGAGAAAACTCTAGAAGCAAGTCTTGTATAAGGAAAGATAGAAAAATAATTATACTACAATAAGTAGGGTCACATAAAAAAATAATTGCTTTAAGTTGAAAAATAAGTGCGAAGGCAAGAAAAAGAGTGATGAGGATGAAAAAACAAGAGAAAACCTAAGTCAAAGATTGAGAAAGTAAACATTATTTGCAACAATAGTGATGATGGTGATGTATTGTATGCTTTTACTCTTGAGATGATTCATTTCTTGTTGTTATTAGTGATGGTACAACATAGGATTGAATCATTGAGTCAAGAGTATTCTTTCATGTTGCTCACCATAGGGATTGATTTGTTGCTCACCATAGGGATTGATTTGTATCTGTGATGCAAGTAGAAAATGATGTGTTCATTTAGGAAATGATTTTGCATGTGGTATTGTTGGACTAGGAGATGTACATCTATCACTTGCTAATTGTTCTTCTTTTTGTGCTAAAAATGTATGACATGTATCAAATTCAAAAAAGAGCTTCATTAGCATTAGATAGTTAGTTGGCTATGATTATCATGTTATCTTTTTTAATCACTCTTTGACGATATGCAAAGGGTCTCTTGTTGTTGCATAAGCACTTGTGTCTAGTGTAAAGGATCATGTTGTAGATGTGGTTGTATAGCCATCTATATCTCTTTGGCATCACCATTTGGTTCACATATTTATGATAAAAATGAAATTTCCTTCTCATTTTCCTTTCCAGTATCTTCCTTCTTCTTCTTCTTTTTACTTTGGTATACGTAACAATTGTAATTAGTGTATAGTAATGTGTGTGAGACTATGTCTATAGTTTCATTGGGAGGAACATCATAATTTTTCACTTTCATTGATGATGCTACAACGAAAGTATGGGATTATCCTATCTACAAAAAGACTAAAGTATATGATGCATTCCAGAATTTATTTGTTTGTGCAAAGAAATAGTCAAGTGACTAAATCAAATATTTGAAAATTCATAATGGTGGGGGAGTATACTTCTCATGTCTTCTAGAACTTCAATGACATATGGGATATCAAGAGGTAGTTGAATACTCTTGCAAAACCATCTCAAAATGGGGTGTCAAATAAGATGACTAGAACTGTATAGGAAAATGAAGTATGCTACCAAATGCAAGTCTTACCTAAAGGTTTTGGACTATGGCTATTATTAAGACACATGTTCACTTGATTAATAAATCACTCAACAAGCCATTGGCTAGCAAAACTCACGAAGGGCTATGGTATTGCAAAGAAACCCTTTTATGATCTCTTATATGTGTTTAGTTGTGAGGTCTATATGCATATTTTCGAGGAAAAGTGGATTAAGCTTCCTAAGTCACAAAAATGCATTTTACTTTGATATGGGAATTCAAGAGAGATGGGATATTGAAAATGGGATCTAGAGGCTAGAAAGCTAGTATGTATCCATGATGCTAACTTCAATAAAGAAAATATGCATAAACAAAATGTTAAGAGTATTGAGATATACATGGTGGTATTTCAAGAGGATGGACAGCCACCATATGAGCAACATGCATGAGCTTGTTGATATGATGTAAGGCTATGACAGCCATGAAATGTTAAGAGAGATGTACCATAGCAATGTGGGTGGCCTCACATTCAACAAGATAGATAGTCATAACAACCAAATTCTTAGGTTGAGTAGGTATTGAGATGATCTACAAGAATCTCTACACTTGCATAAATATATACTCCATCTCTAGATTATGTAATGGTGATTGATTATAAAGAGCGTAGATGTTATAAGGATGTTATGTCTAGGAATGATAATGATAATGATAAGTGAAACAAGGCTATGCAATCTTAGATGGACTCTTGGATTATGAATGCAACTTGGTGTTTGGTTCCATTGCCTAAGGGAAAGTATGCAATGCCATGCAAATGGGTTTATAAGCTGAAAATATCACCATGTGATATATTACTTAAGTATAAGGCAAGATTGATAGCTAAATGGTTTGAGTTAAAGAAGAGTATTGACTTTGATGAGATCTTCTCACCAGTAGTCAAAATGACAACTCTTCATATTGTGCTTTGGTTACTAAGTGATCTGGGTTTTTTACAGATTGGATTTCTACCACAAAATTTGGCCAAAACCCCTATCAAGAGCCTTACCCATAGCTTAAACCCTACATCTTATCACTTTGGGTTTACTCTTCAAGCACTAGGTATGCTACATTGCTTCTCGGTTATGATAACTCTAGAAAGTGGGGAAATAAGTTGTTAGGAGGGATGTCAATGTAAAGGGTAAAAGGGATGGGTTATCTTAGTGAAGGTAGAAATGGATTACACCTAGGGGTTGAGTGAGTGCATAGATTTTTTCAAAGGACTATCCTCCAACTACACTTGGGTTCCACTTGCATCAGGATTGATTATTCCATGTGTGCAACCAATAGTGTCAGTGAGGGTACCAGATCAGTAGACCGATTGATGATAGCAATACATCAGAGACTAAGGAAGATGAGGGAGTTGGAATATGCACATCCAAAACCTATAAGGGAAGAATGAAAGATGGTTTGCCAAGTGAGTGGGAGGTGGCTATAAATAGCCAAACACTCCTAAATCTAGTTGACATGGTTTTGGGGCCTAAAATATGGCTAACCGACATTTAATGTTGCTAAAAATGCTAGATGAGCACATAAAAATTTGGCAAATGTGGACAATATTTGGTAGGTGAGGCAAACTGATGTATGTAGAAAGTGCTTGGGGAATGCACACAAAATCCCAACTGGAGGAGAAAATACATTGAAATGCAATACACTGGTTGCTCTAGAATGATCTACCTCCTCTATCAAAACAAGTGACAAATAGGTTAGAGCTCCTAGAGTCCTTGTTTGAATTAGATTGATGAGCCCCACAATGGGGAGGAGATGAGAAGGCATGATAATCATGACTGCTAGTAGTTTCAACAAACTAATGTGAAAAGAATTATATATGTATCAATGAGGAGGGATTCCCAATCTAAATGCATTCTCATTAACCTTGTAAAAAAATATAGAATGGGTCATAGTACCTTGGTGCTAACTTAATTTTTGGATGCTATTCAATCGATTGTAGCCTCCTCTTTTCAAATTTCAACCATACTAAATCATTCTCTTGAAATTTAATAATAATGCACTTTTTATTAGCTTGAGCTATGTACCGTAATTGGGTTTGCTTAATATTTTTGGTGACTTCCAAACTTTTATATGGTCAATAGCCAAAGAATCAGCCAGTTGGAACATCAATAGTAATGGCCATCATAGGAATAGGCAATTTCTTTCCATAAACTACTTCAAAAGGAGCTTTACCAATAGTAGAATGTGGTGTGTTATTGTAAAAAAATTAAAGAATGGATAGGTGTTGATCCCAATGACTACATTAGTCAATAGTGTAGGATCTAAGATAGTCAAGAATCATACTATTGGTTGCTTCAATTTTACATTACTCTCATGTTATAAAATTATATTGATTTATGGAAAATTTTATGAAATTTAGATGATTTTGATTATTATGTGGATTTTTGTATAGTAAATCAAACACAATATGAAGATGTTTCTTATATTCCTCTTTTGATTTACTAAAGACAATAATATCATCAAAGAAAATAATTACAAAACCTAGATAATCTAGAAAAAATCTATTCATCATGTAGACAAACATAGCTAGTGAATTAGTATCCATCCATCCATCTACCAGGCATAATGCAACCAGTACTGCCACAAGTGTTTGTGTGATAAGTCACGGACTATGTAGCAAATAGACAAAAATCCACATAATGATCAACATAATCTTAATTTAATAATTTTTTCATAAATAAATATAATTTTATAATAAAAATTATACATAGATTAAACAGGTATTTCAAAAAATTTGATTTTGTTATTTGCAATGTGAACATAGACTAGCTAAATTAGTTCATTAAAATAACTAGTTTAGATGCTTCTCAATGTGAAAACAATTTTCTGCATGTAGCTCAAAAAATAATTGGTTCAAAATTACTTGTAGTTTGAACATAGTCTTTTGCCCAAGTGGTTCAAATTGTTTAGAATGACTATAGTATGAAAATAGCCTGCTTATTATCTAGGTCATAGATTTCTAATTGAGACCAATTGTTTTGAACTAGTTTGCTTTGAGCTAGCTCACTACTTGGGAAAAAAGGGCTTACCGCACGTTGATTCAATGAATGAGCATTGCGAAAGGGACTTAGTCAATTGAAGATTTAAGAATTAGGTGCTTAAGGATTAAGAGACTTATTTGCAACAAACAAGCAATGATAATCTTTAGCATTCCAAGTACTTGATTATAGTTTTTTCATATTTGTTTTTTATTGAAACCCACTCTACTACTTATCAATTTTATAAAGACTATGAAGCCTTAGCATCAAGGCATAAAACTTCTTCTCTCCTCTATTTAAAAGAGACTACTTTTCAACAAGCAAGCCCCCTACTTTGTTAACAAGTTGACCCCTTGCTTTCTTAAAAAACAAGCTACACGTGTGCTTAAGAAGCCCCTCCATGCTTGCATATATCATACATGGACAAAATCTTTCTTTGAGCAATATGAAAACCCAAATGATTTACATTTTTTCTTGTCACTATTGGTTGTCCAAATACTTCAAAGTCAAACTATGGAGGAGGAAGCTCTGAAATTAAGCCTTAATAGCTTCCTTAATCAAAGCACCTATTGGACTTAATATAGAGAGTTCGGTGATAATAGTTATATGTCTTTCAAAATGAATAGCAAGCACCAATGTCATGGTAAAGCTTGACTCCTTGTGCTTCAACCACAAGCTCCCATGGATAACACTTTAATAGTAGTTGAGGAAAAGCTATGGTGGGATGTGAAGTTAGTGGTGGGGAGAGAGAGAGAGAGAGAGAGAGAGAGAGAGATGTACTCTTATTCTTCATTATCTCTTTACTTAAATATTAATGTACAACTAGGTGCTCCACACCTAGCTTCTTTCACCGCTTTGCACCAATTTTCTTTTAATGCCTTGCATTGGGGTTCAAAGGACTAGTTTTAATAACAATCAAGGGAGTTTGCATCCTAATGCACATTTTATGTGGCAAGAAGGTTCATGGTTGGTTGAGATAAAGAAACCAACCATGCATGTATATATGTATGTGACTTTTATAAGTGTATCCCTTTTTCTAGTCTCTTGAGCTCATCATTTTTCTCTCTCATCACTCCTTTATTTTTTGCTCTCCTATCCCTTCTCTCTTCTTCTTTCTTCTGCTTCTTATATATATCACACACACACACACACACACACACACACACACACACACACACACACACACACACACACACACACACACACACACACACACACACACACACACACACACACACACACACACACACACACACACACACACACACACACACACACACACACACACACACACACACACACACACACACACACACACACACACACATGTGTGTGCTTGTGTATGTGCATATATATATATATATATGTGTGTGTGTGTGTGTGTGCTTCCATTTGTGTGGTCTAATAAGTGTGCATGCCCTTTCTTCCTCACATCATTTTTCTCTTATCTTCTTTCTTTTTTTTTCCTGAGTTTCTAATCTCTCATCTTTTTACATCTCATATATTTACAAGTTGTTCCCAATTTCGTATGCATATGTAAATGAGTATGCATGCATGCATGTGTATATGTATATGTATTTGTGTGTTCAATATATCTTTCCATTCATGTGGTCTCATAAGTGTGCATGTCCTCTCTCTCTCTCTCTCTCATGATTTTTCTCTCATCTCATATCTTTTTTTTTTGAATCCCTCGTCTCTCATCTTTTTTCACATCATATATATGCATGTTACATACACGTGTATTTCATAATGCTTCTAAAATATGCACCATCGATGGATATTTCATAGCAAGTATCAAAATTTTGCAACGGTCTAAATCCACCCCCTTGAATATGCATCTTGAGTCAATGCGACCATCAGATTTACAAGACGCATTGATTTGAGTGGCACCAATAATTCAAGAGATGGAAAAAAGGCTAAGAAATGCTAAAGTTTGGAACAAAAACCGTTAGAATAAGGGGAACTCCCAAGCCTATGCAAAAAGAGCTCAAGGGCAGTATCACCCAAACAACGCAAAGAGATCCAAGTCAAATGCAGTGAGGAACTTTGTACCCATAGGAAAAGACAATGAGGCTCCAAGGTGCTTTTATTGCAAGGAGCCATGACACTTTGAGAGGTATTGCTTGAAGTTTTTCCCAAACAACCACCAAGGGCAATTTTGAGGGCGGCAGAACCAAGCTACCAAGGGGTAAAGTTGCTGATGATAAAGATCCTACAATGGAAACTGATATAAAAAGAGCAAGAGTACATGCCACTCTCAACAAGAAGGGTCCAAATTTCCAATTATTGATTATCCAAACGCAAGCAAATTATCAAGGTAAACCCTTCCAAATTTTAATTGATTATGGGAGCAACCATTCTTTCATATCACCAAGATGTGCAAAAAAACTAGGCAAAACACTATTCTTGTACCTAGATTGCTTGTGGAGCTAGCAAATGGCAAATAAGTTCTTTCAACATAATAGACTAACAAGGTAGAATTTAGTCTAGGTGACAATTCTTCCAAAATGAGTTTTTGAATTATGAACCTTGTGGCTTATGAATGTTTGTTGGGTATAGATTGCCAAACAACACCTATATTGCCATGGAAAGGGTCAAATTACATTTCGAAACCTAGAAGGGGAACAAGTAACCACTCACAGAGAGAAGTAAAAAAACCTAAAGTTTAGCTAGCTAAAGCTTCACGAATAGTGAAAGGTTTGAAGAAATGATTACCCATTTATCTAATTAAACTCAACAAGGCCCATCATGATAGTGAATCCAATGACAAACTATCTTGGCTAAAATATTATGTAAATGTTTTTTCAAAAGACCTAACAGAGCTTTCACTAACAAGAGAGGTAGATCATGAGATCCAACTCATTCCAGGCATTGCTCCTATAGCCAAGTGACCCTACTAGATGTAAAATCTTGAAGCCATTAAGCTAGAAGAACAACTCAGACCAAGGATATATCTAGCCAAGTAATTCACCATGGAGAGCGTGAGTATTATTTCAGAAAATGAAAGATGGAACACTCTCCATTTGTATTGATTACCGTGGATTGAACTAGGTGAAAGTGAAAAATAAATATCCAATCCCTAGGATAGATGAGTTGCTTGCTCGACTCCAAGAAGCAAAGATATTTTCAAAGATTGATCTTAGATTGGGCTACTATCAAATAAGAATCAAGGAGGAAGACATCCCTAAAATCGCATTCAACACAAGGTAAAATCATTATGAATTCATTGTGATGTCATTTGGATTAATGAATACCCCTGCCACCTTGAATAGATTGATGCGAGACATTTTCAGACCTTATCTTGATGATTTCATCCTTATCTTTTTTTATGATATCTTAACATATTCCAAGAATGAAGAAGACCATGAATCACATTTGTGAATAGTTCTTGAAACAATAAGATCTCACAAGTTGTTTGCTAAAAAGAAGAAATGTGCTTTCTTTAAAAAGTAGGTCGAATATTAAGGGTTCATAGTGTCAGCAGATGGCATTTTAGTGGATCTAGCCGAGGTCAAATATGTACAAGATTGGCCATCCCCAACAACGGTCAAAGAAGTGTGAAGCTTTCTAGGAATAATGGGTTGGTATAGAGTCTTCATTAAAGACTATGCCTCGTTGCACCTCTCACTGACCTGCTCAAGAAGTAAGTCACCATTATATGGACATCTATCAAACAATCCAGCTTTGAAAAGCTTAAGTATAGTTTGGTAACCACACTTATTTTAAGGCTACTTGACCTAAGTAAGGAGTTCAAAGTATACAAGCTCCCTTGCATTGGGATGTGTGCTTATGCAAGAAGGACATCCAATAGCCTATGCTTCAAGGAAATTAAAGATCCTTGAAAGGAACCATGCCACACATGATCTGGAATTAATTACTATAATTCATGCCTTTAAATTATAGAGACATTATGTGCTTGGTAATAAGTTTTCCTTAGTCACTGATCACAAAAGCCTAAAGTGGATTTTCACTTAGCTAAACCACCTCAACATGAGGCAATGCCGATGGATCAAGATTTTGTAGGAATTTGATTTTGAAATCAAATATAGACCAGACAAAGAGAATATGGTTTTGGATGCCTTAAGTCTTAAATCATTTCTCAATAATCCAACCCTAGAGGAACTCTCTATGATAGAAACTCTTGCTTGTCAAGATTGTGGGAGAGAAGGAAGGAGTCTCGCTTGAAGCTTTCTTGCTTGCACAATGGGGGAAGACACACACGGGTGGAGGCTGAAAACAGTTTTCCTCTTCTTAGTTGTGTAAGCCAAAAGAACTCAAGTACAAAGAAATAGAAGAACCCTATATATGGGTCTCAAACCAAACTCAACTAACTAAGGTGGCATACTAACTGAGCCACGAACTAGAGTAGATAAGGATAGCTATCATGTAGCTATTATTCATGGGCGGTGTACCAACCGCGTCTGCAACTGACAAGTCGGTGACATAAATATACAACGGTCACCCTGGCGTATCACGAGTGGAGCTCGATATCTCAACACTCCCCCTCGAGCTCAATCCCAATTCCTGCACACCAAGCAGGTCTCTGAACTTGCGCAGCTTCTCTGCGCCCAATGCCTTCGTGAATATGTCAGCTACCTGATCCTCTGTGCTGACATAAACTAGATCAATAAGACCTAGTAAAACCCTCTCTCGCACATAGTGATAATGCACCTCAATGTGCTTTGTTCTAGCATGATAGACTGGGTTATTTGCCAAGTGTATACTACTCATGTTGTCACAATAAATGACAACTGGTCCATCTGTAGACTGATGCATATCATAAAGTAGCTTATGCAACCAAGCTACCTCGCATGCAGCCATTGCTGCACCCCTGTACTCAGCCTCTGTGCTCGACAAAGGCAACTGTAGGCTGTTTCTTGCTGCTCCAAGTGACTGCAGCACTCCCAAAAGAGAATACATATCCACTGGTAGATCGTCTATCAGAAATACTACCAGCCCAATCAGCATCAGTGTATCCATGCAACTGTATCTGAACCCCAGTCTCATAAAATAGTCCACACTGCAATGTGGACTTCACATACCTAAGTATGCGTCTAGCCGCATCCAAATGTGGTTTCCTTGGAGCCTGCATAAACTGACTTACCAATCCAACAGCATAGCTCAAATCTGGCCTGGTAATAGTCATATAAATCAAACTTCCTACTATGCGTCTGTACATAGTAGGGTCTTCTAGAAGCTCACCTGCATCTGTGCTCAGCTTCACATTTTGCTCCAAAGGAACTGAAATAGGCTTACAGCCTGTCATCCCATATTTGGACAGCATGTCCAATCCATACTGCCTCTGCAATAGCTGTATCCCACTTGGTGATCTAATCACCTCAATGCCCAAGAAATAACGCAGCTCTCCCAAATCCTTCATCTCAAACATCTGCTTCAATAGCATTTTCACATGAAGGATATCTTCATCACTGTCACCTGTCATAATCAAATCATCAACATAAATGACAAGCAGCATAATACCTTTCTCTGTTTTTCTCACATAAAGTGAGAAATCTGCCTTGGAAATCTGAAAGCCAATAGTGATAAGATACTGTCCTATCTTGTCAGACCATGCTCTAGGTGCTTGCTTCAAGCCATACAAGGCTTTCTTCAACCTGCAAACAAACTCAGGATGAACAGCATGCACATAACCTGGTGGCTGCTCCATATAGACCTCTTCTTGCAAATCACCATGCAAGAAGGCATTCTTTACATCCATCTGATGTAAAGACCATCCCTTTGATGCAGCCATAGCAATGACTGCTCTTACGGTTGCCATCCTTGCAACCGGACTAAATGTTTCTTCATAGTCAATGCCATATGTTTGTGCATACCCCTTGACTACTAATCTTGCCTTGTATCTGTTCACAGAACCATCAGCATTGTGCTTCACCTTATAAACCCACTTACAGCCAATTGCATTCTTACCTTTAGGCAAAGGTACTAACTCCCATGTAGCATTTGCTTCCAAGGCATCCATTTCTTCATCCATGGCTTTCTCCCATTTTTCTTTTCCCATGGCTTGCTCAAAAGATGTGGGTTCTGGTTCCTGTATCACTTTGACCATATATGCATAGTGAATGGCTGTAAATCCATCATATTTCAGCCTATCCACAGGATACCTAGCTCTTGTAGACCTGCGCAAAGTAGGTTCACTCCCAGGTGCTCTCAAAACATCCCTGGTCTTCCTTACTCCAGGTGTAACAATAGAAGGAATACCCAACTCATCATCAATGCTCTGCTCTGAGCCACTGGATTCACCATCCACATAAGAGTGACCTGCATTCACATCAAACATGGGCTGATCAACTTTCTCTTTTCCTTTTCGTGATACCTGCATACCACTATCTGCATTGCTTTGAGAAGAATCTCCTGATCTCAATCTGCCTGTCCATGGCGAAGAATGTGAACCACTGCTAGAGGACGCTCCAGGTCCACTAATATTTTGTGACTGCTGCTGTGAATTTTGTGCAGCATTACCATTTTGTGCATCTACATCATCAATCACATTTACTGGTTTATACCAGCTACTCATCTCATCAAAAACAACATCTCTGCTCACTGTAAACTTACGAGTAGAAGGGTTATAGCATCTATACCCTTTTTGCTGCAGAGAGTAACCAATAAAGATGCACTTCTCAGCTTTTGGATCCAACTTGGATCTCATCTCATCTGGCACATGTACATAGGCAATGCAACCAAAAATTTTCAAATGAGAAATATCTGGTTTCCTACCAGTATACCTCTCCTCTGGAGTCATTCCATGTATTGCTGCAGTGGGAGTCCTGTTCATTATGTAGACTGCTGTAGCAACTGCTTCAGCCCAATAAAAATCTGGCAGGTCTTTTTCATTGAGCATGGCACGAGACACCTCTCCAATATGTCTGTTTTTTCTTTCTGCAATTCCATTTTGTTGTGGGGTATAACTGCATGAATATTGCTGCTTTATGCCATGCTCCTGCAAGAACTTTGCAAACTCATTTGAGAGGTACTCTCCCCCTCCATCTGACCTTAGGCATTTTATCTGCAAGCCTGTTTCTTTTTCAACCATAGCTTTAAGAGTTTTGAAATGCCCAAAAACTTCACTTTTCTTTTTCATAAAATACACCCAAACTTTTCTGCTATAGTCATCAATAAAACTGACAAAATAATGACAGCCTCCAAGAGATGCAGCTTTAGTTGTCCACACATCAGAGTGAATTAATTCCAATGGCTTCTCACTCTCTTGAACATGTCTAGGAAATGGTTTCCTTGCCTGTTTTCCAAACTGACAGGCTTCACATACCTTATGCATTTCTGCAACCTTGAATTTGGGCAATCCTGCAACAATATTTTGGGCCTGCATTGATTTAAGTCGCTGTACATTAACATGACCAATGCGTTTATGCCAGATATCAATATCTGCAACTACACCGGTCCCATGTGCAAACATTGCTGCACTCAATTCAGACATGTCTGCATCCAATGTAAACATTCTGCCCTTCTTCTTTCCTTTTGCTATCAAGCGACCTTTATTTTTCATATCCTCAACAAAGCATCCATGAGGATTAAATCTGACCTGCAAGCCCTGTTCAACCATTTGACCAACTGAAACCAGATTCTTGGTGATATTCGGGACATGAAATACATCGGACAGGTATTTCTTTTTCCCACCCTGCATAGACAAGGGAATTTTTCCAATCTGCACAATAGGATGTGCAGTATCATCACCAGTCTCCACAAATCCTGGTTTTTCCATTTTCCTTGCATCCTCCATCCATTCTGCATGACCTGTCATGTGGTTTGATGAACCTGAGTCAACATACCATACATCATTGCTTTCTTCTGCACTTGTCATAGAATTGTTCATATGCTGCACCATGAACAAATGCTCATTTCTGTCATCACCCTGTCTACTAGAAGATGCATAATTCCCTTGTTGCAGTTTTCCATTCATGATGTCATTCTGCTTTTTATAGCAGTCTTTAGCCATATGACCCATTTTACCACAGTAGTAGCATTCAACATTACTGTTTGCATTTTGGCCTCTTTGCCATCCACCACGACCTCTTTGGCTCCCCCTGCCTCTAGAGTTACCACGTCCTCCTCCATAGGACTGGTTTTCTTGAGTTTGCTGCATATTCTGATTTCTGCCACGGCCTCCAAATCGGCCTCCTCTACCTCTGCCTCTACCTCTTCCAGCATTTGAGTAGAAGACAGATTCTTTTGAAGTTCCTCCTGAAGAAGATGCACCACCATTTCTCTGTTCCTCAGAAATTAGAAGAGCAATCAACTCCTCAAAATCAGGAAATCTTTCACGAACTGAAATGGATGTCCGAAACTGTGCATAATCCTTTCCTAGACCATTCAAGGTCACGGAAACTAAATCATCATCTTCCACTGGCGACCCAATGGAAGCAAGTGCATCTGCAATCTTCTTCACCTTCATGTGGTAGTCGTTGATGCTCATACTTTCTCTTTGCACATTATGCAACTCTTGCTTGAGCTGCATTTTCCTGGCTTGCGTATTTGTGCTATACATTTTTGACAAAGTATCCCATGCCTCCTTTGGCGTACTTGCATCCTGAATATGCACAATCATAGAGTCTGAAATACTGATAGACAGCCAATACATAACTTTCCTGGCTCTCTCATGCCATGTTTTAAATGCCTGCATTTGTTGTTGATTGGGAACATCAGGAAGAACTGGTTCTTCTTCATTTCCTGCAACAAATTCCCAATATCCTTTTCCCATAAGGAAATTCGTCATTCTAAACTTCCATGCCTGGAAGTTGTTCTTGTCAAGCTTTTCAGTGACAATCTGTGAAAGAGAATCAGATGCCATTACAGAAGACTGCAAAAAATTCTGTCACTGCAAAAACCACAGCTTCAGCCTCACAAGGGCAAATCTGCAAAACTGGCGAAAGTGGTATTTGACCACACAGTCACTTCCTAGTGACGATTTTGCATAAATAGGAACCAAGGATGATTCTGAAACTCCCAATGTCTCTGCGCACAAGCATACGATGCAATTTCTACAGTAACTTTTCACCGACCTGTAGAACAGTGGTCGCACAGCATAAAACTGAGCCTTTTCTTGAGTGCGTGCAGAAAACTTCCGTCTGCAAAACAGGCCCCGAAATGGCCTCAAATCAAAAAAACAAGGTCGCCGAGGGCTAAAGCCCCTTCCCGCAGCATATACTGCCCTCTTGCTTCACCGCGAAGGGCGTCTCAACCTGAGACAATGCACTCCTGCAATTTCCGGCTGTGCTACCTGCAGAGATCTGCTCCCAAAACAGGAAATGAAAGCAACACTGCTCCTCTTACCAGACCACCGCGAGCTTGGCTTGCTTTCTTGAGCTCCTTACCACGAACAAGGCTCTGATACCATGTCAAGATTGTGGGAGAGAAGGAAGGAGTCTCGCTTGAAGCTTTCTTGCTTGCACAATGGGGGAAGACACACACGGGTGGAGGCTGAAAACAGTTTTCCTCTTCTTAGTTGTGTAAGCCAAAAGAACTCAAGTACAAAGAAATAGAAGAACCCTATATATGGGTCTCAAACCAAACTCAACTAACTAAGGTGGCATACTAACTGAGCCACGAACTAGAGTAGATAAGGATAGCTATCATGTAGCTATTATTCATGGGCGGTGTACCAACCGCGTCTGCAACTGACAAGTCGGTGACATAAATATACAACGGTCACCCTGGCGTATCACGAGTGGAGCTCGATATCTCAACATTGCTACAATGATTTCAATGCCTAGTAACCCTATCATAGAAATGGCCAAAGAAGAAGTAGTGAGTGTCCAGGCTATCATAGAATGCTACGAGAAATCCACATTAAGAATACAAATCCAAAACTCAAATCAATACTATATTAGAGAATTTGGTAACCTCCCAAGTTCCACTCTCAAATTAGAAACAAAGATTTGACCATGTGACTAAATCTTAATCCATTTTTTGAAGATGGAACTTGGTACTATCATCTATATAGTGTCTAGAAAAAGTTTCACCTTCAAGGAAGGGGGTAACAATTTGACAATGTGACCAAATATTGACCATCCTATAAATTCCCAAATTATATGAAAATTTTCAAACTCCCTAATATAGTTTTAATCTAAGTATCATGATTTTTCCATAAATAAGAAGCTTGTCTATTTCAAGACAAGTCTATGTATTCCTGCAAGTAAGGAACTTGAGAAGAAAATACTCTAGGAAGCTTATGATTCTCCATTTTCAAGACATCCTGGATATGCTAAGACTCTTAATGCGGTCAAAAAAAGCTTCTACTAGGAGATACTCAAGGGTGATGTACTTAAGTATGTTACTGATGAATTCCTAAATTGCTAGCGACGAATTAAAGCTGAATGTGTCAAGTTTCCAGGCATGGTCCAACCACTTGACATCCCTCAAATGAAATGGGAATACATCAAGATGGACTTCATAGTTGAATTACCCCCTACAAGGAGGATATAACTCAATTATGGTAATCATTGATATAGTGACAAAGGTTACACACCATATTCTTGTAACAACCAACTACAAGACTTTCGATATTGCTAGAATTATCATTAAGGGTTTTTTTTTTAAATTACATGGATTACCCTAGAGAATCATTGGTGATTGTGATTCTCTCTTCACATCAAACTTTTGGAAGGGTTTTTTTGAAGCTTTAGGAACGCAGCTCTGCTTCAATATTGCTTATCATCCCCAAATCGATGGTTAGACAAAGCAAGTCAATCAAGTTATTGATGATATGCTTGGAGCTTATTGCAAAAAGGAACCTAAGGGGTGGATCCATCACCTACCATTATAAGTTGAATTTTCCTACAATGCATCATATAATCAAAGTATTCAAATGACTCCTTTCTAGGCATTGTATGGGCAAGGTTGTCTTATGCCATTAAGTTTTTCTAATCCTACGCTCTATGTAGAAGCATATAAGCAAATGCTGAAAGAAATGGATTAGCATAAGTAAAGGCTATAAGGCAAGATAATCAAGCTATCAAGGACCGATAGAAAGCATATGTTGATCAACGAAGATAAGAACACATTTTTCAAAGAAGATGACATGGTTTTTATTCGAGTTCACCTAAAGGAAAGTTCCTTATCTTTGGGAGAAATCAATATGCTAAGTCCTAGATATTATGGGCTGTATAAGGTGCTAAAATGTCTAAGGCCTAATGCTTATAAGCTAAAACTCCTTGGCAACTTGAAAGAATTATGAAGGTTGTGAAAGCGAGAGCTGCTAATCACGATGTGAGTACAACCTCCACAAACAAAATGTCAAGTATTGGAATTACAAATGAAGTTGTGAATACCAATAACAACCAAGCACTTGTCGTAAATCACCAAGTGCCATATTTGACTATTATTTTAAATATTAAATACAAAAAATAAATCACCATCTCACAAATTGGTAAAGAAACATTGCATCTGTAAGAGTAGGATTTTTCCATATAATCTCATGCATAGAAAACTTTCTAAAGAAAAAATCTTAATCACAAATTCAAAGGATTAATTTGGATTACAGGAGATGTACTAAGAATAGGACGCATGGAAGTTACTACACTACTCGAAAGAATTTATGATTTTATTGTATCAAATAGGATTTACCAAGAACTAGATTCAAGGGCTAAGATTTTTGCAACAAGAAATATTGAAGTAGTTAAAAATTTTGAATCCAAATTGTAGTAAACTAATGGAACCTTTGATCGATAAATGCTAATTCCTTGAAAACTCTTGAGATGGAATTATTAGAATACTTTTCATAATAAAATATCCAAGGGTTTTAGATCTAATGAATTATCTTTAGACAAGGACCTACATAATTCTATTAAGAAAAAAAAGAAAAAGATCATCATGAAAGTTTACTTATAAAAGTCCTTTAGCAATCTTGGAAGGATTGATGGGTTGTTTGAACTTTCGAAGATGGAAGTTTTGAAAAATAAACTCTTGTTAAAATTTATATTGGGCTAGATTCCAAGGGAAGGAGTAATCCGAGAGGATTATTGGAAGCTATTGCCAGTTATGCTAAAGTTTAGCCATGATATTCTTATTCTAGGAAAAGGATTGTCTTGGAAGGAAATTCATTAAAATTGATAGGAAAAACCTAACTTGCATCATTTTAGGGGACTGAAATGGGATTTTGCCTTACAAATAGAAGGCTCAATGTGCTGCACACCCCTTCATCTCCCATTCTCTTTGAACCAAGTGCTGTGCAAGTTTGATTTAGTTCCAGTAATCTTGTGAGAAGTGGAAAATCAAAGTATTGACACTATAGCTAACCGATAGGTGACTCAAAAAATATTAGGAACCCACAACCTAGGTTGATCCTCATGGGAATAGTCCAAAATTTCCATTGCGAGGTAGACTCAAGCAAGCTTGGATAGAAAACTGTGAGGTATTCCTCAGAGTCGCAAATGACATTGTCTAGGATAGCTCTTGATGGATTGCTAAGAACATGTCAATGAGAAAGCGGCTCAGGTGGGCACATCACACTAGCTTTTGACCATTTCTCTTTCATTATGTGCTTCATCCATTGATGTTGGCAGTTGCTCTTAGTTGTTGGCTCTTGGGTTTTCTCATGGTTGATCATGGTTTGCTTGTCCCCAAGTGTTTTAGTCATCACTATTGTCCTCATTGCTTCACCTTTTAGTCTAGTTTTTCATTTAGGTTTGTATCTTATTTATTGAGGGGGAATTTGAGTTTTTTAATAGCAAAATAAAGGCAGTCCTATGGGTGGCTTTGGTAAACATACTAGTGATTTCCTACTTAGTACACTTGTGCATGCCACATAGAATTTGGCATCCATAGATGTGTTATGCTAACTCTCCATCAAGATTCTCAGCTTATACATGCTAATTCTCCATCAATGTTCTCTTCTTTAAGCTTTGGATTATTTTCTTTGTTTTCTATGAGTTTGTTGTTACTTGATGAAAATGTTTTAGAGGTCTAGCTTGTATCCTTGGCACCATTCACTAGATTTGTTTCTTAGAAAGTGGTCATGTTAATTAGTTTTATCTCTTTGTTGTGTGCTTGAAGAAACTCCTTAAGCATCGCCTTGCCTTCCTCATTAGGTATCTCCTTGAATTGGAGATTTTGTCCTTGCCATTCCCTTAAGGATTGGTGAAGTTACCCTTAGAAAAGTTGTGATTATCCTCACATATGGGAGTGCCAAATGCATCCTTTGTGCTATTTAGTCATTCTTGCATTTCATTATTTGTTGGAAAGCTTGATTGAAGAGGATATCACAGTTACCTAAGAGAGAATATGGCCTTCCTTTATTAGGAATTGAAATTTTTCTCATTGGCATAAGACCCAAGCATCCTAGGTTAATACATTGAAGTCTCCTCCTTTATTGATAAGAGCATCAGCAATATGCCACTCCTTAAATTGCCATAAGTTTGATCCTATGATAGGTAGGTGGTATGAGTTCTTCATCTTTTAGACCCAAGTGTTCCAACCCAACTAGTTGAATGTGAATCTTGAATCCCTACTTATATTGTTAGATATTGTGTGTGCATCAAAATCATGGCTCATTTACATAATACTATTTGGAAAGTGTTCAAGGTCAGGGGTGCCATCTTTGTGTTTTTCTTTTGATGTTGTATCTTTAGGTTGAGTATGGTACAAACAAGACATATAGGTGTTCCTATGTGGCTTAGTAGTGCTTGATGGCTAGTGAGGTGCTCTAAGGTCTTTGTTTTCCTATGTTTGGGTGTGGGGTCCCCTTGTTCTCAAATGTTCTTGGCCTACATGTTTGCTTGATTGGCTCAAATTTTTTGATGTCTCTTTTAAGCTATAAGTCCTAGTTCATGATTTTCTTGCTTCCTAGTTAGGTTCTTAAGGGATTTCTATCATCTTAGCTTACCTTTCCCTTGTTTTTTTTTTTTTTTGGTGATATGTTAGACCCTTGTTTGGCTATGTATGTTTTGGTTAGTTTCAATTTTTTCTCACTAGTGATTTGCAATTTGGTCCCTGTTTTTTTTGTCCATTTTTCCAATTACGGCTCGCAGGTTGTTTTCTCCTTTCACATTTATTTTCAACCTCTTTGTAAAATGGGTTCTCTTGCAAGGTTAGTAATGTGAGCACTTATTTTCCCAAAATTTAATGATAAGTGAGTGTGTGTGAAAATAAGCTTTTGCTTTTCTCAACCAATGTGTTCAATCACAATTAAGTGCAAGTGGCTTAAGTGCAAATTATGCTCACCTAGGCTTTTCACATTCCAATCAATAGTGTGTCTACACAAATTTTTTTTGCAACATTGTGTCTTTCTTTAGTTCTAGCATGATGTTCCCTCAATATAGTGTGGTCTCGGATCCTTTAGTCTTAACTGGGTAGGTCCTAGACGCAATGCAAGTTTCCTAAGGGACATTGGGTCTGCTATTGGTAGAAAATCATCAATTATCTCTACCCCTTGAGAAAATCATCAATGGGTAGAGAGGATAATGTTGAGTGAGGCTTCAACATTTGGTAATTCCCAATTGACTTATTGGTTGATTTTCATCTATTCAAAGAGAGGGAGAAAGATAGATAAGTTGGAGCATCAAAACAGAGAGGGTAGTGAACCCTCATCATCTTCATTATTCATTCATTCATTTGGATAACACACTCTAACTTAATCACTAAATACAACTGAAGAGATAGGTCACTAATTGGCCTCACATAGACTAACCATGAATCACTTAACTCATTTATTATGTCACTCATAATGGTACCAGCTAAGCTACAGTTATGTACTACACAATGTTAGTGTATGCTACTAAGCTTGATTATCAACACTCCCCTTCAAGATCAAGTCAACTACTATACTCCAAGTAACTCCCTGAAGTTAATGAACTTATCTTAACCAAGTGATTTGGTAAAGATATCAGCTACTTGATCTCTAGTCTTCACATGAATCAAGTCTATCTTTCTTGCAAGCACCATCTCCCTGATAAAGTGAAAATGGACTTCAATGTGTTTGGATCTAGCATGGTAAATTGGATCCTGTCCATGCAATGTGACCTTCCTGTCCATTTGTATACCCAAGTTATTTAGCAATTTGAAGAGCCAAATTGCATCACATGTAGCTAAGGTTGCACCTCTATGCTTTGCATGCATGATAGAGAGAGAAACTATAGGCTACTTTTTGCAACTCCACCTAAGTATACTGCTTCCAAAACTGAAGGCATATCCACTAGTGGATCGTCTATCATATGAATAGCCAGCCCAATCAACATCCATATAAATGACCAAGAATACATAACCTATCTCTGTCTTCTTAGTAAATAGACTATGATATGCATTTTCCATCTAAGATCCAAGTTGCTATAAATACAAGTTGATCCAAGTATTCCATGCTCTCAGTCCTTGCTTCAAACCATAAAGTTAATTTTTTAGCCTACATATATGATTTGGATAATTTGGACGTATATAACCTTAGATTGTTCCATATACACTTCCTCAATCAAATCCCCATTCAAAAGTTCATTTTTGACATCCATGTGCCAAATTTTCCATCCCTTAGATGCTCCTAAAGCAATAACCATTCTCATAGCTGCCATTTTAGCAATTGGATTGAAAGTTTCCTCATAATCAGATCCATACTGTTATGCGTATTTTTTTCTTCAAGAAAATTGACCAAGTGCCAAGTGTCATTTTCAGCCAATGCAACATATTCTTCATCCATAGATGCACACCAATTTTTAGCACCAACTACTTCACTAAAATTTGTAGGCTCTTTATGGCCCATCACTTTAGTCATGTAAGCAAAATGTCTAGTTGAATATGCACTATAAGTCTGTTGAGACTTCAAGCTTGTGTGTGTGACCGATAGAGTCTTAGCTGTGTCCAACTGTATCAGCAAGTGTGGGACATAATAAATGTGTGGATTAAGGCTATGTGTGAATGGTCTTACAGACCTTAGCATGTTGTATTCACTTTTAGATATATGGATTATGGAATAAGAGAAATATAGTGAGTGTGAGCATACGACTCCTCTCTATTGCTCCAACTCTTCTCTCTATCTCTCTCTTCTAACATGGTATCAGAGCCATCATGAATGGGCTCTCTGGATTAGGAGGCTATAAAGAAGACCTAAAGAACTTAAAGGCTAGAGTATCTAAGAAGAGAAGCAGCCTGCCATTGTTTCTTGAAGGTACGCATTGAGACATTGAGTTTGCCATTGTTATTGCCATTGGTCAAGCAGTGTCTTTAGCTTTTTTGGGAGCTTTCTAAGGCTTCCTTGAGCACTTGTAAGGGTGGACCAGCTAGTGTGATTGCACCTACTGTCCAAACTGCTTCCTATGTAATATTTCCACACAATTAAAAATTTGTTAGTTAGTTCAAAAGTTAGTCAATTAATAAGTTAGTAAGATTACTAATTAAGAACTAACTAAAGTAAAAACTAACTAACGTTAATAATTAATTATTTTTATTTAATAAAAAATATATATTAAAAAACCAATAGTCGTAATCCAACATTTTTCTCAAATTGACAAGGACCGTAGCCATCCTTTCAGAGCCAATGGAACCATTGGATTTATGTTTTGAGCATCATATCACTTATTTTTTCAAGATCCCCTCCACAAAGAGCTATTTTTCTCAACCACAGCCCCTCTTCTCTAATTCACTGTAAATATGAGGTATGGGGAGAGCACAAGGATATCTTGAGAGGCTACGAGAGAGAGAGGTAGAAGAATACCCCTCCAAGAGATTGCAAAAAGGAGCTTGAGAGAGGGAGGGAGAGAGAGGAGTTACCTCGAGAGGCTACAAGGGAGAGAGTTAGCTCAATTCCCCCTATCTCATGATCTTCGACTGGGCCATCTTCTCTTACACTCTTCCATCTCAAAATCTATTCCTCTCTTATCTCTCAAATCTACTTGTGGACGATGGCCCCCAAGCAAAGAATGTCGCATGCAGATGGAAATCCTACAACCAGCAATGAAGCTTCATGTGAAGGCATCACTGTCAATCCAACTGCAGTATGAGTTGTAAGTAATGTATTTACAAATTGATAGATGCTTGCTTTGATTCCCGTATGAGATACGTTAGGTCCCACACTATGATGCACGAGTATAGGTCATTGAAAATGATAAATTTCATCTCACCTACTCGAAAGATGGATCTTGCAAAGTGCATGTATCAAGGGAAGTCAATCGCACCTAGTTGCATATGGCTTATTTGTTGATAGAGTAATTACAAGGAAGAATCAGTCAAGGATTCTGCATTGATGGGACCTGAAATGGGCCGGCACCACTGGCTATGGCACTAGCCGGACCTCATGCTCATAACAGACAAACACACCCTCATGGCCTTGTAGACCAGGAGCGTCTATCCATTGCTAAAGGACAAACTTCCCTAAAGCCTAATCTATGCGTTTATAGTTTTATCGTTTTGTAGTCCAACGTTTCCCTTTCTATAAACTCCACAAAGGGAGAACCCATACACATTGGCAATAAATACCACGATAATCACATACATGGGAGGCAACCTCTCGGTAGAAACACCGTGGCCCCACTACAGCTCTCCTACATCACAGGGATTAGCCCCTTGATACGCTGCTTAACATATAAAACAAACAAACAAACTCCACTCTTCATTTTGAAAGTAATCCAGGAGATATACCATGCTTCCTCACCAAATAATCCCCCAAGAACCGAACGTCTATCCTATGGCTTAGGATGCCTTTTCACACTCAACGTAGGTCATTGTTATTGAAAACAGGTGCTATGCATCTAGGTTTTTTATTCTTTGATACCATGGTTTCATGCACATGCAAAGGTGAAGGATTCTAAAGTGCTCAAACATCATTTTCAAATCAGAAACGTGCTTTGTGCACAACCAAGCTTTTAATGCTTATTCTCTAACCCGTTGTGGTGATGAAAGGATGGCACTGAGACGATACTCATGCTACTATCCTCTTAATCTAAATAACCGAACTCTATGTCATGGTATGCATCAGAAAATCAGCAACAATCAATACGCAAATCACACCATTCAAACCTCCCAACCCCCTACGTTTAGGCATTGCTTTCGTTGCATAGGTATAGAGGTTCATTTTGTCGTATTTTGATGTATAGAAAGTAGTAAATCACAAACTTTGACAAAGAGATAGGGAAAATTGAGGCTAAACCTCATGCTTCGCCACTACACACATTCACAAACAATCTTTATATTTTTCCTTATTTTTCCAAGATGTATTTCTATTTTTTCCCTTATTTTCTCCATTTTCTTGATTTATTTAGCAATAAAATATACTATTTTCTGGTTTTTCTTATTCCAATTACTTCAGCATACTAACATTCACTTTATCTTCCATATCCCCCCCATGGGAACACTTTTTACTCACCCGAAACATAAAAACTACCATTTTGCTACTTAAAAACCGAATTTTGAGTTTACGGGATTTAAATAAAGCATGTAAATCATTGCAAAACTAAGATTTTTTTATGAATAGCAATTACTCATAATTGCAAACAGCCCACAAACAAATTTTCATCCAATAAGAACATAATTATCATCATAAACTATCAAAAATCCTTCATTTTCTTCATAAAAACGATCATACTATGTTTTTACGTAACCTAAGACGCCTTGAATGACTGCATAATTAGTAGAAGGAGCCTCTATAGCTCTCAATCCAATGCTGTACTTCAATCTTGAGCATCTCCATCAATTTCCATTACCATTTTCTTCATTCTTCCTCCCAGATTCCTTCATCAAGATGGCACACATGAACAGCCCATAGGGAAGAGAGAGAGGGAGGAGAGAGAAAGACTAGAATCTATTCTTCCCATCCAGGTAACCATTCCACATGCGAAGGGCGGCAATAAGATCAGCAAAGAAGGAGAAGTTCAGTCCCATTGTCCATTCCATAGCTTCTTCACAGCCACACAATCATGATGTGGAGAGAGGAGGCGCAAAAAATGGCCATTGCCTGCATGCCATCACGCCATGGTTTTTCACATTTTTTCATCTCCTATGGATAAAATTTTAGAGGGGGGTCCAACTCCAAAGCGCACCACCCCTTTTGGTCACAAACTTGTCCACCTCTTCAAATCTTGCCTATTTTGTGGCCACTTTCTCGTCCGGCATCCGATTCAAGCTCTGAAAAATCCTCGGCATTCGACTTGACATCCCGCATTGACTGGCAGCTCCTAACATCCTGCACGGGTAGTCGAAAAAATTATAAAAAATCCACAAGTGTCGTTCGAGTGCCTTTTGAAAGCTGTCTTTCACTTGGTGCTTAAAATCGTCCTAGCTGGAGCTGCCGCCTTCGATGTTAAATATTTTTCCCCTAAATTCCAGATTTTTTGGCAAATTTTAGGTACATCCCGGTCTCAAAAATCCGCTCTCATTGGCGACCACGGGATAGGGCGACCACGGAATCCCACGACAGATCTGCGCAAAAAAACCAAAGGAAGTATCAAGCTGATACAAAATAGATACATACTAAAACACAGCACAATGCTCACCCTACCCCCTAACAAAACCAAGGCATGACATCCACAAGGAGTAGGCCTAGCATAATCTGATAGAAGGTCCTAAAACTAGTCACTAACAAACTGCTCCAACATGGCCAAACTAAAAAGAACTATCAAAGAGGTTGCCCTAAGTGGTGGTCTGAACTACCTACCTAACTAAGGACAACACAACCAGGAGCTCCTACTAGATGAGGACTCCTATAGCCTAATCAAGAAGTATTTTCTTTTAGCACATTTCTTCTTTTAGGATTTTATTTCCCCATACTCGGGCATGTAAAAAGGAGGAAGCTGAGCGTAATGACCCAAGGAGAACAGGGCATCGGCCTCAGGTCCTGTCTCAGTACCCAAGAACCTACCAAGCCCTCGCAAGGCGACACTTAATCATTTTCTAACTCTCACTTTTATTTTCGCTCCAACCTTCCTTACCTTCTTTTCCAGCAAGACGTCACCCCTTGGAAGACAAGGCATCGGCCCCGGGTCTGACTCGTCCCCAGGAACCTACCAGGCCTTTGCAAGGCGATGATCAAATACTTATAAATCTTCATTTCTTTTCTTTTCTATTTTTATAGGGGTTAGAACCCCTTTTTACACAGCTTTGTATTTAAGATATCCAAGGTTTTTCTGCCTCTCTATTATCATCATTTTTCTTCAGCAGGCTTCTCTAACTGCCTCACAACTAACAAGAACTCCTAGAACAGCTTCCTAGCAGGTTAGCAGAATAGGGTCACTAGAACTACCTTCTGAAACAGGTCTTTCGATACCTTGCAATGTCTTTACAGGAGGCAATGACTACTCAGACCTCCCCTCAGACAAATCATACCTAAACCTAGGACTTCATGCCTTGGACGCCGGTCCCCCACAAGAAAAGAAAATCCCCTATAAGTACACAGACACATATAGCATAAAACATGGTACTCGAAAAGGAGAAATATCACCTGGATAGGGCCACAAGAAGCTTCCATGCGACAAAGGCTCCTTCCAAGCTCTTCTTCGAACCTGTCTAGCATAGAACTAAAACAAGAAACCATTTACCGCACCCGTACTAAACAAACGACTGGCCCTCTTGGCCTAAGGAAATAAAGCACTTTGCTACAAAAATTGATCGGCCCTCTTGGCCTAATGAAATAAAACGTTTAAACCTCGCCGAACAGGCCCTCTTAGCCTAACAAGATAAAACAAAATAGCACCTACACATCCCTCCCTGAAAGAATATAGATATACAATAATAGGCTCCTTTCCAAGGAGGAAAAATAAATGCATAAGGTTATGACCCATCCCTCCTGCATATATAGCAAGAGGCGTACGTGTTATATATTTGCTTGTGAATCCGCAAACTGATTCTAGTAACGTGGAATCAATTGAAGCGACACTCTCTCAAACTCCTCAAGTAGGGTCATCGCAGTTTGATGATACATACAAAGAATGGGATTCCGCACTGTGTATGTCCCATCTAGCTGATTCAGGATCAACTGGGAATCCCCTTTTACTAACAACCACCGAATACCACCTTGTTTGGCAATATGTAGTCCCATAATCAAGGCTTTATACTCCGCCATATTGTTAGTGAATCCTACCCCAAGATAAGCAGCTAACTTCATCGTAACTCTACATCGACGATCTCGTATTACTACTCCAACACTCCCTTTTTTATTAGGGCCCCTGGACGCTCTGTCAAAATATAGTGTGTACGTCCACAATGGGTTTACACAGCTTGCCATCAGGAACTCCTCTATTCGTAATTATGATAGCCAAATTTTAACATGTTGAGAGGATGAACTGACGGCTCCATCCCACCTTCTTTATTAAACTCAATAGGGATACTTGTCAACAGTCGTAGGCAGTGATGGCAGAAGACTTTGATCTCCCACACCAAGGTTTCGTCTTCTTGCTCAATCACTTTGTATCCTTTGCTCCACCCGATAAGTTTCCCCTGATGGTATCTCTGCTCCAGATATGGGTGCTCCAAATAAGGAATTAACCGCCCCATCAACCAGCTTTAAGCTCTTTTGCAGGCCTCAAATCAGCCCCAACATGGACCTGCAATGCATTTTTTCGTATTAGCATACTTAGAAATAATAAGGTTTAATCTTATTAAAATTAACCTTATTTTTAAATTCTACTCCCTACAGATCAGCTCTAGTAGAGTCGTAGACTTATTTTTCCCTATCCTGAGAATCTTGTAGGGGCCATCCCATCTATGTTCCAGCTTCCCTGGAAACAGCTCCCTACGCGCATCGTAGTACAAAACTAATTGCCCTTTTTTAAATGTATACTTATTTGCTTTAAGTTCATGCAACTGCTTCATCCGACGTTTAGCTACCTCCTGGTGTAATAAGCTCTACAATTTCAGTTCATCCAGGTGGGCTATAGTTGTGAAACATTCAAAGAGTGAATCCTCATCTCCCAAAGAGTGGTTAATTGCAAACCGTATGGTTGGCAACTCGATTTTGAGGGGTAACATACACTCTTCCCCATAAACTAGTTTAAATGGAGTATGGTTGGTAATTCGCTTGAACGTTGTATTGTACGCCCATACTGCCACATACAACTTACTATCCGAATCTTGTTTCTTCTCAGAGACTATTTTAGACAAGATACCCACAAGCTGCTTATTAGTACTTTCAACTTGTCCATTTGCTTGTGGATTATAGGGGGTCATTTTATTATGCTTGATTTGCCAAGCTTCAGTCAGGCTTTTGATCACTTTATTCAAAAATGGGTTCCACGGTCCGACACTAGCTCCCTCGGTGGACCGAAACTGCAAATAATCTGCTCTAAAAGAAAACTTGCAGTCTCTTTTGCATTGTCCTACCTGATTGCCCATGCTTCTGACCATTTTGTAAAATAATCAGTTGTTGCCACTATAATGTACCTCTTCTGGGTAGTAGATGACAGGGTGATAGGACCCACAAAGTCAATGCCCCACTTCTCAAATGGAAGGATAGCCATGATAGGCGTAAGTGGACATTTCCTATTCTCTCTGCTGTCATATCTTTGACAGGTATCACATCCCTTAACGTACTCAAAGGAGTCTTGGAAGATGGATGGCCACCAATACCCAACTCTTAAAGCTTTCTGTGCCATCAACCGTCCAGCAAAGTGCCCTCCACATGCAGAGTCATGGCACTCTTCCAGGATGAAAGGAACCTCATCAGGCATCACACATCGGCTATAGATATCATCAACACCTTGCCGATATAGTGTTCCTGCAATCAAGGAAAACTTCAAAGCCTGTTGTCTGAATTTCCTCTTTTCAGATTTTGATAAACCAGCTCCAATCTCTCCTGTTGATAGATAATGTGTAATAGCAGCATACTAAGATGGAATAGAAGCTGTATCAATTTTAAACATTTATTCGATATCACTTCCTTCAGCCAAAGTCTCTTTCGGCTCCATGAAATCCACAAGGCATTCCACAATCCCCTGCAACCTCAGTGGCTTACTCTTAATCTCATAATCGAACTCCTGCAAAGTGATTAACCACTTTGCCAAACGATCAGGCGGTTGTAGCTTGTTCATAAGCAATCTAAGCCCTTCCGCCTTCGTATAGAATACTACCTTCTCATAGAGGATATAGTGCTTGAATTTTTTAGTCGCAAAGACCATTGCAAGGCACAACTTCTCCATATAGGTGTAGTTAATTTCCGATATTCCCAATTTCTGACTAGCAAAAGCTATCGGATGATACCACTTTTCCTCCCAGATTTGGGCTAAACATCAGCTAATACTATGCATGGTGGCTACTGAAAATATGTAAAATACCTCACCTCTTTTAGGTGCTTTTAAAACTGGTGCTTTTACTAGCTCCTGTTTCACATCCTCGAAAGCTACCTTACAAGGGTTGCTCCATACAAATAGACAGCTAAAGGATAATAAGTTCGTTAGTGGTAACGTCTTTTCTGCTAAGGCATTTATAAACCTCCGGTAGTACCCTACCGATGACAGAAAGCTATGTACCTCTTTCGGAGTGCGTGATGGACTCATAGCGACTATAACCTTGATCTTTTCCGGGTCAGTTGCAATCCCTATTGAACTGACCACATGGCCTAGCAATAGCCCATAAGACACTCCAAAGACACACTTCCGTGGGTTAAGAGAGATACAAAATTGTTTGCAGTGATCAAAGCACTTTCTTAAAATAATCAACATCCTTTCCCTTACAGTGGTTGCCCCCAAGTCATTGATAAATACTTTCAACTCATCTGGGGAAATGTCACCAAAGGTCTTGTCTGCCGTTCGTTGCCATGATTCAGGTGCATTGCACAAACCAAAGGCCATCACATGGTACGCAAAAGTACCAAAGACAGTAATAAAAGTTGTTTTTAACTTGTCCTCTTCTGTAATTGCCATCTGGTTGTATCCTGCAAAGAAATCCATAAACGAATATATTTTCCTACTCGCTAATTGATCCAAAATCTGGTCAATAAATGGCAACGGGTAGTAATCCTTAACCATCTGCTTATTCAGCTCTCTAAAATCTACACATAGTCGGATTTGATTGTTTTTCTTCTTCCTGATAACAATTGGTAAACACCATTCCATGTGCTGTACAGGAAAGATTAAACCAACTTTCCGTAACTTCTATAACTCCTCAAACAGCGGGGCCCTCAATTCAAAAGGCATACGCCTTACCTTCTGACGCCCAAGACGATTGCCTTCTTTTACAGGAATAGTATGAATAGCCAAGATGGGAGGAATGCCTCTCAGCTCATCATAACTCCAAGCAAAGATATCGCGGAATTCTTGAATCAAGGACACATAATCCTCTCTTTCTGCTGTATTGAGCATGGAACCTAATTTAATTGGCCACGAATCATTCGGCGTGCCAAGGTCTAACTCCATCACATCTTCATCTCTTATCCTATCTTGTGGCTTTATCAGCTCATGTAGAGTTATTTGATAAATATCCTCTGTAGTGGACCCCTCTCTAGATTCATCACTGGATGACGTCTCACTACCAGATGGATCATCTGCTATTTCTAATTCAATAGAGGATAAAGGAGCTCTCTCACTCTAAGGAGACTCAGGGTAAGCATCGACTATTACTTGATTAGCACCTCTACCTAGAACCACTCGATCGGTGGGTATATCGACTTGGCAGTCTGTTCGTAAGATCCAAGGTTTATCTAGCAAGACTCGATAGCTAGGACGTGCTACAAATCTTATCACCCTAAAGTCCAAGAAGCATTCTACACTTGCAACTGTAACATGGACTTTAGTAACGCAACCTTCTAGTTGTCTTAGACTATCATTAGCCATTCTAAGAAGGGTGGAGCTATCTTTTTGTATGCCTAGACCCAACCTCTCCATCAACTCTGAACTCATGATATTGATGGAGGACCCAATGTCTACGATCACATGTTCTACTAATATTCCATCCACGTATGCTGGAACCCTAGGGCAATTATTTTTAGCATGATCAAACCAATCTTCCCCTAGTTGTGCTATGCCCAAAGGTTCTACAATATACCCAATACGCAGGATCTTCTTGAATTCCTTGCGTACTCCTAGAGATAATTTAATCAACTATAAGAGGTTTACATCTGGTTTGACTTCACAAAGAGAACTTGCTAAATCAATATCATGATAAGTAGCCAGAGCTCGCTTTTCTCGCCAAACCATTCTTTCTTTTGGTCTCAGGACCGGCTTTGGTGCTTCCTTTTTAGCTCTTGCCTTCTTTCTTGGCACTTCCTCATCCTTCTTAGGATCAACTTTTTTATCAACAGGCCTTAGAGGTCCCCCGTCCACGCCAAGATTCAGGACTTGCATCCCCTTATCCCCTTTCTTAGGGTTTTCCTCAACCGGTTTTGCATTATCTCTATCACCCTCTTTAGCCTTTTGGCCTCTTGTCACGGCTCTTAGGTTAGAGGTTTTGCACTTTATGATTAACTGGACCTGGCTAGTTACTCCCTTGTTGGAGGAAACTAATCTTACTCCAATAGGTAGCAGCTAAGTGGCCTGACTTCCCACAAATATCACATTTAACATTCAGACAATTTCTAGGGAAATGTTGTCCACCACACCACTTACAGCTAAATTTTGAGGGACCACCCTCTTCAGGACAGTTTCTAGGGAAATGTTGTCCACCACACCACTTACAGCTGAATCTTGAGGGACCACCCTCTTCAGGGCGTTGATTCCCTATCAGATTCTACTACTTCTTCAAGAAATTGACGTCAATAGCTATTTGCCGATATTTTTCTGAAATCATGCCAGTGTAGTGCTTCATCGTATCCTTAACTTTGCCAAGGACATTAGATGCACCCGACTCATAGCCTTGATCATCTATCCATCGTTCCATTGGCCTAACAATTTGATTGGGCATTGGTTGTTAACTCACAGGAACAACATTAGGGTTCAAAACTTGGCCTCCAACATTTGGTGGAGCCAACTGACTAGCCATAGGCATAGTCACGCTAGGAGGAGCTGGCAGCAAAGGTACATTTTGAACCATGCTTCCTCTCCCATTAGGGTTATTCATAGGCATCCCTTGACTTCCATTCATCAATGGTAAATTGCCTCCAAGTACTAAACCTTCATTAAGATTTATTCGAGAGAAGTAGGCCATTTGTAATCGTGACTCTACTCCTTCTGCCCGCATGATGGCGTTGTCTATATCAGCCAAAGCCACACTGCTCAATTGTACCTGAATATTGAAATCCAATCCATACAAGAAGTATCGCAATTGGGAAGCCAGCGGAATAGGAATGTAAGTTTGTAACTTACGAAACACTTCCTTAAGCTTCTTGCCATAGGCTTTCACATTCTCATGGGGGTCTTGGTGTGTTACATTCAAAACATGCAACTAGTATTGGTCATCTCTTTCAGGGGCATATTATCCTCGAAAAGATGCATAAAATTGGTCAATTGTGGTATTGGTTCCAGTCTCTATGCTATGATACCATACTGCAGCCCTTCCTTTTAATGTCATGTTAAAGAACATCATAAGATGTCCCTAATCTTGGATGCGATAATTAAACATTAATCTTTGAAATTCACAAATGTGAAACTCCGCATCTTCTTCAGCTAACCCATTAAAAATGGGCAAAGGAACTCCTAAAGCTGGTAGATCTGGCGTCCCTGCAGGAATTGCAATGGGTTGTGCCATGACGACAATTGGATTGACAATAGGAGTTTGAACTAACGGGATCACACCCCCACTTGAAGTGGGTTGACTTGGTGGAAGAGAGGAAGAACTTATGCTTCCTCATGCACCTAAAGGACTATGTGCAGTAGTTGGGTTATTAAGACCACTGCCTCTTATGCGTTTCGGGCTACTCCTTTGAGGAGAATAGCGACTTACAATCTCCAACCGCCGTCTAGCCCTCTTAGCACATTTTGCTTTTTGTATTTTGGCTTGATGGTCCTTCTTAGAGGACATAAACCAACTTGTTGGTCCCTAAAAACCCTAGATTCAAGAACCACCACTTATTGTTTGCTCTCGACAGACACTCCACTGATGGGACCTGAAATGGGCCGACACTGGCTATGGCACCAGGCTGATCTCATGCTCATAATAGACAAACATACCCTTACGGCCTCGCGGACCAGGAGCGTCTATCCGCTGCTAAAGGACAAACTGTCCTAAAGCCTAATCTATGCGTTTATAGTTTTATCGTTTTGTAGTCCAACGTTGCCATTCCTATAAACTCCGCAGAGGGAGAACCCATACACATTGGCAATAAATACCATGATAATCACATACATGGGAGACAACCTCTCTGTAGAAACATCGCGGCCCCACTACAGCTCTCCTACATCGTAGGGATTAGCCCCTTCATGCACTGCTTAACATATAAAACAAACAAACAAACTTCACTCTTCATTTTGAAAGTAATCTAGGAGATATACCATGCTTCCTCACCAAATAATCCCCCAAGAATCGAATGTCTATCCTACGGCTTAGGATACCTTTTCACACCCAACGTAGATCATTGTCATTGAAAACAGGTGCTATACATCCAGGTTTTTTATTCTCTGATACCATGGTTTCATGCACATGCAAAGGTGAAGGATTCTAAAGTGCTCAAACATCATTTTCAAATCAGGAACGTGCTTTGTGCACAACCAGGCTTTTAATGCTTATTCTCTAACCCGTTGCGGCGATGAAAGGATAGCACCAAGACGATACTTGTGCTACTATCCTCTTAATCAAAATAACCAAACTCTATGTCATGGTATGCATCAGAAAATCAACAACAATCAGCACGCAAATCACACCATTCAAACCTCCCAACCCCCTATGTTTAGGTATTGCTTTTGTTGCATAGGTTTGGAGGTTCATTTTGTCGTATTTTGATGTATAGAAAGCAGTAAATCACAAACTTTGACAAAGAGATATGGAAAACTGAGGCTAAACCTCATGTTTCACCACTACCACACATTCACAAACAATCATTATATTTTTTCGAGACGTATTTCTATTTTTTCTCTTATTTTTTTATTTTAAAAATTTATTTAGCAATAAAATATACTATTTTTTGGTTTTTCTTATTCCAATCACTTCAACATAATAACGTTCAATTTATCTTTTCTATTCCCCCTATGGGAACACTTTTTACCCACCCGAAACGGAAAAACTACCATTTTACCTCTTAAAAATCACATTTCGGGTTTATGGGAATTAAATAAAGCATGTAAATTATTGCAAAACCAAGATTTTATGATGAACAAAAATTACTCATAATGCAAATAGCTCACAAAAAAATTTTCATCCAATAAGAACATAATTATCATCATAAACTATAAAAAATCCTTTATTTTTTTAATAAAAACGGTCCTACCGTGTTTTTACGTAATCGAAGATGCCTTAAATGACCGCATAATCAGCAAGTGGAGCCTCCATTGCTCTCAATCCAATGTTGTACTTCAATCTTTAGTATCTCCATCAATTTCCATCACCATTTTCTTCATTCTTCCTCCCGGATTCTTTCATCAAGATGGCACACATGAACAACCCATAGGAAAGAGAGAGAGGGAGGAGAGAGAAAGACTAGAATCTGTTCTTCCCATCCAGGCAGCCATTCCACACGTGAAGGGCATCAATAAGATTAGTAAAGAAGGAGAAGTTCAGCCCCATTGTCCATTCCATAGCTTCTTCATAGCCAGACAATCATGATGTGGAGAGAGGAGGCGCAAAAATCGGCCGTTTCCTGCATGCCATCACGCCATGGCTTTTCACGTTTTTTTCATCTCCTATGCATAAAATTTTAGAGGGGGGGTCCGACTCCAAAGGGCACCACCCCTTTTGGTCACAAACTTGTCCACCTCTTCAAATCTTGCCAATTTTGTGGTCACTTTCTCGACCGGCATCCGATTCGAGCTCTGAAAAATCCTGGGTGTCCGGCTTGACATCCCTCATTGACTGGTAGCTCCTAACATCCCACACAGCAGTCAAAAAAATTATAAAAAATCCACAAGTGTCGCTCGGGCGCCTTTTAAAAGCCGTCTTTCACTTGGTGCTTAAAATCATCCTAGCTGGAGCCGATGCCTTCGATGTTAAATATTTTTCCCCTAAATTCTAGATTTTTTGGCAAATTTTAGGTACATCCCGGGCTTAAAAATCCACTCTCATGCATGGCACAATCGTAAAAAGAATGACATTAAAAATTGTGCATACAAGTGTTAAGTAAATTTTGCATAGAATCACTCTTTGATCCCAAGGGGGAGACCGAATATGCGATGAAATTGTTATCGCATCTATTCTTGTATTGTTTGGAAAAAATAAAATTGGTTTTTGTTAGTTGATGAAACAACTCCCTAAATGCTTGTACATTCAACTGATTGTTGAATTATGGTTTGGATGATTACTCTAAGTGCTTGTGATTGATGGTAAATTCATGGCGAGGGTCTGTGATGAAAAGTTACCATGGGGAATAAAGGAATGTTTTCTTGGAAGATGATATTAGGTTGATTGGCTTGATTGTGCTTGCTTCTTAATTTGATTAATTAAGGAAGGATATTTGCGCTGGTGGATCATCTCCAAGGTCACGCCACGTTTCAACCTGAGAGGTCACTGCTTGATTCACAGGCCGAAGGTCGAGTGGTGAAAAGACCAACCATGGAAATTGTGTCTGACTCTTAGATCACTTGGGGTTAGTGGAGCTCTGGACACCCCTTTTCAAGTCCGGGATAGAGTTGTAGACTGCCGTGAGCCTAACGTCTGGGGCATTGGAAGATTCTATTCTAGATAATGGATGGAAATTATGGTGCTATGTGATTTGAACTGGGTACTTCTATTGGACAGAAGGGATACATAATTTCTCGTATATGGATAGGAGGCAAAGATTAACTTGAAGATAAGTTAAGGAACTTGTTTGCCAAAAGGACTGCTTGCTTTGTTTTCGTGTCTATGCCATAAATTATGCAAACAATCCTTGTTTCCTAAAGGGCATAATTAAAGAAGCTGATTTTGAATGTCACACATAAATGTGATATGACCCAATTAGAAAACTAAAGCTAGCAAGGAAAGCGGGTGGGCAAAACTCCCAACATGTTAGGGTGGTCCCAGAGAGCTGGGAGGGTCGACCCTTAGGTGTTGTTAAGTTGGAACCCGATTCATTCTGTTTTAGAGGACAGGAATGGGACTATGCCCTATGGGCAGAGAGGTTGATTGGTGCATCTCTCTCGTTTTCCATTCTCTTTGAACCAAGTGCGGTATGGATTTGCTTCAGATTGGGTATCTCTACGTAAAGTAGGATATCTAGGACCCGATGCTAGATTGCTGTGTCAGGAGATCTTGACCATTAGGTCTTAGATTTCAGGTCGATCCTAGTGGGTTCGGCCGTGAACGTGGCAGACTCAGGAAACCCTAGGTGACAAACCTCATAACATTCCATGGGAGTTCCGGGCGTCACCGCTTAGATTTGTCTCTCGATGGACCACTAAAAACATACTTGGATAGCCAATAGGCGGGCATGCTACAGTTGGTATCAGAGCAAAACTTCGTAATGATATGTGACTGATTAATGTATGGTTCGTAGACATATCCTAAATAGAATAACCTAAATGGTATGGCTTGATTGTCAGGGACCTTCTACACCTACGAATTCTATCATGCAAGAGAAGAAAGTCCTTCTTAAGCAAATTAAGGCACTTGAGTTTGATGGAGAGAGGATAGACATTGCAGTAGAGGCGGAGATATGGATTGAGTCGATGGATGATTATTTCTCTGCTTTGGGGACTGCTATTGCCAATCGAACAACAATAGTCAACAAACTTAAGTTAGTTGGCCATGCTCGGATATGGTGGAATCAATGGTGCAAAGATCAAGGTGTTTTTGAAGCGGTTGTCACTTGAGCTTAGCTGAAAGATGTTGTACACAGACAATACCATCCACCAACCTACTAGACTTTGAGGATGCATGAATTCTTCAAGCTCAAGCAGCTGGACTTAACCTTGGAAGCCTACTACTCAAAGTTTGTAACCCTACTAAAATACATACCGCCTATGGATATTGCGCAGCAAGTATCCAAGTTTTGCCATGGCCTGAACACTCCTCTAAACCACCGTGTTGAAGCAATGCATCCAACGGACTTGCAAGATGCGTTACTGTGAGCAAAGCCAATTTTCCAAGAACTTAATTCAGGCAACTATGGCAAAAATGATTTCTACAATCATGACAAGAGATGCCACATGTGGGGAGAGATAATGCACATCCATAGGAGATGTCCCTATCATCAATGCTTCCACTGCAATGAGCTAGGACATGTCCAAGTAGATTGCCCTGACTTAAGTCTGGAAGATATTGAGCCTCCAAGAAAATGAAGCTACACAGGTGCAGTCTATGGATATATAGAGGAATCAGATGAAGATGAAGACCTAGAACCCACTACATCTACCAGGATGACTAGAAATCCTAGAAGTTTTATCGACATGTAATACAAATTATATGGGGAATAAACCTTACTCTTGTAACTACAGTGAACCCGAGTAATATGAGTTGTATCAATTTTGGGCTTAGAACTTACAAGTGATTAGACATACTTTAGCAAGTATGACAGTTATAACTTACAATGAATTTCTCTTAAGCCATTTTTCTCAACTAATATAGATTGGGTCTTACAAGAATGTTGAAGCTTGGAAGCATTCTTTAGTATTACAAGAAAAGCCGATTGTCCATGGAGCTTAGTCTCAAACTAGGAAGAGGACAATCCGAGAATAGAGTTTTTAAGATAAAGTACCACTTCGATCCACTAAAAGGATTTTAGGGAAATTTGGTATAAAGAAGGAAATCCTGCCAAGGACAACTAGGAATCTTGTGACCACGAGTGATAAAGCTTCTCATTGTTTCTATTGTAGGGAGTTAGGTCATTTCAAAAGGGAATGTCCAAAGCACCCTAAACACCGATGCTTCGAGTGCCACAACATTGGATATATCCACATCAATTGTCCCAACAATACTCAAAAGGGAACTTGATCTTATAAGAAATGAAGTTGTACAAGCTTTCGTGATCTAGAACATACTAGGAAATTATTTGATAATTAGGAACAACCTAGAAGATATCCATGAGATGTAACTACAATAAACTCTTCTCTTGTAATCCAGACTCGGACATATCAAATACAATAAGTTGTTGTTTTAAAAGATTGCATACTTATGAGTGGTCAGAGTGTTGCAACAAATGTGTGATGGGTCTTATCCCACAAGTTCTAGAATGAAACCCCTACTTTCTCTCGAGATGAGGACATCTCGATTTCTCTAAGGGGAGGAGGATGTAATATTTTCACATAATTAAAAATTAGTTACTTAGTCAATTAATAAGTTAGTAAGATTACTAATTAAAAACTAACTAACATTAATAATAAACAATTTTTATTTAATTAAAAATATATGTTAAAAAAAACCAAGAGTCGTATTCCAACATTTTTATTGGATTGACAAGGACCATAGCTACCCTTCACGGAAGTTACAATGTGAACGAGAGTTATGAGCCATATTAATCACTAGTATTAATGTGTATAGTATGGATGGTCCAAAAATATTAGATTTTTGGGCAAAAACTAGCATATTTTGATTTTAGATATTATCCTAAAAAGATATGGAGATTTCTAGAATTGGATATCATTTAATAAAAAAGTCAACTAACATTTTAGTTAGTTTTGTAGATTTTATAAAAAGAAAAAAAAAGAGAGAATGGCAAAATCGCATGCGCCAGGATCGTAGTTAGCAGGCAGTAGACATCACTTCGAACAGGGAGAAAAATAAGGAGTGATCTGAAAGATTTCTAAGCAAGTTTTTGGGGTTTTATCCCCCTTTTGGAGCCAATGGAACCATTGGATTTATGATTTGAGAATCACATCACTTATTTTCCAAGATGCCCTCCACAAAGAGTTCCTTTTCTCAGCCAGAACCCCTCTTCTCTAATTCACTATAAATATGAGGCATGGGGAGGCACAATGGAGCACAAGGAGACCCTGAGGGGCTACGAGAGAGAGGTAGAAGAATATCCCTTCAAGATATTATGAGAAGGATCTTGGGAGAGAGAGAGAGAGAGAGAGAGAGAGAGAGAGAGAGAGAGAGAGAGAGAAAGAGAGAGAGAGAGAAAGGAGTTACCCCAAGAGGCTGCAAGGGAGAGAGTTAGCTTAATTTCCCCTATCTCGCGATCTTTGACTGAGCCATCTTCTCTTATGCTCTTCCTTCTCAAAATCCATTTCTTCCTTATCTCTTGAATCTACTTGCTGACGATAGCCCCCAAGCGAAGACTGTTGCGTGCGGATGGCAATCCTACAACCAACAATGAAGCTTCGCGCGAAGGCATCACTGTCAATCCAACTACAGCACAGGTCCTAAGTAATGTATTTCCAAATTGATAGATGCTTACTTTGATTCTCGTATGAGATATGTTAGGCCCTATAATATGATGCATGAGTATAGGTCATCAAAAAGGATAAATTTCATCTCACATATTTGAAAGATAGAGCTTGCAAAGTGCATGTATCAAGGGAAATTAATTGCACCTAGTTGCATATGGCTTATTTGTTGATAGATCAATTACAAGAAAGAATCAGTCAGGGGTTATGCATGGCATAATCATAAAAAGAATGACATTAAAAATTGTGCATATAAGTGTTAAGTAAATTTTGTGTAGAATGGCTCTTTGATCCCAAGGGGGAGAGCGAATATGCGATGGAATTGTTATCGCATCTATTCTTATATTTTTTGGAAAATTTACAATTGTTTTTTGTTGGTTGATGGAACAACTCCATAAATTCTTGTACATTCAACAGATTGTTGGATTGTGGTTTGGATGATTACTCTAAGTGCTTGTGATTGATGGTAAATTCATGGTAGGGGTCTGTGATATAAAATTGCCATAGGGAATAAAGGAATGTTTTCTTGGAAGATGATATTAGATTGATTGCTTTGATTGTGCTTGCTTCTTAATTGGATTAATTAAGGATGGATATGTGCACTGGTGGATCATCTCCAAGATCACGCTACGTTTCAACCCGAGAGGGCACTGCTCGATTCATGGGCCAAAGATCGAGTGGTAAAAAGGCTAACCACAGAAATTGTGTCTCACTCTAGATCACTTGGGGTTAGTGAAGCTTTGGATACCCCTTTTGCTGAGTCCGGGATGGAGTTGTAGACTGCCGTGAGCCCAATGTCTGGGGCGTTGGAAGATCCTATTCTAGATAATGGATGGAAATTATGGTGGCATGTGATTTGGATTGGGTATTTCTATTAGACAGAAGGGATACATAATTTCTCGTATATGGGAAAGAGCTTGAAGATAAGTTAAGGAACTTGTTTGCCAAAAGGATTGCTCGCTTTGTTTTCGTGTCTGTGCCATAAATTATACAAATGAACCCTGTTCCCTAAAGGGCCTAATTAAGGAAGATGATTTTTAATGTCACATATAAATGTGATATGACCTAATTGGAAAACTAAAGCTATCAAGGGAAGCGGATGGGTAGAACTCTTGACGGGTCAAGGTGGTCCCAAAGAACTGGGAGGGTTCTCACAAGGTTTTACTGTTGTTCTGACCCTTAGGTGTTGTTAAGTTGGAACCCGATTTTTGTGCCATTTTAGGGGACTAGAATAGGACTATGGCCTATGGGTAGAGAGGTTGAGTGCCGCATCCCTCTTGTTTCCCATTCTCTTTGAACCAAGTGGCGTATGGATCTGCTTTGGATTTGGTATCTTTGTGTAAAGTAGGATGTCTAGGACCTGACGCTAGACTGCTGTTGGGAGATCTTGACTAGTAGGAACAACCCATATTTCAAATTTATCCTAGTGGGTTCCAGCTGCGAATGTTTTGTTGCAAGGCAGACTCAAGAAACCTTAGGCAACAAATCCCATAACATTCCATGGGAGTACTGGGCACCATCGCTTAGATTCATCTCTCAATGGACTACAAAAAATGTGCTTGGACAATCGATAGGCATTCACATTACACCCTATGACTGCAAATCAGTAAAGTAGTCACTACTCAAGTGAACCACAACTTGCATATCATGTGAAAGGTGCTTGAAGACTGTTGTATGCAAATAATCTAGAGAGGGCTCAGTTATGAACTGAGACATGAATGTACAGATCTAAAGTTCAATCTTGAACTGTTGGTAATAGTGAATACACTGCATGTATGCTACCTTGACATGATCTTGGAGCTCTATGTCATGCTAAGAAAGCACCATTGAAGCATAGGTATAGGCAAGAAGTACATATGCATTGATTCTTAAGTCTTGAAGCTAAAGTTTTTTGACAAAAATACTGAGATCTGGAAGTATTTGATAGCTACCCTGGTTCCATCACTAAAACAGGGCACCATTTGATCCATGCATGCCTTGGAATGATGGTTATGACTAACTAGAATGTTGTGTACACTTGGGCATGATTAAAAGGATTAAAAATTCAGTTTTGGAATGCATTTACAAATCTCAAAATTAAAAGCTAAAAACTGTCATAAAACTGTAGGCAATGAACATGGTGTTTGCCTGAAGCACTACATGACATTGATTGGTCCCTATCAAATGTATGGTTTGGGATGTATCTGGGAATGTCTGAATCATTAGGATAAGCATTAAATGCTACTAAAAACTGAATTTTGGAGCTGAAAACAAATGCATTGAAAGTTTCTTAGATGATTACAAGAAGGGAATGCAGTCCATGACATTGCTTCTTGAAGACAGTGTGTCTATGATTGTATGTATGGTCATGTATCCACCTTGACACACTGAAGAAAATGTATTAACTGATTAGAAGACATTTTGGAGCTGGATAAACCTTGCTTTGCTGAATATTTGTTGATTGCAATATGTGAATAGGAGTTTTGACACTTGTACTTACTGGTTATGCACTAATTTGTGCCCGTATGGTCATATTTGGACTGCTATATGTAGTAGCAGATGTCTATGAAGTTTTAGAGCATGTATGACATGTATACATATCCTTTTTAGCTGTGAATTAGTTGCGAGTCACTGATAGGTTACAAATTTCAAACTGCATGTATGTACTCTAACAGTAAGGTTGCATGAGACAAAGTTAAAACACCTACATGGTTTATGTATTGACTGATATACCTACGGGTTATACCACATGTTGTGGATGTTTTGAGATGTTAAGGAGCTGAAATACTTTGGCTTCAACAGTGAATTTATTGCAAAAAAACTATCATAAATAGTCAAAGACTGTAGTTAGTCAGTTAGACTTGTTGGCTTGCAAGTCAAGCATTCTTTGCAACATGGAAAATGCAAATAGAACCGACAATATAACCTAGATAGTGAGGGAAAAGCTTGATAGTAATAATTATGCCATATGGAAGTTTCGCATGGAGAATTCCATGATAGGAAAAGAATATTGGGACTTGGTGACAAGTGTTGAAGTTGAACTTGAAATTCAAGATAGGAATTCTACAGCTGATCAAAGACGAGTGCAATGAGCTTGGTTGGAAAGAGCTCTAGAGTGCTACACTATTTATCTTTGCGTATCTCGGATGCTATGGTAATGCATATCATGAACTACAAGTAACAATAGATGCATGGAACATATTGATCAGGTACTATGGCACAACTACCAGTGCCATGAAGATACAATTAAGGAAAAATTCAACAACATGGAGAGACAATATAGAGCTTTACACGATTATTACATAGAGATTAAGACTATTACGGATCACCTAACATCCATTGGCACACAAGTTGAGGATGAAGACATGGTTGTAGTGACATTAAATGGTTTGGGATTTGAATATAAGTCACTTGATACTTCCATCTCTATGAGGGTTGAAATGCTAGATTTCAAAGAGCTAGTTGCATTGCTTATTCATGAAGAGGTTAAACTTGGATTGGCTACAGGTTCTAGCAGCTCCAAGAACAAGGGTGTTGTATTTTATTCGAATCAATGCAATCGTGGTAGCCGTGGTAGAGGTTATGGTTCTAGAAAATGAGGCCAACAAAATGTATCCTATGGTCATAATAACTAGAGGGGTTCAAATGCACGAGGAGGTGGAAATTTTAGAGGCAGGGGGAGATCTAGCCCTAGAGGAAAAGGCTCTTGGCAGGAGTAACATCCATCTGACAATCCTAATAAGGATAAGGATTGTTACTACTGTGGAAAGTATGGTCATATTGCCAATGATTGCTGGAAGAAGTAGGGCAATCAAAGAGGCAAATAGCATGGACATTATGCAACATCTAGTTAGGCATAACATGCATCTGGGGATAGATTGTTGGCCATGACATATGTGAAAGATAGGGCTGCCGAGAAGTCTCATGAGAATGCAGTTTGGTACATTCATTTGGGGGCATTGAATCATATGACACCTCATGGTATGACTGGTTTACAGATATGGTTCTTGAGAAGAATGGCCATGTATGCACAGGGAATGACACACAGCATAGCATAGAATATAAAGCCAAAGTACCTTTGGTAATCCTCGATGGCACGAAGAAGAAATTACATGATGTATTGCATGTCCCATTGTAACGTGTCCACTCGTCCGCTTGTGGGACATGTCTTAGCAGCCCATTGAGAAGAGGGTCTAAAAAAGGAATGTCACAGGGTTTGCGATCTAGGTCTTCTCAAGCCTGCCCCGAGCGGAAGTGTTCAATTGTTCCCACTTAGGATCGACCTAAAGTCAGGGTTCCTTTCCTATCAGCAAGGTCTCTAGGAAGTAGCTAGCGTTGAGCTCCAAATGAACCACTTTGCGTGGGAGCAACAACATCGAAGTAGATTCATGCTGCACTTGGTTCATGAAGAATGGGAAACGAGAGGGATGCAAAGCTCAACCTCTTTGCCATAAGGCATAGTCCCATTCCTTTCCCCTAAAACAACATAAATCGGGATTCTAACCCTACTAATGCTAGGTCTTCATTGTCTCGTTATCTCGTCTTTTGAGAAAAGTTCCCAGCTAACCGAGACCACCCTTCTATAGGACAAACCTAAGTCATGTCCACTACACTTTCCTGAGTTTGCTTTAGTTATCTAATTACCTATCACATTACGTTTGACATGCAAAAGCAGCTTCCTTAATTAATCAAATTAATCACGCGTTCCTTCACGTAACTTAGGCATTGACAAAAAAACAATGTCAAGCAAGTTCCTTTTTCTCAAATATCTATTCTTTATTTATCATAATCCCAGAGCACATCAAGTATCATGCCTGAAGACTATCCCAACAATCTACATGAATGCTACTCCAAGTTCCACCCACGGACTACTACACGGGTCTCAAGATCCCATCTCGAGTCACATCAGCCTCTTGTGTGGGATCCGAAGGCAAGGAATTTACAGCCAGAGCCTCCCCTGGCACCCAAGCATCCTCCTGCTCCAAGCATCACATTTACGTGCGATATTTAAAATAATCTTGCTTAATTAGGCCTTTTAAGGAACAAGATTGTTCGCGTAATTTACAGCACAGACATGAAAACAGGACAATCAATCCTTTTGGAAACCAATTTTCTTAACTTATATTCAAGTTAATCTTTGTCTCCTGCCCATACATGAGAAATTATGTATCCCTTTTTCCCTACAGAAGTAATTGGTTCGAATCACATGGCACTACACTTTGCATTTTTAAATCTAGAATAGGATCTTCCAATGCTAGAGATGTTGGGACCACGGTAGTCTTCAACTCCACTCCAGACTAGCAAGGGGTATCTTGACCCACAAGCGGCTAGGATTGAAACACCGTTTCCATGGTTGGCATTTTCGGCACTCAACCTTTGACGCCCATGAATCGAGCAGTGCCCTTCTCGGGTTGTGAGCTGCAGTGTGAACCGCAGTGAAGCAATCTTGGAGATGACCCATTGATGCAAAATATCATTTCCCTAATTAATCCAATTAAGAATCAAACACAATCAAGGCATTCATGCCTAATATCATCTTTCAGAAAACATTCCTTTATTCCCATGGCAACTTGTCATTAGCGATCCTTGACATGCATTTACCATCAAACATAAGCACATGGAATAATCATCCGAACTACAGCAAGAGCAATTAGGGCATTGTTCAATCAACCAAAAAAACAATGGTATTATTTTCCAAACACTGCAAGGATAGTCGCCATAAAATTTCCATCGCGTCTTTTCTCTCCTCCTTGGGATCAAGAGCGGTTCTATGTAAAATTTGCTTAACACGCCCTTCTTTCGGCTAAGGCATATGTTAAGGTTTCAAACATTGTACAAGACATAAGTTCTATTAATCACTTACATTGATCGATAACCTAGCCTTCTTCCCAACAAGTACAAAAGCATCTGCCTTTCCTTTGACTTAGGGTTTCCTAATCCTTGAGCTCTTCATTTGCCCTGGAGTTGTTTTTGCATCTAGCCCAACCCTGAATAAGAATGATAAACATAGTAGCATGAAAATGGAGCTAATTGTGTATGTATGTGGAATTCTATATATGGGGATGAATTGAAGCCATGCCTATGTCAACCCATCATCTCTTCCTCTCTACTCCTTATATTGCCTTTGTTGCATGTAGTGCCTTGAAGTCCTTCTATTATCCTTGGCTACATTGCCATCTCCCATTATTATGCCATTGCCATCATCTTTGATTGACACTTTAGCTACCAATGTATACCATCCGAGCATAATAAACATGATTGTTGGCATCAAACACCTTCCCGTAAGTTTGGGACACGTGGTCAAATCTTTGGATTGGTCATAACTTGAACACTATAACTCCAAATTGAGTGCTCTATAGCTCAATAGATTCCATTTTTCAGGCGCTTTCCAATGATAGGTCACACCATATGGTTTTGAGAAACTTATGGGCATGTTATCTGGGTGCCACATTTTTAGTATTCAAAAAATGGGAATTGGGAGATTCCCAAACTCACTAATATTTTGTTATCATTAACTATATCTTTTGCCTTACCTAAGATAGCAATTTCTTGAAACCTAGTCTTGTCTCCAATATAATCCCAGCTTCTTTGATTGGTTTATTGCAAGTATAACTAACACAAAACCAAATCTTTCATGTGCTTTGTTACCATGCCAAATGCATCTTCATTGAATATTATAGAATAGAGTGACATATATGAGCATTTTAGAAGAAAGGATATAGTAGTATGCTTGATACTTTAGACCCTAATCCCAAAGCTATTGATGTCTCTACAAAATCCACAAAGTACTTAGACCAAGTTGAGCCAACTAAATCCCAAATTACTCTCGAGGAGATTTCTTAGACTCATTTATAACTCAATGCTAGAAAAAAGGCAAGCATCTTATTACTTACGATTGGTATCGCAGTTACATTACTAGTGATGCCCTTGCTTGAGGCTTCATTGCTTGTTGAGGGATGGCCATTTGCATGTGACACTTTTTTCTTGGGGGCCATCCTTGGTCTTCTCCTCTTTTAGATGAACTCGCACAAGACTTTGGCAGCCACTTGCTCGAGAAGAGAGCCAATTGGGGAAAATCAGCTTGTAGGTTAGAGGATGAGATCAAGGAAAAGGAAAAGAGAAAACGTGTGTGGCCACCCTCTAAGAAGGGAAGAGAAGAACCTTCTTGGAAGGTTCTCTCTCTCACTTCCTCTCTTTCTCTCTCTCTCTCTCTCTCTATCTCTCTCTCACCCTCTTTTTCTCTCACCCTCTCTAGGTAGCAGTAAGGGGGGGAAGAGGTGGTATCTCCTTTTTTTTCTTTATGATGGGAGGGGGTTTATAATAGGGAAGGGGGTTATTATAGGGGGGAAAGTGGAGAGGACGTTGAGTGGTGGTAGGCTTATGGTCCCCCCTTATCATATTCTTTGTTGTCTTCTCATCTTCACCTTCTCTCTTACTATCGTCATCTCCTCTCTCCCTTGCACCCTCTCTCTCTCTCTCTCTCTCTCTCTCTCTCTCTCTCTCTCAAGCTCCTTCTCGCAATCTCTTGGAGGGGTATCCTTCTACCTCCCTCTCTCTACCTCTCTCTTGTAGCTCTTGGGGTCTCCTTGTGCTTCTCTAACTACTCCCCATACCTCATATTTATAGCTAAACAAGAGAAGAATGTTTGTGACTGAGAAAAGAGCTCTTTATGGAGGGGATCTTGGAAAAATCGGCAACCTGGCTTAAATCAAAATTTTGATGGTTTCGTTGGCTCTAAAAGGGGGGTAAAACTCCAAGACACTTTATGAGAAATATTCGTGATCACTCCTTTTCCCTATTTGAAGTGCTATTTACTGCCTGTAAACTGCAATTGCGACACATGCAATTTCTCTAATCCTTCTTTTTTGTATTAAATCTCCAAAACAAGGTGAAAAAAGTACTTGTTTTTTTACATGACATCCTATTTTAGAAATCTCCATAGCTTTTTAGGATATTTACAATAAGTAATATCTAAAATATCTAAAATATGCTAGTTTTGCTAAAAAATCTAATATTTTTGGACCATCCATACTATACGCATTAACACTAGTGATTAATATGGCTCATAAGTCTCATTCACATTGTAACTTCTGTGAAGGGTGGCTACAGTCTTTGTCAATCCAGGAAAAATGTTAGATTTTGACTCTTGATTTTTTTATATTTTTAATTAAATAAATTTTTTAGTTATTAATATTAGTTATTCTTTAGTTAGTAACCTTACTAACTTATTAATTAAGTAACTAACTAATTTTTAATTGCATGGAAGTATTGCATCCTCCTCCCCTTAGAGAAATCGAGATGTCCTCATCTCAAGACAAACTGTGGGTATTGTTGATGAAGAGCATTCTCATCTATCCATGTAGCAACTTCTTTAGGATAATCCTTCCACTGGACAAGGTATTCTCTAAGGGTTCTACTCCTCAAATCTCCCTCCCTAGTATCAAGGATTTTATTTGGTTGCAGCTCACGGACTCCTTGGCTAGGCATTACAATTTGTTGATCACTTAGTACATGGCTAGGATTAGGCACATATGTATTTAGTAGACTAACATGAAATATGTTGTGAACTTTTACATTTTTAGGGAGATTGAACCTCATAAGCATTAGGTCCTAGGCTTTTAAGGATCTTATAAGGCCCGCAATAATTTGGGCTAAGCTTTTTAAACTCTCCCAAGGATAAGGAACTCTTCTTGGGTCATACAGGAATGAAAATCATATCCCTCTCCTTGTGAAGATCCGCTCTTGCATGTTCAAATTCGCATAAGCCTTTTGCTTATCCTTGGCGGCTTTGATATCTTACCTAATGGCCTTAACCTCTTCATCCATTTCTTCTAGCATCTTCTTGGAAGCCTCTAGCCTTAAAGTAGGGTTCAAGAAATTTAATGGAGAATGGCAATCATGCCCATGCAATGCTTGGAAAGGTGTCATTTGAATGCTTTGCTGAAAGGAATCATTGTAGGCAAACTCCACCAAGGGTAGATATTGGATCCGCTTCTTGGGTTTATGATAGTAATATGCTCTAAGCGTATCTTCAATCACTTGATTGACCCTTTCTGTTTGGCCATCCATTTGAGGATGATAGGCCGTACTAAAATAGAGCCAAGTCCTGATAGCTTCAAATATCCCTCTCTAGAAATGAGATGTGAAAAGGGAGTCTCAATCATTGATGATCCTTTTGGGTAGACCATGGAGTCTTAATATCTCCTTGATGAATAGTCAGGCAAGATCTAAAGCCTTATAATTTGTCTTTATTGGGATGAGATGTGCAACCTTGGTTATCATATCTACTATAATCATAATTGAGTTGTACCCACTTAGAACTAGAGGTAATCCAACAAAAAAGTCCATGCTGATAAATTTCCACTTCATCTGAGGGGTGTCGAGGGATTGTAGCTTTCTAGGCATCTTCACATGCTCTGCCTTGATGTGTTGGTTGCAAGACAAACATTTCGTGACATATTTGAGTACATCTCCCTTAAGTATTTCCCAATGATAGCTCTTCCTGACCATGCTGATGATCTTGGCATATCTTGGATGACCAAAGAAAGGGAAATCATGTGCTTCCCAGAGTATCTATTGTTTAAGTCTTTGGTTCAAAGGAATACATAGTCTTATCTTGAAGTAGACTAGGCCTTCATAAACAGAGTACTCTTGGTATTTAACTTTGAATTTGGAACTTTGGTCCTTTTCTAGGATCTCCTTTATCATTTTCTAATATTGTGGGTCATGTTTAGAGTCTTCCTTAGCCAATTCAAGGATAGGGTTGCTTGGCATTGACACCACGGTGGTTAGTGATGCAGCCATCAAAGGTTCCTCCATAATGAGAGAGTTGAGGAACACTTTATGACTTAAGGCATCAACGACCACATTCTCCTTGCTAGGCCTATATTTGATTTCAAAGTCATACTGTTGTAGCACCTCGATCTAGCAGTGTTGCCTCATGTTGAGGTCAGCCTAGGAGAAGATCCATTTGAGGCTCTTGTGGTCTGTGACCAAAGAGAATTTGTTGCCAAACAAGTAGTGCCTTCATAGTTTGAGGGCATGAATGATAGCCAATATTTCCAAGTTATGAGTAGCATAATTTTTCTCATGGGTTTTTAACTTCCTTGAGGAATATGCCACAGGATGACCTTCTTGTATTAGTACATAGCCTAGTGCAAGTAAGTTGGCATCTGTAACAACTTTGAACTCCTTGCTCAAGTCTGGGAGCTTCAGAATTGGCACTATCACTAAGATATGTTTGAGTTGGTCAAAGCTTGCTTGTTCAGTGGTGGCTGTCCACACTATGGCAACCTACTTCTTTAGTAGATCGGTGAGGGGTGCCACAAGCAAGGCATAATCTTTGATGAAGATTCTATACCATCCTATTAGACCAAGAAAGCTAAGCACTTCCTTAATAGTGGTTGGTGGGGGCCATTCTTGTACATGTTTAACCTTTCTAAGATCCATAGAGATTCCCTTTTCTAATACAATGAAGCCTAGATACTTAATTTGTTGTTTGAGGAAGGTACACTTCTTCTTTTTGGCATAAATCTTGTGCGTCCTCATGATTTCAAGGACAATGCAAAGTTGAGGCTCATGGTCTTCTTCTTCATTGGAGTAGACCAAGGTGTCATCAAAGAAAACAAGTACAAACTTGTCCAGGTATGGTCTAAAGATATCTTACATTAGCCTATTGAATGTAGTAGGAGCATTGCTTAATCCAAAGGACATTACTGTGAACTCAAAATGACCATATCTGGTGTTGAAATTTGTCTTTGGAATATCCTCATCCTTGATGCGGATTTGGTAATACCCTGATCTTAAGTCAATTTTTGAGAAGATTTTTGCCCCTTGTAGACGATCAAGTGATTCATATATCCTTGGGATAGGATATTTATTCTTGACGGTTACTTGATTTAGTCCTCTGTAGTCGACGGAGCATTCTATCCTTGTTCTTCTGAAACAACACATGAGATCCCCATGGCAAACTAATAGGCCAAATGGACCCATGATCTAAAAGTTGTTTGAGTTGCTCCTTTAATTCGATAGCTTTAGGAATAGGCATTTTGTAAGGTTTTTTTGCAATTGGAATGGCACTTGGTATGAGTTTGATTTCATGATCAATCTCCCTTGGGGGTAGTAGCTTTGTCAAGTCTTTGGGGAACACATCTGCATACTCCTTTAGCCATGAAGGTTCTTCTTCAGACTCCTTTCTTTGCTCTAGCTTATTCAGCTTGATCAAGTAGATGGGTAAACCCTTTTGCATTCCCTTAACTATCAATGATGCCTTTGCTATTTGGATTTTGGGTTTACCAGTCTCCCCTTGAGTTGTGACTAGTTTCCCTTCAAAACTTCAGAAGGAAATTTGGCCCCTTCCACAATGAATGTGGGCATCTTAGGTATTAACCATCCATGCCAAGTAAGAATTCAAGAGACCCTAAGTTCATTGCTTTGAATTTTACAATTGTTGGTCTTCCACCAAGTAGGAATCTCACTTTGGTAGTTTGTCTAGTGCAAGTGATTTCATGCCCATTTGCTAATTCCACAAGTAAAGTGGGTGCAACTATTGTGGTTATTCCTAGCTTTCTTGCACAAGAAAGAGAAATAAAAGAATGCGTACTTCCATAGTCAATCAAGGTTTTGAAATTCTTACCTTGGTAGTGTGAAGGGGTTTTGATCACCAAGAATTGTTGATTTGGTCCCTTTTTATGGAGATCAGGATGGACTATCGCCTTTTCAATATCTGCTTCCATAGTTGGTTCTTCCTCTTCATTTACTTCCCTTGTTATTGGAAGCTCTGTCAGATCTTTTGGAAAAACATCTGCATATTCTTTTAGCCAAGATGATTGATCCTTCGCTTCACTATCCTGATCGGCCTTTTTGAGTTTGATTAGATAAAAAAGTAATCCTTTCCTTAGCCCTTTTACTATTCGAGAAGCTTTAGCCTATTGACCTTAGGGTTCCCTATTTTTCCTTGAGTGGTCACTTGTTCTCTCTTTGAGTTTTGAAATGTGATTTGGGGAATGGATTGTCAGGAAGTGATAAGTCATAGGAAGTTCAGGAAATCCTGGCTTTTGATAGCCATGATGTTCTCATTGCCCCATTATTTTGATTATCTACCGGTAAGACTTTGACCACCTCTTTATAGATGTAGCGAGTCTGTTCTACCCGTTGGTGTTCGATGTGTAGAATCGAGTTCACATGTGCCTCATGGAATATGAATAACTTGATAGCCTTCAAGTCCTCCAACCATTTTAGCCTCTTCACATTGTTTTGAAGATAAGCAAACTGGTTGGCATCTATGTAGTAGTAACATGCACTCCAAGTCCAACATCTTTCTACAAATACTAGTGAAGGGTTGTAGAGAAGATCCACGATCCCCATCATGTCGATTCTTTGGCAATCGCTTGAGGAGCTCATAGTAGTCTCGAACATGATATGAAATATAAGGAATCTGCTCCATGACTTGTAGGTCTGGATGCAACAACAACCCTCATGTTGGTGAGTGAAAATAAGCATCTAGGGACATAATGCTGCGTCAAGTCAAGTTGGGTAACGCATGCAAATATCATTTTTTTGTCTTTCTAACACTTACCCGTAGTGAGAGTCGGGTTGATAAATGGAAATCCCTAAGTGATACCATATATGTTTGACATGTGGTTGTGATATTTTAGTTTTGAAACACGTGCTTCATGCAAGAAGAGAAGAACATGTATTCTTTTTTCTGATTTTGAGTCCTCGAGTGGAATTTTACATGGAAAGGGGCATGTTTTCCATCTAGCAATCAAGGGGAAGTAAGGGCCAACTTGAAAAATTAAGGGAAAAGGCAAAAATGTTAGTAGTTTTTTTGGAAAAAGAGAAGAGAAGTGTTGGACACAAGACAATCAATGAGAGAGAGAGAGAGAGAGAGAGAGAGAGAGAGAGAGAGAGAGAGAGAGAAGAAGCTTGGACAGGTATATTGAGGAGCTCTAGCTCACCGTCCACTCACACCACTATGTCAGTGAGGGGGAGATATGATGTAGTGGACAACAAAAGAAAAGGAAAAGTCATTGATGATATATTTGGTGTGATGACACTTGGCAGGATGACTTTATGTTATGACTCAACTGATAGTCTAGATAGTGAGCTTGGTATTCTGACTGTGTATATGCTTGGTACTAGGCAGAACATGTACATTCCGCCTCATGAGAGAGGGGAATCAAGCAGTGCACCACAGCCTAGACACTTTGCAGAGGGTGAGATATCCTATTGAGAGGTTGACATATAGTGGCTACTCTACAAAGCACTATGCTTACATGACAAAAGTGATGGAAATCAAAGAACTAGGTACATATGCTAAAGCAATAAAAGATGAGAACTGGTGTGCAGCTATGGATGAAGAAATGAGTGCCTTGGCTGAAAATAAAACATGGGATCTTGTGCCATTGCCTGAAGGGAAAAAGACCATTGGCTGCAAATGGGTCTACAAAATCAAATGCAAGTCAGATGACAATGTGGAAAGGCACAAAGTCAGGTTGGTTGCTAAGGGGTATGCCCAATAGTACAGACTTGATTATGAGGAAACATTCTGCCATGTTGCCAAGATGGCAACCATAAGCACTGTGATTGCTTTGGCTACTGCTAGAGGCTGGAAATTGTAGTAGATGGATGTGAAGAATGCATCAACTAAATTTGACATGGAAGACTTAGATGATTTGAAGTATTTCTTGGGCATTGAGGTTGTTACAATTGAAAATGGTTTATGGTTGATGCAAAAGCACTATGCCATGGTAATGCTAAAGAAGTATGGTATGGCTGAATGCAAACAATTGGATACACCTCTTGATCAGACACTATCAGAATGTAAAGCTAGACATGAGCAATGGGCTAAAGTTGAGGATGTGACTATGTATAGGAAGATGGTTGGCAGTTTGATTAACTTGACCATCATTAGGCTTGATTTGAGCTATGTTGTAGGGCTCATAAGCCAATTTATGCAGAAGCCCCGAAAGCCACACTTGGATGTAGTTAGATGCATTATGAGATATGTTAAGTCCACTATAGATTATGGCCTTTTCTATGTGAGAGATAAGCCCTTGAAACTGGTTGGATACATGGATGCAAATTGGACAAGATGCTCATATGATCGTAGATCTACGAGTGACTATGCTTTTGGGTTTGAAAGCGAAATGATCAGCTGGAGCAGTGAGAAGCAACTTATGGTTGCTTTATTGAGTACTGAGGTAGAATATAGGGGTGATGCATTGGCAGCATGTGAGATTGCATGGATGCTCAAGCTTATGGATGATTTGGATATACATGTAGATGCTCCAATGACTTTGCTATGTGACAATCTTAGTAGTGTACTCCTAGCCATGAATCCAATATACCATGCCAGGACAAAACACATTGAGGTACAGTACCACTTCATCAGAGAGATGGTTCTTGCAAGAAGAGTTGATCTCATGCATGTGAAGACTAATGAACAGGTTGTAGATATCTTTACCAAGTCTCTGGGTAAAGATAAGCTCAATGTTTTCAGACTGTTGCTTGGTGTATAGATGCTATCTTGAGCTTGAGGGGGAGTGTTAGACTTCAAGATCATCTTTCTGTCTTTGGTATGACTGTACCCGACACTTGAGTTCTCCAGTTGTACTACATGATGCGGACGTTAAATAAGTTAGTGCTTATGACTTAGTTGTTTGGTGTGAATGGTCCTTGAGACCTTAGGTTGTAAATAGTCATTTGAGTTATGGGAAAGATACATAATGAAATATACGTGAGAGAGCAAATGGCTTCTCACTATGTGTTAGCTCCAGCCTCTCTCTGACTTTTAACAAGGTGCCAGAGGGGACTCTGGCTGTAAATCCCCTGCCTCCAAATCCTACTCAGATGGTCTACGTGACTTGCGAAGGAATCTCAAGGCCCTGTTACTAGTGCAAGGGAAAAAACTTGGAGGAAAATAAGATGCATCCTTATGGATTGTGGGAATCATCCCATGGATAGGATTTTTATCTCAGTTGAAATTTTAATATAAATTTTACTTTCAAGGATTTTTTTATATCTATTTTCATGTTAGTGCATAAATTTACGTAAAGGAACATGTGACTAATGGGTTAATTAAGGAAGCTACTTGTATGTGCTACCAATAATGTGCCCTTAGGTAAGTAGGAAACTAAAGCTATCAAGGGAAGTAGGTGGGTAGAACCTTTGGCGGATTCGTCCTATGGTAGGGTGGTCCTAGAGAACTAAGAGGCTTCTCGACATTCAAATTGCGATGACGTATTGACCTTAGATAATGTAGGGTATAACTCTAGCTCATATCCTTTTAGGGGATCGGAATGGGACTTTACCTTACAGGTGGAGAGGTCAAGTGATGTATCCCTCTTATTTTCCCTTCTCTTTGAACCAAGTGTGATATGAGTCCGCCTCGGTTTAGATACTCTACACAAAGTAGATCATCTGAAGACCAATGCTAGAATTCTGTAGAATGACTTGACCATTAGAAACCTAGGAAAATTCATGTTGATCCTAAAAAGGTTGGCTGATATGTTTTGTTGTAGAGTAGACTCAAGAGTCCCTAACCGACAAACTCTGTGACATTCCGAGTACCAGGCGGCATCTTTTAGATTAGACTACTAAAACCTGTCGCGACCTAGGCACGTTACATAAAGGGAAAGATAGTAAAACAATGGTGAATGTTCAAGACAAGGGGACAAACAAAGATTGCTACCATAGAAAAAGAAAAATGATAGTTATCAATAGTAGAATTGACAACAATTGTAAGCAATGTGTTAACCCTAGTGCAAAGAAAGCAAAAGTAAAATTTAAAATATGCAAGGCAAAGCAGAAAAAGGTGGCCCTAGAGTTGAAGAAATGGGAAGAAAAAAGGTCAAAAGCAGAAGGACAACCTTAATAGTTCAAGGCAAGTGCCAAAGAGGAAAGGTGCATTTCAAATATAAAAGCGCACTCTAAATCCTTGTAAAAGAGCATCAGGCCGCATCCTATGCAATTTGTAAATGTAGACGTGCATAGATAAAGGCACAATTTAAATAGAAAGAAAATAGGAAAAGTGGACCTAGGCTAAGATAACTGGTCATGTAAAAAGGGATGGGTGCCCAAAGGGGATCGGGTTTAGGTTTTTGTATAAAAGGCAAAAAGTGAATGAAGAAGCTCATTCTTATGTGTGGCCAAACTAGCTCTCCTCTTCTCTTCTTCTTCTTCTTCTTCTTCTTGCTTGCTTGCTTGAGAGAGGGAGTGTGAGGGAGTAAGGGAGTGAGTGTGTGAGGGTGAGGGACCGTGGTGGAGAAACTCTCCATCTTCTCCTCTCTTCTTCTTCTTCTTCTCTTCTCTTGTTCCTGCTTGCTTGAGAGAGGGAGTGTGAGGGAGTAAGGGAGTGAGTATGTGAGAGTGAGGGACTGTGGTGGAGAAACTCTCCATATTCTCCTCTCTTCTTCTCTTCTTCTTCTTCTTGTTCTTGATTGTGCTTGAGAGAGGGATTGTGAGGGATTAAGGGAGTTTGTGTGTGAGGGTGAGGGACCATGGTGGAGAAACTCTCCATCTTCTCCTCCCTTCTTCTTCTTCTCTTCTCTTCTCTTCTCTTGTCTCATACTTGGCAATGCAGCATAGAGCTTGGAGCTTGAGGATTGAGCTTACTTAAGCTTGCACCTTGGATTGTGGAGCTACCAAAGCTCTTGAGGGAGGAGGCAACTCGATCGAGCATGGAGGTAAGCTCACTACACTCGCAGGTGTGAGAGTGTGCACGACTATGTGAGAGGTAGCCATTACACTTGGCTTGAAACTTTTGAAGCAATAAGCTGTCTATGGGTCTTGGCGGTTGAGTGAAAGCTCCCACATTTTGGTTTCGTTGCTAGGACCAATGGATTCAAGCTTTGAGTGCTTACTTGTTTTGAATAGAACATTGAAGTAGGGGTTTTCCCAAACCGGTGCTTGAGATAGGTACAAAGCAAGGGAGTTGAAGAGGTATTCAATCTCCTTTTGCAAGTAAGGTTTTTTGGTTTTTTGGATTTAGGGAAGTAAATTGGAGTAGTGTAAGTTGTTACTTGTGATTTGAAAGCATTTAGGTAATTAATTTTTTTTAAAAAAATGGAGAAATACATAGCATGGTGTATGCTGTAATAGCAAGCCCAAAACAAGGAAAAAACAAGGCAAGGAGAGCTTCGATTCCTGCAAGACCGAGTGCATTCAAAGGCTATAGGTGAGTTGTTTTGATTGTTGACACCTTGTTGTTTCATTCTAGAGCTTGCCAGATACTAGGAGGAAGCATCGAGTATGATGCATCATAGTCTATACACATTTTCACTGTCGTAGGTAGTCTGATTCCTAGAATTCGACAGTCCAAAATAGGACAAGTCCTAGAATTGAATAGGCCACAATCGGGCAGCCCAAAATCAAATAGCCAGAATTGGACGATCGATTTTGGGAATTGGACAGAAAAACTTACAAATCCGACGGGAAATAGAACATCAAATTTTGACAAGCTTTGACCTCATTCAATCATGTATAGGCCAAGTCCTAGCCATAAGACACTCCAATGGATCCCCAGGTGAATGAATGGGACAATTAACTTGAGAGCTAAGATCTGATGGTCCAGAAAACAACCATAGCATTTGACCCTCAGCCTTTTATCCCAATAGAGACCCAAACTAATAAACTAAACGTGCTACCCCTCAAACCACATGTCTAGGATGCTATAGAGACCAGAAAAAACCAACTAAAGTGGTTGTTAAATGTTAAATGCACGAATCAGGAAAGTGTATGTTGCAACATATTGATTTCATTGGATTTGCACACTACATCAATTATAAATATTTGACATGCACAAAAAAATCTGAAAGCCTAATTTCACACAGCGCATCTTGAAGAGCATATCACTAGCATCTGAGTGCTGATAACATTGAGGATCTCATTAAATAACAAGAAACTCACCCAAGATAAGATAAACTGAACAAACCCACTAGTAGGAGGAGACCCCAAATAGTGAATAGTGGCCAACGCCCCAACCACTAAAGACCGAGAGACTTGAATCGTCAAGCCAATTAGGGAGCAACATCAACATGCACAATTAGGGACATAACTCTACCCAACTTGATCAATTTGATCGATGCCCTAGTTGCTCGGAAAATGATGACCTGGGAGAATTCTAATCAATACCCAGCATAATTGATGACTCGGTATGACCTAAAAACCAAAATGGAGTGTCGTGGTAGACCAGTCAAGGACATCTTAGTTGATCTAGAGGAGGAGAGAAGGTTAGCAAAGAAAGCCCTGCAAGCATGGCCACCTACAACCGAGAGCAACGAGCTCAAAAGTTGAGACAAGACATAGAAATGCATGAAGTCCAAAGTGTCTTAGCTCTCGCCAATAGGGCTAGGACATGACTAAATGTTGAGAGGGAGAGAGGCTTAGAGGCTGATCTTATGCTAAGTGAGCTTCTCACGAAGTAACTCTTAGACAACACAGCTACGGAGCAAAGTGGACCAACTCTAGCATTGTAGTGATGTTATGAGGACACAATGTGAAAAAGTATGGAATGCATCATCATCCGACTTCTTATTAATCAAGAGAGTCAATGTGATTTGAGTCATTAGTATTAGTGTGAGTTTCATGGATTATCCAAAAATACTAGATTTTTGGATAATCTTAGCCTATATTTGATATTATTTATTGTACAAATCCAAAAAAGTTAGAAAAGCTTCTAGATTAGGATGGCTTGCAAAAAGCAAGTCACTTTTTTAGCCAACTAGGGGATTTTCACAAGAGGGACAGATTGAAAAAATTAAGCGCATCGCAATCGCTATAAACAGGCTGAAATTTGCAGATTGAACTGAAAGAAGAAGAAGGAGTGATCTGGGAGATTCGTGATCAGGTGTTCTAGGGTTTTACCCCCCTTTCGGAGCCAACGGAGCCATCAAATTTGGGTTCCAAGAAACAGAGGAGGAGCTGTAATTTTTATGCACGTTTTGTTCTACGAAGAAGCTCCAAGAGATCTAATGCCTAGAGGTTGCTTCTGAGTAGTGCGAAGATTCCAGGTTCTTTCAATACATATTGATTTAACTCATTGTGATTTTTCTTTGTAGTGTTTATCACTTGGGTATTCTCTATCTTCTCTTCCATCTCCTACCTCTACTTCCTTCTACTTCTGATCCCCAGTGGATTCAACCTTTCAACAAAAACCCCTCCAACATTGGTGAACCCGACGTAAAAGGTCATCAGAAGAAGGAAAGATAAGATGTGAGAATCTTCGAACACATTCTCCAGTGATATTTTGCAATAGTTGGTGCAAAATATGAATATGCTTATGCAGGTAGTACAACAACAACAGGTGATGCAAGCTTCAACTCAAATAGAAAGTGTTGTGATGAATGCTTTGCAAGCAGTTGAGCGTGAGGTGAAGTTATTCAATGGCAGGAATGTATCTGCATATGTACATACCTATGCTCAGAAGATGGAATTCTTTGGAGTGGCTCAATCTCCATGGAGTTGGTTACTGTTCATGAATTGAAAGCACGGATTACTGAATTATACTTGTAGGATGCAGATTGGGTAGCCTTCAAGAAGACACTCAGGGAAGAATTTTACATTGAGGACACCAGTTTGATTATGCGCAAGACTTTTCAAGAGTGGGTTTTACAACCCAATAAGGGTCTTGTGGCTACGGAATTGTTAAGAGAATTTGAAAGTCGATTTGAGCAGTTGGATCTTGTAGAAAAGTAAGCTCTTGCAAGTAAAAAATTTGAATTGTTTCTACAGCCAGTTGATCCTGAGCTTCAAGAGAAGATTGATGATTTACTGGAGGATCAGACTACAGAGACACGTTTGAAAACAAAGTGGAGACATGTCAAGGAATCTGTTACTGCACTTGTGAAGAAGCATAGAAGAAGAGAAAGATTGCATGTCTCTAGCTTGCCCACTGTTACGGGCAAGACACTTGATGTATCCAGTAAGCCACCTACTTTTGTGGCTAACCCTATGGTTGTACCTACTATTGTTCTCTCTCTTAGGGAAGATGTCTTAGATGAATTGGTCAAAGGCATGTTGGATCTTCAATTGAAGGTTGCAAAATTTGACAAAAAAGAATAAGAGGAAAGGGGACGGGCAGCAGCCCCTACTTTTGGAAAAATATGTATGTGGTGTGATAGTTTGGAGCATGAGAGAAAGAATTGTGCTGTCTATCAGGAGGCCTTGGCACGACAACTTATCTTTTGGAAAGATGGCAAGATCCATGCACAAGAAACAGGATTGCCTCTTGCTTTGAATTTTGGAAAGGGAGGTATGGAGAAGTTGTTGGAAGACATGGCTGTCCGAAATGCTTATGCGGCAGTACATGCTTCTACTTTTGGTTTACAGTTGGATAGAATGCATGGCCAAGTGATGGTTGTGGTCCAAAGACTGAAATATGGACACATGCTTTACATGCAGCTGAAAAGAGAAAGGTCACTGATAGTGAAATGTCTCATACAGGGCAAGACATTCGTAGCATAACTGGTTGGGAATCACTGGTAGATGCATATTCAGTGTATGCATATTTAGCAAAGGTACAAAACACGGATGTACTTGTGGAAAAAAAATGAAAAAGAGATGAAGATATTGTAGGGACATCTAAAATAATGACAAAAAGAAGTATGGATTAGCCTAAAGCTGCAAATCAACTGCCTCTCGAGCATGTTATGGAAGAGGTAAGTTAGGAGCAAAAATAGGATAACGAATAAGAGGGAAAAAAGAAGAGCAAGCAACCAGGATATAAGTTGCAATCTGACATTGAGACAACCACAGATCTTAAGAAGATTCTTGAAGAATAGATCTTAAACAGTTGGGTGGAATTTACCTTGGGAGAGGTGCTTGGCATTGCCAAGCAAGAACTTCATGATGAGATCATTGAGATAATTAAAAGGAAGTGTCAGTTTCTTGGTGTACCACTAGTGCATTGTTGCAATTTGAAGAGGAAATTGGTTTGTTGGGTATTTGGGCTAAATATGAGCATGAAGTAAGTATAGGATTGTCTATACAGGATGCTAATAATCAATGGACAACATGTGGAAAAGAGAAGAAAGTGGCTGAAAATGCATTGTCTTGTAGCAATATGCATTGTGGAGTAAGGCAAATGCAACAATATGGAGAAGAGACTCTAGGATTTATTCCTTGAAGTCACTACAAAAGAAATCATTGGGCTAGAGCTACCACAGAAACGGTATTGAAAATAGGGGAGCGTGAAACTCCTTGTGTTGCTTTACTTGACCATGGGTCAGTGATAAATGTCATTGAGCGTAGATTGTATGAAAATGGTGCATGGCCTATAGACACTGATCATGGTTGGCGAATGAGGGCTACAAATAATTATTCAAGGGAGCTATATGATGCATGTCCTAATGTAAAAGTGACGATTGGTGATGTACAGGGAGAGCAACACTTCTTTGTGCAAGATAATTCCTCATATGTAGTGATTTTGGGACAGCCCTATATTACAGGTGTGCGTATGGAAACAAAGGTACTTGATGATGGTTCTGCTTATGCAAGAGTCAGAAGCAAGGATGGGAGAAAAGCAGTCCAATTTCTTACTATTTGTGTTAATCATCCTAGAAATCAGGATACGCTTCGAGAGTCTCCTTTGGTTCCAAATGCAAGGGAATTCAAAGACTTGGATTTTCACTAAGGATTGCTATAACACGGGGCTACAGTAGTGCTGTTCAGTGGGTGTACTCGCCTCTTGATGAAATGAAGCATGTATTTACTATTGGTAATTCTCAGTTTACGGCAAACAATTCATGTTGTTTTAAGCATATGGAAGCTGTGTGTAGGGCTGAACGCATATCTATGAAATGGGCTACTAAGAAATTGAGAGCATTGGGGTTGTTAGCTGAAAATGATGGCATTTCAGGCATCTTTTATGGGTTGAATATTAATGACACTATGGCTAAAATTTTAGCAACTATACATGCAAAAAATGAGGCTGAAAATAGAGTGTTGTCACTATGTTCTTTAGATATGTATGATGTTATAGCATTGTTTGCTCAGTAGGAAGGATTACAATGGAGTGAAGCACTTGTGGAGACAAAGTATAAGACAGTTGACAAAAAGGTGAAATTAATTGATGGGACCTAAAATGGGCTAGCACTAGCTATAGCACTAGCCAGACCTCATGCTCATGACACACAAACACCCTCACGGCCTTGCGGACCAGGAGCGTCAATCTAATGCTAAAGGACAAGCTGCCCTAAAGCTTAATTCATGCATTTATAGTTTATAGTCCAACGTTTCCCTTAAGCTCCTCAGAGGGAGAACCCAAAGTACATAGGCATAACGCCTCATCACACACACATAGGAGGCACTCCACCGACTAATAGTCGGAGCCCCACTGCAGCTCTCCTACATCGCAGGGATTGGCCCTTTGATGCGCTGCTAAACATATAACACAAACGAACACAAACTCCTCTCAAGGTACCAATATTTTATGTTCTAGGATGTACCATTCCTCACTACACTTTCCCCTTAGGACCCAATGACTAACCTATAGCTTAGGACATCTTGTCACGCTCATCGTTGGTCACAACCTAAGGAAGACAGGTACCATGCATCCAGGAGGTTTTTCTGATACCTTTTAATTATTATGCTTAATGGAAATCATGTATGGCTATGTTCTTAGACTAAAGAAAGATCAGCATCGTGCATGGTGCAGAAAGCATTCTTTCCATGAATTTTACTAGTGCGTATTGCATTGAAAGGAGGCACCGAGCCATATGCCCATGCTACCATCCCCTTTATTTAAACTGTTTCCTATATGCGAAGTGCAATGCATAATCAAATATTTCATTTATCTTTCAGTGTTTTATCCCCTTTTCATCCAACTCTTAGCATTTTGCATCATTGATCAGTTAGATAGGGTTTCTATGCATTTTTTCCTTTTAAAAACCCGATAAATACGCACAAAACATAGAAACGGGGACAAACCAAGGCCAACCTCATGCTTTTCCATCATTATGCATTGAAAAAACATAGATATAATTTTTCCTAATTTTCCTCAGTCTGTTTTCTATTTTTTCCTAATTTTAAACCCATTTTTCTCATTTTTAGGTAATTTTTTCATATTTTTCTTTAATAATAATGACCGAAAATGAAATTTGATTGTGGGCTGTGGCCCTTAGGTTCATTGATAGCAAAAACTCAGATTTATTTGGGGTGACATATCATATTTCTCATTTATATAGCAAAACCCCCAATTTTACCCTTAAAACACATATTTTTCATGTATTTTGACACTAATTCTGGCCATGTAGCCTTATATTTTCTGATTTTCAGGTTGCAAACAGTTGAAACTCATGGAAAACAATATCATAATGAACTTTCATCCCATATGAACAAAGTTTCATAAACCAAGTAGCATAAAATGATCATTTTTCTTTGTAAAAATAGCATTACCGCTTATTTTCAGGTCTCGGTTTCTTGGTCTTGATTATGGGACTGATTTCCAGCATGCATTTAATGCTCAACATCTTCAAGAACAGCACTCTTCATGTCTTCATCCATCCGAAAACAATCCGGTCTCATTCGGACAAGCTTTTCTCCACCATTCTTCATTGTCTTCATCCACACAAGAGCAGCTCCTTAAGGGAGAGAGAGAGAGGAGAGAGAAAGACTAAAATCAGAATTCTCCATTCAGGCCACCATTGGACAAGCAAAGGACAGCGATATGCTTGGCCCACAAGGGGAAATCAAGGCCCAAGATGTGTTCCATGGGTTGTATGCAACCCCCCAATCGTGAGAGAGAGGAGAGAGGGCGCAAAATTTGGCGTGAAGATGATGGCACTCCTCCTTCATCTTCTCTCTCCACGTTTTTTCATCTTGTATACTTAAAATTTTAAAGGAGGGGGTCCAAACTCAAAAGGCATGCCCAATTTTGGCCTCCCAAGTGTCCACCTTTTCATATCTTGACTATTTTGTGGCCATTTCTCCGTCCTGGCTCCAAATCAAGCTCTGAAAAATGCTGGGCATCCGGCTAGACATCCCACATTGGCTGGCAACTCCTAACATCCTGTACAGCAGTCTAAAAAATTATCAAAAATTACCAAGTGTCGCTCGGACGCCTTTTAAAAGCCGTATTTCACTGGGTGCTTAAAATCGTCCTAGCTGGAGCTGCCGCCTTCGATGTTGAATATTTTTTTCCTAAATTTCAAAATTTTTGGCAAATTTTAGGCACATCCTGGGCTCAAAAATCTGCTCTCATTGGCGACCACGGGATAGGGCGACTCAGCCCGTCGAATCCCACAACAGATCTGCATAAAACAACCAAAGGAAGCATCAAGCTGATACAAAATAGATACATAGTAAAGCACAGCACAATGCTCACCCTACCCCCTGACAAAACCAAGGCATGACATCCAGAAGGAGTAGGCCTAGCATAATCTGATAAAAGGTCCGAAGCTAGTCACAAACCAACCACTCCAACACGGCCAAACTAAAAAGAACTATCAAAGAGGTCGCCCTAAGTGGTGGTCTGAACTACCTACCTAACTAAGGACAACCCAACCAGGAGCTCCTACTCGGTGAGGACTCCTATAGCCTGATCAAGAAGTATTTTCTTTTAGCACATTTTTTCTTTTAGGTTCTTTAATATTCCATACTCATGCATGTAAAAAGGCGGGAGCTGAGCGTAGTGACCCAAGGAGAATAGGGCATCAGCCTCAGGTCCTGTCTTGGTACCCAAGAACCTACCAAGCCCTCGCAAGGCGACACTTAATCCTTTTTTGACACTCACTTTTATTTTCACTCCAATCTTCCTTATTTTCTTCTTTTCCAACAAGACGCCACCCCTAGGAAGACAAGGCATCGGCCCCAGGTCTGACTCGTCTCCAGGAACCTACCAGGCCTTCACAAGCCGATGATCAACTGCTCATAAATTTTCCTTTCTTTTCGATTTTTTGATAGGGATTAGAATCCCTTTTTACACACCTTTGTATATATTCAGGGGTTTTTAAGATATTCAAGGTTTCTCTTCCCTTATCATCATTATTTTTCTTCTGGCAGGCTTCTCTAACTGCCTCACAACTAACAAGAACTCCTAGAACGGCTACCCAACAGGCTAGCAGAATAGGGTCACTAGGACCACCTTCTAAAATAGGTCTTTCAATGCCTGACAATGTCTTTACAGGAGGCAACAACTACTCAGACCTCCATCAAACGTACATAACCTAAACCAGGGGCTTCATGCCTTGGATGCCGGTCACCAACAAGAAAAGAAAATCCCCTACAAGTACACAGACACAAATAGCATAAAAACATGGCACTTGTAAAGGAGAGATATCACCTGGATAGGGCCACGAGAAGCTCCCATGCAACAAAAGGCTCCTTCCAAGCTCGTCTTTCGAACCTGTCTAGCACAGAACTAAAACAAGAAACCATTAACAGCACCTGTACTAAATAGACAACTGGCCCTCTTGGCCTAATGAAATAAAAACATTCCTCTAAAGAAACTGAGTGGCCCTCTTGGACTAATGAAATCTAGATGTAATATCCAAAGCAGCTACCTTCCTAGCTTAAAACTAGATAGGTCATTTTAGTCCACGTAATATTAATGTCCTTGGCATATACATCACACCCTATCAGACTACCTAGTGTCAAGATTGTGGGAGAGAAGGAAGAAGTCTCACTTGAAGCTTTCTTGCTTGCACAATGGGGGAATACACACAAGGGTGGAGGCTAAAAACAGTTTTCCTCTTCTTAGTTGTGTACGCCAAAAGAACTCAAGTACAAAGAAATAGAAGAACCCTATATATGGGTCTCAAACCAAACTCAACTAACTAAGGTGGCATACTAACTGAGCCACAAACTAGAGTAGATAAGGATAGCTATCATGTAGCTATTATTCATGGGCGGTGTACCAACCGCGTCTGCAACTGACAAGTCGGTGACATAAATACACAACGGTCACCCTGGCGTATCACGAGTGGAGCTCGATATCTCAACACTCCCCCTCGAGCTCAATCCCAATTCCTGCACACCAAGCAGGTCTCTGAACTTGCGCAGCTTCTCTGCGCCCAATGCCTTCGTGAATATGTCAGCTACCTGATCCTCTGTGCTGACATAAACTAGATCAATAAGACCTAGTAAGACCCTCTCTCGCACATAGTGATAATGCACCTCAATGTGCTTTGTTCTAGCATGATAGACTGGGTTATTTGCCAAGTGTATACTACTCATGTTGTCACAATAAATGACAACTGGTCCATCTGTAGACTGATGCATATCATAAAGTAGCTTATGCAACCAAGCTACCTCACATGCAGCCATTGCTGCACCCCTGTACTCAGCCTCTGTGCTCGACAAGGCAACTGTAGGCTGTTTCTTGCTGCTCCAAGTGACTGCAGCACTCCCAAAAGAGAACACATATCCACTGGTAGATCGTCTATCAGAAATATTACCAGCCCAATCAGCATAAGTGTATCCATGCAACTGTATCTGAACCCCAGTCTCTTAAAATAGTCCATACTACAATGTGGACTTCACATACCTGAGTATGCGTCTAGCCGCATCCAAATGTGGTTTCCTTGGAGCCTGCATAAACTGACTTACCAATCCAACAGCATAGCTCAAATCTGGCCTGGTAATAGTCATATAAATCAAACTTCCTACTATGCGTCTGTACATAGTAGGGTCTTCTAGAGGCTCACCTGCATCTGTGCTCAGCTTCACATTCTGCTCCAAAGGAACTGAAATAGGCTTACAGCCTGTCATCCCATATTTGGACAGCATGTCCAATCCATACTGCCTCTGCAAGAGCTGTATCCCACTTGGTGATCTAATCATCTCAATGCCCAAGAAATAACGCAGCTCTCCCAAATCCTTCATCTCAAACTTCTGCTTCAATAGCATTTTCACATGAAGGATATCTTCATCACTGTCACCTATCATAATCAAATCATCAACATAAATGACAAGTAGCATAATACCTTTCTCTGTTTTTCTCACATAAAGTGAGAAATCTGCCTTGGAAATCTGAAAGCCAATAGTGACAAGATACTGTCCTATCTTGTCAGACCATGCTCTAGGTGCTTGCTTCAAGCCATACAAGGCTTTCTTCAACCTGCAAACAAACTCAGGATGAACAGCATGCACATAACCTGGTGGCTGCTCCATATAGACCTCTTCTTGCAAATCACCATGCAAGAAGGCATTCTTTACATCCATCTGATGTAAAGACCATCCCTTTGATGCAGCCATAGCAATGATTGCTCTTACGGTTGCCATCCTTGCAACCGGACTGAATGTTTCTTCATAGTCAATGCCATATGTTTGTGCATACCCCTTGACTACTAATCTTGCCTTGTATCTGTTCACAGAACCATCTGCATTGTGCTTCACCTTATAAACCCACTTACAGCCAATTGCATTTTTACCTTTAGGCAAAGGTACCAATTCCCATGTAGCATTTGCTTCCAAGGCATCCATTTCTTCATCCATGGCTTTCTCACATTTTTCTTTTCCCATGGCTTCCTCAAAAGTAGTGGGTTCTGGTTCCTGTATCACTTTAACCATATATGCATAGTGAATGGCTGTAAATCCATCATATTTCAGCCTATCCACAGGATACCTAGCTCTCGTAGACCTGCGCAAAGTAGGTTCACTCCCAGGTGCTCTCAAAACATCCCTGGTCTTCCTTACTCCAGGTGTAACAATACAAGGAATACCCAACTCATCATCAATGCTCTGTTCTGAGCCACTGGATTCACCATCCACATAAGAGTGACCTGCATTCACATCAAACATGGGCTGATCAACCTTCTCTTTTCCTTTTCGTGATACCTGCATACCACTATCTGCATTACTTTGAGAAGATTCTCTTGATCTCAATCTGCCTGTCCATGGCAAAGAATGTGAACCACTACTAGAGGACGCTCCAGATCCACTAATATTTTGTGACTGCTGCTGTGAATTTTGTGCGGCATTACCATTTTGTGCATCTACATCATCAATCACATTTACTGGTTTATACCAGCTACTCATCTCATCAAAAACAACATCTCTGCTCACTGTAAACTTACGAGTAGAAGGATTATAGCATCTATACCCTTTTTGCTGCAGAGAGTAACCAATAAAGATGCACTTCTCAGCTTTTGGATCCAACTTGGATCTCAACTCATCTGGCACATGTACATAGGCAATGCAACAAAAAATTTTCAAATGAGAAATATCTGGTTTCCTACCAGTATACCTCTCCTCTGGAGTCATTCCATGTATTGCTGCAGTGGGAGTCCTGTTCATTATGTAGACTGCTGTAGCAACTGCTTCAGCCCAATAAAAATCTGGCAAGTCTTTTTCATTGAGCATGGCACGAGATACCTCTCCAATATGCCTGTTTTTTCTTTCTGCAATTCCATTTTGTTGTGGGGTATGACTGCATGAATATTGCTGCTTTATGCCATGCTCCTGCAGGAACCTTGCAAACTCATTTGAGAGGTACTCTCCCCCTCCATCTGACCTTAGGCATTTTATCTGCAAGCCTATTTCTTTTTCAACCATAGCTTTAAGAATTTTGAAATGCCCAAAAACTTCACTTTTCTTTTTCATAAAATACACCCAAACTTTTCTGCTATAGTCATCAATAAAACTGACAAAATAATGACAGCCTCCAAGAGATGCAGCTTTAGTTGTCCACACATCAGAGTGGATTAATTCCAATGGCTTCTTACTCTCTTGAACATGTCTAGGAAATGGTTTCCTTGCCTGTTTTCCAAACTGACAGGCTTCACATACCTTATGCATTTCTGCAACCTTGAATTTCGGCAAACCTGCAACAATATTTTGGGCCTGCATTGATTTAAGTCACTGTACATTAACTGCTACTGCTACTGCTACTGCTACCACCACCACCACCACCACCACTACTACAAACAAGAAAAGAAGAAATTAAAGAACAAGATCTTACTCTCTCTTTGTTTTTTATCCAAAGGGTACTTGGGAATGCGAGCATCCGATGTATATCGTCGAACCCACTTGCAATGCAAGTTAGGTCATATTCTCTTAAATGAATCATCGGATCCTCATTTGGCAACCCATAAAAAACTGGGAGATCCCTATAAAGAGGAGGACATTTAGTCCTCTCCTTTGGGATCAACACAGGGTCATTAAAATCTTCATATTCATCATGATTTGGGTCTAGCCTCTTAGGATCTTTAACCTCTTCCATCCCCACACTTTTCGGTGTAGGGAGGTTAATACCCTCATTGACATCCCTTTCTACTAACTCACTGAGTGGTCTAGGAAGTCCTATAAATTTCAACATGTCATTTTGATCCCCTCTTAGAGGGTCTTCCATACCTTTCCCTTTGAAAGGAAAGTCCATAACGGGTTTATATAAAAGCTTTTGGTCCTTATCTAAAGTAGATTTATCATTACCACTTCTTAAAACTTGGGAACCATGCCTTTTAAGCAACGGTTTTCCCTTGACAGTTAGGGCTTCTAACATCCTTGTGATGCCTACTATGTCGTCATGGTGGCCCATTACACGGGATGTTTTAACCACAAGCATATTCCATCGTATATCAACACTTTCCCATGGCATTATGGCTTTAGCATGATGACTTGCTGATGCCATAACTACCCTAGTTTCCAACATGCTTATTTTATGCCCCCTAGGTTGATGGATGGTTAAACATGATTTCTCTTGGGTAGAGACCACACCAAGGTGAACCTTAGCCCATGCCATCGTATTAGAGGATGGGGTAACCACTAATGGGTTACTCTTTTCATCACATAAATTATCTTTTGCAGAGGAATCATGCTCTACATAACTAACTAAATCCATTAGTAAGTCTTGTATGGGGAAAGCCAAGTTTTCCCATCCTTGAACAAACCCCATTTAATGGATAATTTAGGGTCCCTTGAAACCCTAGATTCGAAAACCGCCACTTATAGGTAGCTCCCGGCAGACGCACCACTGATAGGACCTAAAATGGGCCCACACTGGCTATAGCACTAGCCAGACCTCATGCTCATGACACACAAACACCCTCACGGCCTCGCGGACCAGGAGCGTCAATCTAATGCTAAAGGACAAGCTGCCCTAAAGCTTAATTCATGTGTTTATAGTTTATAGTCCAACGTTTCCCTTAAGCTCCTCAGAGGGAGAACCCAAAGTACATAGGCATAATGCCTTATCACACACATATAGGAGGCACTCCACCGACTAATAGTTGGAGCCCCACTGCATCTCTCCTACATCGCAGGGATTGGCCCTTTGATGCGCTGCTAAACATATAACACAAACGAACACAAAATCCTCTCAAGGTACCAATATTTTACGTTCCAGGATGTACCATTCTTCACTACACTTTCCCCTTAGGACTCAACGACTAACCTACAGCTTAGGACATCCTCTCACGCTCATCGTTGGTCACAACCTAAGGAAGACAGGTGCCATGCATCTAGGAGGTTTTTCTGATACCTTTTAATTATTATGCTTAATGCAAATCATGTATGGCTATGTGCTCAAACAAAAGAAAGATCAGCATCGTGCATCGTGCATAAAGCATTCTTTCCATGAATTTTACTAGTGCGTGCTGCGTTGAAAGGAGGCACCGAGCCATATGCCCATGCTACCATCCCCTTTATTTAAACTGTTTCCTATATGACAAGTACAATGCATAAATCAAATATTTCTTTTATCTTTCAGTGTTTCAGCCCCTTTTCATCCAACTCTTAGCATTTTGCATCATTGATCAGTTAGATAGGGTTTCTATGCATTTTTTCCTTTTAAAAACCCGATAAATACGCACAAAACATAGAAACGGGGACAAACCAAGGCCAACCTCATGCTTTGCCATCGTTATACATTGCACAAACATAGATATACTTTTTCCTAATTTTTCTCAGTCCGTTTTCTATTTTTCCCTAATTTTAAACCCATTTTTTTCATTTTTTGATAAATTTCCCCTAATTTTCTTTGAAAGTTGATTTTGGGTTGTGGCCCTTAGGTTCATTGACAGAAAAAACTCAGATTTAGTTGGGGTGACATATCATATTTCTCATTTATATAGCAAAACCCCCATTTTTACCCTTAAAACATATATTTTTCATGTATTTTGACACTAATTCCGGCCATGTAGCCTTATATTTTCTGATTTTCAGGTTACAAACAGTTGAAACTCATGGAAAACAATATCATAATGAACTTTTATCCCATATGAACAAAGTTTCATAAACCAAATAGCATAAAAAGATCATTTTTCTTTGTAAAAATAGTATTACCGCTTATTTTCAGGTCTCGGTTTCTTGGTCTTGATTACGAGACTGATTTTCAGCATGCATTTAATGCTCAGCATCTTCAAGAATAGCACTTTTCATGTCTTCATCCATCCGAAAGTAATCCGGTCTCATCCGGACAAGCTTTCCTCCACCATTCTTCATTGTTGTCATCCATACAAGAACAACCCCTTAAGGGAGAGAGAGGGAGAAGAGAGAAAGACTAAAATCAAAATTCTCCATTTAGGCCACCATTGGATGAGTGAAGGACGGTGATATGCTTGGCCCACAAGGGGGAATCAAGGCCCAAGATATGTTCCATGGGTTGTATGCAACCCCCTAATCATGAGAGAGAGGAGAGAGGGCGCAAAATTTGGCATGAAGATGATGGCGCCTCCATCTCCTCCTTCATCTTCTCTCTGCACATTTTTTCATCTTGTATGCTTAAAATTTTGAAGGGGGGGTCCAAACTCAAAAGGCATGCCCAATTTTGGCCTCCCAAGTGTCCACCTTTTCATATCTTGACCATTTTGTGGCCATTTCCCCGTCTTGGCTCCAAATCAAGCTATGAAAAATCCTGGGCATCTGGCTTGACATCCCGCATTGGTTGGAAACTCCTAACAACCTGCACGGTAGTCTAAAAAATTATCAAAAATTACCAAGTGTCGCTTGGGCACCTTTTAAAAGTCATATTTCACTTGGTGCTTAAAATCGTCCTAGCTGGAGCTGCCGCCTTCGACGTTGAATATTTTTTCCCTAAATTTCAGCTTTTTTGGCAAATTTTAGGCATATCCCGGGCTCAAAACTCCGCTCTCACCAATTGCTTTGCCACTTCCACCAAAGAGTGAGGGTATGTATGAAAAAGTGTCAAGGCAGCCAAGTTTACGGGACCCTAAATATATGGGTCATCAGTTTACATTTGAAACATTATAGGAATTGAAAGTTGGAGCAGAAGGGTTTCTTTTGCCTACTGAGAGAGACTGTTTTATGCGGATGTTGGCTGGACATGGGAAGGCATTTGCATTTTAGCCATGTGAAATAGGTTGTGTGGATCCAAATGTTGTCCCTCCTATGGTCATATTCACTGTGCCACATGTACCATGAAACTTGAGGCCTATTCCAGTGCCTAAAGCTTACTTGCCAAAGTTGATGGATTTGCTAAATGAAAAGATTTGCATGAAGATCTTGGAGCCTTCTTTAGCCCCGTACTCAAATCGTTGGTTTACTGTGCCCAAAAAGAATGGGGCTTTGAGATTTATTCAAGACATGCAACCAGTCAATAAAGTGACCATAAGAAATGTGGATGCAGGTCTTGTGGTTGATGAATTTGCAGAGGCTTTTGCTAGCAGAGTGATCTATTCTTTGGGTGATCTTTACTCGGGTTATGATCAGTTTCAGCTTGCAATTGAAAGCAGGGATATCACAACCATGAAGACTCCTTTGGGGTTAGTACGGATGTGTACTCTCCCACAGGGTGCAACAAACTCAGTGGCACATATGACAAATGCTATGAATAGGGTACTCAAGGATTTTATACCACAATTGACTATGCCCTTCTTGGATGATGTTCCAATCAAAGGGTGTGCAGTGGATGAAAAGAATGAAGAGATGGATGCTCATGGATGTAGACAGTTTGTTGCAGACCATATTGTGGATTGTGAGAGGATTTTGACATGTCTAGAAGTGGTGCATTTAACTCTTTCTAGACAAAAGTCTGTCTTTGGAGTTGAAGAGGTTTTGATTGTTGGGCATATGTGTGGGCCTTATGGGCGAAGGCCATCACCAGCAAAAATAGATGGGATTGATAGAATGCAAGATGTATGCACGAATGTATCAGAGGTGAGTAGATTCTTGGGTGCATGTGTGTTCTATTTGATATGGATTCCTCACTTTGCACATGTAGCCGATGCTCTTTATCAGCTTCTAAGGAAAGGTCGGAAATTTCATTGGGAAAGGAAGCATCAAAAAGCAATGAAGAAATTGAAGCAACTCTTAAAATATGCTCCTACATTGAGAAAGATTGACTATTCACATGGAAAGCCTATCATTATTACTGTTGATACAAGCCCAATCAGGATTGGATGGGCAATTGGGCAAGATGATGAGGAAGGACAAAGATATGCAATTCACTTTGGTGCTAAAGTACTGACTAAACGATAGAGAAGATATCCATAGGTTAAAAGAGAATTATGGGGAATTGTGGCAGCCCTTAAATGTGATAAGGAGTATTTTTTGGGTGCTCATATAGTCATTGAGACCGATTGTTTGCCGATATTGGGTATGATTACTAGTTGTGCTACTCTAGACATTGCTATGCTTCGGTGGATTGCATACATCAAATCTTTGAACCCTGAATTTCAGCATATTGCAGGAAGAGTTAACCTAATGGCAGACATGTTATCTCCAGCACGTTATGAGAATGAAGATGGGATGATGGATGAGGAGGAAGAAGATGACTTTCTTATGGCTGAAAATGATGTTCCAAGAGTGAATTTAGCAATGCAAGGTGTTGCTACAACACTAACAGAATCTTGGACAACAAAGAGAAGACAATTTAGATGTTTTGTATCTTGTGTAGAAGTGTTTCTGGAAGACAAATATACAGGAGAGTGGTTGAGAATTGGTCAATACCTATTTACATTAACAAAGAGAGATGAATGGTCAGATGAGGAGTTTAAGAAAATCAAGAGGAAAGCGTATTGGTTTTTTTTAAAAGATGGATACTTATGGAAACATGCTAAAAAGAAACAGTGTATGCCATTGCGAGTTTTGGGTGACAAAGCTTCACAAGTAAAAGTAATGCAAGAATTTCATGAAAGCTTGTGGGCTGGTCATAAAGGTGTTTGGGGTACTTTTACAAAGATCAAAGAAAGATATTGGTGGCAGGGTATGTATAAGGATGTTGCTCACTTTGTGGAAACATGTAGGACATGTCAAATGTATTCAACTGTGAGACATCGGGATGGATTGTAACCCACATATCCATTGTCTCTTCATTTTAAGTGGGTGGTGGATTTGGTCACAATGCCTATAGGTCTTTGGAAAATGAGGTATCTTGTGCTTGCTCATGAAGTCTTGACTAATCAAGTGGAAGGGAAAGCTTTATACACCATATTGGGGAATATGGGAATTTCCCATAAGTTTGGGACACATGGTCAAATCTTTGGATTTGTCATACCTTGAACACTATAACTCCAAATCAAGCACTCTATAGCTCAATAGATTCCATTTGCCAAGCGTTTTTCAATGATAGGTCACATCATATGGTTTTGAGAAACTTATGGGCATGTTATCCGGGTGCCACCTTTTTAGTATTCAAAAAATGGAAATTGGGAGATTCCCAAACTCACTAATATTGTATTTTTACGTACTAAGATAACAAATGCTGTGTGTGCTTTTCTCTTAGAAGAGATCTTTTGTCGATATGGCTATGTGGGAAAAATTACAGCAGATAGGGGTGAGTTGGATGCAGATGAAGCTCGTGATTTCTTTGCACAGTTGGGGATAAAGCTTGCTTTAACTTTAGCCTATAGCCCTGAAGGAAATGGAAAAAATGAAAGAGGTCATCCACCTATTGTGAAGGCATTGGAAAAAGCATGTGGAGAGAAGGTAAAAGAGTGGCCACGATTGCTCCCTTATGCTTTGTGGGCTGACAAAACAATTCACAGTGCTGTTACATGATATATGCTTGCAAAGTTGATGTATGGTCAAAAACGTATCATGCCGATAGAAGAGATGATAGTCACATGGAGTGTGGTACCTTGGGAGGAGGAGTTGAATCGAGAGGAGTTGTTGGCCTTACGCATTAGAAAGTTGGAAAGAAAGTCAGAAGACATAGAGGCAACAACTGCAAAGTTAAGGGCAGCAAGGATACAAAACAAGAAACGGTTTGACAAAATACATAGACTGAGACCAAGAACCATACAAGATGGGGATTGAGTATTAGTTTATGATAGCATTTTAGATAACCATCATAGTGCCATGTGTAAAGTTTCCAAAAGATGGTTTGGACCCTATGTGCTAAGACATGTGTTTGATAATGCTACTTATGCATTAAATGAGCTGGATGGGATAGCCATAAAACTTCTAATAGCAGGGAAAAGAATCAAATTATTCAAAAGGCAGGAATCTACTGCCTATGAGTTGCCAGAATTGGAAGAAAATAGTGGCCATGATACAGGGCTAGCCATGAAGATATGGAAGATGAAGAAGCAAAGGATATGGTTGCAGAGGATGAGGAGGACTCAAAATCCGATGACAACTAGGATTTTGGCTCATACCGGAGGATGTGCAAGTTCAGAGGGGGTGGATGTCGTGATGTTATGAGGACACATTGTGAAAAAGTATGGAATGCATCATCATCTGACTTCTTATTAATCAAGAGAGTCAATGTGATCTGAGTCATTAGTATTAGTGTGAGTTGCATGGATTATCCAAAAATACTAGATTTTTGGATAATTTTAGCTTATATTTGATATTATTTATTGTAAAAATCCAAAAAAGTTAGAAAATCTTCTAGATTAGGATGGCATGCAAAAAGCAAGTTGCTTTTTTAGCCAATTAGGGGATTTTCACAAGAGGGAGAGATTGACAAAATCGCACACGTTGCGATCACTGTAAATAGACTGAAAATTGCAAATTGAACTAAAAGAAGAAGAAGGAGTGATCTAGGAGATCCATGATTAGGTGTCCTAGGGTTTTACCCCCCTTTTTTGGAGCCAACGAAGACATCATATTTGGGTTTCGAACAACAGAGGAAGAGCTATAACTTTTATGCACGTTTTGTTCTACTATTAACCCCAACACGAAGAAAGCAAAAGAAAGCAGAAAAGACGCAGGGAAAAGGCGAAAAAAAGGTAGCCCGACTGAAGAAAGAATAGGAGAAAAGGCCAAAAGCGCAAGGGCAACCTTAAAGGTCCAAGGCAAATACAAAAGGGGAAAGGCGCATTTTAAAATAAAAAGGCGCACCCTGAAATCTTGTAAAAGAGCGCCAAGCTCTCACCCGTGCAATTTATAAATGTAAACGAGCGGTGGAAAGGAATCTAGGAAGATAGAGGGACAATGGGAAAAAGGGCCTAGGCTAATGGCCGGCCATGTAAAAAAGGGGGACGACCGCCCATGGAAATTAAGGGCATGTATATAAAGTTAAAAGGTAAATGAGAAGAGCATCCTCGTGTGTGGCATACATCGTCTTCTTCTTCTCCTCCTGTTTCTCACCTTCGTGCCTCCTTGCTTGTGCTTGTGAGAGGGACTAAGAGCGTGAGAGTGTGTGAGGGAGTGATTGTGGGAGGGCAAGGGATCTTGGAGAAGAAGCTCTCCATTCTCCCTCTTCATCTTCTCCTCCCCTCTTCTCTCCTATGGTCTTGAACGTGGCTATGGAGGATGAAGCTCATGGGAGAGAGATTGAGGTTGCTTGAGCTCGCCTCAAGGATCGTGGAGCTGCAGGGGTGCGAGAGAGAGGGAGGTACTCGATCGAGCATCAAGGTAAGCTCACAACACCCACAAGGTAGACGTTGCATGACGGCTATGTGAGAGGTAGCCATGGCTGCTCAGTTCGAAACACTTGAGTAATAAGTGGTTCGTAGGTCTCAGGGTAGAGCTCGAAGAGCTCCCACATTTTGGTTCCATTGCCGGGACCAACGGATTCGAGCTTTGAGTGCCGTGCGCATCAGATCGAGCATGGAAGTAGGGTTTGCAGCCTGAACCAGTGCTCGAGATAACTAGGAGACTTAGGAGGTTTTAATCTGAGGAACAGGTAAGTATTTGGGTTTGTTGGAAGCATTATATTATGATTACTGTTCTGCATTTCTGTTTTTCATATTGGTTGCACTAGATGGAGGTTAGATTAGGGTAAAACAAGAGAAAACAGAGGTTCTGGCTGCTGCTGGAAATAGGAAAATAGGGGGACCAGACTCAAGATTCTAGGTGAACCAGGGACAGGGAACTGGCTCTAAGGTTTTGCAGTGCTGGGAAAGAACCTTAAGAGGCCTGGGAGGCCACGACAGACTTCATTTTCATAGTTGGCTTTGTTGAGAGAGAGAGAGAGAGAGAGATTCTGGTTCACACGATGAGGAAACGCAACCCCGATTCTAGGTGCATTCGATTCGTGCTACTTTAGGTGAGTCCAGTGAGTTCCAGTAGCGCTCTGATCGGTTATGGGATGTTTTGTGATGATTGAGTGCAGCAGACAGTAAGGAGGATTCAAACGTGCCGGAATCGCGCCCGCCGCCGACATAGTTGGACCAACCTACAATGGTCCGATTCCCAGAATCGGACCACCCAAGTTCTGGAGTCGGACCGTCCGACTCGTCCGACTGAGAGTGTGAGTCAGACCAGTCTGGTCCAATTCCCAGGATCAGACCAGCCCGATTGGACGTGCCACGGGGCACTCAGGCTGCCCCTTATAATCGGACACTCAACTGTCCGATCAGACCATCCTGTCCGATCGAACCACTCGGGACCAGCATGTCCGACCAAACACCTCACCCGATCGAAGGAATCGGACCCACCCCTGTCCGACTCGGACCAATCCAGAATCGGACCAACCTCGTCTGATTGTAAGAGTCGGACCATACCGGTCCGATTTCCAGAATCAGACCGTTCGACTCTTAGAGTCGAACCATCCCGGTCTGATTCCCAGAATCGGACCATCTTGCCAGAACACAAAGATAAGGATCTTTTGCTGACCTGACCACAGACCTGACCCCAGGATGCAACCCTGAACACCCCAAGAACCCAAGTTGGCCATTAGAACCTCAGAGATTAATCGAACTCAGGGTGCGGAAAGACCATAGAATAGCCGGGAACCGAGTGGGAAACTCAAATTAGACTAAGAAGGTGGATAGAAACAAGGTGGAGTTTGCATTAAACTCTTTTTGCATCAGCATTTCACTTTTGTGCTTCACTAAACCTGCACAGCAAGAAAAGAGAAAATCCTGTTTTCGCACCAAGCACCACGAAAGCACTAAGCACAACGTGCAAGTAAGGATCGACGCTGCTTTCAAATAACAAGGAACACATTTGGATACCTAACAACATTGAGGAACCCACTAGTAGGAGGAGACCCCAAGACTTAGATAGGTGCCTGAGCACCCTACTAGTAGTTCCTGGAGAAAACACAAAGACACGGGAAGTAACAAGATAGAGGAGTGGAAGCTACCGGAGCTGATTGGATTCATCGACAACCTCGTGGAGCTAGAAGCAGAAACAATGTTGGGATCAAGAGGCGATCAAGGGGAAGACCAATAAGACCTAGGAGAATTTCCAACTTCGGTCCAAGAACTGGTCCACAACTACAATCTACTCACTAGAACTGAGATCCAAGGTAGACCTGTAGAAGAAGTGGTGGCTAACTTGGAAGAAGAGAGAAGAGCTATCAAGAGAGCATTGGAAGGCATAATTGCCTACAACCATGAGTAAAGGGCTAGAAGGCTGCAGCAGGACGTGGATATGTATGAGGCTAGACGAGTGCTAGACCTAGCTAGGGCAGCCAAGTCCGGACCGAATGTAGAAAGGGAATGGGTAGCAAAGGCTGGCATGACGTTGAGCGAACTGGTGGCAAAGCGACTCATGGACAATACATCCGTGGAGCAAAGTGCTACTGCCCTAGCCACTGCGCTACTGTCAGGATTGGGAGTCACGCAAGGAGCTAAAGGGCAGGCTAGAATCCCTATAATAGTGAAACAACTAGCTCGATACGAACCTAGCAGTGACCCATATAGCTTCATGGAGCAGTTTGAGCAATTATGTGAGGCAAACGGTCTTGCTGACCTTGTGCAGCGAGCTGAGGCCTTCGGCATGTGTTTAGGTGACAAGGGGAGGACCTACTACTCTAGTCTGGATGATGCAGAACGTGCAAACTTCACTCGCTTGAAGGGCCTCTTTATCAAAAGGTTCTCAAAGGCAAGGTATTCGGACAACCTCATTATTAGATTAATGAATATCAGTCAAAGGGAGAAGGAGGAGGTTAGGGATTACGTTACTCAGGTGCGTAGCCTCTACAAGAGAATCCCTGCCAACGAGCGACCTACCGAAAGGGCAGTGTCTACAGTGTTCATGAACGGGATTCGGAGTGAGGAGCTCTACAAGGCTCTGGCCAGTAACTCCACCTTACAATGGGATGTGCTAGCTTGAGTCTTCGAGGAGGAAATACACGTAGATGATCAACTTAGAGAGCGAAGCATGAGGGCTACCAACCGAGATAATGCAAACCAGAGGGACCCTGAGAGATCAACCCCCTTGGGGGAAAAAGCAACTGCTAGCGCGCAGGACAAGGGGAAGAGTGCAGACCATGACCAAGGGATGGCAGAGATGAGAATGGAGATTGCACGGTTACAAGAGCACGTTAGAAATCCGGTGAGATCGCATGTACAATGTGTGTACTGTGGCGGCAATCACCTCCCAGTGGAGTGCCAAGATTCTAGATCTTGGCCGTGCTCAAATTGCGGTAGATTCGGACATGATGCAGCGCACTATAGAATGCCGAGGAGACTCCCATATATGCAGCAGTACAATCCTCCATACTTAGGCAGTAGGCCACCTAATTTCTTGGGCAGGGGAACCCAACTAGCTCTTCCAGCACCAATTGACCCAAGACCTGTCGTGCATAGGCTGGAGATGAACCCAACTGGCATACCTAGGCCACCAGGGCCTTTTGTGACTCACCCACCTAGTGATGCTCGTGTTCACTTTGTGGAGGAGCCCAATGAGGAAGAGGCATATGTCAATCCTTTTGTATCCTACGGTGAGCAGGGCAACCCAGTCCTGATGGACTACCGGCCAGTACCGGTGATGGCCTTAGGAAGAGGACAAGGCAGAGGCTTTGAGGGCCAAGCTAGGATCCTGTCACATGCTGGACGTGCGGCCACCCAGGCCACATTTCATCACGCTGCCCAGAGCGAGAACAAGCTAACAAGGACAAAGCGGATCTCTGGTGCACAGAGTGTGGAATCACACACCTGTTTCCTGACTGTCCTAGGCGGAAGCCATTAACGGGCGCTGCCAACATGCCATCGGTGCCCTTGGGGCTCTTTGGAGTTGAAACTTTCGGTAGTGAGGATATGCCCATCCCACTACATGCTATGACGCGAGCTCAAATGAAACAAGTAGGCATCTCCTTACCAGGGCCAAGTAACCTTGATGCAACCTCAATAGGGAAGAAAGCCGAAGGAGACGGAAAAAGAGTACTCATGCAAAGATAACCCTTAAAACCGAGGAAATGACTATGCTGGTAACGGGAAAGAGGGTCACAGACGCAGAGGCAGAGACCTCGGCTCCTAAGACAGCAGAGCTAGGGAGTGCCAAGGTAGGGGAATATCCCCATCCCAAATGACAACTCGAAGCTATAGCCAAGGTCAAGGAGTGGGTCAAGGACGCCCAAACGCACCTTGGAGATGCTGAACCCATATTGGAAGACGCTATGGACGACTTCTCCAGTGTTAACACGCCAGTATCACCCTCAAAACCACAAGCTAGGAACATGCCTGCACCCCTAAAAGTGGCTCAGCAGCAAGGCCGGGGGGAAGCTTACTAGGGCAGACAGGATGCATGGCCTAGAACTGCCAGCCGTAGAGGACGGCAAGGGTCCAATAGCCTCCTCACAACTTTTCTGTCCACCCCAGTAACTCTAAGCCTGGAGGATATGCTTAGGCAAAATCACTCCTTGTGGTAGGAGTTAAAAGACTCGATCGAGGGACACGTGGAACTTGTGGGCACTAATCCACAAGATCACAATGTAGTTACACAGATCCCAAGTCTAACTCTACACACAGATCCTAAGTCTTTGCACATCAATGCTTTTTGGGAGGGCACTGAAATGCACGCAATTTTGCCCGTCCTAGCCTTAGGGGACATGACTTGGAAGGGAATTGTAGACACAGGCGCCGGTGTTAGTGTGCTAAACCATGCGGTCCTAGAGGCATGGGGAAACCCTCCCGTAGAGACCGCTAGATTCAATGCCACGCTAGCAAACGGAATGAAGGTAAGACCATTTGGGGTCTTAAAGAATTGACCGGTAAAGATTGCCGGTGTGCAATTCTTGGTAAACTTCATTGTCATGAAGGGAGTGGATTACGACATACTATTAGGCCAACCTTGGATGAGGAATGCATGAGTCATAGAGGATTGGGGCAATGGATTGATTTTCCTAGGGAACAGAACTAGTGTAGTGAGGGTAGAGATAGACACTTGGACGACGACGTCTGTTGACCTGGCTGCCATCTCAGCCATGCTAAAAGGCAATACTCAATTGACCAAGCCCTATGGATTGCTAGCTAGATATATTCCTTGCCCTAAGGATGAGAGGGATTGGATGCATGTGCTAGCAACCATTGACCTACCATTCTCGAATGAGGAAGGACCACATCAGCAGGGTGCTAAAACCGCCACAGTGCCAACTGAAGAGCCAGTTGTGCCGCTTTGCATGATGGTAGGAAGCTCGCTCAACCCAAGAAAACCGGCCTCGTCTCGCATCCCCAACAACAAACTAGAGCTTCAGGAGATCGTAGAGTATCTGACTGATAAATTGAACGGCAATTTGGCCGCTAACTTAAAGCCTCTACATGACCTTCTAGCTAAACCAGAATGGAAATGGAACAAAGTCCACGACCTGAACTTGTTATATAACTGGGCTTTAGTTACTGACGACAAGGAGAGTGAACAGGGAAGCTTAGGGGATGATGAGCAGTCAGAAGAACAGGACCCGGATGATGAGGATATGAGGACTGTCGCCCTGCGGGAGAAGAGAGTGAAGAAGAGGTAGACACGATAGAGTACGACACGGAGGGAAAAGCGATAGAGCAAATCAGGGTAGACTTAAGGCCTAGGAAGGAAGGGCTCAGTGGAAACGAAAAAGGAGTCATACTAATGGAGTATGACAGATCCTAGCTAGAACGAATAGAAGCCGTAGATTACGGGCAAGCTGGAGTAGCACAACGGTGGGTAATCCCAGTGCTCAAGACAGATTCATCTACCGAACTAAGACCCCTTGGGAAAACACCTTCCTCAAGTGAAGGATGCGAGTTCAACTCAGAGTCAGAAGTTAGTACTGAGAGTGATCCCGAGATACCGCAAACATCAGAGGTCAAACACACCAAGGGAGACTTGCCAGTCCACCTGAGGCGCAGGAGGCTAAAAGAGGAGGCCAGGAAGCATGCAAGGGGCTCGGAAGCGGAAAGGCAGAGGAAACCACAGGATCTACCCAAACGGTTTACAAAATTTAAAAAGGGTGACAGAGTGGTGGTCCTACTAGGTGCAAAGAGAGAAGGTCAGACTAGTGAACCGATAGAGGGACCCACCAAAGTCAAGGAGGTTAACTTGGCTGGAAAAGGCAAAAAACCAAGATCGATATTCATCGTAGATGACTTGGCGGAAGAGGAAGAGACCAAACTTGTTGCGCTCCTGCAAGAGTACATCGACGTGTTTGCCTGGACACTGGACAAACTTAAGGGAGTCGACCCTAGGGTTGTGACTCATAACATCCCAATGATTCCAGATGCAGTGCCAACAAAACAACGACCTTACCCCATGAATCCTAAACATGCCCATGCAGTGAAGGAGGAGATTGACAAACTCATGAGGGCAGGTTTCATATATGAGATCGAGCACACAGACTGGGTGTCACCTATCATGATTGTCATGAAGAAAAATGGAAAAATCTGAGTGTGCATCAACTAAAAAAAAGTGAATGCCGCTACGAAAAGGGATAATTATCCTTTACCTTATACCGAGCACATGCTGGAGAGGGTAGCAGGAAAGGAAGCTTATAGTTTTCTGGATGGCTTCTCAAGTTACAATCAGGTACAAGTGCACCCCGACGACAGGCACAAGACTGCCTTTGCCACGGAATGGGGCGTATTCGACTACATTGTCATGCCTTTTGGGCTAATGAATGCACCCGTAACTTTCCAGCGCCTAATGTGCACCATCTTTAAAGACATGCTTCAGCGCGAACTGGAAGTATTCGTAGATGACCTATGTTTATACCCTAGTTGGGACGAACACTTGAAGAAATTGCGAGCTGTCTTTGAAAGGTGTAGGCTGTACCACCTCTCACTAAACCCCTTAAAGTGCCAGTTCTAGATAAAACACAGATGCATCTTGGGGCATGTAGTGTCAAGGAACGGCATTGCCACTGACTTTTCCAAAGTCAGAGTCATTGTTGACCTACCACCACCTGACAACTACAAGGGAGTTTAGTGCTTCTTGGGACACACTGGATATTATCTACGATTTGTGCTAAATTATGCATTAATAGCTAGACCTTTGTACAAGCTGTTGATAGTGTTTGAGTGGACGGAGGACTGCCAGCATGCATATGAAGAATTGAAAAAGGCTCTTACGACTGCACCAATCTTGTGAGCCCCAGACTCGAATGTAACGTTCCATGTGCACATAGACGCCTCTAAGTTCGCTATTGGATCCGTGCTATGCCAGCCTGGTGAGCATAATTTGGATTACCCGGTGAGTTTTGCTAGCAGGCAGCTCACAGAAACCAAGATGAACTATTCCACGACAGAAAGGGAGGGGTTGGCCATGGTATTTGTCGTAAAGAAATTTAGGCATTACCTATTGGCCACTCCCTTCGTCTTCTTCATTGACCATCAAGCCCTACTGTATCTTGTGAACAAGCACTACGGGGTGCATAGCTAGATGGTTACTCCTTTTACTGGAGTTTGACTTCTCTGTGGTTGTACGCAAAGGAAAGCAGCACTACATGGCTGACCACATGTCCCGCATACCTACAGGAGAAGATGTTGGACAAGGCGTGCCTGATGATTTACCAGACGGCCATCTTTTTAACTTGTCTAGTGAACGAGAATTGTTTAGAGCTGATCTGACGCCATATTGGGCTGATGACATAGTGCAAGTGCTAGAAAATGGACTACCGGAGCGACCCATTGAGAAGGCCAGGCTGAAGAGACTTATCTTGAAAATTTAGCCCTATCAACTGATAGCTGACCAACTCTATAGGTTGGGACAAGACGGTTTATTGTGTAGATGTGTGTGTGAGCACATGATGCACGACGCAGTAAACAAAGCACATGGCAGAATCGCTGGAGGACACTTTAGTGGGGACACAACAGCCCGAAAGGTGCTACAATCCCAGCTATGGTGGCCCATCCTATTCCACGATATAGCTAAATTTGTAAAGCACTGCGATGAGTGCCAAAGGACCAGAGTGCTTGTGCGGAAGGATAAGATGGAGTTGAGCCCTGTCATAGCCCGACAATCCTTTGAAAAATGGGGCATCGATTTTATTGGGCCCGTCAGTCCTACAGCACAATATTCCCAAGCTCGATACATCATAGTGGCAATCGACTATTTAATGAAATGGGCAAAGGCATGAGCCATGAGGAAGAACGATGCTAGGACCATTGCTAAGTTCTTGTGGGAGCAGATCATTTCACGGTTCGGTTGTCCAATCGAACTTGTAAGCAACCAAGGCACACACTTCATTAATGAAGTAATTGCCCAATTGTTCTCTACCTTCCTAATAATTCAATGGAAGTCCTCTCCCTATTACCCTCAGGCTAATGGCTAAGCCGAATCCACAAACAAAATTCTAGTCAATGTGCTTACAAAGCTCGTGTCTACTTCGAGAAGTGACTGGGATAACAAGCTAATGGCGGCTTTGTGGGCCTATCGCACAGCTTATAAAATGGCTATAGGACAGACGCCCTTTAGGCTGACTTACAGAACTGAAGCCATTCTGCCCGTAGAATTCTTCATCCCTAGTTTGAGGCTAGCAGTCCAGGAACGTTGAGAGGGTAGAGAGGCTTGGACCAACTGCTTAGTAGAACTTGAGCGGTTAACGGAGACCTGAATCCTCACCACTCACTCTTTGATTTGCGAAATGGCTCAACAAAAGATGTGGTTTGACAAGCATGTCATGCAAAGAGACTTTGAACAAGGGGACCTTGTTTTGCTGTACTTGGTAAAAGGACATAAACAGAAGATGAAGTTTCGGGGGCTAGGGCCTTTCAGGGTACGCATAATCGGCAGGACCGAAAATGTCGAGTTGGAGACACTTGACGGTGAGGGAGTAGGATTTTTTAATGGCAGCTGCATTAAGAAGTACTATCCTCCTTCACATCCATTACACGAGCCACCCATGCTAGAACCCCCACTAAACGTCCACATGGCTACTGTAACTGACCTGACAGATCAGAACGAAGAAGTAGTGGCACCGGCATACCTACGGATCACAGTTGCAGCAGGAGCGGTGTATTCTTTCAATGCCTTGATTGATGAAGGTGCTGACTACAACATCCTAACACATGACCATTAGACACACATTGGTCAACCGCAACTACAGCCCACTAACGCTCAACTCACCCCATTTGGGGGTACCACTTACCCACTCCCAGGGAAATGCAAGGTGGTCGTTTCCATCGAGTCTGAAAGTTTATCGGCCTTCTTCCATGTGTTGCCTGGCACCAAGGACGCTGGTAATGTATCACTATTAGGTTGCACTTTCAATAAACAAACCAATTGTAATGTGGATTACAACCTAAATCACATACATCTTGCCATTGGCAATGTGCGCATAGTGATGACTTTCAGCAAGGGCTACCCTAACTCCCCCACTTTTACAAAGCTGTCGATAGAAACTCCCACAACCACGCTTCAGCCCAAGTCTAAACAAACGGAAACTACGGCCTCGTGTCGAGTTCTCAACCCTAGACCCATGCCCACCAGGAGCGCTCACAAGGCCAAAGAGTCCAAGTTTCTATGGGTGCCGAAACGACAAAAACCACATCAGGGTAAACCACCTAGGTGTAACCCTAAACATCCAAGTTATCAACCGTCCCGACCCAAGAGGCAGTCTAGGTACTACCGCCGTAGACGCACAACCACGCTGTGCTGGATTCCCAAACACCTCTTGCAAGCACAAGGATACTACGAGGGCAATCCTCGGATTTGGGCACCTAAAATTGGCCAGCTAAGAAGCTCATCTACAAGCAATCTATTCCTAACGAGAAAGGTTTACACAAGTGGCACCCAGAACACAATTAACAGGCCAGGGCTAGCGGTGGCTAACAAGCCTCAGCTCATCTATCGACCAAAGCAAATGCCCCAGGTCCTAAACCTACCTAATCTTGAGAACTTACAAACCATGAATACTGCTCACTCAGAACCAAGTACAACCCCCGTGCCTCTAGAGCTTCCTACAGCATCTCAAAGGGCTTCCCAGTGCGAGGCCCGACCCCTGACACCGATGAGGAAGTCACAATTATCTAGTCCACTTGCACCAGCCCCACCAGAGGGTCTTAAACCTTCATACGCAATACAGCCTTTCCTCTCTTTGGCTTTAAGGACCTTGCCACAACTTCTGGAGACGATTTAATAACCTGCATTAAAATGTTAGATGAAACTTTCACTACATTTGCTAGAAGCCACGAGAGGCTAGACCTAGGCCTTCTTAACAAAATGCTTGCTTCGGCAGTTCGTGCATTACCATGCACTTAGGAGGAATACGAACTTATGACCACTAAAGTTCCCAAAATTTATGCTGAACTGATAGCAAACGATAAAATCTCGAAGGATCAGGCTGCACTCAGAAGGCTTATTACCTCTTATCGAAAGCCTCCGCATTCTGCTCCTGAACAGGAGCTACAAGAGCTCACGCAGTTGGCAAGCTCACCTTCCACATTCTTGCAGCAGTGGTTTACACTAAGGATCCAATGGGAGAAAAAAGGTCGTCGCATAATGACCAATGCTGAGCAACGCAGGGCAATCAAAACTATCGAATATGACCCCACGTACATGGCACCTATCTCGTTTAGGGTCTTGGCCATCACCCGTAATCAGTATCTGGATGACCATGTGCTTGCCCACCCCTACATTGACCAATTCCTCACCCAAGAGGAATTACATGTTGCTAGTCGCCTCAGTACCGGAGATCTCTTCCACGATGTTTTGACCTACATTTCCCAAGTCTCCATCCAACCATCCACTCTAGATTGTCATGCCCAACTTGAATACAATCCAAACTTCTACGATTGGCTGTTAGCTAGGTAAGTCAACCCACGCGAACAAGTGCTTCCCTCATCCTTCCTGTGCTAATCCTAGGAAGGATTCTTTGCAAGATTCCTGACGAAGGGGGGAGCAAGACCAAGAGTAGAGCAAGGATGAAAAGTTATGTTATCTAGCTAGCAGATTGTTAATTAAGAAAGTTTCTATGGAGGAATAATGCAGAATAAAACAATAGAAATGGTCAAACCTCTAAGCAAGTGTGCCCACTTTAAGCCCATCTATTCTTCTCTCAAACTTAGTTCTAATTAGAAATGCACCAATTGTTAAGTATTAAATATTGGCATGGTGTGTTGACAGATCACCGCCATGGCAGGACAAGACAAAGGAGGCAAACTACCATTCTCAGAAGAGGAAATGACCAAATTCGGCATCGCCATCGAGACACACTGATTCAGTCACTTCACTTTCAAGCACACACTGAATCTGGACGAAGCCATCATGGAGGAACCCACTATCAAGGACTTAGTGGACAGATGCCATCTCCACAAGTATGTGGAGAAGGTGGGACAGGCGGTGGATTATAGCATGTGCACGGAATTCCTGAGGAATTTCGACAAAAGCAGGAATTGTGGCACTGTCACAGTAAGGACAGGGGAGCAAGAAAGGAGAATCAAAGTGCCCCTCAATAACGATCGTAGAAAAGTCCCTGGGGCTTGTGCCAAAGAAAGAGAGAAGGCCAAGGCGAGATGTTTACACCATGCTGGGAGTCAAGAAAGAAGCGGTGCATACTATGGATGGAATCAGCTTGGCTGACATCCTGGACCCGGTGGTGAAACTACAAGAAAAATGATTCATACCCTCTTCTCGGGCCAACGTTACAATGCGCTGATGAATAGGATGGGGGTCCCACTGTTGGAAAGCATAGCAGCAAGAACCCCTGAAGAAATAGACTGGAATGGACTCGTACATAAGACCATTCAAAGTTCAGCTGCCCTCCTCACTCCGGTGGAAGCACCAGCAGAAGGAGAGTCCCCTGCCTCAACAGCGCATTCCGCAAGGAAGAAATCGGCGTCAAAAGCGGCTACAATCAGATATGGGGAATCTTGACAGCCATCATATACGAAGCAATAAAGAATGAGGGCGTCATGGAGGAGGAAGCGATGCATCAAAGCTCAGCTCACCATGGTGGAGGGAAATCGAGCGAAAGAACACTGAGCGACGAGGGGGAGCAGGAAGTGCCACCTCCGCGAGCAACCAAACCCACAGAACAAAGCAAAAGTGATAGGAAACAAAAGGAGAAAAAAGAGAAATTAAGTAAGGAAGAATGGACTGACATAAAAAAGGCTAAGAAAGAGTCTCGAAGGGCTGAGGAAGAAAGGAGGAGGAAAGAGGAGGAGGAGTTCTCCAGAATAGGAGAGGAGTCGAAGAAGGCGGAAGAGGACAGGAAAAGGAGGGCAGAGGAAGAGGTTGAGGAGCAGCGACTCAAGGAACTGGCCGAACTGGCAGAAGCCACCCGAAGGTTGGTAAAAGAGACCCATGGGGACGGAGAACTTGAACCTGCAAACCACGGCCATAAAGCCGAAGCCAGTGCAAGTGTGGAGGTAGCACCAATGGTCGTAGGCAAGGAAAAGTCCCTCCTAAATCACTCCCTCCCTCCTTTGTGCCAACAACAGCTGAAATCACGACCACTGCCGCTGCACACCCCACGCCTCCTCTCGATGCGGCACAGCTCATGACCATGATGCAGATGCTCGTAAGCAGGGTGGACGAAATTGCCCCTGAAACTCAATTGAAAAGGCCCGCTACTGCAGATGCAGAGTCTCGACAAGATCCCAAACGATAGAGGCTAGAGGCATCGACCACCAAGCCCAATACTCCCATACCTTCCGCAGACTATGACGCATATGTGGCCGAGTTACTAACGCAACTGGACAAGCCAAAAGAAGAAAAGAAGGTGGCGCTGCTGGAACTAGAGAATGAAAAGGAGACGTCAACGGCCCTCAAGCTAGAGGTCTCAAGGTAGGAAGCTGACAGACGGAGAGAGATGAAGGCCCTACAAGACCAGCTAGAAGAGAAAATGAAGCAAGCCCAAACCAATGAAAGTCGCCTTAGGCAAAGGCTGGAGGATGAGGAGCAAATCCTGGTAGCGGAACAAAGGAACATAAAACTTCTGATGCAGCAATATAGTGATCTCAAGCAAAGGGTGGCCCAAGTGGAAAAGCTCTACCGGGAGGTTCAGGAAGGCGAAGCCACTGTTCCACAAGAATATGCAGCGGAGCCCCAGTCATGGCACGAGCAAGAGGAACAGGACAAGCTAATCAGGGAAATTGATGGACCTAAAAACGGGCCGGCACTGGCTCATGCACTAGCCGGACCTCGTCACTATGCACAAGACAACCCCTCGGCCTCGCGGCCAGGAGCGTCTATCAAAATCTCTGCCTTCCTGCACATTGCGTTTGTAATACGTTGTAGTCCAACTAATCCTAACCCAATATTACTCCTCAGAGGGAGTCCCTTTCACATAGCCAAAAGGCTCAAATCACATACACATGGGGTTCCTCCTACGGCTGAATGCCGTCAACCCTCTGCGACTCTCCTACACCTTGGGGATTGGCCCCTCGATGCATCGCTCAACATTTAGACATTTCGCACAAACGTCGCTCAAGGTACCCAATAAGCGTGTCCAGGAATGTACCATTGTCCTTACTTAATTTCCCCTTTAGGATCCCACGACTAGCCTACAGCATGGGTATCTCACTGCCTCTCAACGTAGGTCATGTTCCAAAAACAATTGCAATGCATGTCCAGGAGCTGATCACCGATACTCTTAAATTCTTTTCATGCTCTATGCATTTGGTGGATGTCTAGTGCTCAAACATTTAGCAAAACAGTATCGTGCACAAGTGCAAATCATTCTTTTAATGGTTTCCAACTACCGTTCGTGCTTCGTTGCATGGGCCTAGCACCGAGGTGATCCTCGTGCTACTAAGCTCTTAATTTTAATTATCATCCGTCCTAAATGCTATGCATAGAAATCAGCAACTTTCCCATCATTTCACACGGCATTTAGACATATTTCAACTTCTCTACCCTTCCCCGTTTAAGTATTGCATCGTTGGATAGATTTATAGGGTATTTCACCATCATTTTATGTGGAAAAAACAGAAAAAGACACACTAGAACAAGAAGGTGGGGTTGAACTGAGGCAAATCCTCATGCTTCAGTCCCCACAAACATTCACAAACATTGCTCTTATTTATCCTTATTTTTCGGAACCCAAAATGTATTTTTCCCCTATTTTTTAGGGTTTTTCCACCATTTTCTTGTATTTTCCCTTATTTTTATGCATTATTTAATTGCTGAAAATTAAGAACAGGTTATGGGCTATGGCCCTTAGTTCCTTGTTGCAGAAAAATGAAAGTTTAGTTGATGTTCCTATTTACCTCCCCCTTTTTATGCCAGAACCCATCATTTTCCCTTGATTTTTCATGTTTTTCGTGTTTTAGCATATTATCTTGACCCACAAAATGCATATTTTTCTGATTTTTTGATTATGACCAGCAAGAACTCATAGAAAACAGTACCATGAACAATTTTTATCCCACATGAACAGCATTTCATCAATCAAAAGCCATAAAAGCTCAAATTTCCTTTGAAAATTTTAAATTACCGCTTATTTGCGTGTTTCGGGTTTCATGTCCATGGCTGTAGATTTGGAAACCAACAGCACTTCATGTCCAACACAATCACCAATCACCATTTCCAGCCCGTGGAGCAATCCGATCCATGCCGGACAAGCCTTCATCATTCTTTCTTCTTCCTTCTTCTTCCCACATGAACTTGCCTTTAGAAGAGAGAGAGGGACGAGAGAGAAAGACTGAAATCAGAGATCTTCAAAGAGAGCATCATTCGACGGGCGAAGGGCAGCGAAATGATTGGCATCCAGGAGGGAATGAGGGGCAGTGATCAGTTGCAGGGGTTGTTTGCAGGCTGCCATGGTGATCACCAAGCATGGAGCGCAAATTTCGGTGCCTGCTGTCGTGATCCTCTTCTCTCTCTCTCCACGATTTTCCTCCTTCATTTTATGTAACATTTCATTTTGGGCCCCAAGGGTCACTTACTCATTTGGCCAAACTCATGTCCACCTTTTCAAATCTTGCCCAATTCTTGGCCATTTCCCCGTCCGATCTCCGAATTGAGCTCTGAAAAATCCTGGGCGTCTGGCTTAGCATCCCGCATTGGCCAGTAGCTCGTGTCAACCCGCACGACTGTCTGAAAAATTATGAAAAATCAACAAGTGTCGCTCGGGCGCCTTTAAAGCACTTTGGCGCTTAAAATCGTCCTAGATCGAGCCGCCGCCTTTGACAGTGAATATTTTTCCCTTGATATTCATAATTTTTAGCTATTTTTAAGCACTTCCCGTCACCTAAATTCTGCTCTCATTGGCGACCACGGGATAGGGCGACATAGCCCGTCGAATCCACGAACATATCTGCACATAAACAACCAAAGAAGCATCAAACTGATACAAAACAATTATCATCATAAAACTCAGCACAATGCTCCCCCTACCCCTGGCAGAACCAAGGCATAACATCCACAAGGAGTAGGCCTAGCATCATTTAATAGAAGATCCGAAGCGAGTCACTAACCAGCTGCTCCAACACAGCCAAACTAAAAAGAACTGTCAAAGAGGTTGTCCTAAGTGGTAATCTGAACTACTGACCAACTAAAGACAACACAACTAGGAGCTCCTACAAGGCGAGGACTCCTATAGCCTGATCAAAGTGTACTTTCTTCCAGTACATGTCTTCTTTTGGGGTTTGTATTGGATGAACATACTTGGGCATGTAAAAAGGAGGGAGCTAAGCGTAGTGACCCAAGGAGAACAGGGCATCGGTCTCAGGACCTGTCTCGGCACCCAAGAACCTACCAAGCCCTCGCAAGGCGACACTTAATCCTTTTCTAACGCTCACTTTTATTTTCGCTCCACCCTTCCTTGTTTTGGTATTATTTATCCAGCAAGAAGCCACCCCTAGGAAGACAAGGTATCGGCCCCGGGTCTGACTCGTCCCCAAGAACCTACCAGGCCTTCGCAAGGCAATGAGCAACGGCTTATATATTTTCATTTCTTTTCTTTTCTTTGATAGGGGTTAGAACCCCTTTTTACACACCTTCGTATTGATATTCATCTTTTAGGATATTCAGGATTTCTTTGCATCATTATTATTATCTTCTAGCAGGCTTCTCTAACTGCCTCACTACTAACAAGAACTCCTAGAACGGCTGCCTAGCAGGCTGGCAGAACAGGGCCACTAGGACTTCCTTCTCAAACAGGTCTTTCAATGTCTAACAATGTCTTTACAGGAGGCAATGACTACTTCGACCTCCCTCAAACATACTTAGCCTAAACCTGGGACTTCATGCCTTGGTTGCCGGTCCCCAACAAAAATGTGTCCCCTCGACAAGCACAAATACACATATAACAGGAAGGAAAGGTAGTCGTAAAGGAGAAATATCACCTGGATTGACCACAAGAAGCTTCCATCGCAGCAAAGGCTCCTCCAGGCTCCACCAAATTCCACTAACCATGAAATCTGTCCAACACAACACTAAAACAAAACCTAATTAAACGTACTTACACTAGACAGGGAAATGGCCCTCTTGGCCTAATGAAATCAGACATGACTTTGCTAAAAAACTGAATTGGCCCTCTTGGCCTAATGAAATCAAACAATACTACGCATAACATCCTCCTGGAAATCATCATGATGGACATCAAAGCATACCATTCCCAGGGGAAAAGAGGCTCGTAGCCCTATACTAAGTGCATTAAATTATGACCTATCCCTCCTGCATATATCGCAAGAGGTGTTCGCATCACATGTCGTCTAACCAGTCTGTGGGTCCCCGATAATAAAGGTAGATGAGTCTCGCTTACCCTCTGCATCACCCAAATCAACCATCGTCTGCCAAAGAGGGCATGTTCAGAAAGCATACCCCACAAACGACCAGGTCCTGTCTCACCATCAATAGATATATCGGGACAAGGCCCACAATTAAAGAAGAGGTCCTCTTCATACGCAAGATTAGCCAAAGAATCGGCAAACTGATTCCAATTCCGTGGAATCAGCTGAAAAGACACTCTATCGAATTCGTCTAGCAGGGCTATGGCAGTATGATGGTACATACAAAGGATGGGGTTTCGTACCATGTACGTCCCATTGAGTTGATTTAAAACCAACTGAGAGTCCCCTTTCACCAACAACTGGCGGATACCACCCTTCTTTGCAATATTCAAACCCATGATCAGGGCTTTGTATTCGGCCATATTATTAGTAAAATTCGCCCCGAGATAAGCAGCTAACTTCATGACAATGCGTCGTCGGGGGTCTCGGATGACAACTCCTACACTTCCTTTTTTGCATGCACCCCTGGACGCCCCATCAAAGTACAAGGTGTATGTCCATAAAGGGTTTACATATCCAGCCATCCTGAACTCTACTCGTAATTATGGTAATCGAAATTCAGCATATTCAACGGGTGGACTGTAGGCTCCATCCCTCCATCATTATTGAATTCAACAGGGATGCTCGTCAAAATTTGTAGGCAGTGATGGCAGAAGACCTTGATCTCCCAAATAAATATCCCGCCTTCTTGCTCAATCACCTTGTATCCTCTGCTCCACCAAATGAGCTTTCCCTGATGATACCTCTGTTCTAAATATGGGTGTTCTAAATAAGGGATCAGATGACCCATCAACCTCTATCACGATTTCCTTGCAGATGTTTGATCGATCTTGCCTAGACCTGCAAGGCAGTCATAGCATTAGTGCAATCAGAAGTAATAAGGTTTAATCTTATTAAGATTAACCTTATTTTTAAATTCTATCCCCTCAAGGTCAGCTAACAACACTGTAGATTTATTATTTCCTATCCTAACGATCTTATAGGGCCCATCCCATTTGGGTTCTAGCTTGCCTGGGAATAATTCACGTCGTGCGTCATAATACAGAACAAGCTGTCCTTTCTTGAAGGTGTATTTCTTAGCTTTGAGGTCGTGTAGCTGCTTCATTCGGCGCTTCGCCACTTCTTGGTGCAATAAGCTTAGCAACTTAAGCTCATCTAAATGTGCCAGTGTCGTCAAGCGCTCAAAAAGTGCATCTTCATCGCTCAAAGAATGATTGATGGCAAACCGAATAGTCGGCAGCTCAATTTCTAGAGGCAAGACACACTCCTCCCCATATACTAACTTGAACGGGGTATGGCCAGTGGCTCGTTTGAAGGTCGTATTATAAGCCCACACTGCCACGTATAACTTTTTATCCCAATCCCGTTTCTTTTCTGATACAATTTTGGACAGGATGCCCACAAGCTGCTTGTTGGTGCTTTCGACTTGCCCATTGCCCTGCGGATTATATGGGGTTGTCTTGTTATGCTTGATGTGCCACAACTCCGTCAAACCTTTGATCACCTTATTTAGGAAATGGGTTCCGCGGTCTGACACTAATTCTTTCGGTGGACCAAACCGGCATATTATCTGCTCTAAAAGGAAACTAGCAGTTTCTTTAGCATCATCTTTCCTTGTTGCACGTGCTTCTGACCACTTTGTGAAGTAGTCAGTTGCTACAATGATGTACCGCTTTTGCGTAGTCGATGACGGAGTAATAGGACCCACAAAGTCTATTCCCCACTTCTCAAATGGAAGTATCGCCATAATAGGGGTGAGTGGTCGTTTCCTATTCTCTCGACTATCATGTCGTTGGCAAATATCGCATCGCTTAACATACGCAAACGCATCCTGGAAGATGGCAGGCCACCAATAACCTGCTCTTAAAGCCTTCTGTGTTGTAAGCCGTCCAGCAAAATGGCCACCGCAAGCAGAATCATGGCACTCTTCCAAAATGAATGGCACCTCGTCAGGCATCACACACCGGCGATAGATGTCATCAACCCCTTGCCGATATAATGTACCTGCGATTAATGCAAACTTTAACGCTTGCTGCTTAATTTTCCTTTTCTCAGCCTTAGATAATTCAGATCCCGCCTCTCCCGTTGATAAATAATGCGTTATTGCAGCATACCAGGAGGGAATAGATGCCGTATCTATTTTAAATAACCACTCCATATCACTACCTTCAGCCACAGATTCTTTCGGCTCCCCAAAGTCCACAAGACATTCCACGATTCCTTACAACCTTGGTGGCTTACTCTTGATTTCATAATCAAATTCTTGCAAAGTGATTAACCACTTTGCTAAACGATCAGGCGGCTGTAACTTATTCATCAATAGTCGAAGTCCCTCCGCCTTCGTATAAAGCACGACTTTCTCATAGAGAATGTAATGCCTGAATTTCTTGGTCCCAAAGACCATCGCTAGACACAGCTTCTCCATGTAGGTGTAATTGATTTCGGATACCCCCAGCTTCCGACTAGCAAAAGCAATCGGGTGGTACCACTTCTCTTCCCAAATTTGGGCTAAAAAGCAGCTGATACTATACATGGTGGCTGCTGAGAATATATAGAACACCTCACCTCTTTTAGGTGCTTTTAAAACGGGCGCTCTTGCTAGCTCTTGTTTCACATCCTCGAATGCTACCTTACAAGGGTCACCCCATACAAACGAATAGCTAAAGGACAATAAATTTGTAAGTGGCAGCGTTCTTTCTGCTAAGGCGTTGATGAATCTACGGTAGTAACCAACCGAAGACAGAAAGCTATGAACCTCTTTCGGAGTGCGTGGTGGACCCATGGCAACTATAACTTTGACATTCTCGGGGTCTGTCGCAATTCCTACCTAACTGACCACATGACCCAGCAATAGCCCATAAGGTACTCCAAAAACACACTTCTGTGGGTTTAGGGCGATGCAAAATTGTCTACAGCGCTCAAAGCATTTTCTTAAAATGATCAACTGCCTTGCTCTCACGGTGGCAGCCCCTAAGTCATCAATAAACACCTTCAACTCTTCAGGGGATATGTCACCGAATGTCTTATCTGCTGTTCGTTGTCACGAACCAGGCGCATTGCATAAACCAAAGGCCATCACATGGTACGCAAAAGTACCAAATACAGTGATGAAAGTTGTTTTCAACTTATCCTCTTCTGCAATTGCCATTTGGTTATATCCTGCAAAGCAATCCATAAACGAATATATCTCCCTACCCGCTAATTGATCCAAAATCTGGTCAATAAATGGCAACGGGTAATAGTCCTTAACTGTGTGCTTATTCAGCTCCCTAAAGTCTATGCATAAACAGATCTGATTATTCTTCTTCTTTCTAATCACAACTGGCGAACACCATTCCGTGTGTTGCACAGGAAAAATCAAACCCGCTTCTCGAAGCTTCTGTAACTCTTCAAACAGGCCGTCCCTCAATCCAAAAGGCATACGCCTTACTTTCTGCCGTACAGGACGACTGCCCTCTTTCAACGGAATTGTATGAACAGCAAGGCTAGGAGGAATGCCTCTCAACTCATCATAACTCTAGGCAAAAATATCACGGAATTCCTGGATCAAGGCCACATAGTCCTCCCTTTCTGCTGTGCTGAGCATAGAACCTAATTTGATTGGCCGTGAATCACCAAGTGTACCAAGGTCTAGCTCGATGACATCTGCATCTCTTATACGATCTTGGCCCTCTATCGGCTCATTCAAAGTGATCTGATAGATGTCCTCCGTGGTGGATCCCTCTTTGGACTCATCACTCGAGGATGTCTCACTGCTAGATAAATCTTCTAATGTCTCCAATTCTGTAGAAGATAGAGGAGCTCTCTCACTCTGCGGGGACTCAGGATAAGCATCAACCACCACACGCTGGGCACCTCTCCCGAATATCAGTCGACCGGCAGGTATATCCACTTGGCAGTCCGCTTGCAAGATCCAAGGTCGTCCAAGTAATACTTGGTAACTTGGCCGCCCTGCAAAACGAATCACCCTAAAGTCCAACATGCATTCTACATTTGCAACAGTGACATGGACCTTAGTAATGCAGCCTTCCGGCTGTCTCAAACTGTCATCTGCCATTCTGAGAATTGTGGAGGTATCTTTCTGAATCGCAAGACCCAACCTTTCCATCAGTTCAGAACTCATAATGTTAACATATGATCCCGTGTCGACAATGGCATAATCTACTAATATCCCATCGACATAGGCTGCAACCCTTGGGCAATGCTTCTCAACATGCTCAAACCAGTCATCACCAACTCGCGCAATACCCAAAGGTTCTACAATATACCCGGTACGTAGGATCTTTCTAAATTCCTTACGTACTCCTGGGGAAAGCTTAATAAGCAATAAAAGATTCACATCCGGCTTGACTTCGCAAAGAGAGCTTGCCAAATCGAATTCATGATAGTTCGATAGAGCTCGCTTTTCATGCCAAACCATCCGCTCTTTAGGTCGCTGAACCGGCTTTATTGCCTCTTTCTTAACTTTCACCTTCTTCTTTGGTGGTTCCTTATCGGCTTTACTTTCCACGGGCTTCAAAGGTCCCCCTTCCATGGCAGGATCCAAAACTTGCGTTCCTTTGTTGCCTTGTTTAGGGTTTCCGTTGACAGGCTTATCCCTGTCGGCTCCTCTACCCTTTTGACCTCTTGTAAGAACAGCTCACAGATTAGAGGTTTCAGCATCATTAACGCGTACAGCCTCAATCAAACTAACCCCACTACCACTAGGTAGCTCCTCCACTGTAGTCTTTGGTCGTTGAAGTATTTGTTTAGGCCCGTCCTCTCGCTGGGAATCATTTCCTTGGGCACGATGATTAACATGCCTTGGTTGCCGACTTCCTCGCTTGAGGGAACTGATCTTACTCCAGCAAGTAGCTGCTAAATGGCCGGATTTTCCACAAATGTTGCACTTAACATTTGGGCAATTTCTTGGATAGTGCTGCCCGCCACACCATTTGCAACTAAACCTCGACGGTGCACCCTCCTCCGGGTATCTACTTCCTATCAAATTTTGTTGTTTTTTAAGGAAGTTGACATCAACAGCTATTTGTCGATACTACTCCATAATCATGTCGGTATAATGCTTCATCATGTCCTTAACCTCGCCAAGAACATTGGAAGAACTCGACTCATAGCCTTGGTCATTACCATGTCGTTCAATCGGCCTAACAATTCGATTAGGCACAGGCTGTTGAGCTACAGGCATGGTGTTAGAATTGACCGCCTGGCCTCCACTACTTGGAGCCATTTGACTGCCCGTAGGCATCGACATGCTAGGGGGAGCTGGTAATAAAGGGACATTCTGCATCATGTTCCCTCTCCCATTAGGATTAGCCATCGCTATCCCTTGGCCACTACTGCCATTGGCTATTGCCATATTGTTTCCCAATACTAAACCCATGTTCGAATTGCCTCGAGAAGCATAGGCTGCTTGTAATCGGGATTCCACCTCTTGTGCTCGTGTAATGGAAGTATCTATATCCCCCAAGGGGACACTACTCAACTGCAATTGGATATTAAAGTCCAAACCATGTAGGAAATATTGCAATTGGGCAGCTGCGGGGATAGGAATAGAGGTGTCCAACTTACGGAAAACCTCTTTTATCTTCTTTGCATAAGCACGAATATCCTCGTGTGGATCTTGGCGGGTCACGTTGAGTACACGCAACCAATATTGCCCACCCCTTTCAGGGGCGAACTCCCTTCGAAAAGCTCCATAAAATGCATCAATGTTCAATATGGTTCCGGCTTCTAAACCATGATACCATATAGCGGCTCTTCCTTTGAGAGTCATATTGAAGAACATCATCAAATGTCCTTCCTCTTGAATGCGACAGTATCAGCTTTTGAAACTCCCTAATGTGGAGTTCCGCATCTTCCTCAACTAACCCATTAAAAATGGGTAGCGGGTAACCTAGAGCCGGCAAATCCATCGTTCCTGCTGGAATTGCAATAGGCTGCGCCATGACGAGGATTGGATTTGCACTAGGAATAGGGGACGGTGGGGTTACACTTCCCGTACTTGACGTGGACTGGCTTACAGAAGGAAGGGGAGCACTAGAGCTTCTGCCTTCTCCTAACTTACTGCTTGTGGTCCTAAGACCACTAGATCCACTCCTCGTAAGGGTTCAGCACCGCTACGCTTAGGGGAATATCTCCTAAAAATTTCAGCACGTCGCCTAGCTCTTTCGTCTCTTTCTTGCTTTTGGATTTCTGCTAGACGATGCTTATCAATAAATAACGGATCAATCTCAATATCCTCTGGCATAAACTGCTAGTTGGTCCTTAAACAACCAGGATTCGAGAACCGCCACTTTTAAGCGGCTCCCGGCAGACGCACCACTGATGGACCTAAAAACGGGCCAGCACTGGCTCATGCACTAGCCGGACCTCGTCACTATGCACAAGACAACCCCTCGGCCTCGCGGCCAGGAGCGTCTATCAAAATCTCTACCTTCCTGCACATTGCGTTTGTAATACGTTGTAGTCCAACTAATCCTAACCCAATATTACTCCTCGGAGGGAGTCCCTTTCACATAGCCAAAAGGCTCGAATCACATACACATGGGGTTTCTCCTACAGCTGAATGCCGTCAACCCTCTGCGACTCTCCTACACCTTGGGGATTGGCCCCTCGATGCATCGCTCAACATTTAGACATTTCGCACAAACGTCGCTCAAGGTACCCAATAAGCGTGTCCAGGAATGTACCATTGTCCTTACTTAATTTCCCCTTTAGGATCCCACGACTAGCCTACAGCACGGGTATCTCACTGCCTCTCAACGTAGGTCGTGTTCCAAAAACAATTGCAATGCATGTCCAGGAGCTGATCACCGATACTCTTAAATTCTTTTCATGCTCTATGCATTTGGTGGATGTCTAGTGCTCAAACATTTAGCAAAACAGTATCGTGCACAAGTGCAAATCATTCTTTTAATGGTTTCCAACTACCGTTCGTGCTTCGTTGCATGGGCCTAGCACCGAGGTGATCCTCGTGCTACTAAGCTCTTAATTTTAATTATCATCCGTCCTAAATGCTATGCATAGAAATCAGCAACTTTCCCATCATTTCACACGGCATTTAGACATATTTCAACTTCTCTACCCTTCCCCGTTTAAGTATTGCATCGTTGGATAGATTTATAGGGTATTTCACCATCATTTTATGTGGAAAAAACAGAAAAAGACACACTAGAACAAGAAGGTGGGGTTGAACTGAGGAAAATCCTCATGCTTCAGTCCCCACAAACATTCACAAACATTGCTCTTATTTATCCTTATTTTTCGGAACCCAAAATGTATTTTTCCCCTATTTTTTAGGGTTTTTCCACCATTTTCTTGTATTTTCCCTTTTTTTATGCATTATTTAATTGCTGAAAATTAAGAACAGGTTATGGGATGTGGCCCTTAGTTCCTTCTTGCAAAAAAATGAAAGTTTAGTTGATGTTCCTATTTACCTCCCCCTTTTTATGCCAGAACCCATCATTTTCCCTTGATTTTTCATGTTTTTCGTGTTTTAGCATATTATCTTGACCCACAAAATGCATATTTTTCTGATTTTTTGATTATGACCAGCAAGAACTCATAGAAAACAGTACCATGAACAATTTTTATCCCACATGAACAGCATTTCATCAATCAAAAGCCATAAAAGCTCAAATTTCCTTTGAAAATTTTAAATTACCGCTTATTTGCGTGTTTCGGGTTTCATGTCCATGGCTGTAGATTTGGAAACCAGCAGCACTCCATGTCCAGCACAATCACCAATCACCATTTCCAGCCCGTGGAGCAATCCGATCCATGCCAGACAAGCCTCCATCATTCTTTCTTCTTCCTTCTTCTTCCCACATGAACTTGCCTTTAGAAGAGAGAGAGGGAGGAGAGAGAAAGACTGAAATCAGAGATCTTCAAAGAGAGCATCATTCGATGGGCGAAGGGCGGCGAAATGATTGGCATCCAGGAGGGAATGAGGGGCAGTGATCAGTTGCAGGGGTTGTTTGCAGGCTGCCATGGTGATCACCAAGCATGGAGCGCAAATTTCGGTGCCTGCTGTCGTGATCCTCTTCTCTCTCTCTCCACGATTTTCCTCCTTCATTTTATGTAACATTTCATTTTGGGCCCCAAGGGTCACTTACTCATTTGGCCAAACTCATGTCCACCTTTTCAAATCTTGCCCAATTCTTGGCCATTTCCCCGTCCGATCTCCGAATTGAGCTCTGAAAAATCCTGGGCGTCTGGCTTAGCATCTCACATTGGCCAGTAGCTCGTGTCAACCCGCAGGACTGTTTGAAAATTTATGAAAAATCAACAAGTGTCGCTTGGGCGCCTTTAAAGCACTTTGGCGCTTAAAATCGTCCTAGATCGAGCCGCCGCCTTTGACAGTGAATATTTTTCCCTTGATATTCATAATTTTTAGCTATTTTTAAGCACTTTCCGTCACCTAAATTCCGCTCTCAAAAATCGAATTCCTAAAAAATGAAGGGCGGGGGATCTCAGTACAGCTGAAGCCAAACGACTATAGGATGAAGTGCAGAGACTACAAGACGCGCTGGAGACCTCCCAGGAGGACATGAAAGCCCTCATGGCCATGATCTTTAATCAAAAGAGGCTGCTCTGCGCTGAAATCCAGAGCCTAGAACAGTTGGTCCAAGAGAAATCAGAAATCCTGACCGAAGCGCACCACAGGCTTAGCATTGTTGATCAAGCAAGAGGGATCGCTGAAGAGTAGCTCGCTTAGAAACTAAATGAAAGAAACCAGTTATGGTTCTATTCAAATGAGTAGCAACAGGTAATAACCACCCTGGCGGGTTAGCTAGAGGAACAAAGGCAAAAGATGGAGGAGAGAGCCGTGGAGTGGGAAAGAAAGAACTTTGACAGGGTGAGGGATTTAATAGAACGGCTTGCAGTGGCAGAGTGTGAAAGAATGCTGGCCGACGCTAGGGTTGAGGCTGCAAAGATAACCACTAAGACCCAGTGACATGCCTTTCTCAACACGGTGCTCCACGTGACGCAAGCTAAGGGCAATGATACAGTGGAATAGGTAAAAAGAAAGTTGGAAGTAAGCACCCGGGCGCTACGATACGCCTTCAAGAGCGGGAGCTTCCAACAAGTACAGGAATAACTAAAGAGTAGCAGTTCTACTACCTACGCTGTACAGGCCTTTCCATTGCGAAATGTCGAAGAGGGCCCGGACTTCGAGCAAGATGAGGAAGAAGAGCCACAAAGGATGCTGAGTCCACCTCAACCAGAGATCCAACAGGAGGAACCTGCCGACGCCGAGCTACCTGAACACATAATTGCAGCAAGGAGAAGGAGGCAGGAGTTAGCAGAAGAGGCCCAACGCCAAGCGTGCATATTTCCACGACAACTTCCTGAGGAGCCCATGCCACTACAAAATGATACACATCCTGTAGATTGGCCCTAGGAGTTGGTCATATGGCGTCAGAGGGAGCTACATAAGAGGCCATTCAAGCTCTCATTTGCTTTTCCATGATCCCTGGACCGGGCCCTACCTCTAGGAGTCATAGCCAAGATCAAAGATCTGGCTAACGAACTCGCAAACAAATGGATGGAAGAGAGAAGCATGATAGTAACCAGGTGGAGGCAAGAGCCACGAGAATACTGGGAAGACAAGGTCGGTCTGGTTCCCAAATCCATCCAAGGCTACCAGGCACAGCCAAAATGGCGGACGAGGATTTGGGACACCAATTTTGATGCCTAGACCGCATTCTGTAGCTCCCTCCCTGAAGAGCGCAATGATCCCATCTACATGCCCTACCCCCGTAGGCATGGAGTGGATTACAACATAGATTTGCATGGGGATTTTGACTTCCCGAGAATCTATAATGTAAATGCTAGAAGCCCGGAGGAGTGCTTAGTATTTAGGGCAGAAGATATACTTCCCTCCATAAATCATTTCCTTGTAGATTTCTCTTCTTGCCCCGATCCAGCCTTCTTAACCACTTGTAATTACCTCCGACTTCTCAAATTCCTGCTACTCCAGAAACTTGCCGCCGCAAAGGAAGCCCATCTCCTTCCACTCTTTTTTTATCTTAACCTAGGAATAGATAGTAGAGCCATGACGAGGTTGATGATGCGCGCTACTCTCCTTCCGGCCTTCTGCTTAGAACTATTAGAAAATATGAGTGACACCCGTTTTGCAAGGTGTAATCACCCCTTTTTGTCCACCACTCCTCTAAGAGCTAGAGTCGGTATTAAGAAATACCTACAAAGTCGTGCATTTTTATCACAATGCTTGCGACCACCCCGTGACTAAATAGGTGCCCCATGCATCGCCCAATGTCCTCTCTCATATTCACCAAAAAAAAAAGAAAGAAGAAAAGTTCTTGCTGTCTTCGTTCACTATTGTGGTGCACCATACTCACTGCATCTAGAGTCCTCTCTAGCCCCTCCCCCACTTCACACTCAGGGCACATCAAGGGCAGGACTTTTGGACCTGTCACCCTGAGTTTCACATCGCACCTCAGAAGCCGCACAAATTGGGTCCTCAAGTGTGGGACATTACTAAGGGCTTGCCCAAGGTTAGACCCATCTCCCAGTTCCACTAGCACAGGCACCATGCACTGCATAGTGAGACAGACACACCCCCTAGGAAGTGCACCACTTTTCTTGCAGGTTATGTTCATGTTTCAAGAACGGGCTGCTTGGCTGAAGGCAATCGTCTACTACATCCTCCAATGACAAGGAATTTCTCCAGAAGTCGGACATGACCCCATTACTGCAACTTCAGGAGCTTCAGTGTGAAGGTTTCAGTAGCTCCACAAATTTCATGTTGACAACCATCCGCCCACTGATGGGCTGCCATTGGCATAGATCTTGGAACCTCACCATCCGATGATCCATGCCCACTACCTCAAGATCTATGGATCGCTTATTAGCACCACAAGCCTGAAAACTTTCAACTCAAAATTGAAGATCCTCTCCTCCCAGACAAGGGTTTTTCAGCCCATGCCACGGATTTTCACGACAAACAACATTCGGGGGGTTTCTCCAGAATAAATCCCTCCAATACCATCTTCCTAAGGGACTGCTTCTTGTTTCAAGAGTTTCAGATACTCAAACGACGAACAGTTCCAGAGGGGCACCAGAACAGTGAGAAAGATGCCGCAATCGTCAGCAAGCCTAAAGCACGCTGGAAACTCTCTTGGGCATCGTCATCAAACCCCATCACCTCTCATTCACAAGCCTCAGTGTCCTCCAACTGCCAGCCACACCTACCACTAGCATCCTTTATCCCACTACTTCCCGCCACATCGCCATGGGACTGGCACTCGTCTAAGAGGGGGGTAATGTTAACCCCAATACGAAGAAAGCAAAAGAAAGCAGAAAAGACACAGGGCAAAGGCGAAAAAAAGGTAGCCCGACTGAAGAAAGAATAGAAGAAAAGGCCAAAAGCGCAAGGGAAACCTTAAAGGTCCAAGGCAAATACAAAGGGGAAAGGCGCATTTTAAAATAAAAAGGCGCACCCTGAAATCTTGTAAAAGAGCGCCGGGCTCTCACCCGTGCAATTTGTAAATGTAGACGGGCGGTGGAAAGGAATCTAGGAAGATAGAGGGACAATGGGAAAAAGGGCCTAGGCTAATGGCCGGCCATGTAAAAAAGGGGGACGACCACCCATGGAAATTAGGGGCATGTATATAAAGTTAAAAGGTAAATGAGAAGAGCATCCTCGTGTGTGGCAGACAGTGTCTTCTTCTTCTCCCCCTGTTTCTCACCTTCATGTCTCCTTGCTTGTGCTTGTGAGAGGGACTGAGAGCGTGAGAGTGTGTGAGGGAGTGATCGTGGGAGGGCAAGGGATCTTGGAGAAGAAGCTCTCCATTCTCCCTCTTCATCTTCTCCTCCCCTCTTCTCTCCTCTGGTCTTGAATGTGGCTATGGAGGATGAAGCTCATGGGAGAGGGATTGAGGTTGCTTGAGCTTGCCTCAAGGATCGTGGAGCTGCAGGGGTGCGAGAGAGAGGGAGGTACTCGATCGAGCATGATGGACCTAAAAACGGGCCGGCACTGGCTCATGCACTAGCCGGACCTCGTCACTATGCGCAAGACAACCCCTCGGCCTCGCGGCCAGGAGCGTCTATCAAAATCTCTGCCTTCCTAAACATTGCGTTTGTAATACGTTGTAGTCCAACTGATCCTAACCCAATATTGCTCCTCAGAGGGAGTCCCTTTCACATAGCCAAAAGGCTCGAATCACATACACATGGGGTTCCTCCTACGGCTGAATGCCGTCAACCCTCTGCGACTCTCCTACACCTTGGGGATTGGCCCCTCGATGCGCCGCTCAACATTTAGACATTTCGCACAAACGTCACTCAAGGTACCAAATAAACGTATCCAGGAATGTACCATTGTCCTTACTTGACTTCCCCTATAACCCTCGACTAGCCTACAGCATAGGAACCTCACGCTCTCAACGGTGGGTCAAGGGCCTACTGAAGACAATTGCTATGCATATCCAGGAGCTAACTCTGATACTTTTAATTTCCTCTAAATGATCATGCAAAGAGGTGGATGCCTAGTGCTCAAACATTTTAAAAAACCAGCAGCGTGCAAGTGCAAAACATCTCTTTCATGCTTTTCTTTCTAACCGCTTTGTGCTTCGCTACAACACCTAGCACCGAAGTGATCTTCGTGCTACTAGGTTTTAATTTTTATCATTATTATTCCGTCCTAGATGCAATACATATAAAATCAACAAATTATTCATCATGCTCAGCGGCATTTAACCATTTTTTCCACAACTCTTCCCTCCCCCGTTGATAGTGCATCATTGCATTCATTTCTTTTAGGGTTTTCCTTGTCATTTTATGTGGAGAAAGGAAGGAAACACGCACCAAAACATATAAACAAGGCTGAACTGAAGCATAACTTCATGCCCCAGCCTTGTTATACATCAACAAACATAAATCCTATTTTTCTATATTTTTCGTAGCCCCAAATGTATTTTTCCCCTATTTTTCATGGTTTTTTAATCATTTTCCCCCATTTTCTTCATTTTCTTGTATTTTTTTAAATTGCTGAAAATGAAAACCAGTTTGTGGACTGTGGCCCTTAGTTCATTTGCAACAAAATTGAAAGATTAGTTGATGTGTATCGACGGTTTTCCCCATTTATATGCCCAAAACCCTTGTTTTTCCCCCTTTTTCATGCGTTTTCGGGTTTCTTGACATTCTTTCGAGCCATGAAATGCATGTTTTTCATAATTTCTGGTTATAAACAGTAAGAACTCAGAAGAATCAGTAGCATAATCAAATCTTAGTCCATATGAACGGCATTCCATCAATCAAAAGCATAAAACACTAAATTTTCTTTGTAATTTTTTGGTTTACCGCTTAAACGCGTGTTTCGGGTTTTTTTTCCATGGCTGTAGATTTGGAAAACAGCAACACTTCATGTCCAACAACATCACAAATCACCATTCTCAGCCCGTGGAGCAATCCGGTCCATGCCGGACAAGCCTCCATCATTCTTTCTTCTTCCTTCTTCTCCCCACATGATCTTGCCTTTAGAAGAGAGAGAGGGAGGAGAGAGAAAGACTAGAATCAGAAATTCCAAACCAGGCCATCATTCGACGGGCGAAGGGCGGCGATAGAGTCAGGATACGGAGGGGAATGAGGGGCCATTGTCAAACAGGGGGGTTGTTTGCAGGCAGGGAGAAGCATGATCAACATCATGGCGTGAATTTCGGCGCCATCTGCTCACGTTTCCTTCCCACGATTTGTTGCATCTCTTCTCTCCCAAACTTTCATGTGACATTTAAATTTGGGCTCCCAAGGGTCACTTGCCCATTTTGGCCAAATTTTGTCCACCTCTTCAAATCTTGACCGGTTTGTGGCATTTCCCCCGTCCGGACTCGGAATCGAGCTCTGAAAAATCCTGGGCGTCCGGCTTAGCATCCCGCACTGGCCAGTAGCTTGTGTCAACCCGCACGACTGTCTGAAAAATTATGAAAAATCACCAAGTGTCGCTCGAGCGCCTTTAAAGCACTTTGGCGCTTAAAATCGTCCTAGATCGAGCCGCCGCCTTTGACGGTGAATATTTTTCCCTTGATATTCATAATTTTTAGCTATTTTTAAGCACTTCCCGTCACCTAAATTCCGCTCTCATTGGCGACCACGGGATAGGGCGACTCAGCCCGTCGAATCCACGAACATATCTGCACATAAACAACCAAAGAAGCATCAAACTGATACAAAACAATTATATAATAAAACTCAGCACAATGCTCCCCCTACCCCTAGACAGAACCAAGGCATGACATCCACAAGGAGGAGGCCTAGCATCATCTAATAGAAGATCCGAAGTGAGTCACTAACCAGCTGCTCCAACATAGCCAAACTAAAAAGAACTGCCAAAGAGGTTGCCCTAAGTGGTAGTCTGAACTACTTACCAACTAAAGACAACACCACTTGGAGCTCCTACAAGGCGAGGACTCCTATAGCCCGATCAGGAAGTATTTTCTTTCAGTACATGTCTTCTTTTAGGGTTTTTATTGGATGAACATACTTGGGCATGTAAAAAGGAGGGAGCTGAGCGTAGTGACCCAAGGAGAACAGGGCATCGGTCTCAGGACCTGTCTCGGCACCCAAGAACCTACCAAGCCCTCGCAAGGCGACACTTAATCCTTTTCTAACGCTCACTTTTATTTTCGCTCCAACCTTCCTGGTTTTGTCATTATTTTTCCAGCAAGAAGCCACCCCGAGGAAGACAAGGTATCGGCCCCGGGTCTGACTCGTCCCCAGGAACCTACCAGGCCTTCGCAAGGCAATGATCAACTACTTATATATTTTCATTTCTTTTCTCCTCTTCTTTGATAGGGGTTAGAACCCCTTTTTACACACCTTCGCATTTATATTCATCTTTTAGGATATTCAGGATTTCTTGACATCATTATTATTATCTTCTAGCAGGCTTCTCTAACTGCCTCACTACTAACAAGAACTCCTAGAACGGTTGCCTAGCAGGTTAGCAGGACAGGGCCACTAGGACTTCCTTCTAAAACAGGTCTTTCAATGTCTAACAATGTCTTTACAGGAGGCAATGACTACTCCGACCTCCCTCAAACATACGTAGCCTAAACCTGGGACTTCATGCCTTGGTCGCCGGTCCCCAACAAAAAGTATCCCCTCAACAAGTACAAATACACATATAACAGGAAAGAAAGGTACTCGTAAAGGAGAAATATCACCTGGAGTGGCCACAAGAAGCTTCCATCGCAGCAAAGGCTCCTCCAGGCTCCACAAAATTCCACAACCCGCGAAACCTGTCCAGCACAACACTAAACAAAAACCCAATTAAATGCACCCGCACTAGATAGGGAAATGGCCCTCTTGGCCTAATGAAATCAGACATGACTTTGCTACAAAACTAAATCGGCCCTCTTGGCCTAATGAAATCAAACAATACTATGTAGAACATCCACCTGGAAACAACCATGATAGACATCAAAGCATACTATTCCCAGGGGAACAGGGCTTGTAGCCCTAAACTAGGTGCATTAAATTATGACATATCCCTCCTGCGCATATCGCAAGAGGTGTGCGCATCACATGTCGTCGAATCAGTCTGTGGGTCTGAGATAATAAAGGTAGATGAGTCTCGCTTACCCTCTGCATCACCCAAATCAACCATCGTCTGCCAAAGAGGGCATGTTCAGAAAGCATACCCCACAAACGACCAGGTCCTGTCTCACCATCAATAGATATATCGGGACAAGGGCCACAATTAAAGAAGAGGTCCTCTTCATACGCAAGATTAGCCAATGAATCGGCAAATTGGTTCCAATTTCGTGGAATCAGCTGAAAAGCCACTCGATCGAATTCGTCTAGCAGGGCTATGGCAGTATGATGGTACATACAAAGGATCGGGTTCCGCACCATGTACGTCCCATTGAGTTGATTTAAAACCAACTGAGAGTCCCCTTTCACCAACAACTGGCGGATACCACCCTTCTTTGCAATATTCAAACCCATAATCAGGGCTTTGTATTCTGCCATATTATTGGTAAAATTCGCCCCGAGATAAGCAGCTAACTTCATGACAATGCGTCGTCGGGGGTCTCGGATGACAACTCCTACACTTCCTTTTTTGCATGCACCCCTGGACGCCCCATCAAAGTACAAGGTGTATGTCCATAAAGGGTTTACATATCCTGCCATCCTGAACTCTACTCGTAATTATGGTAATCGAAATTCAGCATATTCAACGGGTGGACTGTAGGCTCCATCCCTCCATCATCATTGAATTCAACAGGGATGCTCGTCAAAAGTGGTAGGCAATGATGGCAGAAGACCTTGATTTCCCAAATAAATGTCCCGCCTTCTTGCTCAATCACCTTGTATCCTTTGCTCCACCAAATGAGCTTTCCCTGATGATACCTCTGTTCCAAATATGGGTGTTCTAAATAAGGGATCAGACGACCCATCAACCTCTATCACGATTTCCTTGCAGATGTTTGATCAATCTTGCCTAGACCTGCAAGGCAGTTATAGCATTAGTACAATCAGAAGTAATAAGGTTTAATCTTATTAAGATTAACCTTATTTTTAAATTCTATCCCCTCAAGGTCAGCTAACAAAACTGTGGATTTATTCTTTCCTATTCTAACGATCTTATAGGGCCCATCCCATTTGGGTTCTAGCTTGCCTGGGAATAATTCACGTCGTGCGTCATAATACAGAACAAGCTGTCCTTTCTTGAAGGTGTATTTCTTGGCTTTGAGGTCGTGTAGCTTCTTCATTCGGCGCTTCGCCACTTCTTGGTGCAATAAGCTCTGCAACTTAAGCTCGTCTAAATGGGCCAATGTCGTCAAGCGCTCAAAAAGAGCATCTTCATCGCTCAAAGAATGATTGATGGCAAACCGAATAGTCGGCAGCTCAATTTCTAGAGGCAAGACACACTCCTCCCCATATACTAACTTGAACGGGGTATGGCCAGTGGCTCGTTTGAAAGTCGTATTATAAGCCCATACTGCCACGTATAACTTTTTATCCCAATCCCGTTTCTTTTCCGACACAATTTTGGACAGGATGCCTACAAGCTGCTTGTTGGTGCTTTCAACCTGACCATTGGCTTGCGGATTATATGGGGTTGTCTTGTTATGCTTGATGTTCCACAACTCTGTCAAACCTTTGATCACCTTATTCAGGAAATGGGTTCCGCGGTCCGACACTAATTCTTTCGGCGGACCAAACCGGCATATTATCTGCTCTAAAAGGAAACTAGCAGTTTCTTTAGCATCATCTTTCCTTGTTGCACGTGCTTCTGACCACTTTGTGAAGTAGTCAGTTGCTACAATGATGTACCTCTTTTGCGTAGTCGATGACGGAGTAATAGGACCCACAAAGTCTATTCCCCACTTCTCAAATGGAAGTATCGCCATAATAGGGGTGAGTGGTCGTTTCCTATTCTCTCGACTATCATGTCGTTGGCAAATATCGCATTGCTTAACATACGCAAACGCATCCTGGAAGATGGCTGGCCACCAATAACCTGCTCTTAAAGCCTTTTCTGTTGTAAGCCGTCCAGCAAAATGGCCACCGCAAGCAGAATCATGGCACTCTTCCAAAATGAATGGCACCTCCTCAGGCGTCACACATCGGCGATAGATATCATCAACCCCTTGCCGATATAATGTACCTGCGATCAAGGCAAACTTTAACGCTTGCTGCTTAATTTTCCTTTTCTCAGCCTTAGATAGTTCGGATCCCACCTCTCCTGTTGATAAATAATGCGTTATTGCAGCATACCAGGAGGGAATAGATGCCGTATCTATTTTAAATATCATCTCCATGTCACTACCTTCAGCCACAGATTCTTTCGGCTCCCCAAAGTTCACTAGACATTCCACGATGCCTTGCAACCTTGGTGGCTTACTCTTGATTTCATAATCAAATTCCTGCAAAGTGATCAACCACTTCGCTAAACGATCAGGCGGCTGTAACTTATTCATCAATAGTCGAAGTCCCTCCGCCTTCGTATAAAGCACGACTTTTTCATAGAGAATGTAATGCCTGAACTTCTTGGTCCCAAAGACCATCGCTAGACACAGCTTCTCCATGTAGGTGTAATTGATTTCGGATACCCCCAGCTTCCGACTAGCAAAAGCAATCGGGTGGTACCACTTCTCTTCCCAAATTTGGGCTAAACAGCAGCTGATACTATACATGGTGGCTGCTGAAAATATATAGAACACCTCACCTCTTTTAGGTGCTTTTAAAACAGGCGCTCTTGCTAGCTCTTGTTTCACATCCTCGAATGCTACCTTACAAGGGTCACCCCATACAAACGAACAGCTAAAGGACAATAAATTTGTAAGTGGCAACGTTCTTTCTGCTAAGGCGTTAATGAATCTACGGTAGTAACCAACCGAAGACAGAAAGCTATGAACTTCTTTCGGAGTGCGTGGTGGACCCATGGCAATTATAACTTTGACCTTTTCGGGGTCTGTCGCAATTCCTACCGAACTAACCACATGACCCAGCAACAGCCCATAAGGTACTCCAAAAGCACACTTCTGTGGGTTTAGGGCGATGCAAAATTGTCTACAGCGCTCAAAGCATTTTCTCAGAATGATCAACTGCCTTTCTCTCATGGTGGCGGCCCCTAAGTCATCAATAAACACCCTCAACTCGTCAGGGGATATGTCACCGAATGTCTTATCGGCTGTTCGTTGCCACGAACCAGGCGCATTGCATAAACCAAAGGCCATCACGTGGTAAGCAAAAGTGCCAAATACAGTGATAAAAGTTGTTTTCAACTTGTCCTCTTCTGCAATTGCCATTTGGTTGTATCCTGCAAAGCAATCCATAAACGAATATATCTCCCTACCCGCTAATTGATCCAAAATCTGGTCAATAAATGGTAATGGGTAGTAGTCCTTAACTGTCTGCTTATTCAGCTCCCTAAAGTCTACACATAAACGGATCTGATTATTCTTCTTCTTTCTAATCACAACTGGCGAACACCATTCCGTGTGTTGCACAGGAAAAATCAAACCCGCTTTTCGAAGCTTCTGTAACTCCTCAAACAGCCCGTCCCTCAATTCGAAAGGCATACGCCTTACTTTCTGCCGTACAGGACGACTGCCCTCTTTCAACGGAATTGTATGAACAGCAAGACTGCGAGGGATGCCTCTCAACTCATCATAACTCCAGGCAAAGATATCACGGAATTCCTGGATCAAGGCCACATAGTCCTCCCTTTCTGCTGAGCTGAGCATAGAGCCTAATTTGATTGGCCGCGAATCATCAAGCGTACCAAGGTCTAGCTCGATAACATCTGCATCTCTTATACGATCTTGGGCCTCTATCGGCTCGTTCAAAGTGATCTGATAGATGTCCTCCCTGGTGGATCCCTCTTTGGACTCATCACTCGATGATGCCTCACTAACAGATGAATCTTCTAATGTCTCCAATTCTGTAGAAGATAGAGGAGCCCTCTCACTCTGCGGGGACTCAGGTTAAGCATCAACCACCACACGCTGAGCACCTCTGCCGAATATTAATCGACCGGCGGGTATATCCACTTGGCAATCCGCTTGCAAGATCCAAGGTCGTCCAAGTAATACTTGGTAACTTGGCCGCCCTGCAAAACGAATCACCCTAAAGTCCAACATGCATTCTACATTTGCAACAGTGACATGGACCTTAGTAATGCAGCCTTCCGGCTGTCTCAAACTGTCATCTGCCATTCTGAGAATTGTGGAAGTATCTTTCTGAATCGCAAGACCCAACCTTTCCATCAGTTCAGAACTCATAATGTTAACAGATGATCCCGTGTCGACAATGGCATAATCTACTAATATCCCATCGACATAGGCTGCAACCCTTGGGCAATGCTTCTCAGCATGCTCAAACCAGTCATCACCAACTCGCGCAATACCCAAAGGTTCTACGATATACCCGGTACGTAGGATCTTTCTAAATTCCTTGCGTACCCCTGGGGAAAGCTTAATAAGCTGCAAAAGGTTCACATCCGGCTTGACTTCGCAAAGAGAGCCCGCCAAATCGAATTCATGATAGTTCGAAAGAGCTCGCTTTTCACGCCAAATCATCCGCTCTTAGGTCGCTGAGCTGGCTTTATTGCCTCTTTCTTAACTTTCACCTTCTTCTTTGGTGCTTCCTTATCGGCTTTACTCTCTACGGGCTTCAAAGGTCCCCCTTCTAGGGCAGGATCCAAAACTTGCGTTCCTTTGTCGCCTTGTTTAGGGTTTCCGTCGACAGGCTTATCCATGTCGGCTTCTCTACCCTTTTTACCTCTTGTAAGGACAGCTCGTAGATTAGAGGTTTCAGCATCATTAACGCGTACAGCCTCAATCAAACTAACCCCACTACCACTTGGTAGCTCTTCCACTGTAGTCTTTGGTCGTTGAAGTATTTGTTTAGGCCCATTTTCTGGCTGGGAATCATTTCCTTGAGCACGATGATTAACAGGCCCTGGTTGCCGACTACCCCGCTGGAGAGAACTGATCTTACTCCAGCAAGTAGCCGCTAGATGGCCGGATTTTCCACAAATATCGCACTTAACATTTGGGCAATTTCTTGGATAGTGCTGCCCGCCACACCATTTGCAACTAAACCTCGACGGCGCACCCTCCTCTGGGTATCTACTTCCTATCAAATTTTGTTGTTTTTTAAGGAAGTTGACATCAACGGCTATTTGTCGATACTGCTCCGTAATCATGTCGGTATAATGCTTCATCATGTCCTTAACCTCGGCAAGAACATTGGAAGAACTCGACTCATAGCCTTGGTCATTTCCATGTCGTTCAATCGGCCTAACAATTCGATTAGGCACAGGCTGTTGAGCTGCAGGCATGGTGTTAGAATTGACCGCCTGGCCTCCACTACTTGGAGCCATTTGACTGCCCGTAGGCATCGACATGCTAGGGGGAGCTGGTAATAAAGGGACATTCTGTATCATGTTCCCTCTCCCATTAGGGTTAGCCATCGCTATCCCTTGGCCACTACTGCCATTGGCTATTGCCATATTGTTTCCCAATACTAAACCCATGTTCGAATTGCCTCTAGAAGCATAGGCTGCTTGTAGTCGGGATTCCACCTCTTGTGCTCGTGTAATGGCAGTATCTATATCCCCCAAGGGAACACTACTCAACTGCAATTGGATATTAAAGTCCAACCCATGTAGGAAATATTGCAATTGGGCAGCTGCGGGGATAGGAATAGAGGTGTCCAACTTACGGAAGACCTCTTTTATCTTCTTTGCATAAGCACGAATATCCTCGTGTGGGTCTTGGCGGGTCACGTTGAGTACACGCAACCAATATTGCCCACCCCTTTCAGGGGCAAACTCCCTTCGAAAAGCTCCATAAAATGCATCAATGTTCAATATGGTTCCGGCTTCTAAACAATGATACCATATAGCAGCTCTTCCTTTGAGAGTCATGTTGAAGAACATCATTAAATGCCCTTCTTCTTGAATGCGACAGTTAAACATCAGCTTTTGAAACTCCCTAATGTGGAGTTCCGCATCTTCCTCAACTAGCCCATTAAAAATGGGTAGCGGGTAACCTAGAGCCGGCAAATCCGTTGTTCCTGCTGGAATTGCAATAAGCTGCGCCATGACGAGGATTGGATTTGCACTAGGAATAGGGAACGGTGGGGTTACACCTCCTGTAATTGACGTGGACTGGCTTATGGAAGGAAGGGGAGCACTAGAGCTTCCACCTTCTCCTAACTTACTGCTTGTGGTCCTAAGACCACTAGATCCACTCCCTCGTAAGGGTTCAGCACCGCTACGCTTAGGGGAATATCTCCTAAAAATTTCAGCACGTCGCCTAGCTCTTTCGTCTCTTTCTTGCTTTTGGATTTCTGCTAGACGATGCTTATCAATAAATAACGGGTCAAGCTCAGTATCCTCTGGCATAAACTGCTAGTTGGTCCTTAAACAACCAGGATTCGAGAACCGCCACTTTTAAGCAGCTCCCGGCAGACGCACCACTGATGGACCTAAAAACGGGCCGGCACTGGCTCATGCACTAGCCGGACCTCGTCACTATGCGCAAGACAACCCCTCGGCCTCGCGGCCAGGAGCGTCTATCAAAATCTCTGCCTTCCTAAACATTGCGTTTGTAATACGTTGTAGTCCAACTGATCCTAACCCAATATTGCTCCTCAGAGGGAGTCCCTTTCACATAGCCAAAAGGCTCGAATCACATACACATGGGGTTCCTCCTACGGCTGAATGCCGTCAACCCTCTGCGACTCTCCTACACCTTGGGGATTGGCCCCTCGATGCGCCGCTCAACATTTAGACATTTCGCACAAACGTCACTCAAGGTACCAAATAAACGTATCCAGGAATGTACCATTGTCCTTACTTGACTTCCCCTATAACCCTCGACTAGCCTACAGCATAGGAACCTCACGCTCTCAACGGTGGGTCAAGGGCCTACTGAAGACAATTGCTATGCATATCCAGGAGCTAACTCTGATACTTTTAATTTCCTCTAAATGATCATGCAAAGAGGTGGATGCCTAGTGCTCAAACATTTTAAAAAACCAGCAGCGTGCAAGTGCAAAACATCTCTTTCATGCTTTTCTTTCTAACCGCTTTGTGCTTCGCTGCAACACCTAGCACCGAAGTGATCTTCGTGCTACTAGGTTTTAATTTTTATCATTATTATTCCGTCCTAGATGCAATACATATAAAATCAGCAAATTATTCATCATGCTCAGCGGCATTTAACCATTTTTTCCACAACTCTTCCCTCCCCCGTTGATAGTGCATCATTGCATTCATTTCTTTTAGGGTTTTCCTTGTCATTTTATGTGGAGAAAGGAAGGAAACACGCACCAAAACATATAAGCAAGGCTGAACTGAAGCATAACTTCATGCCCCAGCCTTGTTATACATCAACAAACATAAATCCTATTTTTCTATATTTTTCGTAGCCCCAAATGTATTTTTCCCCTATTTTTCATGGTTTTTTTATCATTTTCCCCCATTTTCTTCATTTTCTTGTATTTTTTTAAATTGCTGAAAATGAAAACCAGTTTGTGGGTTGTGGCCCTTAGTTCATTTGCAACAAAATTGAAAGATTAGTTGATGTGTATCGACGGTTTTCCCCATTTATATGCCCAAAACCCTTGTTTTTCCCCCTTTTTCATGCGTTTTCGGGTTTCTTGACATTCTTTCGAGCCATGAAATGCATGTTTTTCATAATTTCTGGTTATAAACAGTAAGAACTCAGAAGAATCAGCAGCATAATCAAATCTTAGTCCATATGAACGGCATTCCATCAATCAAAAGCATAAAACACTAAATTTTCTTTGTAATTTTTTGGTTTACCGCTTAAACGCGTGTTTCGGGTTTTTTTTCCATGGCTGTAGATTTGGAAAACAGCAACACTTCATGTCCAGCAACATCACAAATCACCATTCTCAGCCCGTGGAGCAATCCGGTCCATGCCGGACAAGCCTCCATCATTCTTTCTTCTTCCTTCTTCTCCCCACATGATCTTGCCTTTAGAAGAGAGAGAGGGAGGAGAGAGAAAGACTAGAATCAGAAATTCCAAACCAGGCCATCATTTGACGGGCGAAGGGCGGCGATAGAGTCAGGATACGGAGGGGAATGAGGGGCCATTGTCAAACAGGGGGGTTGTTTGCAGGCAGGGAGAAGCATGATCAACATCATGGCGTGAATTTCGGCGCCATCTGCTCACGTTTCCTTCCCACGATTTGTTGCATCTCTTCTCTCCCAAACTTTCATGTGACATTTAAATTTGGGCTCCCAAGGGTCACTTGCCCATTTTGGCCAAATTTTGTCCACCTCTTCAAATCTTGACCGGTTTGTGGCCTTTCCCCCGTCCAGACTCGGAATCGAGCTCTGAAAAATCCTGGGCGTCCGGCTTAGCATCCCGCACTGGCCAGTAGCTTGTGTCAACCCGCACGACTGTCTGAAAAATTACAAAAAATCACCAAGTGTCGCTCGGGCGCCTTTAAAGCACTTTGGCGCTTAAAATCGTCCTAGATCGAGCCACCGCCTTTGACGGTGAATATTTTTCCCTTGATATTCATAATTTTTAGCTATTTTTAAGCACTTCCCGTCACCTAAATTCCGCTCTCAGAGCATCAAGGTAAGCTCACTACACCCAAAAGGTAGGCATTGCATGACGGCTATGTGAGAGGTAGCCATGGCTGCTCAATTCGAAACACTTGAGTAATAAGTGGTCCGTAGGTCTCAGGGTAGACCTCGAAGAGCTCCCACATCTACGAAGAAGCTCCAGGAGACCTAATGCCTGGAGATTGCTTCTGAGTAGTGCGAAGATTCCACGTTCTTTCAATACATATTGATTCAATTCATTCTGATTTGTCTTTGTAGTGTTTATCACTTGGGAATTCTCTATCTTCTCTTCCATCTCCTATCTCTACTTCCTTCTACTTCTAATCCCTGGTGGATTCGACCTTTCGACAAAAACCCCTCCGACAGCATGCTAGTGACTACGTTGCTAGCAAGACTAGGAGCCACCCCAAACTCTAGGATTCACGCCAAGATACATGTGGTTGCTAAGAAACTTGATAAATATCAGCCTGACAATGACCCATACAACTTTTTGGAGCAGTTTGAGCAAGTTTGTAAGGCCCAACGGCCTCACAAACCTTGCTCAACGTACACAAGCTTTTGGACTTTGCCTAGGAGACAAAGGATGGATGTGATACACAAGTTTAGACAATGCTGAACGTAATGACTTTAATACCCTCAAGTGTCTCTTTATCAAGAGATTCTCTGAGGTGGGATACTCTAAGAACCTCATCATTAGATTGATGAATGTCAGTCAGAAGGACAATGAGGATATCTGAGACTACATCACCCACATACGGAGTCTCAAGAATCCTAGCTGCCATAGAGTGACCTAGTGAACAAGCAGTCTCCACCGTGTTCATAAGTGGAATCCAAAGCAAAGAGCTTTATAAAGTCTTGGTGAGCAACTCAAACCTACGAAGGGATCTAGTAGCTAGGGTCTTCAAAGAAGCCATACAAGTTGATAATCTACTCAAAGAGAGGAGCTGAAAACCCACAACACGAGACATCAATGCCTCTAGAACCTCAAAAAGAGCTCCAACCACTAGTGAAAGATCCAACCAAAGCACCCAAGGAAAGGGAAAGAATGTCGATTAGAGCGAGGAGTTGGTAGACGTGAAGCTAGAGTTGGCTAAGCTGCAAGAGATTATGAGAAGGCCTTAGGTCAAGTTGACCTAAGTATAAAAGTGTAAGAGACACTGCATAGGCACCATTTTGATAAATATACATCTATCCTTTCACCTTCTTCCATGTCCTTCCATGGCTGCCAACCATTTCTCTCTCTTCTTCTTGTCCTTCTCTCTCTTCTGCTAGTCGTTCTCTCTCTTCTTCTCTCATCTTCTTCCTCTTTCTCTCTCCTCTCTACAGTCTCTTCCTTCTCTCCTTCTCTCTCCTAGGTCTCCTTCATTACATATCTTATGTGACCATTCCCTTAAATCTGTCTACAAATACAAGTTCCAATGTGTCAAGTGTACCTTTAAATTTGTACACTTCAATCCTGGCCTCACTATATGATGCAAATAGGCATGCCTTCTATGTCTCATACTAAGTCCACTTTAGATGAGAGTAAAGTAGCTAAAATTATTACGAGGTCTCTCGAGAAATTAAAATCTGAGGAAATAATGGGTGCAGTTTAAGCACCATTGAAAGAATTTTTTTCAATCACAACACAAGGTGCTAATGCACAACAACCTTCGAGCGCCTCGACCTCAAACCCACCTATATCAAATATATGGTGTGGTAAGTGTCATGGTTATGACCATGTGGCTACTGAATGCCTAACGCCTTCACGATTAATGCTTGATCATCCTCCATTTTTTACATTTTGTCTTAAAATGCGGAATTTAGCCACAAATTGTCGGCACAAGATTAGCCAACAACAACAACAAGATCATGCGATGCAAATAAATTACAATTACATGGATCAAAACAACACTACATATACGAGATCAAGCCACCCATTCAACCCTTTAGACCCCATGGATTGCCTACCCAAGGCAGACCTCCAGTCCCATGAAACAATTACAATAGCGATTGAAACCAAGAAAGAAATTCTCATTTCAAGAGAAACAATGGTAATTTTCGTAATCCAATAGGGCAAGGTGGACAGCAAAGGCCTAGAGGACTAGTAATTTGCTATCAATGTCAACAACAAGAGGGTCATATAGCTACATACTATCCAAATTCCTATAAAAATCAAGACTATACCCCTCTTTTTAGGAGGTGTAGTGGCAACAGGCATTACAAAGAGAATTATCCTAAGTGAGAGAAAAACAAAACTAATGACAAAGGTAAACAAGCCTCCAATGAACCCTCAACATCCACTGCAAATTTAGTCAAAGTAGAAACAAAAGCACAAGAGAGCAATGTTAAGTCAAAATTTTTATGTCGTGGGATGAGTTTTAAGGTTGACCCCATGATTGGTGTTGTTACTAGAGCACAAAAGCAACAACAAAAGGAGCAAGGTTTAGAGGAAGAGAATTCACAATCAAAAGAAGCCATGAAGGATAAATCTAAGGATGTAGATCCTAACATGGAGCTTCCTAAGTTGGATTCTCCTCAACACTCTTATGATCATTCGTTTTGCCAGTGCCCTTGGCAAATCCTAAGATTCAGGTGGGGGTAGCTCCTTTTCCTGAAAGACTCATACCTCCAAAAGAAGAAAGCAAACAATAAGCGGAAATAGTGAATAAGGCTGATGATCTTTGGGCAACATTGGAGGAGATAAACTTAACAATTAACTTGAGGTAGCTGGTTGAAATAGCTCCTATATATCGAAGACAGCTTTATCATAAGCTAGTTCAACATAGGAAAATGATCGAGGGACTAATGCTTCTAAAGTAATTGCAAATGCATCCAAAAGGAGAAAAACTAAGGAAGTAAAAATTGTAGATTTATTTGTGGATCTAGATGGACAATTTGTTGAATGAAGTACAATTGGATGGTGGTTCACTAGTCAATTTAATAACGGACCAAACGATGCAAGATTTAAGGTTGAAGAATCTAGAGCCTGCCCATATATTTTTACATGCGACTGATCAAAGGAAAGTGACTCCTTTGGGGTTACTTTGCGATGTGAAATCTCTAATTTCTGGGCTAGAATTTTATGTGAATTACCTAGTAATTTGTTCCTTGTCAAATATCTCTTCATATTCTATGTCATTGGGTCAAACTTGGTTATATTACCAAGTAAGGTGCACTCAGGATTGGTATAAAGGTTCAATTGTGATTGGTCCTTGAAATGATAGGGTCAAGATACAAGTTATCACAAAAGGGTTTTTGAGGGAGTCAGGAGACGAAGTAGTTAGTAAGATGGATGAAAAATCTAGTACTGAATTCTATGATTCAGAAGTAGAGAGGACCTATAATGAAGGGCATTATGCTTGGTTATTTAAAAAACAATGACCAATAAGAGTAGAAAAAGTAGAGGTGAATATTGTGCATTAGCTAACAAAGTAGAACAAGTGGGTATTGGCAGTGAAAATGCTGCTAATTTTTCATCAGATAATGACTTTGATAGCTATATTGGTCACTGGTTATCCACCTCAGAAGATAGAACCCTAGACTAATTCATGGTTTTAGCAAAGAAGGATAAATATCATGAGGATGTAATCCATGAATTCAATGATTTGAATGATTCATCTTTTGAAGCATGTTCTGGATTTTGTAAAGATGAGAAAGAAGGTAACCTTAGGGATGCATTTTTTTCATATAATAGGTCGGAAATCTTTTCCACTAATGACTTAGAAGAGGAAGAGGATGAAGTGAGGACATCAGATCTAGACAAAATTTCAATCACTCCTCAATAACTATGGAGGAAGTCAATACTATTGAGAATAATCATGATGAACTCAAGGAGAGTTTAGTTACAATGGTTCCTTAGGAGGTAGATATCCTGCCTTTTGGGTTTGTACAACTTCCAGTTGTAGCTAAAAGGTCTTACTATCATTAGCTTCTAGAAAAGAAAGAAAGAGAGAGAAGAATCAGGGATAGTTGCAAACCTTTACACAACAACCAATATTACATGATGACAGAGATGACCCATCTCCAGCTTTAAATAGATTTGCATAGATTTTTAATGAATGTCATGGTGATTATGATAGGATAATTTGAGAATTAAATGAGGCTTTGGAAATAGAATGCGAGGTAGTAGTGTGATAGCTATGAATGAAGCAATGAAGAAAATTTTCGAGTTACAAAAAGAAAAGTTAGAATTCCAAGTTAGGGAGAGGTGCTATCTAGAAGAAATTTCACTTCTAGAGATGTATTTAGAAGAGCAAGAATCTAAATTAAATAATGGTGTGCAAAAAATAGAACAAATATCGCCTCTTCCTAAGAAATGCTCACTTGAATGTGAGTAGACAAATGAATTTTATAAAAGAAGTAAGTCTCTATCTACTTTTGGAATTGGATTGCAAGGAAAAAATTCTACCACTACTCGGATATACCACTCCCTTAAGTGCTCTACAAGAGTAATACCATTATTCTAAAGGGCAGGTAGGGGGATATCATGGAGGGCAATTGAAATTAAGCAAAGCTTGCCTGCAAAGTATATGCGAGGTAGTATTACCCCATCCCAAAGAAAGAGTAATGGATTTTACTATTTATTATAGGGATGGATTTGAACCAGAGCTTAGATGGTTTGAACCTTTGGCACCTATAAACTATCTAGAGTTAAAAAGGGTTATACACTATTTAGGGTGTTAGATTCAAGGTGAGAAAGATGAAGATTTACACACATTAATCCTTCAATTTAATAGTGCTCAATGATCTTGGGATTTGAATGACCAAGAACATTTGGAAAAATAAAATAGCATTGTATATCGTTATTGTTGAACATTACATGCTCAATTTCCATGTGATCAAGTGTAGATTTGTTAGATAATAGGTTCTATAATTACCACGTTCACAATAAATTATAACAAAAATTTGAAGCCTATTTTTCATGACTTGAGCAAAAAACAAGGAAGTTATACCTATTAGCTATTATTTGATATATTGGATGTCTATACGATATAAATGGCTGATAATATTCATAATAATCTAGTTATTGTCCCTTATAGGGCTTTACCCTTAGTACACTGTGAATGTGAGGGAAGAAGAACCACAACCTAGTATTGGGCATAGTCTACTTATAAATGTGTCAATGGAAATATCAAAAGATGTGCCTATGGTCAAGCCACAAAAAATAGCCTCTTTGTTTATTAAAGAGCCTAAAGTGTAAGTAGTTAAAAGCAAAATGGTAGAAGGAAAATACTTAAACTTAGGGGCTCAATTGGAATCCCAAGATCAAGAGAGATTTGAAGAAGTATTACAAGCACATGTTGGGGGATTTATTTAGTCTTATACTGACCTTAAGGCTATTATAGCTGAACTTTGTTAGCATTATATTGATGTGGAACCCATCACAAAACCTATATGCTAACGTCAACAATGAGGAACAAATCTTGTGTATGCAGAACTGGTCAAAGCTAAGATTACTAAGTTTCTTGATGCAGGCTTTATATACCCTGTGGCATATAGTAAATGGGTTTCTCCTATTGTGATAGTATCAAAGAAGAATAGTAAGAAAATATGCATCTTCTTGATTATAGGAAGCTTAATAGTAAGACTCGAAAAGATAATTCATTTATAGATCAAGTACTAGATAAGGTTGCAGGCCATGAGCTATATTCTTTTATGGATGGGTTTAGTGGCTACAGTTAAGTGTTAATTCATCCTAAAGATCAATCTAAAACTACTTTCACTACAGAATGGGGTACATTCTCTTATAAGGTGATGCCTTTTGGCTTGTGCAATGCACTCGCAACGTTCCAAAGGGTTATGATTGCAGCTTACCAAGACTTTCTTTGATAGTGGATGGAAGTTTTTCTAGATGACTTTTGTGTCTATGGGACAGCAAAAGAAATGTCTGATCAACTGGCACAAGTGTTTGAATGTAATGATGAGATAGGTATATTGTTAAATCCTCATAAATGTGTTTTTGGAGTTCCAAAAGGAACATTGTTGGGGAATATAGTTTCTAAGGAAGGAATTGCTATGGATCAGGCTAAAATTGCCAAGATTTTTTCACTTCCACCACAAACAAATCTTAAGCAATTGCATGGATTTTTAGGACATCTAAATTATTATCGACAATTTATTTTTGATTTTGCTAACGTAGCATCACCTTTAACAAAATTTCCACGAAAGGATACTCCTTTCAATTGGGATGATGTTTGCCAAAAATCATTTGAATTTCTTAAACAAAAATTAATTGAAGAACGAGTATTGGTACCCCCAGATCGGACGAAGGAATTCCATATTCATGCAGATGCATCTATGTATGATGTGGGAACTATTTTATGTCAAGCTGATGACAAAGGTGGATCATTTGATTTATTACGCAAGCTGTAACCTAAGTGATGCAGAAATAAATTATACTACCACTGAGAACGAATGCTTATCAATGGTTTTTGCAGTGGATAAAATTTTTCATTATTTATTGGGAAGTAAATTTAATATTTTTGTTGATCATGAAGAGTTGAAGTACTTGCTTAACAAACTAGAACTTTTAGGATGCGTAATTCATTGGATGTTATTATTTCAAGAGTTTGATTTTCAAATAGTTACTCGTCATGGTAGAGCTCATGTTCTAGCATATCATCTTTCTCGATTATTAACATCAGATAAGGAGGAAGGTGTGGAGGATGATTTGTTGAATGCATTACTTTTTCCTATGGAAGCACAAGTTCCATGGTATGCTGATATCGCTAATTTTCTTAATAAATCTCGATATCCACTTAGTGTAGAAGATAAACAGAAAAAGTGACAGATATTGATGCAAGCATGCTCTTATGGATTATTAGGGGGTTGCCTTTATAAATATTTTCCGAGAGAAGGCATTTATAGTTGATGTGTACGAGAAGATGAAGTTTCGGTGGTTCTTAAAGCATTACATGATGAACCTTGTGGTGGCCATTCTGTCGGTGAACTAACATCAAGAAAGGTTTTATTAGTTGGGTATGTCAAAGGACTGGTCGGCCTTCTAAAAGTTTTGCTACACCTTTGACCCCTATCTTGGCATTAGCACATTTTGAGAAATGGGAAACTGATTTTGTGGGCCCAATTGATTCGTCTACACGATATCGATGTAATCGATATATTTTAGTTTGTATTTATTATATCACCAAGTGGGTGGAAGAAAAAGTTCTTAAGATAGATAAATCCATTGAGGTAGCTAAGTTTATGTATGAGAATATCATAATACATTTTGGTTTCCCACTAGAATTAGTAAAAGTGATTGAGGTTCCCATTTCTTGAATGGTTTAATTGGCAAATTAATAGAACTATATAGGATTAAGCATCGCAAGTCAACACCTTATAACCTCAGAGCTAATGGTCAAGTGGAAGTAACTAATCAAATTATTTGCAGGATTTTAACTAAAGCAGTTGCTTCTCATAGATGAGATTGGGATGAGCGTCTGTATGAGGCATTATCGGTCTACAGAACTACCTATAAGGTGGTAGTGCAAAATACACCATTCAACTTAGTTTATAGAACTAATGCTATATTTCCTATTGAGCAAGAATTGCCTACTTTGTGAGTATCATTATCGTGAAGTTGAATAGTTGAAGCAAAGGCTTTTACAATTAGTGAAGTTAGATGAGGAACAATTGTTAGCTTTACAAAGTTTAGAAGCTATGCACAAAACATCGAATTTAAGCTTGACATGATCAAAATATCAAAGTATGAAATTTTAAGGAGAATTATTTAGTTTTACTTTATGATAGTCCTTATTATGAATTTTCAGGAAAGATTTAAATTCGTTGGTTAGGACCTTTTAAGGCTATTAAAGTTTACACAATAGGTTTCTAGCACTACACACAACAGGTTTCTAGCTAGATCTTATTTACTCCAAATACTTGCAATAGTTGTTCATTTGATGCTTAGTTTGGAAGTATGCATTTTATTTTCCTATAGCTAAAAACATCTTCAATTTGGTAATATTAATATGACTCATAATAAAAATAGTTACAATTACTAGATTAAGTTACTACATTCATTACTATTCTGTAGTATATGTAGTACTTATGTTTGGAGCCTAGAAACATAAATTAAGCATGGCAAAAAAAATCTAAATGAAGTAACTTCAATTTATAGATATAATGGTTTAAAAGCATGTTAATCATAGAACCATGTTAAGAATCTAGATATCATGACATCTCCTATGCATGATATTGATGATATTGATTGGCATGTCATTGTTGACAACCCATGAACGTGGATGATGACATTGGTGTAGAAAGTGCAACATTGTTGCTTAATGAGAGGATGCAATCTATTTAGCCTTGCCAGGTGGAAAAACTATTAGAAATTGTGTTCATTATTGCATGCACATGTTCCCCCATAATTCAAGGACCTTGATATCCATCCATCTTGCATATTTTGTCCCCTTACAAGGCCTACTATGTTGCATAAATCACATGCTCTCTCCATGGGATTCACAAGCTATTGCACATGCCATGAGAACTAGAGCTCCAAGTCTAAAGCACAAGGAAGCATGGCAGCATGAAGAAGGAGTTCTTGGAGAAGACCTTGTCAAATTGTCTTACACAAGAATCCTATCCCACGCTAAGGATATTTTCCATGGCAAGTCCCTAAAAGAACTTTTGTAAGCATAAGCACATACAACAAATAGGGATACGGATTTTCTTGTGCACATGCTTTTGACTATTTGAAGAATCTCCATTGCCATTCAACTTTCAACATTGTAGCCTACAAGCTCATTAGAACTTTTATGAGGTTTTCTTAGGAGGATGTAATATTACATTTTTATCTAGTGTACCACAACTATTGCACTAAAAGAGAATGAGCACGAAATGAGTTTCAAACCAAAGGATAGAAACAAGTCCAATTCCATTACTAATATCTTAATAAGTCTAGTAGTATTAGCTAAAATAATATCGTGTGACTATATCATTGATTAATAATCTTAACATTGTAGAAATCAACTTTTTGACCCATGCATGCTCAATGACAAGTTGGTTATTTGTCATATTCACGTGCTAGATACTACCAAAGGACAAACCTTATCTTTTGAATATAGATCTTCACTTAAGGTTATAAATTATTTTTAAAACTATATTTTCTATACTTGTCCCTAGAATATTGAACAAATAAAAAAAATACACAAATGCACATATCATGTTCAAATGCATACTAGGGAATCATACTTTTCTCTATAATTATGAAAAAACAAAGAGATTTATCCCAACTCTTTACCATGCTATTTAGATAGCATTGTTGTGTGCTTATATGTACTACTTTAGCCTTGCAAAGTTGTCCTCTTATTATTGTATAAAATATTAAAATGCTAAAGATATTCTCTTAAAGGATTTAAGCAACTTCTTGTTGGTTGATTTCATCTTTTGTTAGGCACTATTCACTAAGAGCATGACACAAGTTATGAGAGACAAATGTGCTCAATTTTGTTTTGTTTATTTCATTATAGGTACTCTTTCCTTTATGTATGCCTTTAAAAATATAAATTTTATGTAGTACAACTGTTTTGAAGCATTAGAATGGAAAGTGAAATCTATTGAGATATTGGAGAATAAGCACTGGAGCTTGTAGATAAAGGATGCCACTAGCTAAACTTGAATCAAGTGAAATATTTGACAAAATTAATCAAGCATTTATGTAAAGAATGCCACTACTGAAATTGGTTCCACATGTCTTACCAATTTAATATAAAGCTTACCTAGTTGGTTCTCGCCACACATAAACCCCAATATCACATGCATTCAATATCAATGTAAAAATTTACTTGTTTATGACTTTTCTCTAAATAAAACATACCCCTTTTCTATTCAATTTATGAATAATCCATTTATAAGATATTATTTTGTGTAAAACATATGTAGAATTGATATTTTTAAAATCCCTTCTTTTAAACCCATGTGATATACTTACATATGAGTAACTCCTCTCAACCCTTAGAAAGCTTATAGGCTTTTAAAGGAAGGGTTGAATGTAATAACGGGTTTGCCTATGATTAAGAGTGGGGGGGATATACATGTAAGCACTATTAATAGGGTGTTAAAGTAGCATCATTAATTGGAGGGACGAAAGGTTTACACTAAAGATGAGAAGGGATTTTTTGACAAAGAGAGGGGGGACAGTCTAGTTAGTAGGCCAACATCATCCATTGTGGGAGGTGGGGGGATCTCAAATAGACTAACATTGTGAGGGCCTAAAACAGGCCTCACACTAGCTCTATGTCAGTAGCCACACTGCTACTGCACACCTCAAATCACCCCACATGACCTCGCTGTTAGGAGGGTCTAAGGGGTATACTACAGTAACCTCTGATACAAAACGTTGCATTTGTACGAATTTTTAATCCAATGGATGTCCTTCCCGACACTCTTCATGACAACACATAGAAACATGCTCAAAATTGCCTAATATTTTTAATATAATTGTATATATTTGATACACTGTTACCATCTTTTTACATTAATTTCATGTAGATGCAATATTTGTAGTTGTTGTCTTTGGAGGATTGTCTTTGTAGTTTGGCAAGGAAAGAAGGATAGTATGATGACCCTAATGATATAGGTAGATTCAATTATAAAATCTTAGGAGTATCAGGGAAAGTCTCGGTCCTCTCAATCATTTTATACATGCCACCAATCACTAACATTGAAGAAAGGACAATTGGGTAGATTGACAATTACACTTTCGACTTTTGCACTTGACAAGCATAAGATGTTGCAAGGTAATTGGGGTAGGTAAGAGAAATAATAGTTTGAATCTTGCATGTCATGCTTGAGAGAATCTTAAAGTTAATGGGAAACTGTAGAATATAGGGAGCTGGATTGGTACGGGGTAGTTGCAATCTAGATTTTGAGCCATGCAACATAGAAGGAGAAGTACAGAGTTTTATATTGTAGTCTTGGATTTCCTCTTCCACCATGGGTACATAAGTCCAAATTAGGATGGTCATCTTAATCTTGTAAAGATTTTGCAAAAGGGGGGGAATGTCCATGTGACACTTGGTTACGGATCTCCTAGATCGCTTCTTCTTCCTCTTCCAGTTCAAATTGCACTTTTCAACTTGTCAACAGTGATCGTGACCTGCACGATTTCGTCAATCTATCTTTTTTATGAAAATCCCATAGCTGGCTGAGAAAGAAACTTGCTTTTTGCATACCATCCTAGTCTAGAAGCTTTTTTAACTTTTTCAGATTATTTTACGATAAATAATATCAAAATTAGACTAAAATTATCCAAAAATCTAGTTTTTTTGGATAATCCATGCCATGGATACTAGCACTAATGACTCAGATCACATTGACTCTCTACATTAATAAAAAAGCTGGATGATGATGCATTCCATGCTTTTTCACACTGTGTCCACATAGCATCATGACATCATGTCGGAGGGGTTTTTGTCAAAAGGTCGAATCCACTGGGGATTAAAGGTAGAAGGAAGTAGAGATAGGAGATGGAAGAGAAGATAAAGAATACACAAGAGGTAAAAACAATAATGACAAATCACAATGAATCAAATCAATATGTATTGACAAAACCTACAATCCTTTGTCTAGCACTACTCAGAAGCACTCTCCAAGCATTAGATCTCCTGGAGCTTTTTCGTAGAACAAAAACGTGGATTAGAAATAATAGCTCCTTCTTTGTTGCTTGGAACCCAAATCTGATGGCTTCGTTGGCTTCAAAAGGGGGGTAAAACCCTAGGACACCTGATCACATCTCCCAGATCACTTCTTCTTCCTCTTCTAGTTCGAATTGCAGTTTTCAGCTCGTCAACAGCGATTGTGACTTGTGCCATTTCGTTAATCTGTCTTTTTTATCAAATCCCATATCTGGCTGAAAAAGTAACTTACTTTTTGCATACCATCCTAATCTAGAAGCTTTTTTAACTTTTTCAGATTATTTTACAATAAATAATATCAAAATTAGACTAAAATTATCCAAAAATCTAGTGTTTTTGGATAATCCATGCCGCCACGGACACTAGCACTAATGAATCAGATGACATTGACTCTCTACATTAACAAGAAAGCCACGTGATGATGCATTCCATGCTATTTCACACTGTGTTTGCATAGCATCATGACATCAAGAACCAATGTCAGAGGGGTTTTTGTCAAAAGGTCAAATCCACCGAAGATCAAAGGTAGAAGGAATTACAGATAGGAGATGGAATAGAAGATAAAGAATACACAAAAGGTAAATATAATAATGACAAAGAACAATGAATCAAATCAATATGTATTGACAGGACCTGAAATCCTTTGTCTGGCACTACTCAGAAGCACTCTTCAGGCATTAGATCTCCTAAAGCTCCCTCGTAGAATAAAAACATGGATCAGAAATAACAGCTCCTTCTCTGCTACTCGGAACCCAAATCTGATGGCTCTGTTGGCTCTGAAAGGGGGGCAAGACCCTAGGACATCTGATCACGGATCTCCCAGATCACTTCTTCTTCATCTTCCACTTCAAATTGCAGTTTTCAGCTTGTCAACAGCCATCACGACCCGCTCGATTTTGTCAATTTGTCTTTTTTATGAAAATCCCATATATGGCTAAAAAAGCAACTTACTTTTTGCATGCCATCCTAATCTAGAAGCTTTTTGAAAATTTTCAGATTATTTTCCAGTAAATAATATCAAAATTAGACTAAAATTATCAAAAAATCTAGCATTTTTTGATAATCCATGCCACGGACACTAGCACTAATGACTCAGATCACATTGACTCTCTGCATTAACAAGAAAGTCGGATGATGATGCATTCCATGCTTTTTCACACTGTGTCCACATAGCATCATGACACCGCACATTACCAAGTAAGCATTTCGTTTTGTTTAATAAAAATAAGTAGTGTTATTACAATTTCCTCAGTTTAGAATTTTTATACAATGTCACAAAGCTGGCTTTTCCATTTTGAATGGTTGCTAATATTTATGGATCTTTGATTTTAATTTCTTCTAAAAAAGAGCTAAAAATGATTGAACCTTGCTCTAAAACTACATGGATTTTTTTAATTAAACATATGGGTAAATATTTATTAAATATAATAGTTTTTTGATAAATTTTATATTATGAGAAGTTTGTTTAAAATTTTTTAAAATTTTCAAAGATGGTTTAATATGTTTTAAAATAAAAAATGATTATTTTTAGAAAAAATAGAGTTTTTATTATTAAAAAAATATTTTTTTACATTTAAAAATCTTAATATTTCATAGAGAAGTTGAAAATACTATTTTAGGGAAATAAAAAATTAATGATAATTTCTAAGGAAATACTTACATGAAACATTATGTTTATGAATCTATACATAACAAGAATATATGAAATGCATTAATCTATGTCACATGGGGGTAAGGAAAGTGTACAGGTATTATTGGTCAACATTACTATGGGTAAATTTGCTATGATTTATCAAAAAAATAATAGAGAATAATTACTATCAAAAGATTAAATATAAAAATCCTTAAATAACATTGAAATTCACAATTGGTTGAATGGATGATATGAGGGAAAGCCTCAGCATCTATATTAGAATTTTACTTGTTATTCATATGAACTTTGCTTAGATTATTGAGAAAGTAAAGAATGGAGGGCCACTAAACTAATTTATTAATTAAGGAAAGACATTAGGGTTAAAATGAATTGTGTATGTGGATGCGTAAGCATATGGAAAGAACTTGCTTTTATCATGATTGATGTTTAGTTTAAAGAGAGGAGAGAATGATATTTTTATCAGAAAGTAAGAATGAAGTAATTATTTAAACATTAGAGAGCAAAGACAGATTGCACAATATGAAGAGGGTTTGCACTTTTAAAAAAAGGGAGAATTAATGTGCTTGGTTTGTGGAACATTAGTTGATTTTCTCTTAATGTTTGTTGAATTAAATAAATAAAAGGAATTAATTGTAAGGTAGAGAAGAAAACAATTAAAAAGAACTTAAACGAAGATGTACTAATAGATCCATTGGATCTATATTCTGAAACCAATCTTTCTTGAGTTGAACAAATTTCCTCGATAAACCATCATAAGTATGGTAGGAGAAAATTCTGAGGAGCTGCCCCCTTGAAAGATGGGGGGAAACCATAACTATCATAGACTTAGCATTCTATTACCCAATCTAGAGACCTGCCCGTGAAGTGATTATTGAAAAGGGAAACAAAAGAACTGCATAGAATTGCTTAGTTTTTAGGCATTAAATGATATTAGTTGGACTACTACGGCAAAATAGTATCATAAATATCTGGAAGGCTAGACAGAGTTGTTAAAATTAGTGATAATTATCACCTATCTAGTGCAGCAACTCTTAGGAGTTGGCTTGGAAACCCGGTTAAAAGTGGCTTGGCAGTCATCTTAGAGGGAGTCCCTATACATATTGGTGTAATACACCACGTAGCACACCCAAAGGGAGTGCCTCTCGATTGATTACTACGACTCTTTTACACCTCGGGGATTAGCTGCCCCAAGATGCACCACCATGAACACATAAAATACATTCGAAACAAGCTCCACTCTTTTGATGAATCAATCCAAGAGATAATCATCATGATTGTGAAAGTGCAAAAACGGTTCTTTTCATATTTTTCTTCTAATTCGTTGATTATTGTGTTACTTAGGGCTAGTATCGAGCAATCTCATACTACTAGACCCTTTTAATTTTAGACAACATACTCTATATGCCATGCACCATAAAACATAAAAATTCATCATATTTTAAACACTCAACAACCCCCTTCTTCCTACAATTTAAAGTTATGCATTCATTTGTAGGTTTAAGGTGTATTTTTCGTGTATTTTTCTTTCAAGAAAGTAATAAAAACCCACTTTAACATAGAAATTGGTTGAACTAAGGCTAAACCTCATCCTTCAGCTCTACCATACATTCACAAACATAAATCTTATTTTTCTTATTTTTGGATACAAAAAACCTATTTTTTATTTTTCTTAATTTTTACTATTTACGCACAACAAAACCCCAAAAACACAATAAAATGAGATTACATATACTCCTTATCTTATTGTAATTATATGTACACTTTGTCTTTTTTCACTTTTTCTTGTTTTCTCAACACTCATACATATTTCTCTTAAAGTGGAAGGTTGTTGGGGGTAAAAGGGCGCATGTGCCTAGTCACCTACATTTACTGCACATATTAATTTGTAGTTATACACTATAGGTGGCAACTTTCCATCACTATCAATGTATTATTTATTCTTTACATGACAATAAAATAAGAAAAAGTAGGTAAAATATTATGACTATTGGAGTTCCCACACACTTGTCTCTCTCTTCTTTGCTTGAATATCCATAACTCTTACTTCTCTCTTGCTTCCACTCCTCCTTCACCTTTATTGAAATATTGAAGAGAATATAAAATCCAACTATCTTAGTGTACAAAAACTAGCCATCTCTCATTCCCATGCCCATAGCATGTGACCATGAGTAACATAATCCCATGGCATGTTATATACTCCTCTAATGTGCTCCTCGAATGTCTAATTTACCCATACTAGAGAAATCTTAAACACACAAAAATTATTAGAGAAAATGAATAGATTTTTCTTAAACTGCAAAGTTGCGAGTTTTGCATATTCAGCATAAAATTATTATATGATTGATTTTTCTTGATAAATCAAAGCATTGGCAATAAAATACAATAATTTCTAACAATTTCCAACCAAAATTTATCAAAAAACAATGAAATCTACGACTTACTCTTAAAATCGTGCCTTATGGTATATGTATTTCGAAATTGGAGGCCCGTTGATGCTTCCCAACAACCGCTGATGATCCTTCCAACCCCAATTTATACTTCTTTGCACTTCCACATCATTACACAATCAAAGTCTTTCATCTCAGCCCCCCTTTCTCTCACACATAAACCCATGAAAACATACAATAAGAGGACATAGATACTAAAATCAGATCTTTTGATTCATTGCATCATTTTTTGATTAGTTTGTTGTGATGAAGGGCAAAGAAATTGAGTATTTTACTCGTCTCTTGCCTCGGCTTGATTCAGCTGGGAAAAAAATGATTTAAAAATGCCAATTTGGGAGGTGTTAAAAAAACAGTGCCTCCCCCCACTTCATGATTTTTTTGGCTTTTTATTTCTCCAAGCTTAAATCTTTAAGCCTCAAAAAACCGGTTCCACCTTTCATGTTCGGACTTGGTCTGAGTGTTTTTTTGTGTTTTGGCAGGGCAAACGAGCTCAATTTCGAGATTCGAGTAGCCAGTTGACTTCATGACATTGAAATCTATAAAGTTGACCTCTGTCACATATTTTTTGACTCTCAAATCTCATAGCTACTTCATAATGCCAAACCTTTTGCGGGGATTAAATGGGGGGTCAAACAGACTTCGATCTCGACGAACCAAAACTTGCATTGGGTTCCTGGTATCGAACTCCATCTAGGAAAGTTTCGATTGATGAACCAAGACTTGCATTGGGTTCCTAGCATCGAACTCCATCTAGGGAAACTCTAGCTCATCGATCTGCAACTGTTGCATTTTGCATAGAAATTGGTCTCTTATGCCTCTCTCGGGCCACTTTTCCACTTCCCAACGGGCTCTAAAATCTGGTCTTTAGAGGAGTCACTATTTTAGGCTACCACATTTCATCATCATTCCCATCATTTTCCATCATGTCATCTCCTATATGAGCTCATAGTCAACATCAACCATTACTTCATGTATATGTATATATTTATGAAATAAAAATTTTAAACTCTAAGCATATTAAGCCTTAATATGGGGGATTCACCCATTCAAGACTTGAGAATATCATGCCTTGGCTAAAGCATATGCTCGGGTAAGTTACTCATGAATATATGTGTGCATCACATGGGTTCAAAATAAGGCATTTTTAAATTACCATTTTTATACATTTTTTACATACATAAAGGTGTAATATAAAGAAGTTATCTATAGATTGATTAGAAAAGGGTTATGTTTTTTCATAAAAATTTCACAGATAAGGATATTTATAAATAGGCCTCGAACGCAGGTGATGTATAGGATAGTAACTTCCCTGAGAGCATATGTGAAGATAACCATATTACAAAAAAAAGGAGGAAAATCCTAGTGTGTGTCCGAAAATTCCGAAGAGAAGAAATCACATGCCTTCTTAGAACCCATTTCATAAGGACACAATTCTTTTTTTTGTTGACAAAGCTTAGTTGGTCAATGTGGCAATATTGAGAATTTGGTCATGTATCATTTCTCTTGGTATTGTTGGAAAATGGCCTGACCTTTAGATAGAAGCCACAAAGGTGAGAGTTGAGAAATGACTAGTATTTGTACAAAGTACTAAAGATCAATGTTTAGAAAAATTTATAGCCTACCTTGAAGTTTTTGAGAACTTTATGGGCATGTTGAACACTTTTTTTAAGGTATGTGTACATTGAAACAATAAATTAACATTAGCTTCATGTACTAGCCCTTGTGAGTTTTGACCTAGTACATGTTGTTAATGGAATATTGCACACCCCTTTGAAAAACAACTACAATGTATGAGATCTAATGCAAGGGCTCAAGAGTTAGGGAAAACAAGGAAATAATGTGATGAAGATGTAAATGGTTAACACACTTGTCTTATATGATAGCATGAAATTTTTTCTATAAATAATTCAAAATGGAATGTTAAAAACTACGAACTCCAATGAAAAGTCTAATATTGAGGTACTTTTTGTCCAAATATGGTCAAAGAAGAGCTCAACATATTGTCTTTGTCAATGATATGGAATTGGAAAGAAGGATGCACTTGTAGGTCCTAAGGTGTTGTACCACCATTTGCTAAAGTATATATTTGTGTGAAAAATTTTATTAGAGTATTAGGCATAACCCAATTCTCCATGACATTGAGTTTCTAGTTAACATATTCATTTTGTATCATGCTAGAATATTGTGCATGTGCATTCTTACTTGGTAGATGCAATCCACTTTGTAGGGATAAAAATTTGGTAATATCATCTATATGCCACTACTATAAAATGTTATGGCGGCCCAGGAGGCCTAAACACCTTAAGGTCAAGATAGGCATACCAAGGGTGCCACCATCCATGAAGAAGGAATTAAAAAGTAGGGTAAAAGACATCCTCTCTTAACAATTTTACACAAGTAAGATGTGACTCATTCATTCTATTATAATCCAAGCACCTTTCTCATCTAGTGAACATGCAAACCATAAAGAATAACAAGTCTAGATCAATCCAATTAACCATCACCAAGCATACGGGAAAACACACCTAATAATGAAGCAATGTGTACCTCTATCTTGATTTCAATACCATCAAGAGGTATGCCCCATAACAATGATACCAAGCTCTAGTGAGATGATTTCAATACCGTCAAGAGGTATTCCCCATAACAATGATACCAAGCTCTAGTGAGATGATGACAATATACCAACTAGAAATTTTTCGCATCATGTGCCTAGCCCCATATACTGAACTAACATCACATTGTTCTCCTACTCATATTGGGTATTATAAAGGACTCACTACTAGCTTTAGGTCGATTGGAAAGGATGTCAATGTGGTCAGACCATTTGGACATATTTACCTCCAAAAGAGATGGTAAGAATTTAGGTTTTTAAGGTCTTTGTTCTCCTTGAAAACGTTATCACTTGAAAAAGATAGACCCTCTTTGAAAACATGATCACTTTTGGCATATTGGCACTTGTGCAAGTGTTTGACAAAGATACATAAGAAACTATTCACTTTTGGCACATTGGCAAAGATGCATTGAGAAATTGATCACTTACAACAGAATATTTGGAATGAATACATCCAATATTCTCCAAAAGAGAATGTGACACTACACAGATGGAGCTATTAAAGAACCTTTAAGGTCTAGAGAAACAAGTTTTCCTAATTTATCTAAAAGTGTGTGCTAAAGTATTAGATTAGTTTAACATTGTGCCAAGAAAAAGGTGATTTCTTTAAAGTTTATTTTCACTTTGTACTATAGCAATTACACATGCAGATGCAACATTTTATAGCAAACCTTTATAACATGTATGGTGTTTGCATGCACACATGCACAAGTATGCATGTTGTTTAGTGAGCAACTACCCAAGTAAAATTTGGATCTCTTGCTACATATATAGATAGATATAAAGACTTGCATATTTACAAAGGTAGAATTATAATAGTCAATATTTTGAGAGATATGGTACTTTTATTTATCTTTAAAATGGTGGCATTTTTAAACTATGGATACTAGAGGCTTTATAAAGATGAAATACAAGTACATGACATCCCTCATGTATATGCATGTAGAATCTTAAACAACACACAATGCTAGGAGGGTGAAAGTTTATACAAGGCTCCCTACAACAACTTGCAATTATACAAAGGCTCTCTACAACAACTTGCATTTGTAATTTTGGTGTTGGAAGTATTTTCTATGTATGTCTTATAAAATCTTCCATCATATAATGTAATTACTTGAAGCATCCCTAACACCCCATCATTGAGTGGAGAGCCATGTGCATGAGGAATCTATCTTGCTCTTCAAGCTCTGAGCAAGTAGAGTTTTTTTCTCTATATTTAGTGACTTCTCTCTTTCATTGTGTGAGCTTATTAGGCATCTATTCACATACCAATGCTTGCTTGATATGTCTTTGTATGTCCTTCATACGTAAGTCTCTCATAGAGAATTCTCCAATCATGATTATTTGAAGTGGTGATTGTGGAAGTTGCTCTACTATTAGAGAACTTGAGCCATTTTCTTTATGACTTCAAGAAGTCTAAGTCTACCAATTGCATTTTCTCTTTCACATTAGGAATCAAATATTGAATATTGTTTCTCTCTATAATGTTCCCTAGAAAAATTTTAACCTAATTTAAAAACGTTTTTGAGCTAGGGTCATGAGTGACTCATATATATCAAGGTCTATTCACCATACCCATGAGCAATTAATATATGGATGCCTATTCTTCATTATTAATATATATGGATGTTTATTTGCCATTGATTCACATCCATTAGCAATTAATTGATCTACAACCCTCATAGGCAATTTCGCTATAAAAGTGAACTCCCAAGTACTCTTACTCTAGTTGGCCAAGATGTTCATCACTTCAATGGTGAAGGATTTTTGCTTGGCTTTACTAAGTGAAATCTCTCTTTACTTTTTAGTAGTGTTAAACATATGCACCTAATATGTAAACTTAGAATGTAAAATTATAGATTTAATGACTTTTTAGACATGATAAAAGTTAAATAATTTTATTTATCAAAATAATATCTAGTGTGTACATGACATCCAAATTATTTAGCCAAATTCTAAAAGATTAACTTTGTTATCTCAAAACTTTTTATGTAACATCTAATATGCAATCATGCATTTTCATATTTCGATATCAAAACTTTTGAGCCAAAATCTAACTTGTTAACTTTGTTATCTTGAAGTGTCAACGCATTATAACTATCCTAACCTATATAGGTCACAACATGGCAATCATTTAAATACTTTTAAGGTAGGGTAAAAACCAATATATGTAAGTATCTACATCATTGATGATATGGGGATGGGTAGTTAATTTTATACCCTACATATATTACTCTAATAATCTATATTACCAAGTCTTAGGGTATTTCTACCCTAAGCATGTTGGTGCAAGGTGCAGGCATGTTGCACCAAGCTGCTACTATTTACTAACATTTATTTTTTCCTTATCTTAAGTGTTTGTGTATATGATGTAATCATAACGTATTAAGGTGCTACTAATATCTAACATTTATTGTTATTTTATCTCATTTTTAAATGTATAAAATATTTAAATATTTTTTAATATTTTAAATTAACAAATTTTTTAAAATATTGGTGTAGAATATAAGCACACTACACTAAGAAAAAAGTGTAAGTTATGACTATTAACTTATTTATTTTATGTAGAAAATCCTAAGTAGTAGAGTTTCAACAAAAACTAAAAGTCATTGGCAAGAGTGGAATAGTACAATTCTTTCTTTTGTACAAACAAAATGTAAGTTGTGAGATCCTATATATATATATATCTATATCATGAACATATCTTTCATATGAAACATTCTTTTATATGAAACACTCTTTTGTACGAAATATTCTTTTGTATAAAATTTTATTTCTTATGAAAGATTAATTATTATATAGTAATTAAGTTATTTGACAGAAGATGCAACTAGCTAAATGTTTTAATATATTTTTATATAATATAGAGATATAAATGTGACTTAGCCAAGCACCATCTATTTCTAAAAGGTATGGTAGAAATTTATTCCATTGCATAGTAGATTCTTGATTTGCTAGAATACAAGGGTGTAATCATCTCATTCTCTCTCTCTCTCTCTCTCTCTCTCTCCCTTTGTGTGTGTGTGTGTGTGTGTGTGTGTGTGTGTCTCTCTCTCTCTCTCTCTAGCTTTCATTAATATGAATACGAGATTTGTACAATTCAAAAAATATGATACTATTATACAATGAGTCCCAAAAATATAGAGTATAATATAGGGACATATCAGTTAAAAACATTGATTATCATATTGGATTAAGAGGTGTTTTAGTGAAAAAATATTTCATAGAAAAAAAATACTTTTTCAACTAAAATATTGTTTCATACAAAAGATTATTATGAACAAAAAGTTTTTTCATAAGAAGGAATATTATCCTATGAAAATGAAGATTGCGACATTATGACATGTTTGACTGGTCCCTATAACTAAGGGACTATGAAGGCATTTGTAAAGATATTTAAAAACAAATTGTAAAATTTTATAATTATGTAATCTAGCTTAATGACCTCTTATGAGATTAAAGACCTTTAAAATAGGATATCATATTAAATTACTAGAATTTATTTTATAAATAACTTAGGTAAATAAAAAGTTTAAAATTTTAAAATATAAATACATTATAATAATTTTGATATTTAAATCATAATTATAATTATAATTTCTATTAATTAAATTAATTTTAATAGTTTAAAATTAATTTTAAAATTTGTTTTTCATTTGAATTAAAAAAAATTAAAACATGCTTTAAGGAAAACTTAAAATGGAAACATGGTGAAAGTCTACTAAGGTGGACCACTTTGGGACCTATGTAGTTAGGGTGCTATAGTCATTGGACATAGTTGGCATTACATTGAAAATAATAAAAAATTTTAATAATAAAGATATTCTAGATTTGAAAAGAAAGAAAACTAAAACCTCATGCATGCCCCATTAGAGAAGTGGTGTGGTCCAAATGTAACCAATTTCAGACTGATAGCTCCCTCGATAAGTCTTGCTTGTCCTGAATCATCTCATTGCAAGCTATGAGCTCTCTTTGTTGGCAAAGGTTCTCTATGTTGTGGCACCTAACTAGGTACATTCTCCTTCATGTGAGCATTGGGAAATGCTTGCATGGACTATTTCTTCTACTCAGCTTCCTTGCTCTATCTTTTGGTACTCTATTTATAGCCATAATGCTCCTTATTAACTTGCATAGCTTACTCAATGAAATAAGAAATAAACGTAGGCTTGATGCACCAAGCACAAGGCAGGTCAAACTCTTGAGTGTGGCATTCTACACTACAAAAGAAGAATTTCATAGTGAGTATATATCTTTAGCTTGAATTTAGAAGGCTTGATCCCATGCCACCTTTCTTATCATGATGTACTCCTAGGCTTGTGGCTAAGTGTCTTCAAAGAAGGCTACAATGGCAAAGGTCTAATAACAGCTTGCTCGATTTGAGATGACCTAAAGAGTGAAGTGAAGACATTGTACAACCATTTGTATCATGAGGCAAATGTCATTAATGGGGAGTTCAGTATAGCATTTGCAAGATTTTTTGCTATGGAGTTTGAAGATGGAAAGGAAAAGATTGTGGAGCCCAAGTGGCACATTGCATGGGTATCTTTTGTTGACGATTGTGGCCAATAATGGCTCCAATCAAAAGGGGTCAATGATGGCAAGGGCTTCTTGCACAGTCCCAAGGTAACATTGTCATGATGATATACATCCACTCACAAAAAACCTTAGGGCAAGGGCTAAATAGTCATGTTTTTTTTTTTTTTGGCAAGTTTGATCTACCTTAATAAGGTGGAACTCCCTTAGCAAAGTTGTCTATATGGATCCTCTATTCAATATAATTATGTAATAGTCGGTAGAAGGTAACAATTCGCACTAGCATGGCTCTAAAGTGTCAGACATCAAAATTTCCTTCTAATAGGAGTGGTTAAAGCTTAGAAAAAAATAGAAGTTGAAAGGTATCAAAAGTCTCATTTGAAGTTTGAGCATAAGGGCATACTCATGGCATGTTGGGTCAACATGAAATGGAAAAAATACTTCCATTGGTGTTTAATGTAAGATAAAAAGAGCTTTATCATAAAGATTACAATATATAAACTAATCTCCAAGTGGAGATTTGGGCTTTTTGGAAAGAAAATGCCATTCAAGGAGAAGTGGTACTCATTTGGGTTAGCCATGCCTTTCTTTCTCCCGTGATATCTAGAACATGAGTTATGTAGCATGGTATGGGGAGGTTGAGGGGATTCAGGGGCTATGTATGTGCATGTGGGGGGAGGCATGGTGTGAGTTGGAGAAAGAGTAGGTGATGATTGTGGGGGGAGGCATGGGGGAGGCATGGTGTGAGTTGGAGAAAGAGTAGGTGATGATTGTGGGGGGAGGCAAGGTGTGAGTTGGAGAAAGAGTAGGTGATGATTGTAGAGAAGCAAAAGGGATCCATTCGAGTGCTACAAGTGATGTTTCATGAACTGAAAATTGTTTCAAATTCGATAGTGTTTCTCATCAGGCCTATGAGCGGGCAATTGAAAAATGTAATCATTAGAGACTACTAATAGCACTAAATTTATTCGAAAAGGAGAGGAATTCCTAACATCTTCATTGTGATAACCTACATGCGCGTTCTGAATAGAGGAGAGAGCTTTTTCAAGAAAAGAGAGCTATTTGGCTAGAATTGGATGATTGTGAAGGCCATCTAAAGTTGGGGTCATCAAGAAGAAATAGGGACATAACCCATGTGCTTCCTTTGTAGTGGATTCCAAATGGGTGATATTGTGGAAGGTCAACTATAACTAGTGAGTACACATAGGCATGATCTAGGGTTTTCCACACTATAGTCATGATTTGCTACATTAAATCAAGAGAGGTGGTACTTGCATGCATGCACCAATTTGCTAAAAGAATATTATATGAAGCATGTATTTTGTAAAACTTGCATGTGCTTGCATTTGCAATAATGGTACACTCTCACTTGCAAGCTACTTTTAGTTTTTTGTAAAGAAAAGATGCTCCAATCAATGGTTGAGCAAGAACTACATCTATCTTGGTTTGGAAACTTTTGCTTAAGATCATAACACCAGGTTAATGTGCATGGGATAAGTCAACTAGGACAGTTGTGACTGTTAAGAGAGTCATCAGTATTAGTTTACCTTTAGAGCTCCCATGCTTGTAATGCCTTGCAGCTCAAATATTCTCATGCAAGTTAACAAGATTCCATCATCTTTATCTTTGTTTTGAAACCCATGCATCTATGATAGACTTTAGGGATGAGGCTTGTGGTGGGGTAGTGCAAGAAACTAAGCTGGGAATTTTTTTGAAGAAATCAAAGTAATGTGATGGATTGATGGTGGCTACTCATGAGATAACAACATCACATTTTAAGTTTTTGTGATTGTTAATAGTATTTGTGAAGGCTAAAGTAAAATAGGGTTAAAGAAAAGTGATAGCTAAAGTGCCAGATTTATTTTTTGGTGGATTCTTATTTTTGTAGCTTCAATGTATTATTTTTGGGAACTTGTGTATTATTATTATACTTCAAGGGCATCAGATTATCATGGTTGTATTATTTGTGGGAGCTGGCTGGCTTACTCTCACACACATTCTATTTCATCAATCATAGTGGTATTTGTCGCACTCGAAACTATTGCATAGGTTGTTGTACACATGGATTTGTGATTAGAATAGCATATGCTACATCTAATTATGATAAGGATCAATTATGCTTCAAGGAATGATTATCCTAGATCTCACAAAGTGGATACAATACCCAAAAGAGGGCTCAAATCTTATCATTGTGGTGGAAGCCCTAAAATGCAAAAGGGGTGCAAACCCTAAAATTCAAATGAGGAACCATACTAGAGATTTTACCTAGCCTTAACCCTTATTTGTGTCTATATAAGAGTGGGAGGTCTCAATTGTATTTACCTTTTCAGTGCATCCATGCTATGGAAGCTCTATCACAATAGCTATTGAAGCTTTCTATTCTCTCCTTCTATTTTATCATTTGGCTTCCATTATTGAGAGTGACAAAGAGTGAGTGAGTGAGAAGTGTGTTGAGTGAGGGACTATGGAAAGATAAAGCTCTTTATCATATTCTTTCTCTTCTTCTTATTCTCTACTAGCTTCTCAACTCATTGGTATGCTCAATAGTGGATGTGAACAAGGGCATCGAGTTGTATTTCTTGGGATGTGGACACATCTTCAAGCTTTTGAACTACAATGTGAAAAGGTAAGATAGGTGAGTTCATTACATCTTAAAGCTAGTCTTAGATTCTTTCTTTCTTGGGATAGAGAGACAAATGCATGGTTAGTTAGACTCGATTGTCAAGAGACAATGTGAGAGATTGTCAACAAAGTGAGTTGTAGCTTCTCAAAGAATAGAAGTTTGTCCAAATGTCCCAACTGTTGTGTGTTTAACTCAACATTTTGGTTCCATTGCCGAGACAAAGAATAGTGCAATTTTTTATGTTCTCACACTCCTACTGTGTGGTGGAATAGGAGGCTTATCTATTTGAGTGGACGGTATTGATGGGTAATCAATCATCCACACTTGTGACTTGCATATTCTAAAACACATGTAGCTAGTTTAGGAAGGCCAAACTAGGAGGGACTATTTCATTAGATTGAGATTAGAAAGATTGGATTTGGTAGACTAGAAAATCCAACTAAAAAACAATACAAAAACACAAAAACATGAAACTCAAACTTTTCTTGCTTAAACAAACCATGTGACATTATTGTGGATTAAAGATATATCATGTTTGCCATACTTATTGGGTTGTGTGTATATTGAAGCAAAAACATCACAAAAACATAAAGCGCAAAATGTAAAACTAAAAAAATGCAAAACTCAAAACTCAACTTTTTCACTTGACTAATCCATGTATCAATGTCGTAGATGCAACTTTCTTATTATGATGATTGATAGTGTGACTATTGAAGAAAGAAGAGTGAGTAAAAGTCAAAAAACACAAAACTAAAAAAATCAAAACACAAAAGGCAAGGCAAAAACTCAAAACTCATACTTGTCTTATGTGAACAATTTGTGTCACACTATTGAGGATTGAAACTACATTGTGCTTATCATAGTTTTTTGTTTGTATTTGCATTTGAAACTTCACTCATGTCTAATTATCACTCATCTTGAAAGTGCACCCATATCTAGTTTACTCTTTAGGTTCACATATCAAGTTCATTCATATCTAGTTCACTCATATGATGTTCACTCATGTCTAGTTATCACTCATATTGATTCACTCTATCAAGTTCACTCATCTTGAAAGTCACTCATATCATGTTCACTCATTAGGTTTACTCATATCAAGTCTATTCATCTTGAAAATTCACTCATATCAAGTTCACTCTCATAGTTTACTCTCTCCAATTGATTCTTGAGTTCACTCTCATACATTCACTCTCGTGAGTTCATTCTTATCACTTCACTCTCACTAAGTCCACTTTTCTTGCAATATACACCCTTGCACTTCCCATCAAGCCATCATTGACTTATTAACCTCTTAGTTGTGTTATTATCCTATCATATTACTTACACATATGCATAACAAATTGAAAGACAACTTAATTTTGCACATCTCACTCTTATATGTTCAAAGTGTCTCAAGTTTCTCTAATACATTATGTTTTGGAACCAATTTTTTGGAAAAAGCATTTAAGTACCTTGGAAATTCACTAAGAAGCTTGTAGAAACCAAGGTGAAGAGGCCTAGGAAACACTTTGTCACATCACAAGGACTTGGCACACCTAGCACCTAAGAAACACACATCAAGAAGGGACATTTTAGATCATAGTGTGCATAACCAAAATAATCATTTCCATATTTAGGCATAGGACATACTACAAGTCAAGGGGGGAAACCATCCAATCAAGGTGCCATCAAGTACTCACGTCCAACCATTGTATGGGCCATACAAGAGGCTTGTAATGGGAGCTCACATTCAACCTCCAAGACCCACGAACCACTTATTGCTTCAAGCATTTCAAGCAAGCACAAATGGCTATCTCTTAGCTATTCGACATGCCTTTGATCCTATGCGGGTGTAGTAAGCTTACCTTGATGCCCGAATGAGTAGTCTCCTTCCTCAAGAAAGCTAGTAGCTCCATGATTCAAGATGCAAGCTCACGCAACCTCAAGCCTCCTCCTTTGAGCTCCATGCTCCATAACCGCATTATGCAAGAGAAGAGAAGAGAGGAGAGGAGAGGAGAGGAGAGGAGAGGTGATTGGATTGAAGAGCTACAAGAGGCATATCTCTTAGATGAGGAATTCAGCCAAATCTTTCAGAAATTACAGCAAGGTCTTATGGAAGAAAACTCGCACTACCAGCTTAAAAATGGTCTTATTTGGTGGAAGGGCAAGATTGTTATTCCCTCTACTTCTTCTTTCAAGCGAAAAATTATGGAGGCGCATATGAGGAAGGTTTTTGATGTGTTGAGACATCATAGGCTTTTTGCTAAGGAGAAGAAGTGTTCTTTCATGCAGACTGAAGTGGAATACTTGGGACATATAGTCAGTGAAAAAGGAATACAGGCTGATCCCAAGAAGGCGTAATGCATAAAAGATTGGCCAACGCCTACTACTACTACCTCTCTTAGAGGATTTCTTGGTCTATCTTCATTCTATCGCTGATTTATAAAGCATTATGCGGCAATTGCAGCCCCTTTAACTGACAGGTTGAAGAAAGAGGCTTTCTTTTGGGATTCTCTTGCAGATAGCAGCTTCAACCAGTTAAAGGAATTACTTACCTCCGCTCCTATTCTTGTATGCCCGGATTTCTCTAAAGAGTTTACTATACAATGTGATGCTAGTGGCCGTGGCATTGGGGCTGTTTTGCTTCAGGAGCATGGAGTAATTGCATTTGAAAGCCGTAAGCTTACTGATAAGGAGATGGCCATGAATGTTTATGATCAGGAAATGTTGGCTATTTTGCATGCAATCAAGAAATGGCACCATTACTTATATGGCAGCCGATTCAGAGTACATAGTGATCATCGCGTACTCAAGTATTTCCTTACTCAGTCAAATCTTACTCCAAAGCAACGACGATGGGTAGCAACATTACAAAATTATGACTTTGACATCACTCATACAAGGGGCAAAGATAACATAGTGGCTGATTCTCTCTCTCGTATGTGGGCCTGCAAAGTATCAGCCATGACAGAATTAATCTCCCCCCATGCCTTGTGTGAGTGCTCCACAAGGCATGTATGTATAAATTTATTAATCTACAAGCTAAAAAATAGCCCAATTTTACAATTAGCATACTTTGGCTTTTGTGTTTGCTTTTGTCAAAATCTCGGGGTGTCCACTAGGGTTTACCATATGGTACCATGTGAGTGTAAGGGAGGGGGTTATTTAAGGGAAGGAATGTACATTTTATAAGGTAAGGTCCCATAAATAGGGGGTAGATAAGGGATATTTTCATATATTTTTTACACACAGGGGACGTCTCCTTATTACTAGTAGTGAATCCCCCGTTGTCTAAATAAAAAATAAAGTGGTTGGGCACCCCAAAAGTCAGGTTGTGTCCAAATACAATGGCCAATAATGAAATATTTAAACCAAGTGCCTATGCACATACAAAATAATAAATGTTTGTCAAGTGCTTCAATAAATAAGCACTCCTAAATAAATATTAGCACCACGCCTTTAATAATAAGGCACGCATCCATCAAAAATGATAATTTTTTCTAGGTAATTTGAATACACTCTATCACCCTAGTGTTTCCGAATGCCACTACTGCCTACTCTACACATCAACTGAAGCATTCACAATTGTTAGAAAATAAAAAAATTAAACTGATGAAAGTGAATACTTGGCATTCTTTAGCTACAAAATAAATAAATAGGTTGGAACTCTGTCCTAACCTTAGTTTAATATGAGTGCACTCTAAACTCATAAACGTCCATTAATTTAAATATGTATTTTATGGAATCACCAATATGCACATTAAATTAATTTGACGCCAGAAAAGGATAGGCATCCCCATCAATTTCTTGCACAAGGAATCCACCTTGTGTACGAGCCCCGGAAACAAATAAATACAGTTTTATGGAATCCATTGCAAAATCTCACGGAATCCATCGTGGTCTCACGAAATCCACAGTGGAATATGCCTCCCAGCATCATACCCTCCTGGGGTGGGATAGTAATTGTTCTCAATTGCTATTAGCTCAATGTGGAGCAAGCAATGAGGGGTATGCACTTAGGTCATGGGCATACATCCATTGGGCGTCTTCAACTGGATGATTTTTTAATTTTACCAAATATCTAGAATATCTATGGCCAGTCTAGTGGTCATAAAGTCTGTATCTAGAAAAATTTCAGGTTCAAGTATTTCAGTTTCTTCTTCTAACAAAGGGGGGTTTTCATAGACAGGGTGAACAGGTAACTGGTCTCTAAAGGTTGTAGTAAGCTGATATGAAAAATATTATGAATTTTTCAATGCTGGGATAGTTTTAATTTAAATGCATTGTCATTGATTTTGTGAATGATTTTGAAAGGCCCACAAAATCTAGGGGCTAACTTAACAATAGGGTGTTTCTCAACACTTTGTAATATTCTCTTTTCAATGCGTAACCAAACATAATCATCAATATTGAAACTCATGGCTTTTCTTCTCTTGTTAGCTTGTTTAGTGTATGATTGCTGGGCTTTCACAATCATATTTTTACTTCAGAAAAAATAGTAGCATGCGTATTGGCAATATCATAAGCAACTTTAACTTTGTTTTTACAATGATGTAACAGGTGTAGGCAATCAATATCCATAAATGATTTCAAAAGGTGCTTTATGTGTAGCTGTATGTGGTGTATTATTATATGCATATTGAAGTAAATGTAGGTGTGTATCCCATGTTTGTGGTTTTGAAATTGTGTATGCACACAAAAGATCTAATATTGTAATGTTAGTAGCTTATGTTTGCCCATTAGTTTCAGGATGAAATATAGATGAGAAATCAATCTTAGTACCTAAATTAGCAAACAAAGTAGTCCAAAAATTATTACAGAATCTAGAATCACAATCTAAAATAATAACCTTTGGCAAACTACGATTAGTGAAAGCAGTCTTCCAAAACAATTGTCCAGCTTGAGATGCAGTTAATGTTTTCTTGCATGGTAGAAAATATACATGTTTGCTCAATTGATCTACAATAGTCCAAATCATATCATGATTAGCTTGTGTATTAGGCAAACCAGTTATGAAATCCATTGAAATATGTTTTCATGGTTGTTTAGGAATTGGTAAAGACATTAACAAACCATATTTATTACCACGGTGTCGATTGACTTGTTGACAAATTAAACATTCAGAAAAAAAGTTAAAAACATAAGATTCTATTTGTGGCTAGTAAAAATCTTCAACTAATGTTCTTAAAGTAGAAATAATACCTCTATGTTCTCGATATGGGGGACAATAAATTTTGTCCAACACAAATGATCTAAATGGAACAATGATACACAATCTTTTCTCATAAAACATAAATCCATCAGAATAAGACAAAGATTCAATTGGAATCCACTTATTAGCAACTAATTTATTCCAATCAGCTTGAAAACTAGGATCTTTGTCATAGGTATCTTTCATAGGGATAAGGGAATCAAAAGATAGAACGGAAATATTATGGATATTTGGACTTCTACTCAATGCATCGGCAACAACATTCTCTTTTCCAAGTTGATATTGGATAAGTGGATGGAAACATTTACTACAAGGATATGGAGGTATAGTGACGGTGCTTTTCAATGCAAAATAGCGGCATCGCTATTTGTGTCGCTATTAGCATCGCAAATGTGACATTGATAGCGATGCAAATAGCGACGGTGCTTAGACGAAAAAATGCGGGCCGAAACCCGAGCGCGTTATTTTGCACACATACACGAAAGAGAGAGAGAACATCTTGCATTTGAGAGGGAAAGGGAGAGAAAGAGAGAAAGAGGGAGAATGAAAGCTTCTCACCGTCGCCACCGCCATTCGCGAAGAAGAGGAGGAAGTGTACGGAGGGCGAAGAGAGGAGCCCCCATCGCGAAGAGGAGCTACCGAATCCATATTCGAGTCTTTATGGTGTCGGAGGGGTTTTTGTCGAAAGGTTGAATCCACTAGGGATCAGCGGTAGAAGGAAGTAGAGATAGGAGATGGAAGAGAAGAAAGAGAATACACAAGTGGTAAACATGACAAAGACAAAGCACAATGAATTGAATCAATATGTATTGAAAGAACCTGAAATCTTTGCACTACTTAGAAGCAATCTCCATGCATTAGTTCTCCTGGAGCTCCTTCGTAGGATAAAATGTGCATCAAAAGTACAACGCCTTCTCTGCTACTTGGAACCCAAATCTGATGGCTCCATTGGCTCCAAAAGGGGGGTAAAACCTCAGAACACTTGCTCACAGATCTCCCGGATCACTCCTTCTTATTTCAATTCAATCTATAGTTTTTAATTTATTTACAGTGATCACAATGTGCGCAATTTCGTCAATATGTCTCTCGTGTGAAAATCCCATAATTGACTGAAAAAGCAACTAGCTTTTTGTATGCCATCCTAATCTAGAAGCTTTTTTATAACTTTTTTGGATTTTTACAATAAATAATATAAAAAATAGGCTAAAATTATCCAAAAATCTAGTATTTTTGGATAATCCATGCAACTCACACTAGTACTAATGGCTCAGATTACATTGACTCTCTAGATCAATAAAGAAGTCAGATGATGATGCATTCCATACTTTTTCACACTGTGTCCTCATAACATCACAAAATTCACCCCCTCTCTGAACCTGCACATCCTCTAGTATGTGCCAGAATCCTTGTTGTCACCGGATTCTAAGTCCTCCTCATTCTCTGCAACCATATCCTTTACTTCTTCATCTTTCATATCTTGCCAGCTAGCCCCTGTATCATGACCACTATTTTCTTCCAATTTTGGTAACTCATAGGTAGTAGATTTCTGCCTTTTGAATAATTTGATTCTTTTCCTTGCTATCGAAAGTTTGATGACTGTCCCATCAAGCTCATTTAATGCATAAGTAGCATTATCAAACACATGTCTTACCACATAGGGTCCAAACCATCTTTTGGAAACTTTACGCATGACACTATCCTGGTTATCTAAAATGTTATCATAAACCAATACCCAATCCCTATCTTGTATGGTTCTTGGTCTCAGTCTATGTCTTTTGTCAAATTGTTTCTCGTTCTGTATCCTTGTTGCCCTTAACTTTGCAGTTGCTGCCTCTATGTCTTCTGACTTTCTTTCCAACAGTCTAGTGCGTAAGGCCAACAACTCCTCTCGATTCAACTCCTCCTCCCAAGGTAACACACTCCATGTGACTATTATCTCTTCTATCTGCATGATAGGTTTTTGACCATACATCAATTCTGCAAGCATATATCCTATAACAGCACTATGAGTTGTTCTGTTGGCCCATAAAGCATAAGGAAGCAATCATGGCCACTATTTTACCTTCTCTCCACATGCTTTTGCCAATGCCTTCATAATAGGTGGGTGACCTCTTTCACTTTTTCCATTTCCTTCAGGGTTATAAGCTAAAGTTAAAGCAAGATTTATCCCCAACCGTGCAAAGAAATCATGAGCTTCATCTGCATCCAACTCACCCCTATCTGCTGTAATTTTTTCCACACAACCATACCAACAAAAGATCTCTTCTAAGAGAAAAGTACACACATCATTTGTTGTCTTAGTACATAAACCTTTCTCTTCCACTTGATTAGTCAAGTCTTCACGAGCAAGCACAAGATACCTTATTTGCCAAAGACCTGTAGGCATTGTGACCAAATCCACCACCCACTTAAAATGAAGAGATAATGGATATGTGGGTTGCAATCCATCCCGATGTCTCACAGATGAATGCATTTGACATGTCGTACATGTTTTCACAAAGTGAGCAACATCCTTATACATACCCTACCACCAATATCTTTCTTTGATCTTTGTAAAAGTATCCCAAACACCTCTATGACCAGCCCACAAGCTTTCATGAAATTCTTGCATTACTTTTACTTGTGAAGCTCTGTCACCCAAAACTCGTAATGGCATACCCTATTTCTTTTTAGCATGTTTCCATAATTATCCATCTTTAAAAAAAAACCAATATGCTTTCCTCTTGATTTTCTTAAACTCCTCATCTGACCATTCATTTCTCTTTGTTAATGTACTAAGTTATTAACCAATTCTCAGCCACTCTCTTGTATATTTGTCTTCCAGAAAAACTTCTACACAAGATATAAAACATCTAAAGTGTCTTCTTTGTTGTTCAAGCTTCTGTTAATGCTATAGCAATACCTTGCATTGCTAAATTCACTCTTGCAACATCATTTTCAGCCATAAGAAAGTCATCTTCTTCCTCCTCATCCATCGTCCCATCTTCATTCTCATCACATGCTCGAGATAACATGTCTGCCACTGGGTTATCTCTTCCTGCAATATGCTGAAATTCAGGACTCAAAGATTTGATGTATGCAATCCACCGAAGCATAGCAATGTCCGAAGTAGCACAACTAGTAATCATACCCAATATCGGGAAACAATCGGTCTCAATGACTACATGAGCACCCATAAAATACTCCTTATCACATTTAAGGGCTGTCACAATTTTCCATAATTCTCTTTTAACCTGTGGATATCTTCTCTGCCGCGCTCAGTCAATACTTTAGCACCAAAGCGAATTGCATATCTTTGCCCTCCCTCATCATCTTGCCCAATTGCCCATCCAATCCCGATTGGGCTTGTATCAATAGTAATAATGATAGGCTTTCCATGTGAATAGTCAGTCTTTCTCAATGTAGGAGCAGATTTTAAGAGTTGCTTCAATTTCTTCATTGCTTTCTGATGCTTCCTTTCCCAATGAAATTTTTGAATTTTCCTTAGAAGCTGATACAAGCATCGGCTACATGTGCAAAGTGAGGAATCCATATCAAATAGAACACACATGCACCCAAGAATCTATGCACCTCTGATACATTCATGCATACATCTTGCATTCTATCAATCCCATCTATTTTTGCTGGTGATGGCCTTTGCCCATAAGGCCCACACATATGCCCAACAATCAAAATCTCTTCAACTCCAAAGACAGAATTTTGTCCAGAAAAAGTTAAATGCACCTCTTTTAGATGTGTCAAAATCCTCTCACAATCCACAATATGGTATGCAACAAACTGTCTCCAGCCATGAGCATCCATCTCTTCATTCTTTTCATCCATTGCACACCCTTTGATTGGAACATCATCCAAGAAGGGCATAGTCAATTGTGGCATAAAATGCTTGAGTACCCTATTCATAGCATTTGTCATGTGTGCCACTGAGTTTGTTGCATCCTGTGGAAGAGTACACATCCGTACTAACCCCAAATGAGTCTTCATGGTTGTGATATCCCTGCTTTCAATTGCAAACTGAAATTGATCATAACTCGAGTAAAGATCACCCAAAGAATAGATTACTCTACCTGCAAAAGCCTTTGCAAATTCATCAACCACATGACCTGCACCCACATTTCTTATGTCACTTTATTGACCGGTTGTATGTCTTGAATAAATCTCAAAGCCCCATTCTTTTTGGGCACAGTAAACCAACGATTTGAGTATAGGGCTAAAGAAGGCTCCAAGATCTTCATGCAAATCTTTTCATTTAGCAAATCCATCAGCTTTGGCAAGTAAGATTTAGGCACTAGAATAGGCCTCAAGTCCCATAGTACATGTAGCATAGTAAATATGACCATAGGAGAGACAATATTTCGATCCACACAACCTATTTCACTTGGCTGAAATGCAAATGCCTTTCCATGTCTAGCCAACATCCGCATAAAATATTCTCTCTCAGCAGGCAAAGAAACCCCTCTACACCAACTTTCAATTCCTGTAATGTTTCAAATGTAAACTGATGACCTATATCTTTAGGATCCTGTAAACTTGGCTACCTTGACACTTTTTCATACATACCCTCACTCTTTGGTGGAAGTGGCAAAGCAATTGGTTTCACCTTTTTTTCAGCTGTCTTATACTTTGTCTCCACAAGTGCTTCAACCCATTGTAATCCTTCCTGTTGAGCAAACAATGCTATAACATCAAACATATCCAAAGAGCATACTGACAACACTCTGTTTTCAGCCTCATTTTCTACATGTATGGTTGCTGATATTTTAGCCATAGTGTCAGTAATATTTAGCCCATAAAAGATGCCTAAAATGCCATTATTTTTACCTAACAACCCTAATGCTCTCAATTTCTTAGTAGCCTGTTTCATAGATACGCATTGAGTCCTACACATAGCTTCCATAGGCTTAAACCAACATGAACTGCTTGCTGTAATTTGAGAATTACCAATAGTAAATACATGCTTTATTTCATCAAGAGGCGAGTACACCCCACAGAATAACACTACTGTAGCCCCAAATTACATCAGTGCTTAATGAAAATCTAGGTCTTTGAATTCCCTTGCATTTGGAACCAAAGGTCACTCTCAAAGCCTATCCCAATTTCTAGGATGATTAACACAAACAGTAAGAAATTGGACTGCTTTTCTTCCATCCTTGCTTCTGACTCTTGCATAAGCAGAACCATCATTAAGGACCTTTGTTTCCATATGCACACTTGTAATATAGGGCTATCTCAAAATCACTGCATATGAGAAATTATGTTGCACAAAGAAGTGTTTCTCTTCATGTACATCACTAATCATCACTTTTACATTAGGACATGTAGCATAGAGCTCCCCTAAAGAATTATTTGCAGCCCTCATTCGCCAACCATGATTAGTGTCTATAGGTCGTGCACCATTTTCATCAGTGTCACTATTTGCGTCGGTATTAGTGCCATCATCAGTGTCGCTATTTGTGTCGATATCAGCGTTGCAAATGCGACGCTGATACCGACGCAAATAACGACGCTTTGCGACACCAATAACGATGCGTGCAGGTAAATTTGCGACGCTAATAGCGACGGTAACAGGAAAATTAAAATTTTTGTGGCAAGGCAGCAAGCCTTGCCACATATAGAACTATGTGCTTTATTTGGGCCATACAAAATAGTTTTTTCACTGTGTACAATGGTCATGTAAATAAAGACAAAGTGTACTTAAATCATAACACTGATACATGAAATAAAAACATGATTACATAATGAAAGCGACTAATACAATCATGGCAAGATATCACTACTACATAGAAAATGTCTACACAGATCACGTGACCAAAAAAGAAGGGTGTGTGAGCTCCAGGGATCCAAGGGCGAGCTATAGATCATCGCCATCCGAAAGCTCGTCTCACCACAAATGAGCATCGAACGGACTCTGCAAAAAAAGAAACAACTACACATCAGTCCACCATACAATAATGCATTCTAATTAAACATGGTAACTATGGACAAGAAAGACGAGTGACCTACAGGGCCGCTGCGTCTATACGATTGGTCGATCAATGCAGTGAAACCATGTCTCTCTGCATATCGAGTCTCAAGGCCGATCGGATTGCGATTTGTAATGGAGTACTGCAAAGAAAACAAAATACTAACTGTGAGAAACACGATTGTTAATACAAAGGATATTGCAAAAAAATAAGCAAGCAAAACAAAAGAAAAACTTACAAAGTCCTCCAGATATGTCCTGTGGCCACCACTCCCAAGATGATGGACCACTCTAGCCTCTAGTTATGCCCTCATCACCTCGCGCTGTTGTCTCCAATGTCCTGGAGAATCTATAGCCTCCTCCCTGAATCGACGCCAGTCGTTTGCGTCTAGCCACTTAGGCTTTATAGCCCCACTCTTGAGTGCCTTATGTGTGTCCGATCGTCTGTATGACATATATGTATGCATGCACTCCATCATCCAACCCGTAGAAAACCTATCTACTATGGTTGGTTCCGGAAACTCCTCATGCAAGGATGCTACTATGTAGTCCTTGCTTCCCTTCGGTATGTTTTTCCAATGATCCAAGACGTTGTGCCGAAAAACTTGTTGGCATAACTCTCGCATGCGAGCCATCACCCTCCTCCCCTCATCATTCATACCTCTCTAGGGTACGCCTAAGATGGGTCCTCTCCCACCTGCGACCACACTCTTGGACATATCCAGGAGATCCTTGTACATCTGGTGTACCGACCGGGGTAGTATCTATTGGAGTAGCACCCATAGGGGTGCCACCTGCGGATGGCTGAGCAAAAGCCGGAGTGACTAGAGTAGACATCCCCACATGTGTGACAAATCCCGGAGATGACGCAACTCTAGAAGAACGACGAGACAGAGACACTGCGTCTGTGCCTCCACACAGCAACCACCTAAGCTACGCTCTCTGGAACCACCATGAGAGCGAGGAGTAGCACCTGTACCCCGAGCCGACTGCAGGCTCACTGCATCTGAATCTTTGCAGCATCCCCCTGACCCTGAAGCACTCCCTCCGTCTGGCCCAAGTCTGGAGCATTGACCTCGTTTGCTCAAAACTAAAGCATCTGATCGCACTGAAGTAGATTAATAGAGAGGCCTGACAATGTTTGAGACAGATCGTGGTCTGCCGTGTCTCTAAATCTCACCATCTAATCTAGAAATATGCGCGCGAATATATTTTACAGCTCCTCATCGCTCATCTCTCGACTCATCCTGATGATTTAAGTATATACAAAGGTTACCTGCACAGACAAAAAATGATGTTAGCATAATCAACTTAAATCATACAAAGCATGGTAGTATAAATCTTTAAAAAATGATATTCCTTAAAATGTATATCTTATTTACCCTTATAAGCAATTCGTCAACGAATTGAGTAAGTGGATGTTCCAAGTATGAAGTATTCTATGGTCCCATGTCAATCTCCTGAAACAACTCATCATAAACTGGAAGGTCGATAGACATGTCACCACAAAAGGATGAGTCCACCTCGTTCTCAAAGAATTTTTGGACTCTTGTATTTCCATCATTATTACCCAATGTTGGCTCCTCTACATGCTCTAAGATTTTGGTGGTCTCCATCCCTTGCAATATCGACCCCTCTATTTGCATATTGTCCTCATCTATGCTTGGAACATCGCTTTGATCATATACTCTTGCACTTCGGGGAGCTGAAGGTATAACATACCATCATCGAGGCTGTCAAGGGTTTAAATAGAAGATTACATGTTCACAAACACGTAAAAGAGAGATTTAACTATTGTGACGACATGTACCATGTCGTAATACAATTAACAAACAAATGAGTTCATGCATCTGTTCACAATGGGCCGACAATACAAAGGTGTCGCGCAAATCCGTCCATTTTTTTTTTAGAATCTATTTCAAGAATTCTAGATGAACCTCATCAAACTGTTGCTCTAGCTCCTTCAAGTACCACTTTGAACCATTGCACATCGAATAGTATCATAGAGAAGCTATGGTAATCCACCGTAACAATAATTTGCAAGTTCCCAAAATACTTCATCTCATTTATAACCGTGTTTGGATCTGTTGCTCGTCGTCGGCTCTCTTACTCGAACCTTACCATGATACCACAGTCTGTTGTGGAGCGCATTTTGTCAATACGCTCCACGCGGAAATACTGTCCTCACGACCACACCTTGCACTATATATTTTGTACTATACATTGAAACAATCAATTAGTTGTTGCATATAAAATATAGATATGACAAACCCTATATATGTCATCACCTTTGGACTACATCCCCTTGAGAATTCCCACTCCTCGGTTGAGACTTCCGCCCCTTCGCGAGACATTGCGGTCAAAGCTCCATTGTAACCATCGCGTTGACATAAATCATGGCATCTCCTCCATGCCCTCGGGATATCGAATCGGTCAATGGCGCATACTATGTCGAAATTCAAATCACGCTTCCTCTCGATCTTTCCTAGCTTGCTGGTACCTACTAGCGGGCCACGTCTCCATAGAGACATGGTGTAACATACAAAAGCGATTCACTTTCTCCTCCATTGCAGCATCCATTATTTTTTCTACCCCATTTCCAACCATCACATCTCCAATCAGTCTATCATCGTCCTTCAACGACCATAGCATATTGTTGTCTGGATCCACCGTTGGTAGCTATTGTGAAATATGTAGTAGTGCCTCAGATGCCAACCAACCTTCAGCCATGCTACCTTCTGGCCAAGCTCATTGTCGCACAAAGCCTTTCAGGGTTTTCATGAAGCACTCCAAGAAGAACATCCATCGCGTATGAACATGTCCAATAATCTCCACTTCATCTACAAGATGCACAAGAAGGTGGATTTGTATCATGAGCATACTGGTAGGCAGGTATTTCTCAAAGAGACAGACCGTCTCCACTGCTCCTTGCCTCGTGGATTCAATAGAGAATGTCTTAATCTCCTTCTATGAGATGCATCACACAAAATTCGATGACTTGTAAATTGCCCCGCGGATTTCTGGAGTAAGGTATCTTGCAATCGAGATCGGTAATACAAACTGCCATAAATGAGAAAGCATTATGAATAATGACTACACTCTAAATAGCAAAATGCGCATTTCACTTACAATCCATTTGTAGTACAAACCTGACATATCTTATGCAAATCATGGGATTTTAGCCCTTAATAATTGGTCATCATTAGAAAACTCAAATCTGAGAGAATGCATTATACCCGTCAAAGTGCGGATAGACTTGACTATTTGCTTCATAATATGCACTCTTCTTTAGTGGACAAAAACCAAGGAGTGCGAGGTAGCTACACGCGACCATCAATACTCAACTAGGGCCAAAGTTTCTCCATCTTGTCTACCTCTTTCAAATCCATTCGTGCCCCTATAGTGTCTCTCTTTCTTGTGATGTGGTCCTATAGCAAGCTGCCCACGTTCTTGAAAATATGCATGGGATCCAACAAGTGGTTGATCTATAAGTGGGTCTAATATGGCAACTCGTAGAAAATTGAGAACTGTCGCATTCCGTTTGGATGTGACTCTGTGTGGACCATTTTCAGCTCGTACCAGCTTTGGGAATTTATACGTGTTGGAGGTCATCCAAGAAAACCTTCCTTGAGTTCATGACCCTCTGACAAGAAAGCAGCGTGTCCTTGATATACCATCTTCTTCATGGTTCATGACCTTTGAGAGTCTAACTGTGGCATGCACAATGGACATGCATCATAACCTGAGGTAACCAGACCTATCCCAACACCTCTATCCAGTGAATACAAACTTGAAAGAGCTATGATAGATATTACCAACGAGAATGAAAGCCTATTTACTTGAGCACTCTCCGAATCCCAGAAAGTCATGCATCATCCACATGAGAATGGCTCGAATATTGGCGGACCGTCGACCATTGCGCTTGCTCATATATACTTCCACGATGACCTCCTTCTCCCACAAAATCTTAAGCTCATCGACTAATGGATGAAGATACACGTCCATATTTTTTACTTTGTAGTGGCTGGGGACAAGTAAGCTAAAGATGCGATGTCCTTTCTTCCTAGAAAGTCATGGAGGGATATTGTAGTTGACAAGGACTATAGGCCACACACTGTAAGAAGTTGAGCACAGACGGAATGGATTCACTCCATCCATTGCAAGACCGAGCCGAAGATTTCTTGGCTCTCGGGCAAAGCCTAGGAAGGTAGAGTCAATGTGGCTCCATGTGCGTAAATCCGCTAATATTTGTTGAACTCCATGTGTGGACCTATTTTTCGCATGCCACGTTGTCAAGCTCGCTATGCCGGACGTACGAAACATGTGGTTTATGTGGGGGATAAGCGGAAAGTGTCTAGGAAATTTTGAGGGATGGTTTGTCCTTGCAAGTCTTGTCGATACCTGTGAGAACCACACTTTGGACATGTCTCCGTAGTCTTGTATTCTCCTCAAAACAGTATTCAATCATTGATACATGCATGGATGTTGTTGTAGTCGGTGCCAAGCTTTCGTAAAACATGTTGTGCATCATCACGAGACTCAGGCATGGTATTTGTAAGTGGTAATATATGATACTTCAGTAACCTTTAAAAAAATCATAAAACACCTTGAAAAAGCACAAATGTTTTTAATGATAGTGGCGAAAAGAAATCAACAAAGCATACCTACAAGGTATCTGATCAACTCGGTCACACTCGCATCACTCCACCCATATTTTGCTTGCATGCTTAGGAGTGCAAGCAGTGCCTTCAGGCGAGATACTCAGCACCCATCATATAATGGTATGGATGATTCCTCTCTAAGTGGATCAGAAGTCTCGATATCCATGGGAATCAATGCATCGATCGTTGCCTCCATCTCAAGCTCCAAGATTGTAGGTAAGTCTTGAAGGTTGTCTGTCTCCTGTGGTATTGACGATATAGATTGGGTAGCACCTTCTAAGTGGTGGATTGGCTCAGGCACTCCATCTATCGCACACCCACAAACTCTTCTAATTGGCCACAAAGGGCGAATTTCTCCTTGGGACGAGACGTCACCTCTCTAAATAGAAAATTTGCCAGCCACACCCAAACTTTTTGTATATGGTATTCAATTAGCTTGCGAGTACAATGCATGATTGATATTAACTTTTCTTACCGTTTGTTGAAAATCCAAGGTCGCTTGATCAATGATCTTATATTGAAACTCGCCGAAGCATCGTACGTGTTCTATAGAAAATTGACGTTTTCGTCTAATTGCCAGTTTACATTGAGAGCAAGGACATGGGATACACTGATTAAGATACGCCTCGTAATCTTGAACATCAAGACCTTCATCATTTTTCATTTTGTTTACGTTACGACAAACAATTTGTTTTTATTATCATTCTTTTTTTCTTTCTTAAATTGTTTGAGAAGGGATTTCTTTTCTTATAACTCAGCAAAAATTAATGTATGTAAAGTCTCAACCCACCCACCCACCCACAAATTGATGTATGTCGGAGTGTTTCTTGTCTCGTGGTGTTGCACCGGACCTCGTCACCACTCTCTCTTTGTTTTTTATCCATTCATTATCTCCTGTCCTTCTATCTCTCTCTCTTTCTCTTTCTTTATTATGCTGTATGTTTATTCCCTCTCTCTCATTCCTTCTTCCTTTTTCTCTTCCTCCCCCTCTCTCATTTTCTTTAACAAAACAAATCTCTCTCTCTGCTACAACAACAACAACAACAAACAAGAAAAGAAGAAAAAACTACTACTACTACTACCACTACAACAACAATAACAACAAAACTAAAAACTAAACAACAATAAACAAGAAAACAAAAAATAATAATTACAACACCATGTCAAATATTTGGATTTGTTATAACTTGAACATTATAACTCCAAATCGAGCGTTCTATAGCTCAATAGATTCCATTTTTCAAGCGCTTTTCAATGATAGGTCACATCATATGGTTTTGAGAAACTTATGGACATGCTATCTGGGTGCCACCTTTTATTATTCAAAAAATGAGAATTGGGAGATTCCCAAACTCACTAATATTGTGTTTTACTACAACAACAACAACAATAACAAACAAGAAAACCACTACTACTACTACTACAACCACGACTATGATGACTACAACTACGACCATGACCACGACCATGACTAGGACGACGACCATGACTACGACTATGACCACAACTACGACCACGACCACGACCACGACTACGACTACCAATACCACTACCATGATAATAAATAAGAAAAGAAGAAAAAACTACTACTACTGCCACTACAACAAAAATAACAATAAATAAGAAAACTAGAAAACAATAAACAAGAAAAAAAAACTATTACTACTTCTACAACAACAGTAATAACAACAATAAACAAGAAAACCACTACTACTACTGTAAAATATTACACGGCGCAGCGAACAGAATCTGAGAAAGAGATAGAGAGTACACAACAGATAAGAGGAGAATCAGTAAAATTCTTTAACTCCAAACAACTGATACAAAGATGGCTCTGTCCACCCGTGTGCTTCCACTAAATGAAGCTTAGATGGCGATCTAGACAGAAGATAGGTGAAGAGCTTAAAGCTAGCTGGAACAACAACTCTGACTGGGTGAAAGATGAGTGTAAGATGGCTGCGAAGGGGTTTAGCTTTTATAGCACGCGAAGGTCGTTAGGTCGGCCTGCTGACCGACCTACCATATGAGCCTCCACTAGTCGGCCAGGGAATATTCCAGGGAATATTCCCTTTACCATCGGGCCGGGGGCGCTGCCCCCGGACCCCCGCCAGGGGGGCCGCTGGCCCCCCTGGGACCCCCCAGTCAGGGGCCGCTTCCGCAGCCCCCGGACCCCACAATAGGGGCCCCTTTTAACTCCCTTACTACGCAACTCAATGCAATGTGCCTCGAGTTGCTACCAGCTTAACCACTCTGTCTAACCCAAAGATTAGACCCACAATGGTCACCTTTTTGCCATCCGGTCACATAGACCTCATCTGATATACAAGTCAGGACTCCACCAATGTCCGGGCTCACACTTGGCTTCTCCTCATAATGGGGGCCTTACAACTTTGAGCACCATGGATCATTGGTAGTACCTAATGAGGGTGGGGCATTGATCATATCTAACACCCCCCTCAATGTCCACCCATAGGTGAACTATCTCCTCGGCCCAATGCCGAGTCTCTGAAGATGAACTTGAAGCAGATCCTTCGTAAGTGCTTTGGTGAAGATATCTGCTCCATTCTCCTCTGTTGGACAGTAGACCAATTCCACTATCCCATCCTCCATCAAATCACGCACATAGTGATACTGGATCTCTATATGTTTGGTGCGTGCATGAAACACTGGATTTTTGGCAATGGCGATGCAACTCTGATTGTCACATCTCAGCACAGTTGGTTCTTCATCCTGCACTCCCATATGCCATAGAATCCTTCTCAACCATACGGCCTCACATGCAGCAAAACAAGCTGCCTTGTACTCTGCTTCGGTAGAAGACAATGCCACTATTGGTTGCTTCTTACTAATCCAAGAGAAAATTCCTGAACCCAAAGAGAAACAATAACCAGAAACTGACTTCCTGGAATCAATGTCTCCTGCCCAATCTGAGTCACAGTTCCCCACAAGAGAAGTTCCGAAACTGTATGTGATACCATAGTCAAGAGTTTTCTTCAAGTATCTGAGCACCCGCATCCCAGCCTTCCAATGACTCTCATGAGGTTTGTTTGAGAACCTGCTCAAAACACCAACAGCAAAACTGATATCTGGTCTGGTGTTACACAAGTAGATTAGACTGCCGACCAACCTCCTATACCTCCCAATGTCTGCTAGTGCTGATGTATCCTCAACGGATAACTTTACATTCACCTCCATAGGTGTAGCTATCTCCTTGCACTCGGTCATGCCAAATGCCTTCAAGATCTCCCATGCATACTTCTTCTGAGAGATGAAGATCTTTCCTGGCTCTTGCCAGACTTCAATCCCCAAACAATAGTGCAGCAAGCCCAAGTCTGTCATTTCAAACTCAAAACTCAAAGCCTTTCGAGTTTGGTTGATCATATCTTCATAGTCACATGTAATAAGAAGGTCGTCCACATATAGGACAATCACTACAGACTTTTTACCATCCTTGTAAACATACAAGTTAGCATCTGAGGCACATCTTTTGAAGTTTAGGTTTAAAAAGAACCTATCTATCCGCTGGTACCATGCTCTGGGGGCTTGTTTCAGCCCATACAATGCCTTCTTCAGTTTACACACTTTGTTCTCAGAATGGAGGGCCTCAAACCCTGGTGGCTGAGCCACGTACACCTCCTCCTTGAGGTCACCATTTAAGAACGCTGACTTAACATCCATTTGGTACACTGGCCACTTCTTGTGGGCAGCCACTGCAAGTACCGTGCGAATAGTGGTCATTCTGGCAGTTGGGGCAAATGACTCTTGAAAATCAAACCCTTCAACTTGTGAAAATCCTTGGGCAACCAGTCTAGCTTTGTACTTTTCTAAGGTACCATCAGCCTTGTACTTTACCTTCCAGATCCACTTGGTGCCAATAATCTTCCGCTTTGCTGGCCGATCCACTAGCTCCCAAGTGTCATTCTTCATTATGCTGTCATACTCCGCCTGCATAGCAGCCTTCCATGATGGATCTGCAAGTGCTTCTTCTAAGTCAGTTGGCTCCTTTACTTCTCTCATAATCTCAACCATCAAGGCCATGTTGACTATGTGAGCAGAAGCCCTCCTTTGCTCCTCTATTCTCTGAGACCTCCTTGGTCCGTCTGCCTTCTCCTCAACAGATGCAGGCATAGGATTATTGTGGTCATAGAGCTGCTTCACCCAGTGCGGCAATGGCTTTTCCGGTGGGGTGATGTCAGGTTGGTGAACTTTTTCCTCATCATCTGAAGATGATGCTTCCTCCTCCTTAAGGATAGGGATAGCTCTCGGGACAGGTTCATAGTGGACTACTTCTTCACTTGATGATAAAGTGGAAGACCTTGCCTTCTCCTCCTCCACTATATGCGGCTCCTCCTTGAACACCACATCACGGCTCACGATGATCTTCTTTGCCTCTTGGTCATATAACTTGTAAGCCTTCTGCTCATCACTATAACCCAAGAAGATACATTTTCTGCTTTTTGGTTGTAACTTGTTTCTCTTCTCATCTGGAACATGTGCATAACATTCACATCCAAAAATTCTGAAATGTGAAACAGATGGTTTCTTACCAGTGTAAGCCTCATGAGGTGTTTTTTCCTTGAGAGCCTTTGTGTAGCTTCGATTTAGAATGTAGACTGCAGTATTAACAGCTTCAACCCAAAAATGGTTAGGCAATCCCTTGCCCTTTAGCATGCATCTTGCTATCTCCACAATGGTACGATTCCTGCGTTCCACAACACCATTCTGCTGAGGTGTATGAGGCGTCGTCAATTGACGCTTGATCCCTTTGCTCTTGCAAAAGCCTTCAAACTCCTTTGAGTTGAACTCACCACCACCATCTGTTCTAAATTTCTTCACACTTTTCCCTGTTTCATTCTCAACAAGTATTAGCCATTCTTTAAACTTACCAAAAGCTTGAGCCTTATCACGAAGGAAGTACACCCACATCTTCCTACTGTAGTCGTCGACAATCAACATAAAATAAGAAGATCCCCCCAAGGCCTGTGTAGGCATCTTACCACACAAGTCAACATGCACCAACTCTAGAGGAGCATGTGCTCTATTCTTGCTTTCTTGTGGAAATGCCTTTCTCTGTTGCTTGCCCATCATACAAGCTTCACATGGTTCCTTCAATTCAGTTATTGTAGGTAGGTGAGCAACCATACCTTGCTTTTGCATCTCCTTCAATACTGCAAATCCGATGTGTCCAAACCTTTCATGCCAAAGCTTACTTGTGCCCACTCCAGCGGTGGCTGTAAGAGCACTTAGCTCATACAGGTTGTTCCTTCTTTCTCCTTTGCCAACAATTGTGCCAGCACTATCAATAATTTCTGCACCTGTCTTCTTGAACCTCACTTCATGACCAAGATCAGTTATGGCAGCAACTGATAAGAGATTTCTCCTGATTTCGGGAACATACAACACATTTGAAAGCTTTTTGACTTCACCATTTGTAGCAACAAAAGAAATAGTACCTGTGCCCGCAGTAGGGCATTTAGCATCATTTCCAACCGTCACAGTGATGGATTCTTGTAGAGGCTGCATAGAACTGTATAGACCTTTCTTGTTGGTCATGTGACGGGAGGCCCCACTATCCAACACCCAAGAGTCAGTGGTAGATTCTTCTTGCGCCGAGGAGCACACTTCCTCAATGGTCGCCATGAATAATTCCAACTCTGCTTCAACCGTATTGGCTGTCTCTTTCCCTTTAGTTTTAAGGGTACCATTCTTTTCATCTGCCTTCTTGACACGACAATCTGCAATTGCATGTCCTTTCTTCTTACAGTAGAAGCACTCTCCTTGAAACTTCTTCTTGCCGCCCTTTTTCTTTTTGTCACCATCATTTTTGGTGGAGAAAACACCTTTGCCTTTTGCATTGGCAGAGAATGCAGCATCTCCATTGTTGCTTCCTTCTCGGGCTTTAAGCCTCAACTCCTCCTCCATTAATAATGCACAAAACTCCTCAAAAGTCAAAGCTTGAGGTCTCACCTGAGTATTAAGGGCAGTTACTAGTCCATCAAACTTTTGTGGACAAATCCGAAGACACCTTCGAGCTAGCTCTTCGCTAGTCTTTTGTATCCCAGCACCAGCCATCTGGTCGCGTAGATTCTTAATCCGAGTGATGAATGCTTCAACCGTCTCTCCTTCAGCAAACTTCTCCGCTGCTAGTTGATTCTCCAAGTTTTGAATCCTTGTTTGGTTTCGTGTTTCATACTGACTCCTTAGTACATTCCAAGCCTCTGACGCTTTGGTTGTATGCTGAATTAGAGTCAAAACACTGTCAGAACAGCTTGTAACTAAGGCACACAATGCATCTGCATTCCTTCGTTTCCAAGCTCGTAGAAGATCTGCATTCGGAGGAATCATCACACTAGGATTTGATGGGTCGGGGATAGGCTGTGGTTCTGCGTCAGTCCCCAGCACAGTCTCCAGAAGCTCATAAGAATCAAGGATAGTTGTAATTTTGAACTTCCACAAGGTGTAGTTTGTACCATCTAACTTCCCTTCGCTGAAGGTTGGTGGACGAATCCTCAGTGTTTGAATAGCCGGTATAGCAGCACCACCTCCTGCACCACTTCCTGATGCGCCAGAACTGCTTCCCGGAGTCGACATCGTTTCTCTTTGCTGTTGAAGCCTTTGCCTCTTGCACGCTCTCCGATCTCTAGAGCCCCCTGGGCTCTGATACCATGTAAAATATTACACGGCGCAGCGAACAAAATCTGAGAAAGAGATAGAGAGTACACAACAGATAAGAGGAGAATCAGTAAAATTCTTTAACTCCAAACAACTGATACAAAGATGGCTCTGTCCACCCGTGCGCTTCCACTAAATGAAGCTTAGATGGTGATCTAGACAGAAGATAGGTGAAGAGCTTAAGGCTAGCTGGAACAACAACTCTAACTGGGTGAAAGATGAGTGTAAGATGGCTGCGAAGGGGTTTAGCTTTTATAGCCCGCGAAGGTCGTTAGGTCGGCCTGCTGACCGACCTACCATATGAGCCTCCACTAGTCGGCCAGGGAATATTCCCTTTACCATCGGGCCCCCCCAGCCAGGGGCCGCTTCCGCGGCCCCCGGACCCCACAATAGGGGCCCCTTTTAACTCCCTTACTACGCAACTCAATGCAATGTGCCTCGAGTTGCTACCAGCTTAACCACTCTGTCTAACCCAAAGATTAGACCCACAATGGTCACCTTTTTGCCATCCGGTCACATAGACCTCATCTGATATACAAGTCAGGACTCCACCAATGTCCGGGCTCACACTTGGCTTCTCCTCATAATGGGGGCCTTACAACTTTGAGCACCATGGATCATTGGTAGTACCTAATGAGGGTGGGGCATTGATCATATCTAACAACTACTACAACCACGACTACAACGACTACGATTATGACCATGACCACGACCACGACTACCACTACCACTACCACTATAATAAAAAAGAAAAGAAGAAGAAGAAGAAAAAACAACAACTACTACTACTACTACAATAATAATAAACAAGAAAAGAAGAAAAAACTGCTACCACTACCACTACCACTACCACTATAATAAACAAGAAAAGAAGAAGAAGAAGAAGAAAAAACAACAACAACTACTACTACTACAATAATAATAAACAAGAAAAGAAGAAAAAACTGCTATCACTACTACTACCACTACCACTATAATAAACAAGAAAAGAAAAAAAAAACAACAACAATAACAACAACATTTACTACTACTACTACTACTACAAAAAAAACTAAACTAAACAACAATAAACAAGAAAAGAAAAAAAACTACTACTACTACAACAACAATAAACAAGAAAACTACTATTACTAGTACTAGTACCAGTACTACAATCACGACTATGATGACTATGACCATAACTACGACCACCACAACAGCTCTCTCTCTCTACCACTACCACTACAATAAATAAGAATAGAAGAAATATCAACAACAACAACAACAACAAACAAACAAGAAAAGAAAAAAAAACTACTACTACCACTACTACAATAACAACAAACAAGAAAATACCACAACAATTAACAAGAAAAGAAACAAAACTACTACTACTACAATAACAACAACAACAACAAACAAGAAAACTACTACTGCTATTACTAATACTACAACCACGACTGCGACTACCACAACAACAAACCACTACCACCACAATAAACAAGAAAAGAAGAAAAAACAACAAACAACAATAACAACTACTACTACTACTACAATAACAACAAACAAGAAAAGAAGAAAAACTGCAACAACAATAACAAAAAACAAGAAAACTAAACAATAATAAACAAGAAAAGAAAAGAAAAAAACTACTACTACTACTACTACTACTACTACAACAAACAAGAAAACTACTATTACTACTACTAGTACTAGTACTACGACCACAACTACGACTACCTCAACAACAACAAACTAGAAGAGAAGAAATTAAACAACAACTACTACTATCACTACCACTACCACTACTACTACTACCACAACCACCACAACAACAAACAAGAAAATAAAAAATTAAACAATAACTACCACTACGGCTACCGCTACCACTACTACTACCACTACCACTACTACGACAACCACAAAAACAACAAACAAGAAAATAAGAAATTAATCTCCAACTACCGCTACAGCTACTATGACTACCACAACAATAACAAATAATAAAAAAAGAAAAGAAGAAACAAAACAATAACCACCATAACAACAACCTCTCCCTCCCTCTCCCTCTCCCTCTCTCTCTCTTTCCCTATTATGTTTAATGTTTTCTTCCTCTCTCTCTTGTTCTTTCTTTCCTTTTCTCCCTTCCTCTTCCTCTCCCTCTCTCATTTCCTCTCCCTCTCTTTCTCTCTTTCCCTATTATGTTTAATGTTTTTTCTCTCTTCATCTCCCTCTCTCATTTCCTTTTTTCTCTTCCTCTCCCTCCCTCTCCCTCTCTTTCTCTCTTTCCCTATTATGTTTAATGTTTTTTCCCTCTCTCTGTCGTTCATTCTTTCATTTTCTCTCTTTCGCTCCCTCTCTCATTTCCTCTCCCTCCCTCTCCCTCTTCCTCCCATTTTGCCATCGCTGTAACACGCCAATCGATTCATCCTCTTACCAATTGAATGAACTTCACGCAGAAGCCGGGACAGCAGCTTCCCATTTCGCCATCGCTGTAGCAGGCCAATCGATTTATCTGAGAGCTTCACGCAGAAGCCGGGACAACAGCTTCCCATTTCGCCATCGCTGTAGTAGGCGCTTCCACAGTCCGTGCCTGTCCCATCGTGAGCTTATCCAGCCGGGCCAGTAGGGGGAGCATCCAAAACTAAGACACCACTCACACCCAGTTGCTCCACTGATTGTTCTGGAGCAAATGTGATGCCCAAAATAGGTCTAGTAATCTTGCCATACTTAATCAATTGATCAACAATGCCGCTGACTGTATCAACAGGGATTGAAAAACCAACACCAGCTGATGCACTAGATGGAGAATAGATTGTCGTATTGATGCCAATCAGATACCCAGAGCTGTCAAGCAAGGGGCCCCCGCCGTTGCCAGGGTTGATAGCAGTATCTGTTTGAATAACATCCTGAATAGGACGGCCAGTTGCAACTGAGCTTATCTCTCTTCGTAGAAGGAAGGCTCTTGGAACGTGCAAGCTGGGACAACATTTGTGGATGTGCAGTTTCAGGAGGAGGTGAAAAGTGGAAAACTTTCTTCATTGAAGGTGGTTTCTCTGACATTCAACAGGTCTATCGAGGGGGACTTTTTCCTCGTGAGGCGACATGCCGCTCGAGCTCCATAATGTGGAGCTTCTAATCAGCCAGGCTATCAAGGAGGCGAAGAAAGATTTCAAGAAGGATGCGGATAATGCCTTGAACCAAGAAATCCGCTGGCTCCATGAGAGGATCCGACGACTGGAGGAGATGGTGAAGACACTCACGGAAGAGAAGAGGGATCTCAAAACCAACCTGGACAAGCTACAAACGGAAGTGTCACATCTACGGGAGGCAAGAGAGGACGCGGATTTCAAAGCGGACCTCCGAGAGGCTATCACGAAGGAATGCCGAGAGGACCTCCAGGTATGCATTAAAACCGAAGTTGAGGCTTCGAGAGAGGGATGGGAGGAAAAAATCCAAACAAACATGAAGGAAGAATTAGAAGGGAATAAGAAGGGGTGGATTGAGGTAGTGAAGAAGAACATTAAGAAGGAGGTCCAAGAAGAAAATAAAAAGGAGGAGGTAGTCCGGGTTCAGGAGACCTTAGAGGAGGAGAGGCTCAGGAACGCACGCAGATTGAACGTGCGTATTACCGGGCTCCCCGAAGGGGCCTCTTCGGAGGAGGATGCACGCGGGCTATGCACCCGACTAGGGTACATGAGCATGCCCTTTACTCAGGCATGGCATGCAGGTCGAGATACTACCAGGGTCAGAGCTCTGATATTACATATGAGCACACCGGAGGACAGAGCCGCTTTCTTTCGGAAGCGGACTTCGCTCCGAGGGATGATTGGGGCTTCCATCTTCATGGATGAGGACATGACTCAGATGCAGATTGCACACAGACGAGCATGCATGCCACAGATACTCCAAGCACGTAGAGAAGGCCGTAAGGCCTTCTATCGAGATGGCCACATTTTTATAGATGGACGCCCCACCAAATAGGGGGGCGCGGCCTATGAGATGGGCAGAGGACTGTACAGAAAACCCCGATACGTGTGGCAGTTTGGAACTGCAACGGCTCCCTATGGTCACGACCGGACAGACTTGAGGAGATTTTACCCGATCATGATGCTATATGCCTCACAGAGACACATGAGAGCCCAGAGAGAGGGCTTCCACGCATTACAGGATTTGAGTGGGTATCTGCATACCGGGCTACTACTAGGCAGAGCACATCTAGGGGCTCAGGAGGGGTGGTAGTTCTATTCCGTCAGGGGATACAGAGACATATCTAGTTAGTGAGACAAGATGAGGAGGCCAGTTACATATGGATCAGAGTGCAGATATCAGATGAGAGATGGATCTATATGGCAGTATGCTACTTTTCACCACGAGGGTCCAGATATACTACTACGCAGGGTGATATTCAGGCCAGAGATTCCCCCTCCCCTTATTCACAGCTCTCAGAGGACATTACTCTGTATTCTAGTTTGGGTGAGGTCTTCCTTATGGGGGACTTCAACGGGCGCACACAGAGCCGACAGTGTGAGAGTTTTGATATGGAGCAGCCAGAGATCATGAGAGCATTAGACCCTGAGGAGTTGGGGATCAGTAGGGAGTCAGCAGATACTGGGCCAGATGCCACAGGGTATGGAGGGCATTTACTTGAGCTTGGTAGTAGACATCATCTCGTTATTTATAACGGGATGGCACGATGGCCATATTCAGGAGGTCTTACATGCTTCCCACATGGGGGGGCGAGAGTACTGTAGATTATCTGCTCGGACCGATCAATGGGATGCGTACTATCGAGTCCTTCGGCCTTGGGAGACTTCCACTCGGTGCCGATCACACCTTTCTCAGTTTCTCACTCCTCACCTCATTACCATCACCACCTGCAGATATCATACCCCACATGCATACTACCATACACTTCACTCATAAGCTCTCACATATTTACTCACAGCATCTGGAGGAGCACATCACGTCACTTGATCCATACGCACCCCTTGATACACTGACCACTGATATCACACGCATTCTGCATGATTCTACTACACACAGTTTTTCAAATCACACATACATGCACCCCCCTCGGACCGATACCATGCCATAGAACAGGTGGTATGATGATGAGTGCAGAGATCTACGTCGACAGCTATGCGATTTGGAGGCCAGAGGAGAGATCACACACAGACAGGCGCAGAGACGCATGCACCGCTTGACCCGCCGTAAAAAGTGGGAATGGGAGGAGGAGAGATATTGGGATATATACCACCTTCTTATGAGTAGAGATTGTGCAGAGGCATGGAGGCAGATCAGAGAACCATGCTCACCCACACCGATACATGACCCTGCAGTATGGCACGGATACGCACAGAGTTTATATCATGTACCCGCACAGCCGCTGATACCCACACCATGTACACCGAGACCGGGTATTTCATCCTTTTTCACCACTAGTATGGTGAAACATGCTATCTCACGGTTACAGTATGGCCGCGCTCGAGACCAGTTTGATCTTCAGGCAGAGCATATTATATATGGCAGAGACACATTGGCTCCACTCATTGCTCACCTCTTCAACCGTGCATTGTCGGAGGGGTTCCCTGACTCGTGGACAGAGCACACCATTGTACCTATCCACAAGTCAGGGGATCCTATGGATCCTAACACATATAGGACCATCATGATTGGGCCAGTTTTGTCCAAACTTTATGGCACGGTGATGGAGGAGGAGCTCAATACGCTAGCAGAGAGAGAGTGCATGTGCACACCCGGACAGGCAGGGTTCAGACGGGCATTTTCTACCATAGACCACATCTTCACTCTCCGTTGTCTGATCGACCAGACACGAGTGAAGAAACAGAGATTGTACTGTTGCTTTGTGGATTTTCGCAAAGCCTTTGACATGGTTTCGAGAGAGAGGCTTTTCAGATGCCTACTTGATCTGGGGGTGGATGATGACATGATGTGGGGTATTTATGCACTATATGAGCGGGTTACTGGCAGAGTTAGATGTCCGGGAGGTATATCAGATCCCCTTGTGAGCACCATTGGTGTGAAACAAGGATGCCCACTCTCACCGACTCTATTTGGGCTATACATTGATGAGATAGCAAAGTTTATTCAACAGGGAGCCGGTGGAGGTATAGATCTTAGTGGAGCCACAGTTCATATCTTACTATATGCAGATGACATTGTGTTGGGGTCTCAGACTTAGCTCAGGGATTACAGCAGCATTTATTAGCATTGGATGATTTTTGCATACAGAGAGGCATGACAGTGAACCTTGGTAAAACCAAGGTTCTTATATTCCATACATCAGCTCAGATACGCAGACAGAGTATTTTCATGGCAGCAGGAGGGAGTATTGAGGTCACTGGATCATATGTATATTTGGGAGTCACCTTTACAGCAGCTTCAGGGACTTTCTCGATGACACAGGCAGCTCGTGACCGCCTCACTAGAGGATACTCAGCATTGGCTCTTATGGAACGACAGTGTTATCAAGCACATTTCCAGGAGCCCCGCACCAAGGGGTGGCTCTTTGATACTCTAGTCGCTCCAACACTGATATATGGAGTAGCTATATGGGGGCCAGGCCTTGCCGATTATGTATGGACATTGATGGAGAGACCTCAAGTGATCATGATATCTAGATTGATTCGTAGCAAGGCCTCAGTCCCACATAACATTGTGCGAGCAGAGCTTGCCACACCGCCAATGCTAGTCGAGGCATTATTTCAGACAGTCTGCTTTTTACACAGATTTCAGGATATGGACAGAGATCGCATTGCATATAGAGCATATATGGCATCTCAGGAGATGGCTCGAGCAGGGGATACCACATCATGGTATGCACAGACTAGAGCTTGGTTTGACAGACATGGGCTGGACATTGATAGACTCCCACCTCTTCTATATGATACTCAGGCTCCCACTTACACCCTCTCTCTCTCTGAGAGGAACAGAGTCATCAGACAGGAGATATGGCATATTTATATACAGAGAACATGGGTCAGCCCTGCACAGCCACTGCCATCGAAGATGGCACATTATTATACACAGTTCTTGAGCATATCAGAGCAGGGATTCATAGAGATTCCGAGATATATGCAGATCTATATGCCACATCGATTGATAGTTCTTATTGGACAGCTCAGGGTATCATCACATTAGCTTATGATTGAGAGTGGTAGAGCCAGTGGCATCCCAGGGAGGAGAGGATATGTCCCCTTTGCAAATCAGAGGTGGAGAGTGAGAAGCATTTTGTTCTCAGATGCCCGGCATACTCAGAGTTGAGATCTAGATACACATTGAGTAGCTCACTTCAGGGATGTATGACTGATATGGATCAGAGATCATTTGGCCGTTTTCTGGGAGAGGCATGGCACATCAGAGAGCAGAGCACACAGCGGGTCCCAGTCAGAGAGGGGCCCACTCAAACGACTATTACACAGTTCTTTCAAACAGACAGAGTGAGAGCTACTATACCAGCCTCCAGCCAGACCTCCGGGCTCACACTACAGTAAGCTGAGGACCAACGTACCCGACGCCGCACGAGGATCCGGGGGTTTCGAACCCCACAGCCACACCGACAGGAGATCCGAAGGATTCTTGATCTACATCGACAGCAAACTGAGATCCGACGACACTCGATACATTGGATCTCAGATCTCCAGTTTACTCTTTCTCCACCGCCGATGTACCACATCCTGCATCCAGGAGGGATCACCTGCTATTAGCGACTTCGACGACTGCTACTACATCCCAGGATAGTATATCTCCCTGCATCTGTTACATATACACATCGCACCATTTTATCACAGCCGACAGTTGTTCCCCTATCACAGCCGACATTTGTTCCCCTTTTGTAGCCATTATCTGGAGTATCAGAGCTACATACGCACATACACATATACGACACTCATCACACTCACAACATCGTATTTCCAGTTTCCAGTTTTTAGCTTTTCATTCAGCACTTTTATTTTGGATAGCTGGACCTCATCAGTTGTATCACAGTTTGTCTCATAGGCCAGTTTTGGTCTTTAGAAGACGTTAATATAACTTTCTTTCTTTCTTTCTCCCTCTCTTTCTCTCTCTTTCCCTATTATGTTTAATGTTTCCCTCTCTTTCCTCTCCCTCTCTCATTTCCTCTTCCTCCCTCTCCCTCTCCCTCTCTTTCTCTCTCATTTCCTCTCCCTCTCTCAATACACATGAATTTTAACAAAAACAAGTAAAAGAGAAAGAGAAAATACAAAAACAAATCAAGAAGAAACAATGCACTCACCGTAAAGGCTTGAAGATGGATTTGGTGGCTCCTCTTCGCGACGGTGGCTCCTCTTCGCCCTCTGTACACTTCTTTCTCTTCTTCGCGAATGGGGCGGTGGCGGTGAGAAGCTTTCCTTCTCCCTCATTCTCTCATTCTCTCCCTCTTCCTCTCAAATGCAAGATGTTCGCTCTCCCTTTCGCTCTCTCTTTCGTGTATGCGCACAAAATAACGCGCTCGGATTTCGGCCCGCATTTTTCTTGTCTGAGCACCGTCGCTATTTGCGTCACTATTTTGCATCGGAAAGTGTCGTCGCTACACCTTAATATCCTTGTAGTGACGTTTAGCTTATGTGTGACTAAAAGCAATGGAAAATTATCAAAGGTGTGCATTCCATGTAATGTGATTTGTTTTCCGTTAGAATTAATTGTCATTGAATATATGAAATAATCTATATCAAGAATATATTTGTGACGCCAAGGCATTCCTAAAATAATGTCACTGGCTTGCAAAGGCACAACCAATAAATTTTTGCGCTCAACATAATCACCAATTTTAATTTCTAAATCATGAACTTATTGTGTAACATTATATCTAGTGCCTAAGAATATAACTTTTATGCGATAATGAGTTCAAACCATATGTAAGTTCAATTCTTTGATCAATTTTGTAGAAATAAAATCATGTATGCTCCCATCAACATGCAAAACAATCTTTTTGCGACCATGCACAAGACATTTCATTGTTAATAATGAATGAGGATTTGGCATACCTGGTAAAATATCTGAAGCATCGCCGATATCATCATCATCTTCTGTAAAATCGGGTGTATCTTGATGGTCTTCGTCTTCAGTCACTCCCAGCCAGACGATTGAATTGGAGGCTTAAGCTTTTTAATAAAGCTTATTAAGATTTATAATTCAAGATCCAATCAATGTCTAAGCTCCATTGCTTCTCCTCATAGTGGGGGCCTTACAACTTGAACACCATGGATCATTGGTGGCACCTTATGAGGGTGGGACATTGAGCTTATATATCATTGCCTTCATTAACTTTCTCCATGAGACATTGATTATTGTTCACCATTTATGATAGCCCACCATTTTATGTTGCTACTCGTTTAGCATACATCTTGCAAAATATTATTTATACAACCATATATAGAAGTTTAAGATAATTAAAAAAAGGGTCTCAAACACCATGAATGCACTCTTTTTGTTTTCTCAAAAAGTTACTACTATGTAAGTAGCTATGACAACAATGATAAAAATTGGTAGACAAAAACCCCATTAGCCTTGTCACCCCTACCTAACACATTGTTGCATATTACATGCTTCACTGTTTGTTAAATGTAAATCTATTGTATTCACAATGTCTAGTATAAAAAACCTTCATCCTTGTAAAAAATTTTGCATTGCTTACTTTAGCTTGCTCAAGAGTTGCTAAAGCTTTTGGCTTAGCATGTTCATCCCATATGATCACAAATACATATTTTCTCCTTTGATAATAGATGTCTCGAGTGCATTACAAAAAAGAGAACAAAAAATTGCATTGCATTTAGATGTTTTAACGTTGTGTTGATGAGAAATATTTAATGGGATGGACACAAAAAACCTTCAAATTTGAACTCAAAAGGAGGGTTTTTTTTTTTGAGAAAGGCTTGTAATTTTGAAAGATGCTTGAAGGGTGTACCTAAGAATTGAACTCACAAACCCATGGACACTCCCACCCACTCTTTAATCGAATTTAGTTCAAATTATTATAGCATCTCAACTTTGATTCATACCATTCCCGAAGATGCACATTACAAAACTGCCTCGACCCAATGTTGGTTGCAGGGGAGAGGCTCGCTCTCTCTCTCTCTCTCTCTCTCTCTCTCATGGGCCTGTTACATGTGATTTGGTGCTAGAAATACGTGAATTTCATCAGTCGGCTTCTCTCAACATTTGGGAGTAGAGATGAGGAGCGGCTCTGTCGCTGCAGAAAGAACGTCCACGCGCGCTAAAGCCTTCTGTGCCTGCACCCACATATGATATAATGCATTGCCTCATTAAATTGAAAAAACAAGGGTCGACAATGAAAAGATGGATCACACATCAATCATCCACACGGCAGGTGATTGATTCGGATATGTTTATGCATTATTTACATGGATAACAAGTCATTCAAAGCCAGGTTAACAATGTGCAGAAGCACAAGCCACAAGTACAAAAGATAAGACACCCACTCAGACGCATTGACCCCATTTGTAACACACCCATTTACCTCTCTTTGCAAATTTAGAAGTAAAGTGTAGATTATTCAAAACTATATTGATCATCTGCAGAAGCACAAGCAGCAAATGCGAAACGCAGGCATTCACTTAAGACATATTGGCCTCCTTTGTAAGATACTCATTTATCTCTGTTTGCCACTTTTCAAATGGCTTACAAATCATTCAAATCATATTGATCATGTGCAGAAGCACAAGCAGCATTAAGCGCATGATGCAGACATTCACTTAAGAAACATTCGCCTCATTTGTAAGACACTCATTTACCTCCTTTTGCCAATTTGTGAAGTGTGTGATGACTGCGAACGCAAGGAACTGAAAGCCAGCACCAGCTACCATACCCACCAGAAGACCCTGCACACAAGGAAAACAGCCGGTAATCTTACAGGCTTTTAGACATTGAAAAGCTTCTCTTCTTCCATTTCCGGTTAGATGGGTCAGCCCCTATTAGATTGAACCTGCTCTTTTTCCATTCATTACTGTTTTCCCATTCTCATGTTGGCTCACCTACTGCCTACAAAACTTGCACACACTTAGCAAGATACCAGTGATCCAGCTACATATGCTTGAGAGAGAACTTGTAATCATTGTGTCCCAGTAGATCACCTTGCCACCAAAGTTAGCTGCAAAAGCCAACGCACAACCAATTGGTAGTCCTACAACATAGAAGGATCCAAGGTTAACATATGCTCCAATTTTTTGCCATCCACCACCTCTGGCAACCCCTGCAAAAACAATTCTCTTTATTAGCAAAACAGAGAAAAACCATGCAATCTGACACCCATTAGTAATCAAGATTTAGTACATGGTTCACAAAAGTCTAGGAGATTAAAATTGGTCTTCAATTCTTAAACCTGAAATTCCCATAGCCTATGATTCCTGTTTCAAAAGTTTACCCACCCACAACACACACACGCATGCCCAATCTATAAGTAGGCTACTCCCACTAGAAGTGTGAAGAAGAAAGTTTGAGAACGCTTTCCCATTTATTCAGTTTAAGAGCCTTTATGAATATCTAATTAAACTTGATGTATACTGTTAAGCAAAAGCCTCTACATTAAGAACATAACTCTCACAAAGGGTCTACATGTACCTGAGAGAACTGATTGCAGGCTGTCAAATGTCGTAGAAAATGCTAGAAAAGGAATGTAATTAGCTACAACTTGGATCACCTCTTCCTCACTACTATAAATTTGTCCCCACACATTGCGAACAAGCAGGAGTACTGTTGCCACAACCAATGCTTCTGTCAATGCAAGGACCAATGCAGCATTTACAGCTGCACGAGCTGCCAAGGCATGGCCAGCTCCTAGTTCATTTGACACCCTTGTGCTGAATAATGCCATTATAACAAAAAAAAAAGAATAAGAACTTCTAGGGCCTACATAGTCAATTCAGTGTCCTTGTAATGCTTTCCACTTCACCAATGCAAAAACTCCAAAAGCAACAAAGAAGGGCCAATTGCATGCTAACCTGGCAGCAGCACTCAAACCCAGTGGAAACATGAATATGAGTGATTCTGTGCTGATACTGTTAGCAAGTGGAAAACGACAAGTTAAAGAAAACACCATCTAAAAAGAGATATTTTGATTGAATGGGTTTTGTAAGTGGGTACTGACCATATTGAAATAGTTGATGTTGAAAGCTCTGGATTTGGCAACAGACCAGATAGGATGACAAGTACTTCATATGACCACCATTCTAAGCTGCCATTTTATTATACACATTAACACATGTATGCAATGCCTTAGTCTCTACTAGCAAGCCACTCATGCTGATAATCGTCTGAACACATACGGGATCACAATGTATGCATCTTAAGTAATAATGCTTTAAGCAGCACGGTTCTATGATTTTACAATCATGCTGGTGCAAAAAAGCAGAAGTATGTATTCAACTCCTTTACAACTGACTTAACAAGACCTATAAATTAGGAAATGATTTGCAAAGAAGCACAGACCAGATCATGGCAGCTGATGGAAGTGCCAGAGCTAAAAATGCTTTCATGTCTTGGAATGCTTCTACTGATAAACGAGCTCGGGTTCGTTCACAACTGCGGGAGAACCGAACATAGAGAGCAAGCAGCAACACATCGATCCAGTAAGAGATGCTGTTGGCAACAGCAGCTCCTCGAAAGCCCAACCCCGATTTGAAAACCATAAACCAGCAGATGGGCACATGACAAATCATGGTTGTCAAGGAAATTACAAGCAAAGGAGCCACAAGTGATTGTGCCTGCAAGAACTTAGTGAAGGGCTGTGCTGTTGCAGAGCCAAACAAGGTGGGTATCAACAAAACACAGTACTCTCCAGCTGTATGTGATATATTTGCATCCTGTCCCAGCAAAAGAAGTATCTTCTCGATATTGGCCCAAATAAAAGCAAGAGGTATTGCTGTCGTGTTGAGGACAATGATTGACCTTTGCATATAGATCCCTAGTTTCCGATACTGTTTGGCTCCGTACGCTTGACCGCATAATGTCTCCAAAGCACAACCCATCCCTAGCTGTTAGAAGAATAAAATCATTCAAATGTTAGCAGGATTTGAAGGTAGGTGGAATCATGATGAGGACAAAAAATAAAGCACGTCTTGTGAACCAGATGGTTACTAAGTGACCCATAAAACACGATACTAAGCAACACAGTATTGCATGCACTACCTCGCTTGTTTCATATTCTTGAAGAGTGGTATAATCAAAAAGAAACTGGCACTGCATCCTAAAGCATCTTAACCAAGCTTCTTTCACATATCAACACAGAGCCCCAATAGAATCTATGTATTCAGCCCTAATTGAATCATATTATAGCATACCTTTTTGTTTTGTTAGTCAGGTATGTATTCTGCCCTAATCGAATCACATTCCAGCATATCAACTGAGTGAAAACTCACAATAAAATGATCAGCGGCTCCCAACTAAGGCACAATAGCTCCCGTGCAACCAAAGTCTAATATTCGATGCCTCACTTTCAGGCAATCAAAGCCTACTACTTGCTGAGTCTGTAATACATTTGCTCAACAAGCCCCATTCTCTTAACAAAAAAGGCCCAGCACATAGAGGTAAAGTGGCCGAGTTAAGTAGGAGACTAACTTATGTCATCTCTCATATACTGTTACGGTTTGCATCTCCAATAGCTCATAACTCTTAAGAAAGGGTAACAAAAACCAAGTGAACACAATCTCTTTGATCAAGAAGAAGTGAATACAAATGACAAACTGCTAATGCGTGTGGGGGACCTTCCTTGAATATTGCTAGAAGTAGCTTATAGTTTACGAGAGAGAAGCAGGAATAGAACAGATAACTGAGTGGAGAAGATAACATACCACAACACTAAACCCTGTCACAACTGCAAACGAGTTGGCTATGGAGGCGCCCGAAAGCTCAAGCTCTCCAAAATGACCAACAAAAGATATAGAAATCATCTGTAAGCAAAAGCTCAGCAAATTGCCTATAATTAGAGGCCCTGCTAGAACGCACTGTCTCTTAAGCTCCATCCAACTGACACCGAAGAAGACATTATTGGCTGTGAGGATAGTCTCCTCGTGCTTGAACGAGAATTTTGCAACACCATTGGAATCCACCTTAAGCAATACGTTCTCTGCATCAGGTAAGGGCATGTACTGCTGCTGGGTATCTCCAAAAGACAGACGCCTCTCCATCGCAAAGGAGGACTAATTGCTAGTCCCAGATTGCGATGCACAGGCCGGCCGGGCGATCACGCAACAGGCATACGAGATATCCCTCTGAAGATGCAGTTTTGATCAACGTGTGACTTGGAAATGAGCGGGTAAATTGACAGGATGCAGCCTAGATTGAGCGTTGCAAAACCCTGGTGTCTTGTACTGCACCAGACCTTCAATTGTGAAGTGCTTTCTGCTGTGATCCAATGTGGCCCAACTTCAATGGAGTGCAAAACAAATCCAGGCAATCAACCAAAGCTAGGGGAAACCCACTCTGATAAAAGAATCGCGAGAATGGAAAATATGCCCAAATACAAGTATGCTGGCACAGAAGAGAGATACAATAATGCTCACACAGAAGAGAGATTAGAAAATGGAGGGGAGGGGCAACAAGAAGTTTACAAAGAAAGACCTCTATGCAACCGCCGAAGGGGAAGAGGCTAAAAAGAAAGACAAATTGGCATTCTCGAAAAGGGCCAAGGCAGACAGGCGCGCGCGCACGCAGACGCGAGCCGGAGAGAGAGAGAGAGAGAGAGAGAGAGGGGCTTAGAGGGCAATGCAAGTGAAGTGGGCTGAAAGGTGCCCAAAACTCACGGGAAGGCAATCATACGGGATGGCGCAAATAGGAAACCGCCTCTCTCTCTCTCTCTCTCTCGTATCGCCAATTGCTGGAGGAATCTCTTGTTGTTCGACAGCAACCTACATTGAGCCTCCTCGATTCTCTCTAAATCCACAGGCCCATAACGCTGCTAACAAATGAAAGAAGGTGGTGAGGAATCTGAAGGATGATCGATGCTTCAGAAGCCCTGGCTCTCTCGCTTCATATAATGCACATACAGAACGAGAGAGAGACAGAGGGCCAGAGGAGAGTCGTGTGTCACACGACAGTTCTTAGTCCTCACATCCGATCTTCACAGCAGATGACTTGCGCCGCACGACATATCCCTCTCTGTCTCTGTCTTGCATAACTGCCCCAATTTCTTTCCGAAACGAGCAAAACAAACACCCCGGCTGAGAAAGCTGATCCTCGGTGAGGCTTTTGCATTTTGCTTCCTCTTTTGGAATCCCAATGTCAGAATTGTTGGCATCACTATGACTAGGCAATGCCAGTATTGTCTCATGGTACCGTGCTTGGGGTGGCCTCAGTGCGGAGTGTCATATGCCTCGATCGAAACCCTTTAGAATTATACATGGAATTATTTAGTGATTGATTTCTAATCACGAAGTTGGGAATGTACAAAAAAGATACCATTAAACACATAAAGGAGAAGATATTTAGTGTATTGCCCCAAAATCACAGCAAAGGGAATCCCAAGCCCTATTGACACAATAGAGATTAACTTGACCCAATCACATGGTTTGGCCTCTACTGCAACGCTTTTGATATATTGACATTGTTCAAAGAAACAAATTAACAAATTATGTATGTTTGGGTCTCACGAGTCCAATTCCATTTGGAAATTACACATGGCCATTAAGGTAAAATAATTTTATCTTTCTTTTTTTCTAGCTTTTTGGGTGTTAAGGAAGGAGAGGGACGTATATCTTTCATCTGTAGATTGCCATAGGTTAACCTTTATCAATGCCCTCTAATATACATAACATATATATACATATATGAAAATTAAACATTGCCACCTTATAAGAGAAATGAGCCATTTTGTCGCTTGCTCCAGTTTGCAAAGATCACATTGACTAATGTGACAATAGTAGCTAATGAAAGTAGTGTGAGGTCTAAAGAGAAATGATCTATAGAGGAGAAGGCTAGCTCATCATTGATGCCTCTTGCTGTTGTGGTGATGATGATAGCAACAATGATGGTGGTGGCCATGATGATGATAATGAGAGGGAGGAAGGGAAGAAACTATCGAGTCCAAGTGGAGAATGGCCATTGCTTGGCCACACTGCTATTTGCACAAGGGATGGGTGTTTAGATGCTGGTAGCAGCTGAGAAACTTGAGGTGCTAGGTAGTGAAGGCATTGGGGCTATTACATACACTACTAGTTGGAGCACTCGCACAACTGGATTAGGACTTGTGGTGCACCATTATAAAGAAGGGGCTTTTACAAGCTCAATTTTGCAATATTTGCACATCCTAGACTTATCAATGCCAAAGTTGTCAAGAATATGATGCGTGGATCCATAGTGAGCCACTAAAAGTAGAGCACAACTAAGTGCTCTCTTAGGCTCAATGGGTGTGTGAACAAAGGCTAGGTCTTTGAGGCTGCAATAGATGCCCAAGCTACTGGAAGGCATTATAATCAAATTTGAATCTTTTTCGAAATACCTAGTCATGTGCATCAAGCTCACTAACCCATATGGATTGATGAATGTATCAAAAGGCGTGGATCTAGAGCATGTCATGAGCTATGGAGGATTGAAGATGTAGACAAGACTCATGTAGACATAGACATAGATAAGACCAACTGTCACACAAGTGAATTAGGTTGCAAGATTGAGACTTGGACTTATTAACACAATCTTGGGTGTAAGACAATGACACAAACGCTTGATTGAAGGACAAAAGTACTATGACTGTTTTTTTTTTAAAAGTGAACCAAGTAAATCATTATATAGTCTATGACCTTTCTCCACTCTCCTCACTATGCATGTGGGATACAAGACATCTCTTCTTGGAGCATACATCATTTGTTAGTTCTTTCATACAAAGCCACTTATGGGCAAGTCTCTTTTGGGCAGACATCCAACCTCTATGGGCATACATATCAAGCACCATTTGCTATTCTCAACACCCCCCCTCCCACTGAAATGATGAGTTCTTACACTTGTTGGCTTTTGCCTCCCCTACATGATGACATGGCCCGGGAGACTAGCTCATAGGCAACCTAGTCAAGTTAAAGCTTGAAACTTTACATCTTTGGCAAGGGTTTTGTTTTACAAAGAAAATCCACTAAGGGAAAGATAATTTCTTCAAAACAATCTATCAGAGTTGTTGTTGATAGCGGAAGCATCTTCTTCATCTTCTGCATTCATGAATTGATTTTGATGATGGTTACCATTCTACACATGTTGTGCTTTCTTATGGTGAAAACATTCACTGGCTATATGACCAATCTTACCACAGTAATGACATGTCATCCGATCGGAGTTGAATCCTTCGCCTTGGCCAAAGGATTGTGGAACTTGTTTGATGTCTCTTAAGGCTAAAGCTGTAATAGCAGGTGCAACATGGGATTTCAAACCATAATTTTGACCATCTTTGTGCTTTACATGATCAACTTCAACCAAGCCAGCTAGAAGAACCTTCATAGTCTTCTCCAATTGAAACCTTTTATTCACTATTCTAAAAAAATATCCATAAATAACTGATGTTGCATATACTTGCTCCATTTGTAGTTTACCGATCTGAGCCATAGCAATCTGATCTAGTATATCAGGCTCTCTCCCTCCCAAGACAAGGGTTAAATGTTCCTGAATCAGTTCAAATGCTTCATGTGAATGCACAGCCTCAAGTTCCTTGTCCTATGCAGGCCAGTCATCTACAATGTGATCTCTTGAAACTGATGACATTGTAGGGATAAACAATATCCCTGCTTTGAAAAATCTTTGAGATATCAGAGCGTACATGATATCTTCTAAGGTTCTGCGCATCTCTTGGGCTCGTAGCTTAGCAATATGCTTGTACAAAACCAACTCAGTTCCCTCTGTGGAAGCCTTTTCCTTTCCATTGGCAACCTCTCTTGGTTCTGCCAAACTCTCTAGTTGCTTTTCAGCAGAGAAGAGATGGGGATGTCTCTGCAAGATCTTTGTGAGAAACTGACCACTAGGTGACTTGGGCTACAGGGGAGCAATAGGTTTGTTGCTACCTTGGGTGGTGGCTTTTGATTTGGCTTGAATCTTCCATTTTCCACCTCTCCCCATGCTAGCAGACCTCTCTACAAACCCCCCTCCATGCAGTCGGCTCCTATTCATGGGGATCTGGCATTTGGGAGGCCAAAGACTCAAGGGGGATGTCTTCGACAACACATCGTGCTAGAAGGATATCCAAGTAGACGATGCTAGACCAAATAGGCTCCCCAGGGCCAAAGACTCAAGGAGGATGTCTTCCACAGCACATCATGGTGGAAGGAGATCCAAGCAGACGATGTTAGACCAAATAGGCTCCCCAGAGCCAGTGTCCCCACCAATGTCCCATGTGTACCTTCAAATTGTGCAAGAGCTAGCTGCAGAAGCATAAGTTAAGAAAGCTTGAGAGAGCAGAGAGGAGAGCTAGATTAAGCTAGGCGATGCTCAGTTGAGCTCTAATACCATGTCAAAAGGCATGGATCTAGAGCATGGCATGAGCTAGGGAGGATGGAAGATGTATACAAGACTCATGTAGACATAGACACAGACAACACCAATTGCTACACAGGTGAAATAGGTTCCAAGATTGAGACTTGGACTCATAAACACAATCTTGTGTCTAAGACAATGACACAGACACTTGATTGAAGGACACAAGTGCTATGACTTTTTTTTTGAAAAGTGAACCAAGTACATCATTATATAGTCTTTGACCTTTCTCCACTCTCTTCACTATGAATGTGGGATACAAGACATCTCTTCTTAGAGCATACATCATTTGTTAGTTCTTTAATACAAAGCCACTTCTGGGCAAGCCTCTTTTGGGCACACATCCAGCTCCAATTGGCATAATTGGTTGTTGTCCATGCGTAAGTTCAGTTGGCATATAGCCAGTCACTGTATTGTGAGTAGTCCGATTAGCCCATAATGCAAAAGGTAGCATTTTAGGCCATTCTTTGATATTTCCTCTACAAGACTTTACTAGAGCTTTGAGAATAGGTTGGTGCCCTCTCTCACTTTTCCCATTGCCTTTCGGGATGTAGGCTGATGTTAAAGCCAACTTAATACCTAATTGAGCAAAGAAGTTGTGTGCCTCATCAACATCCAACTCTTCTCTATCTGCATTTACTTTACCCACATAACCATATATGCAAAACACATCTTCAAGCAAAAAACTACAAACAACTTGAGTGGTCTTGGTTGTTAAGGCTTTTCCTTCAACTTGATTGGTTAGATCCTCTCTTGCAAGCACTAAATATTGCATATTCCATATTCCTGTAGGCATAGTTATAAGATCAATAACCCATCTATAATGTATAGACAAATGATAAGTTGGTTGTAACCCATCTCGATGCTTGACCATAGAATACATTTGACACACATAATAGGTTTCAATGAAATGTGCTATGTCCTAATACATGTTTTGTCACCAATATTTTTCTTTGACTTTACTAAAGGTTCCCCATATGCCTCTATGGCTAGCCCACAGGCTTTCATGAAATTCCTTCATTACCTGTTGTTGCAATCTTTTGTTACCTAAAACTCACATAGACGCTCCTTTCTTCTTCTTTGTGTGCTTCCACAGATGCCCTTCTTTAAGAAAAAATCCATAAGCTTTCCTCTTAATATGCTTGAACTCCTCATTAGTCCAAGACTCCTCTTTCTTTATTGTGCTCAAATATTGGCCGCAATCTTCTTCAAGGATATGAGCTAGAACTTGAGCAATGTAATGAGCATGCTGGCTTCTAGTTGACCACCCTTCTTCCATATATAAATCTTTGATCTTTGTTGATGTATGCTAATTTGCAGCAACACCTTTTCCTGTTCTTACTGTAATTAATGCTATACCATTAGAAAGATCAACTTCACCTACAAGATTCAACTTTAGGTTTGTATATGCAGCAACTGAAAATGTACTTTCAGCAGCCATGGAATGAAATTCAGCAAGTATAGATTTTTCATCTTCTTCCATAAGCTCTTCTTCATTGTCATATCTTGCATGTGATAGCATGTCAGCAACTGGATTCACATTTCCTGCAAATGCTTAAATTCAGGGTTGAGAGATTTAATATATGCAATCCATCTTAGCATAGCAATGTTGGGTGTAGAGTAGTTGGCAATCATGCCCAAGAGTGGAAGATAATCACTTTCTACCACTATGGAAGCACCTATAAAGTATTCACAATTACACTTTAATGCTTTTACAACTCCCCACAATTCCCTTTTTACTTGTGCATATCTTCTTTGACGTTCATTGAGAACCTTTGCTAAAAAATGAATTGCATACCTATTACCTTCAAGGTCTTCTTGGCCAACAACCCATCCTATCCCAATGGGACTTGTATCCACAGTAAGGATGATGGGTTGACCATTCGAATAATCAACCCTTTTGAGAGGGGAGGTTGAAATTAACAACTTCTTTAGTTTGCATACAATGAGAGTATGCTCTTTCCCCCAATAGAATCTTTGGCCTTTCCTTAATAATTGATAAAGGTTTTTGGCGACATGAGCAAAATTTGGTATCCATATGAGATAGAATACACATGCGCCAATAAATCTTCTCACCTCTGACATATTTGTGCATTTTTCTTGAGTTTTGCTGATGGTATCTATCTTGATTGGTGAATGCTTATGTCGGTATGGGCAACACGAATATCTGCTAGGACTTCTTCTACTCCAAAAATCGACTTGGCTCTAGAAAGGGTAAGATGTACCTCTTTTAGCCTTGTCAAAATCCTGTCACAATCATGAATATGGTTAACTATAAATGTCTTGTAGCCATCTTCGTTAAGCTCCTCATTCTTTTCATTGACTTTACATTTCCCTTGATAGGTACATCATCAAGAAATGGAGGAGTAAGTTCTGGAATAAAGTCCCTTAAGACTTTGTGCATGGCATTCATCATATGGGCTACGGAGTTTGTTGCACCTTGTGGTAGAGTGCACATGCGGACCAATCCAAGAGGTATCTTCATTGTGGTAATGTCTCAGATTTCTAATGAAAGCTAAAATTAGTCATATCTTGAATATAGGTTGCCCATAGAATAAATTGCTCTACCTGCAAAAGCTTCAACAAACTCGTCAACAATTGGATCTAAACCAACATTTCGAATTGTGACACGATTAACATGCTATAGATCTTGGATGAATCATAAAGATCCATTTTTCTTGGGTACAGTAAACCATTGATCTGAGTAAGGTGCTGAAGAAGGTTCTAAAATCTTCATTCTGATCTTTTCATTTAAAAGTTCCAATAATTTGGGCAAATGCACCCTTGGAATAGGAATAGGCTCAAGGTTCCAAGGCACATGTGGGACCGTAAAAATGACAATAGGAGCCACAATATTTGGATCCACACAACCAATTTTACTTGGTTGAAATGCAAAATATTTTCCATGTTTCATTAGCATTTGCATAAAAGAGTGTTTTTCAGCTGGCAAAAGGAAAGAAATTTCACCTATTTTGAGCTCTTTTATACTTTCACATATGAACTTGTGACCAATGTTGGAAGGATCACAAAGACTTGGTTGATTTTACCAGCCCTTCACTTTGAGGAGGCAGTGGGATTGCCATATGCTTGACTTTCTTATTCACCATCTTATATTTTGTCTCCATTTGCACTTTAGCCTTATTGAGTAAACCAATGTCTTCCTGCTTAACAAATTCTTGAATTGTTTGATAAAAACCCAATGTACATACTTCTATGGATTGATTTTTAGCCCGATTTTCTGTATGAGCAGCTACATATATTTCAATCAATGTGTCAGTAGTAATTAGTCCAAAGAAAATTCCCAAAATATCTTCATTTTTAGCCATCATGTCATAAGTTTTCAGCTCTCTTTTTACATGACATAACTATTTTCTTTCAGCTTTAGTCATGGCTGGAAGAGACTTATAACAACCCATACTATTGGTTGTACATACATACAATTTTGCTAGAGACACAGTTTCCGTAGCATAAGGGGGTTCAATCTTTTTACATGACGCACTGCCATAGCCTCCTTTTATAACAGTGTAGCCTGAAAACACTTGAATTCTCGGGCATTAAGAGGGACAAGATAATCACGCAGTTGATCTCTGTTTCAATGATGATTAACACACACAGTAAGAAATTGGATAACTCATTCATTAAACACCATATTGGGGAATCTGGGAATTTTCCATAAGTATGGGACACATGGTCGAATCTTTAGATTTGTCATAACTTGAACACTATAACTCAAAATGGAGCGCTCTATAGCTCAATAGATTCCATTTTTCAAGCACTTTCCAATGATAGGTCACATCATGTGGATTTGAGAAACTTATGGGTATGTTATCCGGGTGCCACCTTTTTAGTATTCAAAAAATGGGAATTGGGAGATTCCCAAACTCACTAATATTGTGTTATTATCCTTGCTTCGGATTCGAGCATAGGAAGAACCATTATAAAGAGCTTTTGTTTCCAAGCATTCTTCAGAAATGTAAGGACATGCAGCATGCAGCATATAACTCTCTAATAGTTACCTGCGCTTTAGGACATGCATCATATAACTCTCTAGAAGAGTTGTTTGCAGGTCTCATTCGCCAACTTGGATCAACATCTATTGGCCATTTGCCATTTTCATAGAGACTCCTTGACATGACATTTATCTTCGAGCCATGATCTAAGAGTGCAATACATGCTGTTTCTTTTTCTCCAATTTTGATGACTATCTCCATTGTTGCTCTTGCACAATATGTACGAGAGTAGTGACTGCTTGGAATGAACCAAGCCTCTTCCTCCTCATGCATGTGTTATAGACGGCCTTCTTTTTGAGAGGTGGGCTTGTTGAGATATCGAGCTCCACTCGTGATATGCCAGGGTGACCGTTGTGTATTTATGTCACCAACTTGTCAGTTGCAGATGCGGTTGGTACAACGCCCATGAATAATAGCTACATGATAGCTATCCTTATCTACTCTAGTTCGTAGCTCAGTTAGTATGCCACCTTAGTTAGTTGAGTTTGGTTTGAGACCCATATATAGGGTTCTTCTATTTCTTTGTACTTGAGTTCTTTTTGGCTTACACAACTAAGAAGAGGAAAACTGTTTTCAGCCTCCACCCTTGTGTGTATTCCCCCATTGTGCAAGCAAGAAAGCTTCAAGTGAGACTCCTTCCTTCTCTCCCACAATCTTGACATGGTATCAGAGCCTTGTTCGTGGTAAGGAGCTCAAGAAAGCAAGCCAAGATCGTGGTGTTCTGGTAAGAGGAGCAGTGTTGCTTTCATTTTTTGTTTTGGAAGCAGATATCTGCAGGTAGCACAGCCGGAAAGTGCAGGAGTGCATTGTCTCAGGTTGAGACACCCTTCGCAGTGAAGCAAGAGGGCAATATATATGGGTCTCAAACTCCAGTACAAAGAAATAGAAGAACCCTATATATGGGTCTCAAACCAAACTCAACTAACTAAGGTGGCATACTAACTGAGCCACGAACTAGAGTAGATAAGGATAGCTATCATGTAGCTATTATTCATGGGCGGTGTACCAACCGCGTCTGCAACTAACAAGTCGGTGACATAAATACACAACGGTCACCCTGGCATATCACGAGTGGAGCTCGATATCTCAACAGGGCTGCCCAACTGGTTTGGACCAGTCCACCATTACATTTTTAGCTTTCACTTCTTTAATTTTTGCATTCGTGCTTTCTTTATCTTTAGCTTCAATTGCTGCAATTAATTCTTTAACTGCTTCAAGATGAATTCCTTATGAAGTAAAATTCTCTTCATCATGTACAAAAACTCGAAGAACTTGCAAAAAAGCATGCACTGTTTCTTCAGTTTCATCACCAACATATTGCCTTTTCCTTTTTATTACATTAATAATTACATCATGGAATTCACGTTTGGCAATTCCAAGAATTTTGCCTAAGGTGAATTCAATTTTGCTTCCCAGAATTCGCTGTTCTAGGACTCGTTTGAGATCAGTTGTTGCAGATTCTATGTTAGACTGCAATTTGTAGCTTGGCTACTTGCCTTTCTTCTTTCCTTTGGTCTTCTTTGTTTGTGGCACATCTTCCATGTCTTGATCTAGGGTTATATTTTCATCAAGCTTTGGTTGTTCAGGTGTTCTTCTAGTTCCCCGTTTCAGGGGGACCAGAAGAGGAAGGCCCTGGTTCATCTTCTCTTCTTCTCTTTTCTTGAATCAAGAATTCTTTATGATTGACATCAACCAAATGTGCAAAGGCGGAAAAAGAATCTACCAATTCTTTCCAACCAATTATTCCTCGAATGCATTGACTGGAATTAGCCAAATCAATTATTCTTTCCAACCAATTATTCCTCGAATGCACTGACTGGCGTTAGCCAAATCTTCTTTGGTTGATTTACCACGTTCCATTTAATCTAGTGCCTACATCCATACTTTAGATTGCACATTAGCTTTACATGCTTTCAAATTTGATTTAGTTGGTTCAATTTGCAACCCATACGTAGCTGCATCAATTGCTGCGTAGGCATTCTTTACAACTAAATCTTCTAATATTTTCTTTATTCCACCATTGCCAAAATTTGGCTCCAGTGGAAGACCAGTTTCAGCTACATGAATTTTTTCGTCTTTCCAAAAGGCAAGCTTCTATGCTTCAGCCTCATGGAAGGCAGAACACTCCCTTTTGTCATGTTGTTGGCTGTCACACCAAATACAACGCCTCTTAAAGCCTTCTCTTATGGGTCTTTGAGTTGATGATCATCCTCGTTCTTCAACATTGACATCCATATTCTCCACCTTGGAACTAATTTCTGTAAGATTCATATGAAGGTCACGCATGCTTTTAATGAGTTCATCTATGACATCATTTTTAGAAGGAACAAAAGAAGAAAGAGTTGGTTGATTAGTCAAAGGAATAGGGGATTTTGAATGTGGAATAATCTCCATCAATGGATTTTTTGAAGTTGAAGTAGAGCCCAATCTTAGTCGCATCTGCTCTCTTCGAGCAATCATGTTAACTACATTAGTAACATCTATCCATGCAGTCTTGACTCCTGATTCAAAGGTAGCATCTTCTAGGCGATCAACAAGTTTCTCTTGCAGAATGGGATCTGTAGCCTTAAGGAATAATTCAATCTTTTTCCCTTCCATACTTTGTTGGTCTTCAGCATCAAGTTGTCCAAATTTACTTTCAAACTCATGGTATAAAGCTATTGCAGCTAAACCTTTGTTGGGTTTCTCAACCCAATCAGAGAAATTTTTCTTCGTCATTAGGCCAAAGTCTTCTAAGAAGAATTCTTCACGTAGGGTTTTTTTGAATGCAGCCCAATCTTCATCTTGTTGAAAAAGACCATGGATTCTTTCTTGAAGACCATGCTTGGCTAGTCTAGCAAAATAGCGACTCCATGTATGTTGTAGTACACCAAAGAAGAGCATTTTCTCAACATACAAGTGAATGAAAATAGAGACATTTTGACCATTAAATTGTTTTAACCCGCCCAACTTCCTCTAGGGCCTTGATAGCTGTGTAATCAATGTTGTAGAGTATCTCCTGAAGAATCCCCTATCTTGGATCTCTCTTACACCGACCTTCACGTCAAGCTCACCAATGTCGCAATGCGTAGGGTTGAAGGTCACCATAGGGGTTTGGCAAGAAAACTAGACAAGATAGATAGAGATGTGTCTTCAAGAGATAAGTAGATTACAATGAATGTTTAAAGATTCAAGAGGTACTTCACGCTCAATCATAGGGGTTTGAGAGAGAAGAATGTATGGGGGTTCAAGAGCTTAGACTCTGGATATGGTAGAGATAAGAGAAGGGTTGAAGGTGTCGAGCCAAGTTCTTGAAGATGTTAATAGAGCTTCGAACTGCATGTTCTTAGCAAAGATCACAAGAGTATTATCTCATAAGTTCTAACTCAAATCAAGCTTTTTTTTCTTGACTGTAAGAGCAATCACAAATTATAAAATCAAGTACAATATGATGTCATGTATCATAAACAACTCTGCATCCCATCATTCATACGTGATGCCATAGCATGAATCAACTTTTCATTATTACATTCAATGTAGACTGTTAGGGACAAAAGCTTATGAGTCAATTACAAGGCTTGTAGGGCAAAGAGACTTGCTTCAAGAGAGCTTCAAATTGAGTTCTTGATAAGGATAAGTTACCATAGCCAAGAAATAAGAGAAAAAGCTCCTCTTAATTCAACTCAAAGTGCCATCTATAAATGATCTACAAACACTGCCCTGCCATAGGGGCACATAATACTTGCATATTTTAACAAGATGTCTTCTGTAGAGTAAGAAATGAATTAAAAGAACACTGTTGTAGTGAATTCTTTGAATATGGCTGAAGATATTAGCCCCAAATTAGCCCATGGAAGAGAAGGGGTTCAAAGAAGCAGAAAACATAGAAGAATACTCATAGAAAGAAATAGAAAATATATAAGAATACTAATAGAGATGAAGTGTGTTAGTTTATTCTTGCATTATGAGAAGATAAAACTCTTGTAGAAAAAAACGTGTATAAAATAATACCTTCCTCTATGCTGCTCAGATCGCCAATCTTATGCTTCCATTGGCTTCGAAAGGGAGGTAAAATACTAGGACACATGGCCAGAATTCTGCCAAATCACTCCTTCTTAATCTTCCACTTTGGAGTGTTGTTCAGTGCCTGAAAACAATGATCATGCGTCGCACGATTTTGTCAATCTCTCTTTTTACATAAAATCCTCTCAATTTGGCTAAAAGCTACATGCTTTCTTTTACATATCATCCTAATCTAGAAGTTGTCTATAGTCTTATGGATTTTTACAAGAGATGATATCTAGAATATCAAAAAATGGCTAAAACTTGTCCAAAAATCTAATATTTTTGAACCATGGACACTAGCACTAATGTATAAAATCGCATTGGCTCTCTAAATCAATAAGGAAGCCACACTCTAGAGTTTTTCACACGATGTGCACCTAGGGGTATGACACCGTGTTGTCCATAATGGCTTTGAAGAGTCAACTAACCAAAACCCAGAGGCCTTTTGTCTCATTGTGGCTCCAGCTCCTTTGTACTTACCACACAACCAGTCAACCTTCAACACAACTTGTTAACATACAAGATTTGCAACATTTTAGAAGGAATTCTAAAGAAAAGTTTGTCAACATACTATTGTTGTAAAAAATAACCCTCTTGTAAATATGGTGGCGGAGCTCATAAATACCAACTATGGCTCCCACATAGCCAAGCTCCTCTTTAATAAGATTTGTGTCTCATGCGCTTGCACATGATTGTTGGCTAAAAGAAGAGATAATGCAAGAATCTTGGGTCTGTTGCAGTCGATCAATTCTATTGACTCAAAGATGTTGACCATATGCCCACATATTTTTGTACGTGTACCTAAAGGTGCAATAATGAAATATGTAAACTTTAAGTTACATTACTAAGATTACATACAAATCAACATGGATACATGAAAGAAAGAAATGTTACCTCTCTATCCCAAACAAATCCAATCTCTCTTTGCTCATCACTGGCGTCTTCCCCTTCCATGATTCCATCTCTAATACGGTGGGATAGCCATGAAAGAATTGAGGGAGGTTCTGTCTTGCTAGATTTTTGACCTCCTCGTCTTCTTTTTGCATTAAAACTACTTCATGGTACTCTTCAACAAATTTTTCCGTACACTATGAGTTGTGAATAAGAAATGTGGACAAGTTCATAAGTTCCTCGTGTGAGACCTTAAAAGAAACACCCTTACCACATAATACCTCATTTGATAGTGTAGCGGGCTCATCCACTGTCCATCTGCGACGAGCATCCTCATCAACATGCTCAAGGTAATCGAAAAGGTAGTACATGCACTCTGCGAGAGCAACCATCCCTTTGACATTGAGCCCTCTGGTCTGACTCTTTGGCGAATAAGCCCCTTCATGACTCCCATGAACCTCTCTACCCAAAACATATAACGAGTGCTAACAACACTTGCAATCTCTATCTCATCCACCAAATGGATTAGTATGTGGACTTGAAGTCAAAAAAAGAAGTTGGTAGCTCCTTCTCCATCAGGAAAAGGAGCTCAATGCATTCCCTTTTCTTTTGTGCTATTGAAAACACATCTATCTCCTTAGATGTGATCCATGTGAAAAAATAGATGAACATTAAGTAAAATCCCATTCCAAGCTTAGATATAGGCATGTGCAAAGTGTAGATGTACTTTGCAAGCTTCCCCAAGCGATAGATAACATCACGAACACCACTCAACATACAACCATCGATGACAAGAGGGAGGACATGCTACATACATCTGTTTTACAATACAATCAGACGACTTGTCATGACAACAACGAGCTGCGGACCAAAAAAAGTAAGAGTTACAATACAATCAGATGACTTGTCATGACAACAATGAGCTACGGACCAAAAAAAGTAAGAGTTACAATACAATCAGACGAATTGTCATGGCAAGAACGAGCTGCGGACCAAAAAAAGTAAGAGTTACCTTGATGAAATTATGCCAATCATGTGTTTTCAAGTTGGAAAGACTCGCGTCATCCACAGTAAATATGTTTTGCAATGATGCACCATATCCTGTGGGTGTTTGAATAAACCGTATCCGCCGATTGATCGTTGAAATCTGTGTGGGGGTTAACACCCATGATGCATGTGCATACTCTTTTATTCCTGTATCTTCATCGACTTGAGGCCATAAAACATGCTTGCAATTTTTCTCCTTTAAGTCATTTCTGGCTTGCTCCGTGACCTTCAAACCAATGAGATGTTTCCATAAAGAGTGTCCTATGTTCTTAAATATATGCATAGGATCAAGAAGATGAAAAATCTTCAGATCCTTCCAATACTCTAGACAAAACCATATAGAGATAGAGGGAGCTAGAGAACTTTATCCTCGACCAGGTTCATCATTTTCATCACTTGTAAACTCTGACTATGGATCGATGATAGGTCCTTCCATCCACTTTTTGTACCAATCTATAGGTATCATCGGTATTGGACATCGACCACTCTCAACCTTTCCATTGAAGTGTCGAGCTTGTGTCTTTTGATGTAGTGAGTGATCTTCAAGCAAGAATCGTCTATGCCAAAGATATATGTTATTGTTGAGATGCTTACTATACATAGACTTAAACCAATCACCGCATAGGGACAAGCTTTATAACCCTTGGTTGAACACCTTGTGTCCATAGTAAAACATTTATCATGAGCATGAAAGATTAAATTAAAATGAAAATACTCTTGCCATGTGCTACTTAAATCACAATCAAATACCTGAACAAAATCCATAGGCAAGAAAGTCATGTATAGTCCATGTTAGAATTCTACAAACTCGAAACCTTCTTTTGTCGTCTTGTTTTGGCACATCAAGCACATATATGCCTCTCCATAACTCTAGGAGATCATCAATACGAGGAGCCAAATAAACGTTAAGGTCTTTGACTTGACATTTTACTAGGATTACGAGGGAAAAAATCAGGTGTTGTTTCTTAAAACAAATAAATGGTGGCAAGTTGTAATTCACAAGAACTACTGGTCAAGTGGACCATTTACTTGAACGCATGGAGAAAGGTTTCACATCATCCAATCCAACACCCATCTTAATGTGTCATGTCTCTTGTTCAAATTCTAACCACTTTGAATTGATATGCTTGAAGGAAAGACAGTTCGAGGGAATTCGCATAATCTTGCATGTATTTACATTCTTTGCTCCCCAATCCATAAGTCTTGCCAACTCTGGGGTCCAAAAATTATGTTGTATATGGGGAGCCAATGGAAAATGTCGAAGCACCTTGCGAGGGATCTTTCCACTTGCATCTTTATAATGTGATGTTTCACATTTTGGGCATCTCTCCTCATTCTCATATTCACCTTTGTATAAAATACAATCGTTGGGACATGCGTGAATCATGTTGTAGTCCAATCCAAGCTTGGTGATCATCTTCTTTGCCTTGTCTCTTGACATAGGAAGGACTTTGTTTGTAGGTAAAGACTTTTCTGATAGTAGCCTACAACATTTCAAGCACACATAACTCTTAGATTTTGTTGAATCATGCACTCAACATTGACATGGGAGAAGTAGCTTACTTTAATAGTGCTGAAACGGATGTGTTACTCCAAGCATAAGGACTTTGGAGGTTCAAGATAAGTAAAGTCACACTTAATCGTGACAATTTTGAGCCTTCGTAGATTTGCTGAAGTGCTTCAGCTCTAAGAAAGCTTTCATCCTCACCTGCTTCACCATCTTCATACCAATCATTAATAAACTCACCCATGTCATCATCGTTGTTGAAGTCTTCATGCACTTTTCCAAAAAACTTCATGTCATAAATTTTCTTCAAACTGTCAAAACTTTTTGGATCACTCTTGCAAAGGAGTCTCATGTACTCATTTGGCATTCGAGAGGTGCCACGAGAGGGTAGACACACATCATTCTCTATATCATAAGTTGGAACCTGTCACATCATTCTCTATGTTCATCATTAAGCAAGGAGACAATCTGATTAAACAAAGATCTTGTTATTATCAAATATACATGTAAAGATTGAGGAAGCTAGAAAAAACAAAGAACACAATTCATGTTTCCATATATAGAGAGTTGAACGAGTATATATAGAAAGGGATGATCCAAGGAAAAGGACCATCCTAAGAGAAGCAAATCATCTAAACTTCAATCCAAAGGTGGAGATGCTCTTGCAGACCTGCGAAATCCATAGTTCACCAACAGTTCATCATCGGCATGCAATGATCTAATGGCATTGACAAGAATATAACTTGGAACATCTCTACTCATATATCCTAGTTCATGACCATTTTCACATTCCATAAATGTGCAATTGGTTCTTGCGCTTCTTCCTTGACTACTATTAATTAGACCTGCTATGTTTCCTTGTGTGTATGGTCTCCCATCTACATAAAGTTTCTATCCTTGAGCATGAGTGATGCCTCTATCTGAAAGAGAGGCTACATTGAGGCACATGCCATAAGTGCTCATGCTCAAAGTATACCGCACTAGTTGGTGCCATGGACCCATCCATATATGGGTCCGCAAAAGCACATAAGTGTCACCTCTGAATCGGGTGGAACTTGTAGGTCTTGTGCAATGAAGAGGCCACGTCCTCCATCTCGAATACTAGAAGGAGCTATCATATAGTGAGTGACCCAAAAGCTAAAAGTCTCTCCATCTCTAGGAAGTGATCCTCCTTGCCATCCTTCTCGTAGAGCCTACGATCGTACGTCTATACAAGAGATCGTAGATGATCGAGCAATGCATAATCTCGCGAGATGTCTCGCTCTCAAGGCCAAGAGGTAGGGGCTGTCATAAGATATCAAGTTGCAGCTGTTGGATTGCTTGACCAAATCGTGCATGAGAATGACGAGCATCTCGGCCATAGATGTCATCTTCACCATCAAATGAAGTTGCATATTCCTACATGTGTAATGTGATGATTACTAATATGTACCTTCGGCAAAAATGAAAATAATGTAAATAGGATGTAAAGAATGCTAATCATAGGACAATGTCATTGTGCTGGCACTGGTGCATGAACAAAAACACCATATTTTGACTCATGGGAATGACAATGGCATCGCGGCCTCTAATACGAGCCTCAACATCTATCACACCAACATAGAATTTGCTCCTCATCATAATAAGATGAAGACTCTGATTCAAGTTAAGGAGTACTCTCTAGAATTACGAATGCCACACAACCACCATGACTATAATGTGGAGGTGTACGAGAGGAATTTGAATCTGCATAAATAGAGATATAAAAGATTAAACTTGGTGGTAATCTTTTTTATTCATTGACTCACAAATAGAGCGGGTGTGCTAGTGTGAGAAACATAAAATCAAAATAGTATATTGACACTCTTTTTTTAAACACAAACAGGAGGTATGCACATGATCCCAGCAACAAGAGGCTTGCTGGATTTCTTGAGGAGTCGTGGAGGATGTACTTCCGTCGGGAGTACAATTTATGAGTGACATTTCCATACCAAAGAGTATGTTTTTCTATCACTTTATTGAAGTATTTTGACTTCAAAATTCCTATAGAGTTAAAATTGTATAATATAATTTGTCCTTTGATTTCAATGAACTGAAATAGGAGGCAGTAACGGTCAAAGTCTCGAGCGGACATACATCTCACCTAGGTCACATGGGGAGAGATAGTTTTGTTGCTACTTTTGTAAGCATATGCCATGGGTTCTTACTGTTTATGTACTTAGAAGCATAGAAGAAAGAAAAATAACCAAAATAATCTAACTTTGGATCTACTTTTGAACAGACCAAAGATTAGGGTTGCCCCTTGACAGTAGGCAGAGATTCTGATAGCGACTTATGAGGGGTATAGAGCCCTTCAGAGAAGGATTCCTCCGGCACACCCTTTTGTGAGTATTCATTCTATTACTTTTAGATATTTTTCCAAGTATTTTTTTGTTAATTCAATTTGTTAATTATGTCAATACTTGATCTTTATTGATGCAAAGATTCATGGTGAGACAGATATGGATGTTGTCACCCAAGAGGAGGCGAAGGGCAAGAGGATAGATGAAGAGTGGATTTGAGCTACTGTGGCATGAGTACCTCCAAAGCCATGGAGGCCCCATGGAGATGCAGAGAGCACATTAGATAGCGCATCAGATCACTAGCTCCCCTCTCCCACTCTAACCCACATACTTGATCAGCAAACTCGTGTAACACATTCTATGACATACCCATGACATTGTATATATATTCATTTATATATATCTAATCAGTTTTGGTCTTGTGAATCGTGTCATGTTTGATAAAGTGTTTTTATAAGTTTTGTGAACCATCTCATGTTTGATAAAATGTTTTTTTTAAAGCCTTGATCAGTAGAGAAAAAAGAAAGTACATATCGTGATCCATGTTGTGTCTTGCATAAGTGATCAATGTATGTGTTGTTCTGTATGAGAGCATGCCTGTTTTATACTCAATGTTGCGCTCGCATGCACATGAGAGAGAGAGAGAGAGAGAGAGAGAGTGTGTGTGTGTGTGTGTGTGTGTGTATGTGTGTGTGTGTAAGTGAGAGAATAAGTGTATGTGTGCATAAGGATGAGAGAGAGCAAGTGTGTGTGTGTGTGTGAGAGAGAGAGAGAGCAAGTGTATGTGTATATAAGAGAAAGAGAGACCAAATATGTGTGTGTGAGTGAGAGAGAGAGAGCAAGTATGTGTGTGAGTGAGAGGGAGTGAGGAGTGAGAGCTTAGTCTATGCAAGTTAAAAAAAAAACGTTTGAGTGTCGCTTAAGCGATGCCTTTTTTTAGTTGCTTAAGCAACGTTCGCTATCGCATATGCAATGTATAAGATGTCATATAAGCTATCCAAAAATGTCGCATATTGTGTCCTCAAGTGCGTCACAATGCAATGCGTATAATGACATTTGGGAATCGCATATGCAATGCCCATCAATGTCACTACCCCCCCCCACCCCACCTCGCCCTTGTAGTGAGGGGTTCACTATATGTATATCCTCTATATCACATGCGTTCAAGCCTATTTATAAATATCCTTATCAATGATTTTTTCTTGTATGAAATACAATCCTTTTCTATTCAATTTGTAAATAACCCCTTTAAATGATACCCTTTTGTATGTAATTTTTTTAATAAAAATATTATTTAAAAAATCCCCTATTTTGAACCCACTTGATGTACACATATATTCATAGGGTGACCACCCCCCCCCAAGTGAATGTTGAGCGAAAAAATTAGTTTCCTTGGGAAACCACCAATTGTTGAGAAAGAAAGAGATGGAATGAAGTATTGTTTGCACAAGTATTGGACATAGAATGAAGACATGCATAAATATGCCAAGTAGAAGTATAAAAGAGGGTGAGCTTTCCTTTACTTTAAACATCTTCAACAAGGTGTGAAAATGGAACATCTAAAGGGAATGTTGCATCTTCTCTTTTAGCCAAAGTGGGAGGGGAGTGGAAGAAACCTTAGAAGGCAAAGAATATGTAGATAACTAATGTAATAAGATTTAATGGAAAGGATCTCCAAAATGGTGAGAAATTGAAGCATCTAAAGTGAGAGCTTCATCTACTCTTCTAGCCAAAGTGAGAGAGGAGTGGAAGAAACCTTAGAAGGCAAAGAATATGTAGATAAGTAATGTAAAAAGAATAAATGGAAAGGATCTCCAACATGGTGAGAAATCGAAACATCTAAAGTGAGCACTCCATGTGCTTTTCTAGCCAAAGAGGGAGGGAAGAAGTGGAAGAAACTTTAGAAGGCAAGAATATGTATATGACTAATGTGAAAAGGATTAATGGAGAGGAGGGGTGTGGGAAAATAATAATGCTATAAGTTGAAGGTGAAACAAAAAGGAAAGAGGGTGGATTATGATCAAAGGCTAGGGTGGATTATGGCAAGAAGGTGATGAAATGTTTAATAGAAAGAAAGCAAGATTATGGTGGATTATGCTAGGAAGGTGGAGAAATAGGCAAGAAGGTGGATTATGGATTATACAGATGATAAAGAGTGCAGTAGAGGAGCAACGGTAGCAGAGGGACAAGTGAAAAGATCAACTATTGCAACAATGAATGCAAGGAGGAAGTCCAAAGCATATTTAAACAACATATTGCCATCCACACCACACTGATTGGTTTCAAACCATCTTAAAACTACTTTTTGCCATATTTGCCATGCGAGCACTTCAAATAGTGCATCTAACATGTCTATTGGTTGAGTTAAGCTACAAGCGACAAGTACACTTTTACTATTGGCCAATTTGTTGCACATACCATGGTAGGTCGTTTACGCTTCATAAGACAAACTAGGTGCGATAACTCCTAGATGGATGCTTCACACTTGGCTACAAATGTTGATACATGTTGTATTCAAATTTCCATCCATGTCACACAAGCTTCTTATTCCATTTTTATGGCATGACACACAATATTATGCTTCAAACTTTATGTTTTCTCTCTTATCATAGTACACATGGACCATAATAATCGTTTTTTTAAAACCAACAAAATAGATATATGTGCCTCATATGTGCACACTACAACACATTGGGCCCATGACGAGCCTTTAGTGATGCTTTTAGTCTAGGAAAAAGACCTCCTCTTTATCACTAAGAGTGTCATTATTATTGTTATAAGCATCATTATTGGCAAAAGGATATTTGCAACATCAATAAAGCAATAGTTCCAGTAAATTAGCGACCCTTGGAGAGGAAAAAAAGAATTGAATGGTAGGGATGTTTTGGCCTCATTTGGCTAAGAGCCATAATATTTAAAAATATTTTATTCTTGTCATTGCATGATACTATGCATTTATATGAATGTGTGTAATCCATTTTGTATTGAAACATACACATAATAACATATTTCTTGACACAACAAAAAGTTGAAGGGTAAAAAACTACTTGATGAAATGATATTCTTTTTTGTATTATAATAGGAGGATCACTTTACAAGAGGCCCAACTTTGGCTTATATACAATAATTTAGGATTGAAAGCTACCAAATCCTAACATGTATGCCCTATTGGTACACGTGGGGCTTGCAAGCTCTTTGAGAAGTGCTCATTTGGGATGAGGATTTGGATTTCCTCATGATGATATGCACATCGTGCATGGGGTGAGCATAATGTTTTGCTCCTCATCCATGCACCTCTACCCTTGCTTGCACTGTTTTGTTGAATACACAAGCCACCATGCCACAAGGTAATATATCACCCATAATAAGATTAATAATAATATATCCCTCCATTTGCAGAAACAAACACAACAAGATAATTAAAAGTTTAAGAAATAATAAAAAATGAAAAATTTAAGCATACCAAATATTAAAACAAATAAATTTAAACATGACCAAATAAAATTGTATTTCTTCCATAGTAAAGAAAGAGAATAAATTAATACCACTTTTGGAAAGGCATGATCATCTTGTTCTGTATATTCCTTTCTTTCTCATATACATCTTTCTTATTTCATGAAATCTCTCTCAACCACATCTCTCATACTAATTTATATCTCTCAAGTATATCTCTCAAGCAAGATATGAGATAGTGTAGAAACAACGTGAGTCACCAATTATGTGGGCACTTGCACTAGCTCCCCCTATCCACCAATACTTGCTATCAATGTACACAAATGAATGACTGACCAAAGAGGAGGAAGTTTGAATGTATAAGCATAAACTAATGCACAATATGCATGAGGTCAATCAATTGAATGAAATAAAAATAACTAGGTTGGCCTACATAAAATGACCAGGCACTATCTCTCTCTCCTCCCCATCTCTCTCCCTCCCTCTCTCTCTCTCTCCCCATCTCTCTCCCTCCCCTCTCTCTCCTCCCCATCTCTCTCCCTCCTCTCTCTCTCTCTCTCTCTCTCTCTCTCTCTCTCTCTCTCTCTCTCTCTCTCTCTCTCTCTCTCTCTCTCTCTCTCTCTCTCTCTCTCTCTCTCTCTCTCTCTCTCTCTCTCTCTCTCTCTCTCTCTCTCCCATGCTCTCTATCCCTCTTATTTATTCTCTTTTGCCCCCTTACCTTCTCCCTCACTCCATGTAAGAATTTGATAATAGTAATTATAGTTATGAACACAAGATATCAATACTTGGGATTATTATCCAATTGAATCCAAAATACTTAAAGTGACAAGCATATATATATTCACTTCCTTGTGTAATCACTTTATCATGGATAGTCTCAAGTTATATCTAGTAAAAGAAGATGAGTCTTTACAAAGGCTAATCAAAATGTAAGACCCTTCCTAAAGACCTTTAAGTCCACTCCATAATCGTTGTTAATTGTAGGAAAATGACACATGTTATCTTGTATTTTCTGTCAAAAAGCTATGACAATGCAACAAGTTAGAAGACATTCAAGAAGGGCCTTGCATTTAGATGAATAATTATAAAGTTTGCCATCTTATTTAACCATGTATAACTATCCTCCAACAAGAGAGGACTATCCACAAGGAAATGATGTCACACAGGCCAAAATGAGTATCCAAGATCATTTAGATGACAATCTCATCTACAAACTAAGTATTGAGAGAATGTAGTGGCATTTGAATATTCTCGTGGAAGTTACCATATGTATATCCTCTACATCACGTGTGTTCAAGGCCTATTTGTAAATATCCTTATATGTGAATTTTTTTTGAATAAAACATAACCCTTTTCTATTCCATTTGTAAATAATCCTTTTATATTACACCCTTCTATATATAAAAAATGTATAAAATTGGTATTTAAAAATACCTTATTTTGAACCCACATGATGCACACATATATCCATGAGTAACTTACCCGAGTGAATATTGTGATAACAGCCATGAAGCAAGGCATGAATGTTGGCTATGTTGTATTATCATTACATTTACAAACTCTACATATGCAAAACTTTTAGAGATTTCTATCACTCAATTTCGAGCTATAACAAGTAGTGAACTTTTGCCAAAAGGATTTCATATGTTCAATAAACTGTGAACATATAGGATAACTTTAATGAAAGATTAGTACCCATTATAGGTTGGAATTAGATAATAAATTTTTAGCAAAACCTCTTTGCATGGAGTCATCTCTCAAGCATAATAATGCCACACAAGTTCCACTCAAGTCTTGCTGCCAAGGGTGCCCATTGAACACCTCATCTCTAAGCTCTCACTTCCCAACTTATGCTTCTAGATCCTCCTTTTCATTATAGAGATGTCTTTTGAATGCAAAATTAGGTGTTTGGAGGTTCACATAAGGCTAGATTTAAAGTATACTCCTAGTCTTAGTGAAATGCAAATGTTAAGTGAGCTAGGATATCATTAAGTATATTTACAACATCTTTACTATTTGCAAGAAGGGCTTAATGATCCAATCAATGAAGGGATTCATAGTATTTGGCCACATGTGAATGATGAGACATTGCCAATGTGATTTGAAATGTATCTAAATGTTAATTTACATATGGAGCACCAAGAGTGCTCCCTTGAACTACTATTGATGCATCAATAATGGCTTATTATGGATGATAGCTACATGTCTAGCTATATTGACTTCCAAAAGTTCTCCCTCCCCCTTCCTCTCTCTCTCTCTCTCTCTCTCTCTCTCTCTCTCTCTCTCCCCCCCATACAACAAAATATAAGTGTTTGAAAAATGTAATATCTTAAATCCATAATAGATGTTTTCATATTAGCATCCAAACCTCAACTCTTCTACCCATCATCAATGTTTGTGTGATAAGGATTTGAGTGCACGTGCACATGCCCGCGTGCACACATGCACGCACGCACGCATGCACACACCCACACACACACACACACACACACACACACACACACACATGCACACACGCACACACACACACACACATACACACATGTAAAATGAAATACCTTTGAGGAGGCTCTTTTAGCTTAATTCTAAATGTTAGTATCACCTAAGTGTGATAGGCTTAGGGGACAATTTATTTTCATATGAGAGGGAGTGAATGAGTGAGAGAGATGAAGTAAGTTGGATCATGTGTATGTCATGCATCATGATGGATTCTTGCCAAAGATCTTGAAAAAGAAGATTTTCAATAGTATGTTCTATATTGTCACTTTTTTTTTGACTTTGTAATGCTTAGATAGCCCACTCATACTTTTGCAAAAATTTTTGGCAATCTAACATTGCATTTTAGTTCCTTGTTTTTGAGTCACAATGTTTGTAATGGCTACATCATGCAACAAATGGACTAGTTTTCACTTGAGTTTCCATGTCAAGGGATAGCATTGTCTCTGATTGGTTGATTGGAAATATGGAAAGGGTTGCTAGTAGGCAATATGAAATTTTTCATGCCTCCCTTCACAAGTACCATTTCTATGCTACAAGGGAAATGTTGCCTTTGGTTTACTCCTTTTCTACTGATGCTTCATATTGGTATCATTATTTTTGCATTTGGTCGATCTTATTAAATGTATGGTTGACATCAAGGAATAGGGAGTATAATCTATGGAATTTAGTGCAAAGAAAAGTTGTTGTGTGATGATCTCTTCTTGCCATCCCCCCCCTTTCTCTCTCTATGCCTTGATCTAAGGTCACTCCAACCCCACTCACGACCTTGGATTTGTTTCTATATTGTGTTTTTCAAGACTATATTTTTATATAGTAATTTATTTATTTTTAAATATTCACTTTATTTCTTCTCTCTTTATATTTTATTATGATTATTAATGCTTTATTTGTAAAATGTATGATCAAAAACCAACTACTAATATGTGCCTAGGCTTATGCTTCACGCTAGTGTTTCAAACACATAGGGCATTATGCACCCTAACTGCATGTGATATTGTGCAAATGGATAGTAATTTACACCCTAGGCCACACCTCTATTGGATAGATTCTATAAAAAGTTTCCAAGGTTGATGTAAGGGTCGGTGGTATTGGTGGATCTATAAGCAAATGTAAAGTGGAAAGTTGTGGAGGTACTCTATGGTATCCGTGAAGACTAAATGGCCTTGGCAGTGCATGAATATACAAGAAACTTGCAAAAGCCCCTTCTTACACACTATGAACTCCCTTCTTTTTGTTGCCTTAGGACTTCTTTTCCCTTGGCCATGTGGGCACAACTTAAAGGGACCCAACCTATTTGTATTTCCCCATATGCTCATTGGATGGATCCTAAGTAGCCCATACCTATGTGATTGCCCTACGTACACATCGGATGACATGTTGCTCACCAAAAAGGGGTTGTTCTCTCTTATGCTCCCAATTGCCTACATTGGCAATTGTCCAATCTTTTGTTTTAGGGACTAAAAGACTCACGATATATCTTGTAGTGCATATGCAAGATACTTCTTGATGATAATATATGATGGCACTTTTACCATCAAATTTAAAAAACTAGAAAGACTTACAATTAATTTTCTAGTCCATATTCTTAGTTTGTTGCACTCAACTGTCAAGATGTGAGTAGTATGATCATCATTGTCTTGTGAGGATGGATTTTGTTGCCTTTCCTGTTCTTGAAGCAATTTTGTGACTCTGTTTAAATTATGTTGAAGAAAATTGATTTGTTGCTACGAGTTAATCTCATGCAGTCTAGGAGATTTCATGTTTACTTCATCGACTTTAGAAGATCCCAATATTATTGAAGATAGAAGCCCATGCATAGGAATAGACTTTCAAAATCTTATAAAATAAAATGTCATGTCAAATAATGGTGTGGAATAGATAATCTCTGTGCACAAATAGGGGCCTAAATAACCTTGTACAAAATATTTCCACTCCTTGATTATGAATTGGGGTTTAGAAGTTAAGAAACATCATTCTCCACATAGGAGCAAGGCCAATAATAGTGTGAGATTGTAATATGAATTTAGGTTTTGTCTCTCTAAGCTTATGAGAATGGGTTTTAAAATAGGCCTCTCCTCTTCTTCTTTTTTAAAATATAAGCTCATGTTACTCTTCTTCTTTAAGAAAACATTTTCAATTTTTTAAATTAATCTAAATCTTTTGGCTTTAATAATAAAAATCTTAAACAAAGAAGGATTTTGCCTTGAATAATTGTCAATGGCATGCACGAGGATGACGAATCTCTATCCATTATGAATGAGAGAGAATTATAAAATGTAGTAGATTCGTAGGCAATTTGGAAGCATGCTATTAGTGGGAGAAGATCTATAAGGGTTAATCTCCTTCCCTCCCTTTGTAGATCAAAGCTGCTCTTCTTTCCAAAATGTCTTCTTAAGGTGGTTTTCTTGCAAAGAAATCATGGTTTTTTGCAGTATTAACTAGAAAAGAGAACCTTTACAAGTGTCCCTTTTATCAACAAATTGAAAAAAAGGAGAACCAACCCTTTGAATCCAAATCCACTCTCTAAAGCATTTTTCCACTAGTTAAAAGAAAGATGCTTGATGTTACAGATAATCTTGCTACTCCCAAAGGTGGAGGCGTGCCTTCCCTATGATGTTGATGCTTCCACCAATCACTTTGATACCAATGTTGAGTCCCTTGATCGTACAATTGCATAAATTAATTCAAAATTGAAGAAAATACAATTTGCAAGAGAGAGAATAGAATTAAGAAAAGTATGCATGACACAAGATTAGCTACAACCTATGCATTGGTGAGCACATCCCCCATGCATGTATTTATGGATTTGTATTAAGCTTTCTTGTTCTAAAAAGTAATTGAAAACCACCCCCTTTTTTGTTCTTGCTTTCTTTGCATAAACCACTTGATTTTTTCCTAATATTTTCTTATTCCTATTCTAATAAACATATTCTAAGGTTTACAAATAATAATAATTAAGTCCTCTAGGCCTTACTACACAATAGTTACAACCAAATAAATAATATGCACACACATTTTCCTTATGCTACCTAAAAATATAATATTTCAATGCTATAAAGCATCCAACCATGAATAATTTCTATGCATTAACGTGTGCTTCCTTAAAATATTTATTCTACATAACTTTATATAATAGTCTACTCATTAGAACACAAAACACATTAGTTTCCTATCATCTATCCACCAAGCACAATTCTAACCAATGTCACATGTAGGTCCATTCATAGTAAGTCATGATCATGCTACAAATTGACATAAAATCACCAAAAATAAATAAATATAGATCATCTCTTTTTCATGGCAATTTCTATAACACTTAGCATCCCTATAACTCCAAAAAAGGGCTAGAATAAGAGCTTCCACCTTTATCCAACAGGTTTTATTTATTGGAAAGATAATACCTACAATCATGACTTAAGATGTCATAATGCATTTCATTGTCATTACCTTGCTAGTAAGGCCTAGTGGAGCCATCCTCGTGCAAGAATTTTACCTTGATTTTGGAAACATCCACTTGGATATTTGAGATATGATAAAAACTATTTCAATAGGACATCCTAAATACTTTAACACATTACCATGATTAATTAACGTGAATCCTGGCCAATTATCCATCCAAGGGTCTGTTCCCAAAAGAGAGGTAGTAACTCTATTTTACTTGTACAAATTTTGGATCCTCATGTAACTAAAAAGTCCTCATAGGTCTCTAGAAAATTGTTCATGGATTCTTTATTACCCTCAATGACATGTGAATCTTCATTATTAAATATTTGCACTACAAATGGTTTATTCATTAGGTAGGGGGAGACCCCTTACAAGTCCCTAGCTAGCTTAAGTAGACAAAGTTTGTCAAGAAGAGGGTTGAGAGATGAGAAAAAGGAGATCAGAAGCAAGAGAAAAGAGGAGAGAGGATGTGTAATGAGGAGAGAGAAATACGAGAAAGGTAGGAGAGAAGAGAGAGAAGTCATGGGAGTTGTGAACAAGAAGGTGAGATGAGAGAGTATTTATATTATTTTCAAAAAGTGATGAAAAATAATAGCCTCTTTAAATCTATTTTATTGAAAGAACACTCATAAGAGACAACGTGTTGTAAGAACGGGCCTTACTAAACAAAAATTGTCATAAATCCTCACACAGTAGTTCAAATGGAGCATGTTGCACATCATTACGAAGCTTGTAAAAAGTACTTTGGCCCTACATAAGTGCCACTTTGTTGAGAATTAGATAGAATAAAATCTCTTATAAAATAGACTATTTTTTGGGTGTTGGCTACAACAAAACTAGCCCATCTAAAGCTATATTTCAACCAATAGCACTTGAAGAATTCATGGTAGGAATGTGTCCAAACAGAGATTGATCCAACAAGGATCTTCTTCCACCTATATCAAAAGGGTAGGTATCATTTAAAGCATCCAATGGGCTATAAAATTGATCCACAAAATCATCGTCACACCACTACAAGATATAGACCTTATATCGACGTTTAAAGTGAAAAAAATGCAAATAACAAAATTTTCCCCCATCGTCGCAAAAAGCATCATTATTGGTGACGCCATAGAACATTCGGTATCACCCTTGCTATCAGTGTCAGTATTGGCGTCGGTGATACCGATGCCAATACCGACGCTGATAGTGATGGTTGGCGACATAAATAACAATGCGAGCAGTAAAATTTGCGACACTACTAGCAATGGTAACATGGAAAAAAAAATTGTAGTAGGGCAGCAAGCTGCCCTGCCACATATAGCATTGTGTGCTTTATGAGAGCCATACAAAATAGTTTCTGCACTGTGTACAATGCGCTTGCAAACAAAAACAATGTATACTGAAATCATAACACTGATACATGAAATAAAGACATGATCGCATAATAAGCGATTGGTTTAATCATGACAAGATATCACTAATGCATAGAAAATGTCTACATAGATCAGGCGACTAAAAAATAAAGGTGTGTGAGCTCCAGGGATCCAAGGGCGAGCTACATATCCTTGTCTCCCGAAAGCTCGTCCTGTTGCAAAGGAGCATCGAACGGACTCTGCAGAAAAAGAAACAACACATCAGTCCACCATACAATAATGCATTCAAATATCTCATGGTAACTACGGACAAGAAAGATGAGTGACTTACAGGGCCACCGCGTCTATACAATCAGTCGATCAATGAAGTGAGACCATGCCTCTCTGCGTATCGAGTCTCAAGGCCAGTCGGATCGCGATTTGTAATGGAGTGCTGCAAAGAAAACAAAATGCTAATTGTTAGAAACATTATTGTCAATACAAAGAATATTTCAAAAAAATAAATAAGCAAAACAAAAGAAAAACTTACAAAGTTCTCCAAATATGTCCTGTGGCCACCACTCCCAAGATGATGGACCACTCCGGCCTCGAGTCATGCCCTCGTCGCCTCGTGCTGCTGACTCCAACGTCTTGGAGAATCTGTAGCCTCCTCCCTCAGTCGGCGCTAGTTGTCTATATCTAACCACTTGGTGTTTGTAGCCCCACTCTTGATTGCCTTGCGTACGTCGGATCGTCTATGTGACATGTATGCACGCATGCAATTCATCATTTAGCCCGTAGAGAATCTATCTACTGAGGCTGGCACCGGAAACTCCTCGTGCAAGGATGCTACTATGTAGTCCTTGCTCCCCTTCGGTATGTTCTTCCAATGATCCAAGACGTTGTGCCGAAAAACTTGTTGTCACAACTCTCTCATGCGAGCCATCACCCTCCTCCCCTCATCATTCATGATGATGGCGCTTGATCTACTATCGACTAGATATCCATAATCCCCTGGAGTTTGCCTAAGATGGGTCCTCTCCCTGGGTCCTCTCCCATTTGCGTCCACACTCTTGGGTATATCGAGGAGACCCCTGTGCATCTGGTGTACCGACTGGGGTAATACCTCTCGGAGTAGCACGCACAGGGGTGCCACCTACTGACGGCTAAGCAAAAGCCGGAGTAACTGGAGTCGATGTCCCCACAGGTGTGACAAATCCCTGAGGTGATGCAGCTCCAGCCGAACGATGAGACGGAGAGACTGCGTCCGTGCCTCTACAACATCCACCTAAGCCTGAGCCACACTTCCTAGAAGGGCCACGAGAGCGAGGAGTCGTGCCTGTATCCCGTGTCGACTGCGGGCTCACTGCCTCTGTATCTCTGTAGCATCCCCGTGATCCCGATACACTCCCTCCCTCTGGCCCAAGTCATGAGCGTCGAGCTTGTCTGTTCTAAGCTGAAGTATCCGATCGCGTTGAAGTAGATCTAGTAGAGCGCCCTCACAAAGACCGAGCCAGCTCCTGGTCTGTCATATCTTTGAATCTCGTGATCTGGTCAGGAGAATGCGTGTGAAGATGTCATGTAACTCCTCATCATCCCTCGACTCATCCTAAAAATGTCACCTGCACAGATAAAAAATGATGTTAGAATAATCAATTTAAATCATAAAAGCACAGTAATATAAATCATTTAAAAAAAATCTCACTTAAAATGCATATCTTATGTACCCTTATAAGCGATTGGTCAACCAATTGAGTAAGTGGATGCTCCAAGTATGAAGTATCCTATGGTCCCATGTTAATCTCTTGACACAACTGCACATACACTGGAAGGTCGATAGACATGTCACCACAAAAGAATGAGTCCACCTCGTTCTCAAAGAAATCTTGGACTCCTATATTTTCATCATTGTTAGCCGATGCTGGCTCCAAGCTTTCGACGGCCTCCATCCCTTGCAATATCGACCCCTCTATTTGCATATTATCTTCATCTATGCTCGGAACATCACTTTGATTATATACTCTTGCACTTCGGGGAGTTGAAGGTGTAACATACCACCATCGAGGTTGTCGGGGGTTCGGATAGAAGATTACCTATTCACAAACACATACAAGAGAGTTCAAGCAATTGTGACATAAACCATGTCGTAATACAATTAGCAAGCAAATGAGTCCCTGCACCTATTCACAATGGGCCGACAACACAAAGGTTTTGCACAAATCCGTCCATTTTTTTTCCGAATCTATTTCGAGAAATCCAGATGGACCTCATCGAACTGTTGCTCCAGCTCCTCCAAGTACCACTTTGAACCATTGCACATCGAATAGTATCATGGAGAAGCTACAGTAATCCACAGTAACAATACTTTGCAAGTTCCCAAAATACTCAATCTCATCCACAACCCTATTTGGATCCGTTGCTCGTCGCTGGCTCTCTTGCTCGAACCTTGCCATGATACCACAATTCATTGTGGAGTGCATTTTGTCAATACGCTCCACATGAAAATACTGTCTGCACGACCACGCTGCACTATATATTTTGTACTGTACATTAAAACACTCAAATTAGATGTCGCATATAAAATTTAGATACGATAGATTCTAAACCCCTCATCACCTTTGCACTACATCCCCTCGAGCATTCCCACTCCTCCATTGAGACATTCGTCCCTTCGCGAGATGCTGCAGTCAAAGCTCCATGCAACCATCGCATTGACATGAGCCGCAGCATCTCCTCCATGCCTTCAGGATATTGAATTGGTCGATGATGTGTACTACATCAAAATTTAGCTCACACTTCCTCTCGATCTTGCCTAGCGATCTGGTACTTGGCGAGCCATGTCTCCATAGAGGCATGGTGCAACATACAAAAGTGATTCACCTTCTCTTCCATTGAGGCATCCATTCTTTTTTCTACCCCATTTCCAACCACCACATCTCCAGTCAGTCTATCATCGTCATTTAGCGACCATAGCATTTCATTGTCTGGTTCCACAGTTGGTAGTCATTATGAAATATGCACTAGCACCTCAAACACCAACCAACCTTCAGCCATGCTACCTTCTGTCCGAGCTCCTTGTCGCACAAAGCCTTTCAGGGTTTTCATGAAGTGCTCCAAGAAGAACATCCATTGCGTATGGACATGTCTAGCAATCTCCACTTCATCTACAAGATGCACAAGAAGGTGGATTTGTATCGTGAGCATGCTGGTGGGCAGGTATTTCTCAAAGAGACAGACCGTCTCCATTGCTCCCCACCTCGCAGATTCAATAGAGGATGTCTTAATCTCCTTCTGTGAGATCCATTGCACCAAAGTCGACAACCTGTAAATGGCCCTGCATATTTTTGGAGTAAGACATCCTGCGATCGCGATTGGTAGTACAAACTGCCACAAATGAGAAAGCATTATGAATAATGGTTACATTTCAAATAGCAAAATGCCCATGCCAATTACAATCCATTCGTAGTACAAACCTGACATATCTTATTCCAGTCATGGGATTTTAGCCTTGATAATTGGTCATCTTTAGAAAATGCGGACCTGAGAGAACGCATCATACTCGATGGAGTGCGAATAGACTTGATTACTTGCTTCACAATGCGCTCTTCTTTAGTGGACAAAATCCAAGGAGCGCGAGGAAGCTGGATGCGACCATCAGCACTCGACTGCGGCCAAAGTACCTCCATCTTACCTACCTCCTTCAAATGCATTCGTGCCCCTATAGTGTCTCTCTTTCCTATGATGTGGTCCCATAACAAGCTACCCACATTCTTGAAAATATGCATGGGATCCAACAAGTGGTTGACCTATAAGTGGGTCCAATATGGCAACTCGTAGAAAACTGAGAACCGCTGCATTCCATTTGGATGTGATTCCGCGTGGACCATTTTCAGCTCGTACCAACTTGCGATGTTCATACGTGTTAGAGGTTGTCCAAGGAAACCTTCCCTGAGTTCATGATCCTCTAGCAAGAAAGCAGCGTGTCCTTGATATACCATCTTCTTCATGGTTCGTGACCTTCGGGAGTCTAATTATGGCCCGCACAATGGACATGCATGATAACCTGAGGTAACGAGACCTGTTTCAACACCACGACCTAGTGAATACTTGCTTGAATGAGATAAAATATAGATATTACCAGCGAGAATGGAGGCTTGCTCACCTAAGCACTCTCTGAATCCCGGAAAGTCATGCATCACCCACATGAGAATGGCTCAAATATTGGCTGATCGCCGACCATCGCGCCTGCTCATATCTTGCATGGTGACCCCCTCCTCCCACAAAATCTTAAGCTCATCGAGTAATGGACGAAGATACACGTCCATATTTTTGACTTTGTAGCGGCCGGGGACGAGTAAGCTAAGGATGAGATGTCCTTTCATCATAGAAAGCCATGGAGAGATATTGTAGTTGACAAGGACTATAGGCCACACACTGTAAGAAGTTGAGCGCAGATCGAATGGGTTCACGCCATCCATTGCAAGACCGAGCCGAAGATTCCTTGGCACTCGGGCAAAGCCTGGGAAGGTAGAGTCATTGTGGCTCCATGCACATGAATCCACTGATATTCGTTGAACTCCATCTGTGGACCTATTCTGTGCATGCCACATTGTCAAGCTCACCATGTCGAATGTACGAAACATGTGGTTTATGTGGGGGATAAGCGGAAAGTGTCTAAGAACTTTTTAAGGGATGGTTTGCCCTTGCAAGTCCTATCGATACCTGTGAGCACCACACTTTGGACATGTCTCCATAATCTCGTATTCTTCTCGAAACAGTATGCAATCGTTGATACATGCATGGATGTTATTGTAGTCCATGCCAAGCTTCCGTAAAATATGTCTTGCATCATCACGAGACTCAGGCATGGTATTTGCAGGTAGTAATATATAATATTTCAATAACAAAAAAAAAATCATAAAACTCCTTGAAAAAGCACAAATGTTTATAATAATAGTACTGAAAAAAAAATCAATGAAGCGTATGTACAAGGTACCTGAACAACTCGGTCACACTCGTATCGCTTCACCCGTATTTTGCTTACACACTTAAGAGTGCAAGCAGTGTCTTCAGCCGAGATACTCGGCACCCATCATATAATGGTATGGATGCTTCCTCTCTAAGCAGATCAGAAGTCTCGACATCCAAGGGAATCAATGCATTGATCATTGCCTCCATCTCAGGCTCCAAGATTGTAGGTAGGTCTGGAAGGTTGCATGTCTCCTCTAGCATTGACGGTATAGATTGGCCTTCTGAGTGGTGGATTCGCTCCTGCACTCCATCCATCGCACACCCACATACTCTTATAATTGGCCGCAAAGGGTGCACTCCTCCTTGGGATGAGACATCACCTCCCTGGATAGAAAATTTGCCAGCGAGACCCAATCTTATTGTATTTGGTATTCAATTAGCTTGCGAGTACAATGCATGATTGATATTAACTTCAAATTACCATTTGCTGAAATTCTGCAATCACTTGATCAATGATCTCAGATTGAAACTCGCCAAATTGTCATACATGTTCTATAGACAATCGGTGTTTTCGTCATCTAATTGCCAGCTTGCATTGAGAGCGAGGACATGGGACACACTTAATAATATACGCCTCGTGAAGTTGAAAAACAGGACCTTCTTCATTTTCCATTTTGTCTACGTTACAACAAACAATTTGTTTTTGTTATCATTCTTTTATTTTCTTAGATTTTTATCCTCTCCTTCCATCTCTCTCTTTTTCTATGACCTAGCATATAGTATCATAGAACACTAGTATTCAGTACCTAGTACTTAGTACCTAGCACATAATATCATAGCATCTTAGTATCTAGCACCTAGTACTCTAGTATCATAGTGCCAAGTACCCAGTACTATGATACTATGTAGCAGGTGCCAAGGTACCCTCTCTTTCTCTCTTTCCCTATTAGGTTTAATGATTTTTTCTTTTTTTCTCTCTTCTCTCCTCTCCCTCATTTTTTTCTCTCTCCTCTCCCTCTCTCATTTCTCTTTTTCTCTTTCTCCCCCTCTCTCATTTCCTCTCCCTCCCTCACCCTAACCATCTCTTTCTCTCTTTCCCTATTAGGTTTAATGATTTTTCTCTTTTTCTCTATCCTCTCTCTCTCTCATTTCCTTTTCTCTCTCATCTCCCTCTCTCATTTCTCTTTCTCTCTTTCTCTCCCTCTCTCATTTCCTGTCCCTCCCTCACCATGGCCCTCTCTTTCTCCCTTTCTCTATTAGATTTAATGATTTTTTCTCTTTTTCTCTCTCCTCTCTCTCTCATTTTTTTCTCTCTCCTCTCCCTCTCTCATTTCCCTTTCTCCCTTTCTCCCTCTCTCTTATTTCCTCTCCTTCCCTCACCCTAACCCTCTCTTTCTCTCTTTCCCTATTAGGTTTAATGTTTTTTTTTTCTTTTTCTCTTTTTCTCTCTCATTCCTTTTTCTCTCTCCTCTCCCTCTCTCATTTTCTCTCCCTCCCTCACGCTGACCCTCTCTTTCTCTCTTTTCCAATGAGGTTTAATTATCTTTCTCTCTTTTTCTCTTTCATCTCTCTCTCATATTCCTTTTTCTCTCTCCTCCCTCTCTCATTTCGTTTTCTCTCTTCCTCTCCCTCTCTCATTTCCTCTCCCTCCCTCGCCCTCACCCTCTCTTTCTCTCTTTCCCTATTAGGTTTAATGATTTTTCTCTCTTTTTCTCTCTCCTCTCTCTCTCTCTCTCATTTCGTTTTCTCTCTTCCTCTCCCTCTCTCATTTCCTCTCCCTCCCTCACCCTCACCCTCTCTTTCTCTCTTTCCCTATTAGGTTTAATGATTTTTCTCTCTTTTTCTCTCCTCTCTCTCTCTCATTTTTTTCTCACCTCTCCCTCTCTCATTTCCTGTCCCTCCCTCACCCTAACCCTCTCTTTTTCTCTTTCTCTATTAGATTTAATAAATTTTTCTCTTTTTCTCTCTCCTCTCCCTCTCATTTTTTCTCTCTTCTCTCCCTGTCTCATTTCCCATTCTTTCTTTCTCTCCCTCTCTCATTTCCTCTCCCTCCCTCACCCTGACTCTCTCTTTCTCTATTTTTCCATTAGGTTTAATGATCTTTCTCTCTTTTTCTCTCACCTCTCTCTCTCATTTCCTTTTCTCTCTTCCTCTCCCTCTCTCATTTCCTCTCCCTCCCTCGCCCTCACCCTCACCCACACCCTCTCTTTCTCTCTTTGCCTATTATGTTTAACATCTTATCTCTTTTTCTCTCTCCTCTCATTCTCTCTTTTTTTCTCTCTCCTCTCCCTCTCTCATTTCCTTTCGCTCTCTTCCTCTCCTTCCCTCATTTCTTCTCTCTCCCTCTCGCTCTCTCATTTCCCTATTATGTTTTCGTCTCCCCCCTCTCCCTCTTCCTCTCTCATTCCCTCTCCCTCTCCCTCTCTCATTTTCTCTCTCTTCCTCCCCCTCCCTCTCCTATTTCCTCCCTCTCCCTCTCTTTAATTTCCCTCTCTTTCTTCCTCTCCCTCTCCCTCTCCCTCTCCCTCATTTCTTGTCCCTCTCTCATTATATACAAATTATACAAAAAATAAATAAATAAGAGAGAGAATACACTCTCCCTTCCTCTCGTTCTCTCATTTCATCCCCCTCCCTCTTCCATTTCCTCCCTCTCCCTCTCCCTCCCCCTCCCTCTCCCTCTCCCTCTCCCTCTCCCTCTCTTTCTCTCTCATTTCCTCTCCCTCTCTCAATGTATATACACAAATTAAATCATATAAGCAAAAGTAAAAGAGAAAGAGAATGCACTCTCCCTCCCTCTTCCTCTCTCATTTCCTCCCCATCCCTCTCCCTCTCCCTCTCTTTCTCTTTCTCTCCCTCTCTCATTTCCTCCCCCCTCCCTCTCCCTCTCTTTCTCTTTCTCTTTCTCTCTCATTCCCTCTCCCTCTCCCTCTCCCTCTCTCATTTCCTCTCTCTCTTCCTCCCTCTCCCTCTCCCATTTCCTCCCCCTCCCTCTCTTTAATTTCCCTCTCTTTCTCCCTCTCCCTCTCCCTCTCCCTCATTTCTTCTCTCTCTCTCATTATATACAAATTATACAAAAAATAAATAAAAAAGAGAGAGAATACACTCTCCCTCCCTCTCGTTCTCTCATTTCATCCCCCTCCCTCTTCCATTTCCTCCCTCTCCCTCTCCCTCTCTCTCTATCTCTCCCTCCCTCCCCCTCCCCCTCCCCCTCCCCCTCCCTCTCTCATTTCCTCCACATCCCTCTCCCTCTCCCTCTCTTTCTCTTTCTCTCCCTCTCTCATTTCCTCCCCCCTCTCTCTCCCTCTCTTTCTCTTTCTCTTTCTCTCCCTCCCCTCCCTCTCCCTCTCCCTCTCTTTCTCTCTCATTTCCTCTCCTAAACAAACAAAAGAAGGAGAGAATGGACTCATCGATGAGATATGGCAAGGGTTTGGCGGCTCCTCTTCACGATGAAGGCTCCTCCTCTCCTTCGCGAATGGCGGCAGCAGCGGCAAGCCTTCTTCCTCTCCCTCTCCTCTCACCCTATGCAAGATGGTCGCTCTCTCTCTCACTCTCCCTCTGGAAATGTTTCACGAAAATGCGCAAAATGAAACGCGCTTGGATTTCGACCTGTTTTTTTTCCCTGTGGGGTGTCACTATTTGTGTCACAAATGCAATGCAAATAGCGATGCCGCTATTCCTGCGTCACTACCCACCATCGCTATACCTCTCTTTCCTTGTAGTGCACACTAGCTCATACTTCAAGTCTTCAAGAATGACCATGCTATTGACATTGGTATTGCCATAGATACATGTGGAATCATGGCATGGTGAATACTTTTCTCTACCTTTGAAGCATAAACCTTTTTCCTTACGATCCTTATAGATGTCCATGCAAAATAATTTTGTCATTACATGTAGGACTAATAGAAGTAAGCTTCAATTCAACATGTTGGGCCCTTGCTTTATTACCATTTGCAATTTGAAAATCACTTCCTAATTTAGTGGCATTAAATTACAAGTATATAGGGACTTTAGGGCTACCAAATGAAGTATTAGTCCTGCCATAATTTCCATCAAAGTTTCCTTGATTACCAACAACCCTTTGATGTGTCCAAAAGAAGCATGCATGGGAATATCCTTATTATACTTGTGAGCATACCTCTTTCCTAGCTCAATAGCCTCAAATAGTGTGGTGGGTTTTTGGGCTATGACATCAACTGCTAACAAGTTAGGCTCCAAACCATAGATGTACTTATGCAGCTTTTGTCATTGCTCACACTCTCTATATACATGGTAAGATTTAAAAATTTATTGGTATACTCTCTAACTGATAGGCTTCTTTGGTCCACTTGATACCATCTCCTAGCCTATATTTCTTTCTCAATGGAGAGACCAATCTTTGCCTTGAAAATTTCCTCCCAACTATCAACCTACTGATTTTCACTCTTTATGTACCTCCACCACGTATGAGCAAAGCCCTCAAGGTGAGACGTAGAAAAATGAATCTTTCGGTTGTCAGACCTAATGAAAATATCAAAATAAGACTTTAACTTTGAAGTCTGCTCCTCCGAATCAGCCTCTGATGATGATGAATGGCCACCATATTTGGTCAACACAAAATTTTCACGAAGTTCCCTTTTTAAAAAACCTTACTACACATTTTGATGCTTGGGGCTATGTGTCCATATAACTACCATTAGGGGCTAGAAGGCTAGAGGCACTCCTATGATAATTGGTTTGAAACATGCTTGGAGATATAGGTGACTGACTTCTAGCTTGTGGAGGAGGATTAGATACATGAATGCTCAAAATAGGCTCATTAGCCCTAAAAAAAGTCTCCCCAATCTCATAGGTGATATGAGGTGTACCTTTATTTACAGATACTTGGCTATGGGTTATTATTCAAGGGATGAAATGAGCATTTGTCTTTGCTCTCTTTATTTGCCATTTGTGCCACCAAAAGCATAGAAATATGAGCACTAAGTTTGTCTAAAGACTCTCTAGTGGAAGAGAAAAAATTCTCCAAGGAATCTTTAGTAGAGTGGACCATTTTCTCCATATATTTATTGGTTTAAATGTTGGATTGAACCATTTTCTCAACCACTTGATCCAATTTAGAGACCAAGTCCATGTGTCTAATAGAGTGCCTAGCTTCATGGTTATAAAGTGTAGCATTGCGAGTGCTATATGCACTATATTCTTGGGATTCTTCCTCATCATGATGTGTCTCAGGTATTGCCTCATGTGCTTCCTTGATTTGTTGTTGGGCATTATCATTAGCCTTGTTCTTTCCTTTGTTTCTAGCCATTTCTACTCACTATTACAATGCGGTACAAGTAGACCACTTGTCACTAAAATAGCTATAGCTTCTCATCATGATATCCAAATCAAGAACTTTTTGATTCAAAATATAGCCAACAAATAGCTCCTTAGGATAACCTATAGTATTTAACTTAAAAATTAAAAGAGAATATTCTTACAATATTTTTTTCATGCTATACAAAATAGTCCAACACCTCATAAAAACACTACTTTGGTCATTCCACCTCCCTTAGATCCAAACCTTGTAGTACCCTAGATATAACTCCTATAGGGACTCGATATGACCTACAATACTCCACATAGACTGTAGATAAACTCTAAATTACTTTGTAACACGTGTAACCAAGTAAATAGTATCCCATATTGGATCTTATTTCCCTATTTGATTGAAATACCATGTGAGAAACTTGTAATAAACCTAGAATGACCTATAGCATTTGAAATGGTTGAATATCACGCCCAATCACAATGCACAAGTGCACTATTACTCCTGCATGTACATGTACCTTGCTAATAAAGGATGAAATAACTTGTAATCCCTGTATAATCCATATAAATTGATCAATGAGGCCCTCATCAATGGGTTTTAGCTGAAGTTTTTGAGTCTTCAATGTCTCCACTCATGGTGTCTATGTGAGGGATAAACTGGCATGATAGGCTTCCTACATGGGTTTTGAATCACTAGAAGGTGGGCAAAGTTCCTCCAAGTTGGGATTGGTTGCACCCCTTTGGTATTACCTCTCTTTTGTCCCATTATCTTCCCTGGCATCCACCTTTTTCCTCAGTGGGAATTTCCATGGAAAGAGTATTCTATTCTAAGAAAATAGGGATGATATATATTACTGAAATGATTCTTTTACCCTTCAATAATATGCATGGATTTAATAAATGAAAATAGAATAAAAAATTTAAGACTAGCTGAGGGTCTTACCATTGCAAGTCATTGACTCACTAATTGCAACACTTACCCTTTTCAATATTTTTTAAAGTCAAGAGAATCATAAGATCAAATTAGAATTATGCATAAGGAAATTCAAAGTGATAATCATGATTGAAATGAACCAAAATGAATGCCGACATTCAACACAGAGGCTCTGATGTATGTAAAGAAGCACTAATATCTGATTTATGAACCATTCAAAAGCTCAAATGACCATAAATCTCTCATCAACAATTAGAAGAGCTTTAAAAACTAGATTTAGAGAGATTTTTAGATATTAAAGCATTTGAAGTACCTCTTATAAGCTTGAAGAAGATGGACGATTCAAGTAGAATCAAGCCTTAGGAACTTATAGAAGAAATTGCCCCAAATCAATCCATAAGCTCTATGCTCCATGATTCCAATGAAAACAAGTCCATTATTTTCTTAAAGATTAATAATCCTTCAAAGATGAAGTGCCTTGAAAATTCTTGAATGCTCAAATGCAAGAGACTCAAGCTCCTTGATCAAAGGCCTCAAAATAAAGCTCCATTAGGAAAACCAAGAAGCTTGATAGGCTAAAATTCTTCAAATTTCTTCAATCTTCCACCTCAATGTTGCCTTGAGCAATGTCCTTTGCCCTTGGATGCAAGCTTTCTTAATGATTCTTGAAGGTTGTAATAGAACTTCAACAACATCTTGTTGTCCATCAACAATGGAAGTAGAAAAAAGTTTGAAGAGAAAAAGAAATGGCTCAATCTTGACACCATTGATGATCCATGACCAAATAGAAACACTCTAGAGCAAGAAGATGAGTCATCCCGCGAGATTTTTCAAGATTCTTTACCATGGAAGCTGTTTCCCTACTCTATCATGGTTAGGGTTTAATGAAGCTAAAGAAAGAGCTCAAATAGTTGACAAGAATGATACATTGCTTATCAATTATGCCTAACTTGACCATTAATCATGATGGAATTGATTGAAGCTTTCTAGAGATGAAGAATCATGCTGCAAAATTTAGCACAAAAAGTGGCACAATTTTGGGGCATGCTCTGGAGTGCTTCACTCAATCATCAATGGTAGCAAGGTGGTGCTCTACCTGATTCTCAAGAGTTTTATAACCTTTTTCCATGGCTATAGAGAAGGATAGATCCTTGGAAGACCAGGAGAAAGGGTTTCTTTGCACTGGGTTTACATCCAAAATGTCCTATTTCTTGTCCACAACCTACCATTTTATCCATGATATCTCCAACTTGGTCTCTATGTACTCCATTTAGCTCTGACTAGGTTGTCCTTGGTCTCTACACTTATTCACTTCCAAGTTGACACGCTATCCTTGAGAAATTGGAATGTAACTAGTCTGAGAAGGAAATCTAGGGAAATATTATAATTGAATGGATCAAAGATCAATGCTTTGATACCACTTCTTAATAAGATGGACTAAGAGGTGAGAGAAAGGAGAGAAAAAGAGAGAGAAAAGAGGAGAGAGAATGAGTGATGAGAAGGGAGAAAGACAAGAAAAATAAGAGAGAAGAGAGAGAAGCCATGGGAGTTGTGAGCATGAAGGTGAGATCAGAGACAATAATTGTATTATTTCCAAAAAGTAACATAAAAATAATAGTCTATTATATCGTTTTATACCTATGTAAGTGTGATATGGTATTATTTTTAATATCTAAAATAATATATCTTCCTAGTTTCTTACAAAGTACTTCACAAAGATAGATTTGAGATTAGACTACCATCAAATTTGTATGGGGGAGTGACGAAATTAAGATAACATTTATCATTGATTGAGGGCTCTACCATTTCCTAGTTATGCCATGTGCGTTAACTAATGTTTCAACCACCTTCCAAAGCTTCATGAACAAAATGTTGCAACATTTCTATTTAAGTTTTTCATAGTATTCTATAATATCCTCATCTATAATAAATCATTGGAGAATCATCTAATTCATGTAAGGAAGGCTATTGATGTATTGAGGTACCACATATTATTTGCTAAGGAGATCATGTTCATTCATGAAAAGACCAAGATGGAGTAATTGGAATACATAGTTAGTGAGGAAGGAGTTAAGGGTGATCCTAAGAAAGTGCAATGTGTTAGAGAATGGCCAATGCCTATAAATACCACTTCTCTTCATGGATTTCTTAGTTTATCTTTTTTATATCAAAGATTCATTCGACACTATGTGACCACTGCAACTCCTTTAATAGATAGGCTCAAGAAAAAAGCTTTCTTTTGAGATGCCATAGTTGATTGAAGCTTTAAGTAGTTAATGGAATTTCTTTCTTCATCTCCTATTTTGGTTGTCCTTACATTTCTAAACAGTTCAATGTTTAGTGTGATGCTAGTGGATAGGGCATAGATATATTTTTACTTCACAATCATGGAGTCATAGCGTTTGAAATTTCCAAGCTCACATGTTAGCCCCGAGACAGAAGCAAAACAAGTGAAATGCGGATGAAATGGAAGAAACAGGATCGAGGACAAGCAAAGGTGCAAGGGCGGCCTCTAAAATCAAGTTAAAGGCAAAAGTGCATTTTTAAGTGAAAGGCACCCCAAAAATTTTGTAAAAGAGCACGAGGCTCCCTCCTGTGCAAATTGTAAAAGGGTAGATGGGAATAGGCTAAAGAAATAGGCCATGTAGAAGAGAATGGAAAAGAGAACATTGCCACAATGGTCAGTCATGTAAAAAAGGGGATGTGTACCCATGGGATTTTAGGGCATGTATATAAAGTTCAAAAAGTGAATGAGAGCTCATTCTTTGGTGTATGGCAACAAGAGACTCTTCTTCTTCTCTTCTCTTTGCTTGCTTGTGTGTGCTTGAGAGAGGGAGTGTAAGAGGGTGAGGGAGTGAGTGTGTGAGGGTGAGGGATCAAGGAGGTGAAGCTCTCCACCATCTCCTCTCTTCTTCTTCTATTTTCTTGTCTTGCATATGGCTATGGAGGATGGAGCTTGGGGGTGGAGACTTGAGGATGCTTGAGCTGGCATCAAGAATCGTGGAGCTATAGGTGTGCTTGAGGGAGGAGGAAACTCATTCGGGCATCGAGGTAAGCTCGCTACAACTCGGTAGGATCGAAGGTGTATCGGCTAGGTGAGAGATAGCCATAGGTGCTCGCTTGAAACACTTGAACAAATAAGTGGTCCATGGGTCTTGGCGGTTGAGTGTGAGCTCCCCTCTACATTTTGGTTATGTTTGCTGAGATAATGGATTTGAGCTTGAGTGCTTATGCACCTCAAATCGAGTTAAGGATTTCATCCCCATACTTGAGCTTGAGTGCTTATGCACCTCAAATCGAGTTAAGGATTTCATCCCCATACTTGAGCTTGAGATAGGTAGGAAGTTTTGGGTTTTCTAATTTTCCGCACAACAAGTAAGTATTTTGGTTATTTTGGTGGTTTGATGATTATGAGAGTAGGAGAAATCATTTCAGTACTTTGCTTTCAATTCTTGTTGCATTTAGAGTAGGTTAGGATTAAGAAATCGGATTAGAAAAGAGTAGGGCTTGCTGCTATAAAACAGGCTCAAACACAGCACAAATCAAGAAAAATGGGAAAAAAAGAGTACTCAAGGGTATTACGGTCAAAAAGTGAGTGATTAGGAGCGGCAAGAGGCCAAGGGAGAGCTCATTTGAAACCCTGCTTGAGAGAGAGAGAGAGAGAGAGAGAGAGAGAGAGAGAGAGAGAGAGAGAGAGAGAGAGAGAGAGAGAACTCCACTGTGTGGATTCACTTCGATCTTGCCCCGATGAGTTTGTTGCTTGCTATAGGTATATCCAACCCTTCTCCTTAATCCATAGATATGATTTGGAAGTGCATGATAAGTACCTTGCATTGAATCCCTCAATAGTCGGATCTTTCTTCATTTGGCAAGAAACGTGCCGAGTTCGGCCCATCTAAGTAGCTCGATTCTGGGCCGAGTCCCAAAACTGGCCCTCGACCACTTGTCTTTGGTCTACTCGACTTGGTCGACTTGGCCCAAGACATAGATGGATGATCAAATCCCCAAGTGAAGAACACAACTGAAAATCCAAACACAGCTGAAAATCTAGACACAACAAGGACCGACACTATTAGGGAACTAGATCTACCCAACCTCATCAATCTAATCGACAACTTAAGAGAACAGGAAATCTTAGACATGGAAATGGGCAGTTGAGATCATAAAAGCAATGAAGAACTTGACCTAGGAGACTTTCTTGAAGCGATCCAGTAATTAGTGAGTAAGTATGATGCTCAAATCTAGTTAGAATATCGTGGCAGACCCGCAGAGGACATCATAGTGGACCTTGAGGAGGAGAGGAAACTAGCATACAAAGCTCTGCAAGACATAATCGCTTACAACAAGATTAGTAGACTAGGAGCTTATGCGAGCCCATGGAGATGTGAGAGATCCAAAGAGTGCTACCCCTAGTAGGCAGAAATCCAACAAAGAATGAGAGAGCACTAAAAGGAGACCTAACGCCACTGAGTGAGCTTTTGATGTGATGAAGCGACTACCAGATAACATGGCAGTAGAGCAGAGTGCTGCAGCGTCAACAACATCGCTACTGGTAGGATTAGGAGTCAGCCAAGGCTTTAAGAGCCAATAAAAAATTCTTGGGTGAGAGATCAACCAAAAGAGCGGTGTCCATCATATTCATTAACAAAATATGAAGTGAAGATCTCTACAAAGTCTTGGCAGGCAACTCGAGCCTACAGAAAGATGCGCTAGCAATGAACTTTGAAGAAGCTATTAGGATGGACGACCAACTCAAGGAGAGAGCTCCAAGAGCTTGAATCAAGAAGAGTCCAATGCTAGGAATTCTAAGAGAGCTTCAACGCCAAGCGAGAGATTAGGCCCAAGTGCTCAGGATAAAGGAAAGGGCATTGATTTAGGACAAGACCTAGTAGAGATGAAGATGGACATAGCCAAATTGTAGGAGATGATGAGACCAACATGCCCTCATGTCCAATGCGCGTATTCTGGTGGAAACCACCTACCAACTGAGTGTCAGGACCCTAGGTCACAACCTTGTGCTAATTGCGATAAATTTGACCATGATACCATGCATTGTCGATTACCTCGAAGACTTTCATACTCGTAGCCTTATGGTCAAAAACCCTACCTTGCGAATAGGCCACTGAACTTCTTTGGGAAGGGGAGCCCCATTGGCCCTCCCAACACCTAATGACACTAAGCAGACCATCCCTAGAATGAAGATAAACCCTACAACACGTATATCCCTAGACCATTTGGACCCTAGGTAACCCATCCACCGAGTGACACTCCAATCCATTATGTTGAGGAGCCAAACGACGAAGAGCCTAATGTACACCCTTACCTATCATACGACAAAGGAGGCAATGGAGTCATTATAGACTACCCACTAGTATCCATGATGGTGTTAGGTAGAGGGAGAGGTAGAGGCCTAGAAGGATAGGATCGAGAGCCAATGGACTTGTGATCACCCAGGACATTTTACTTTGCACTGCCTCGAGAGGGAGCAAACAAATAGAGACAAGGCTGACCTAAGATGTACTCAGTGTGGAATCACTACAAGATACATGCCTCATACACTGACGTTCAAAGCAACAAAAATGTTCATTAAAAAAATTATCCCATCATTGCAAAAAACATTGGTATTAGTGACACCATAGAATAGTTGCTATCATGGTCACTATTAGCGACACATATAGAGATGACACGTGATGCTAATTGTGATACTAATAGCAATGCATGTAGTAAATTTGCGACGCTAAAATCAAGGGTTATAGGGAAAAAAAATTCAGTGGTAGGGTAGCTATGTGCTTTATTTGGGCCATACAAAAGAGTTACAATAAAGTGTACAATGCTCGTCAGAATGAAGGCAAAGTATACTTGAGTCCATAAGACTGATACATAAAATAAATACAAGATCACGTAATGAAAGTGATGATACAATCGTGGCAAGATACAAAGGATGATAATAACATAGTGCATAGAAAATGCCTACATAAATCACATGACCAAAAAAGAAGAGGATGTGCACTCCACAGATCCAAAGGCGAGCTATAGATCCTTGCCAATCCGAAAGCTCGTCCAGTTGCAAAGGAGCATGAAACTGACTCTCCAAAAAAAAGAAACAACTACACATCAGTCCACCATACAATAATACATTTTAATTAAATTTAGTAACTACGGACAAGAAAGATGAGTGACTTACTAGGCCTCTGCGTCCATACAATTGGTCGATCAATGCAATGAGACTGTGTCTCTCTGCATATCAAGTCTCTAGGCTGGTGGGATCGTGGTTTGTAATGGAGTGCTGTAAAGAAAACAAAATACAACTATTAGAAACACGATTGTTAGTACAAGGGATATTGCAAAAAAAGCAAGCATAACAAAATAAAAACTTACAAAGTCCTCCAGATAAGTCCCGTGGCCGTCACTCCCAAGATGATGGATCGCTCCTACCTCTAGTCGTGCCCTCGCCGCCTCGTGCTATTGTCTCCAAAGTCTTGGAGAATTTGTGGCCTCCTCCTTGAGCCGGCGCCAGTCATGTGTGCCTAGCCACTCAGGCTTTGAGGCCCCACTCTTAAGTACCTTACGTGCATTCGATCGTCTGTGTGACATATACACACGCATGCACTCCATCATCTAGCCTGTGGAAAATGTATTTGCTACGGTGGATACCAAAAACTCCTCATGCAAGGATGCTACTATGTAGTCCTTGCTCCCCTATGGTATGTTCTTCCAATGATCCAAGATGTTGTGCCAAAAAACTTGTTGGCACAACTCTCTCATATGAACCATCACCCTCTTCCCCTCATCATTCATGATGTCGGCTCCGGTTCTATCATCTACAAGGTATCCATACCCCTCTGGGGTATGCCTAAGATGTGTCATCTCCCACCTGCGACCACTCTCCTAGGTATATCCAATAGACCCATGTACATCTTATGTACCTATGGGGGTAGTATATCTCGGAGTCGCACCCATAGGGGTGCCACCTACGGACGACTGAGCAAAAGCTGGAGTGGTTGGAATAGATGTCTCCATAGGTGTGACAAATCCCATAGGTGACGGAACTCTAGCAGAATGACGAGACAGAGTCACTGCATCAATACCTCCACAACAACCACTTGAGCCATGAAGCTATCCATAACATTCTCAATAGACCCATGGATTCATTGTACCAACTCATTTTCAATTAGTTTATTTTTTATTTTCCTTAGTCCCTTCATTACAGAAGGTCTACTCAACTTTCCTCCAAATTAAACCTTGTTATATGGATTAAATTTTAATCAAATATTACAAATGAGCATTCAATCATTTTTTATAATTTAATGATTTAAATAATAACAAAATGATTTTGCTCTTGTAAGCTTATGCTCTAATATCATGTGTTGTAACTAACCTTACCTAGGCAAGAGAAGGTGACATTTAGTAGTCGCTTGGATGCTCTTTCATTAACACTACTGTGCCAAGGGTAGCCTTTGAGTCTAGATCGTATAAAAATATTAAAGCTTCAACTTGGAGGATGTACTAAGGGTTTGTACATGTATGTGCCTCTCCTAAATGATAATCTAACATCCATCTTAGAAGGTTCAGTTTGCAACCAATCATAGATAAGAGTGGATAACTTCACACTTTGTTCATATTGAGTGTGTCTACCTTTTAAACTTCCATGGACGTTAGGACAAGTACTCAACTATACTCCATTCCCCTAAAATGGAGTTAACTTGGATTCTAAACTATTGCTTAAGTAGTCATGATCACTTAGTTCTAATCTTAAACAATCATGGCAAAAGTTATCCAACTTATCTTGTCCACCTATCCATAGGATACTGTTGTAGGGACTACCATCACTCACTTTCCACACCATGCACCCAAACATTATTTTGTTATCTAAATAATTTGTACAACCTTATTTTACACAAGGTTTCTTGCATAATCTTTAGATATAATACATCAACAATCAAACATTGGAAAACATATCCTTTTAATAAGGGTTCCATTCCTTTATTATGATCCTTGCAAGTATGCCAACTTCTACAAAGCCATTCTATCATAGTCCCTACAATGACTATTAGCCCTTAAGGTTGTTCCAACTCTTGTCTAGAATTTGAGATTATTGATCCCTCTCCAAGATATAGCGATCACAAAGTCCTACATCCCTATCAAACACCACTAAGAGATTTATTGGCTGAAAGATCATCTAAGCTATGATTTGCATAAGGTAATGAAGAATTAATGTGTTTAGCCTTTTTCACCACTTCGCTCTTATCCTTGGGTACCAAGTATTGGGTTCTCTCATTTATTTTGGTATTCCTATTGGACATTGGGGTAATTGTTTATGGCTCAGCTAATCTTGTGGATCCATATGCCCGTACCTATACTTAAATCTTCTAATTCATTTAAAGCACAATCATAAAGCAAACATATCAACACATTGCAAACAATCCTTTCTAAAAAATCATAACTTAATAATAAGAAACTTAATAATACAACGATGCTACAAAAAACCTCAAATCATTTGATTGATAATGGAAAGTTGGTTAGTCCACTGTTATTGGTTCCCAAAGTGGAGATGATTGCAATCTCATAGGCACTAGCATTACCTTCATTACATATAGGGTCCTTGTCTAGAATTGTTCTTCTCTTAGGCATTAAAAGGGCTTATGATATCACTTCTGCAATAGCCTCCAATAGAGTTAATGGATGGAATGAGAAGTTGATCAAGAAGGGGTAGAGATTATGTTTTTACATGTGCAATTTAACAACATTTTTTGTTTGTCTTTTTTATCATCACTTTTCTGATTGTCACCTTAGATAAAACAAAAGACATTGCCTAAAGCTAGAAATGACACAAGGTAAACAAAGAAAAAAATAACATAGCTACTTGCATGCTGCTATGTCCTCTTGCCTATAGTGATTTCATCTTCATTAGGATTAGACAATAATCTTGAGTTGTATATTGAATTGTCACTGTAGTATGCATGTCATCTTGTGAGTATTAGCCATTGATGTCAAAGAGGAACAATTGACAACCCAACCAATGCATAGCCAAGCATGATAGCAATAATGCAAGGAAGGAAGAGAAAAAAAGCATGCAAAGAAAGAATGCAAGGAGGGAGGACAAAAGCATGAGGAGGCCTCATCACTGTGAGAGAGTGAGAGAAAAGACACTCAAGGGAGGAATCTCAATATAGATGGGAGGGAGAGGAAGACAAGTACGCCTCTTCACCATTCAATTCAATGTAATCTAATTCTAATTGATTCATTCACCATCAACTCCACCTACCACATCAACAAAAGGCAAGGGCTATCAATCATCGCATGGAACCACTTTACTTGATTGCAACCTCATAAAGCCTCAAAACCTTAGCTATATTGAGTTAATTCTCTCTCTATGCATCATGTGGCCTACTCAAATTACAATCTCAGCTCGACTTTTGGTACTTAATGGTGATAAGAAACTCATGAAAAAAGGTGTGTTAGAAGAAAGAAATGGGGAAATTTGATGCATTTTGAGAATGGTATCACAACATTCTAGTAGAAGGTGCACCAAAAAGACCCAAAACATGATAAATGTAGATGATTAAACTCCCCAAGATAGATTCTCAATACTAAAGTGACACACATAGTTTAGGTAAGAAAATTCTAAGTCTAAGAATAGTATTTTGGGTAGGTGGAGTTAAGTGCTTGTGTTTTGAGAAGACTCTTTAATAGTATTAAAAAAGTATAGCTTAAAAGGACATGGAATACAATGAACAATAACATCTAAGAATATGCAAAAGATAATCTACCATATATAGGTTTAATACAATGTGAAAATTTTCCATTGTAATAATGAAGTAAGCTATTTTATATATATATATATATATATATATATATATATATATATATATATATATATATGAATATTTCCATCATAGTATTTCTATATGAACTAACTTGAACCAATAATTTCTACCATAAATATCATTAATGTGTAATCAAAAGACATAGTAATTTATTGAAATTTTTGAATCCAAAAATTCCATTGTTCTCATCTTTTTTATGCATTATGGTATTAGCTCTCAAATTTTAATCACTACCTCCATGAGTATATGTATGCATTTCGGTGTATATGCATGCATACACAAATGAATTTTCTCATGCATGTAAACATATGATTAAACATACTTTACATGCATACAAGCATGCAACATATAGTTATATATAAGTGCCTCACATGCATCCATGTATGGTTATATAAAGCTAAAGAGAAATTTACAACCTGTAGATAGATGTGCATGGTTGTACACACACACAACATTCAATGCATTTTCATGACTATACACTTTCCTCATTGAAAATATAATGATGTAGATTAATGTATGCACTAGACATCATACAAAAAGAAATTCGCTATATAGTAGCAACACTCCACCACTCACATTCACATGCACACGAATATCTTTATCCATTTTCTTGGTCAAACCAATAAATTAACAATGTATCCTATTCAAGAAGATTCATAGGATATTAATATAAGTATTGCCAACATAGGTCCATTTTAGACTTTTTGCACATGGACGTATTTGACCCTAGGAAAATAGGGTGTCATTGCTTCAAATCTAGCTATATAATATATACTAACTCTTAGTCACAAAAGAAATCAAACTAGGTAATTTTGCGCTTTGATTTCATGCATCATGGTCGATAGAAATTCCTTCTTATTGTCAATTATTTGTGCTTCTAGTGCATGCCACATTGACAATACAATATTTTATTCCAATTTTTTTTTAATGGATGAAAATACAAAACTAATATAAGTTAGGAGAGTTGTATTATTTATTCTCTTATTAGAGCTCATTTCAAAATACATCCCAAAATATACCTTGTCTATTTGATGCCTAACTAGTCTCAATTTAAAGAGTTAGACTCATTCCATTATCTTCTTGCTTCTTAAATGACTAGTCTAGAATTATTACGAGTCCTCCTTTACTATAACAATCATGGAGGTAGGCCCATGTGATTGCATCACCTTGTTTTCTCTCTATTTGGATCTATCCCCCCTCTCAAAAGATATTTTCCAATACCTCTCTATTACTCTTGCTTAGTATTATTTGATCTCTCACTCTTCCTCTCTTTCCCTCTTACTATTCCCTCTTCCCCTATCCCTCTCTCTTACTCTATCCTTCTCATACTCCTCTTTTTCTAGCATCTCTCGCCTCTCCATACTATCTGCCTCTCACTCCCTCATTCTCTCACACCCTCTCTCTCTCTCTCTCTCTCTCTCTCTCTCTCTCTCTCTCTCTCTCTCTCTCTCTCTCTCTCTCTCTCTCTCTCTCTCTCTCTCTCTCTCTCTCTCTCTCTCTCTCTCTCTCTCTCTCTCTACACACACACACACACACACACAAAACTAGTAGAAGAACATCCTCATGAGCATCAGATGCACAAAACTAGTAGAAGAACATCCTCACGAGCATCAGATGATTAAATGACTTGGGGGGTTTGGGGGGAAGGTTCATACATGAGGGGGGTTTAATTAATAATACTTGGAGGTTTATTTCAATATAGTTCTTATAGCTTTTTAAAGGAACATGACTACTAATGATTGGTTATGGGTAAACATGTCACCATTATAAATAGGGTGGTAAAGTAGCATCATTAATTGGAGGAGAGGGGAGGTTTATAGTTAAGAAGAGAGGGGGGTTTTACAGGATACATAATCCATTGTGAGGAAGGGGAAGGGGGAAACTTAGTTGGGCTACTATGATGCATTTTGACGAGGAGAGGAGCCATTGTCCTAGGCTATCACATTGCATAATCATTCCCATAATCTTCCATCATCATGTCATCTCCTATAAGCTCATTTCCCTTAGCTATAACTCCATGTATATGTATATATTTACGAAATAATTTTTTTTAAATCTAAGGCCTTTAGAATGGAGGTGCACACTTTCATAAGAGTCAAGAACATTACATCTTAGCTAAAGCATATGTGAAAGTAACATTAACCATAATGCAACAAGAAGTGCTAGATATCCTAGTTCTTCTAGCACTTTATCCAAAAATTCCCAAGAGAAGCAATCATACTCCTCAAAATCCATGTTCACAAGGACATAGTTCTTCTTTTATGATAGAGCATAGTTAATCACTATGACAATGTTGAGAATTTGGTCATGTAAATATGGCCTAGACTTTGGATGTAGGCCACAAAGAGGTTGAAAAATGACTTAGCATTTGTCAAATCTATTTATATGGTTGATTTTTGTAATTAAAAATAGTGAAAAACAACTTGAGAAGCAATATTTTTTCAAATTCTCTCCTTAAAATGTACTAAAGATAATGTTTAGAAAACTTGTAGCCTATCTTCAAGTTTGTTGAGCACTTTTTGGGCATATTTAACACTTTTCTTTAGGTACATGTACATTGAAACAATATATTATCTTTAGCTTTATAGATTAGCCCTTGTGAATTTTCACCTAATGCATGGTGTTTGTGGAATATTTCAAAACCCTTTCAAAAACAACTATAATAAATAAGATCCAAGGCAAGGGCACTTGAGAGTAAGGGCAAATAATGAAATTAAATTATGTAGATATGATGAGTATCACACTTGTCTTATGTGATATAATGAAAATCTTTCTATAACTAGTTCAAAATGGAATGTTAAAAACCATGAACTCCAATGAAGAGCCCAATATTGATGATTTTTTTCTCCTAGTATGGTCCAAGAAGAGCTTACCATATTTTCCTTTTCTCTAATATGGAATTGGAAAGAAAGATGCACTTGGAAGCCCTAAGGTACTACACCACCATTTGATAAAGTAAATATTTGTGTTTAAGAAGTTATCATCATATTGGGCTTAACAAGTTCTCCATGATAACGAGTTTCTAGTTGACATATTCATTTTGTATCATGTTGGAATAGTGTGCATGTGCATTCTTTAAATCCACTATGCAAGGCCAAATATTTGGCAATATCTTCTACAAACCATTACTATAAAAGTTATGAGTGAGGAGGCCTAAACACCTTAAGACTAGCATAGGCATCCATGAAGAAGGATCATGCAAGTAAGGTAAAAGAGACCCTCTCTTATCAATTTTACACAACTAGGATGTGGCTCGTTCTTTCTATTATAACCCAAGTACCTCTCTAATCTAGTGAACATGCAAAGCATAAAGAAGAACAAGTATGGATCAATCTGACTAACCATCACCAAGGACAAAGGGAAACGCATCTAGCAATCATGCAATATGTACCTCTATCTTCATGTTTCATATCATCAAGAGGTATGCCCCATAACAACAATACCAAACTCTAGCAAGATTATGATAGTAGTAAACCAACTAGAAAATTTTGGCACTATGTGCCCACCCCCACATTTTGCATGAACATCACATTCTTCTTTTAATGATATTGGCTACTATAAAAAAGTAATAGCTTTAGGTGGATTCGAAAGGGTGTCAATGTGTCGAGACCATTCGGACATTTTTGTCTCCAATGAGATGGTAGAAAAGGTTGTCACAGGCTTTATTATTGTGTTTCAAATATGAATTCTCCTTAAAAAGATGATCACTTTGGCATGTTGGTACCCATAGAAGTGATTGATAAACACACATGAGAAATTGTTCACTTTTGGCACATTGACAAAGATAGGTTGATAAATTATTCACTTGCAATATAGTATTTGAAACGATGCATCTAAGATTCTCCAAATAGGATGTGACACTGTAAACATGGAGCATGTAAAAGTGTGTGCAATAGTATTAGATTCCCTTTACCATAGTGCTTGGAAAAAAGTGACTCCTTTAGTAACTATTTTCACTTTTAACTTTAGTAATGACACATGTAGATGTGAATTATATAGCAAACCTTTATTAGGTGTGTGGTTTTTGTAGGCACACATGCCCAAATATCCATGCTATTTGGTGAGCAACTAGTGAGGTAAAATTTTGAAATCTTTCTACATATATAGATAGATACATAGACTTGCATGTTTACATAGGAAAAATACACATAGACATGTACAAACATACTTACATAAATGCATGCATGTGCACACATGTGCACATATCCATGCACATAGACACACAGACACACTTGCATACATAGGTAGACATATATAAATATGCACATATATACTTATGTATACACATATGCATGCATGTGCATGTGTGTGTACTATAACACACACACACACTCACTCACTCACTCTCTCACTCTCTCTCACACACTTGTGAATGCATATCTATGTGTATATGTACATGCATACATACATATAAACATATGCATACACACATACATACATATATGCATCCAACATACATACATACATACTTGCAACAACTAGGCAAACATACTACACATAGATTTACATACAAACATATATCAACATCTATCCACCTAGATATAGATGCATACATATATAGAACATGCATATTTACACCATATGCCGAATGGAAGGGAGAAATCACAGGTATAGATCATTTATGCTATCCATTACTGAGAAAGAACCAGCTTGCCACAAAAGCTTAAGTTCTTATCAATCTTAAGTATCACAATAGGATGGTGTGGTTTTGGAAAAAAAAGAAAGTGTTCTTGCACCTAGGTTGTACAATTCAAAGTACGAGATTTGTATAACATAATAAATGTGGGATTGACATACAATAGCCTCTAAAAATATGGGATATAATATTGGGATACATCATCAAATATGTGGATTATTATATTAGATTAAACCATTGACAAGTACAAATTATTACTTTCTATGCAATATTATTTCATACAAAATAGTTCTCTCATACAAAATATTCTTTTGCATGAAAGGAAGATTCTCTGGATTACACATTGGTATACTAATCTTTGAGTTGAGAGATTGCAAGGACAAAGACTAAATAGAATTAAAAACAACTAAGTTAAAGAATCATTAAATTAATTATATTTAGGCTACAACAATTATCTTGATTAAATACATGCTTACTTTTATAGATTATTAACTTTAAATTTTAAAATTTTAAATGAACATGTGATTTTAAATTTTAAAAATTGTAAAAAATTATGAAGTTAGAAAAGAAGAATGGATGGAAAGTTGACTTAAAGCATTTTAATAACTCTATTTGAATTTATTCTTCAAATAGACTTGTTTAGGATGGAATGAACTTTGGCACCTCTACTTGATGCATTTATTTTTAAAGTACAAGTGCATGATTTACCAAGTGTGGGAGAAACTTTTTCACTTCTTCACGTTTTCACTTCTTTCGCATGCTTACAATTATTAATTTTTTTCATAGTGATATTAAGACCTTGTCTTATTTAAAAAATAAAGACACCAAACGAAAAAAATTCTAATATTAAAATATGGTGCACAAAGCATACAACAATTAACTTCTAATCTAGAATGTATTTAGTAATTTCTAACTTAAAGATACAAAATAATAAAAAGAAATTGCAAAATACAAAGTAGATATATGATTGAGGAATTAACTTGTACTCCACAACATATTTGAATCATATACTTTATGACACATAAATGTAAAGAGTATATTGTGATGTGCAAACTTCAAAGTAGAAAATTTAGTTATTAACAAGTAACCTACTATACATATAAATTTTAATGGTTGATGCAATTCATATGCAATGTTTTTACAAACTTACGATTACAAAAATGTTTCTTACAAAAAGTGTCTAATACCAAGAAGTCTTTACTTGTTAGTATTGGAGGGTCCAACGTCAATAGCATTTGAGAGCCCAATGTTGTTGTTAGTGGGCTCTTGAGGGAAATCCTATGTTAGCTCATCAAGGAACTCTTCAATTGACTCCCACTTATTATTATTATTATAAATTCACCTTGACTAGCCCCAAGCTCTTCTAGCAATTGAACAATAGCTTACCGTGCCTTGTCTCTTTCTTTATGAACATCAATAGCTACTTATTTGACGTCTTCAATAAGCTCTCTAACTGGCGATATCTCATGTTGGAAGGCCTTATACTCTTGTATCATTGTGATTGGTAGAGAATGCATGGGTCCTCAATTTTCCCTTTGTGTAAGAGCTCTCACCTTTGCACCCCTAAGCCAATGCCTACATTGAATGCTTATTTGTCCATTTGAGTTTCAAATCTCATCCATAGACATTTGTTGGGCCTCTTATATAGGTACCTACCTATTATTTGCAAAGCATGGCCATCTCAATCTCAACAAACTATATGACTCCACTATGTTGATATTGTGATTTGGAAATTCAACCATCACTCTAACAAAGCATCAAATATTTTGGTTAGAATAGTTTATTGAAACTACTATTACGTGAACAAATTTTGATTCAAGACCATTCCATAATTTAACTTGATTCAAAGTCATGATTAAAATAACTAATACACATTGATATAATTGAATCTTGTATCAAGATAACTACAATAACGTATGAGAGTGGATATTTTCATTGTATTTTGATCCTTGATCTACAAATTAGCCAATGCTCAGATGACTTTGAGACTCTTCTCTATTCATACCAAGGTTGCAAATTCTCTCTAACTACTATATAGAAGTTTTCTCCTAAGGAGTTGTATATGGCTTGCCTAATTATAAAAGCCTAGTTACATAGGATACATATTTCACATGCCATATTATTTTGCCATGCCCCGATTGATGACTCCAATGAACATCCTCCTTTTGATGTTTTGTTAAAGTGAAATCAATGTTCTTAGTTTAAATCATTATGAAGATTTTTCTTCTTATGCAAGAAGCTCATTGTAGTTATAAACCCACATAAAGGATAGGGAATTCTCTTGGTCACAAACCCACACCATAATCATAGGGCTATCAAGGAGAGACCTGAGAGATGAGAGAAAGAAGAATAGAGGAGAGAGAAAGGAGTGATGAGGAGAGACAAAGACTAGAAAGTTAGGAAAGAAGAGAGAGAGGTCATAGAAGCTATGAACAAGAAGGTGAGGTAAGAGACAACAATGTTCAAAAGATGTGAAAATTTACACATCTACCACTTTTATACTTATGTCAATGTGACAAAGTATTATTAATAATTCTAGACTCAACATATCTCCTTCCCAACTTCTTACAATCCATCCCATCCCAAAGGTTTTTGTTCACAAAAACAAACTTATAAGAGTTGGAAAGGAAAGATGAAATAGAGTACTACTCTGTTTTCAACTAAATAAAATATGAAACTGAATGTAAGATTGAAGATATATGGACTAAAATGAAGACATGAAGGTAAGCCTCATACATGATCTTAATATCTTCAAAATATTTTGAGCATTTAAGTCTTCAAGAAATAGACTCAAAATTAAGAGGATAGCTTGCTATAAAAACAGGTCCTGTTGAACAAAATCTACCATAACTTCTGGTAGAAGTATCCAAATGAAGTATGCCACATGCCAAAATGTAGCTTTTGAAGAGTATTTGACGTATGTAGGTAGCATATTTTTGAATATTTGACAACATAGAAACTATTCTGAAACAGACTGTTGTCAGGATCCTCTCTACACTATAACTAGCTCAACTATAATTATTATGCTTCAATCATGGTAAACCTCACCATCTAATCAAATATTCAATGATAGAATAAGAGCAAAGCTTCTTCTCATACTGACCTATGATAGCCTTAGGGATGTATTGAATACGGCCTTCTTCATCTATAGGCAACAACTCATCAACTATATCCACAAGAGCACCATAGAAGGGCTTGAGCTGACTAATATGGAATATATTGTGAATCTTAGTGGAAGCGGGTAGTTCTAATCCATATGCCAAGTCTCCAATGCACTTAAGGATCATCTAGGGTCCATAAAAGTTTTGAGCAAGCTTGTTATATTACTGGATTCATCCTTCAAGGTGGTAGAGTAACAAGACTTGGGTATTTTCAATAAAACTAATTCTCCTTCTTGGAACTCTAAATGTCACCTCTTCTCATCTGCATATATGTTCATCTGAACTTGGGCCTTTCTAAGATTCATCTTACACTATTGAAGAAGGGTCTACATTCTTTCCAATTCTTCTTTCCCATGAGGTTTGATTTACTCATTGAAAATGACTATGCATAAGGGCACCTTACAACCATACATAGCCTCAAAAGGTGAAACTTCAATACTAGCACGAGTGGAGCTATTGTAGGCAAACTTAGCCAAAGGCAACCAAGAATCCCATGCATCATATTGATAGAAATGGAAAAGATAAGTTCCCAACCATTTATTTACCCTTTTTGTTAGGCCATTAGTCCTCATGGATGATAAGTTGTAGAAGGCACCAATTTAGTGCCCATGGAGCTGAATATTGCATGCTAAAAGTTACTCATAAACTTTGAGTCTCTGTCATGAATAATCACCTATGGCAATCCCTATAATCTAAAAATATACTCCATAAATTGACTAGCCACTTGTGAAGTAGTGAATTGGGTCTTGGTTGGAATGAAATGGGTTGTCTTAGTGAGTCTATCCACCACCACATATATACTATTCCATCCCTTTTTGGTAGTAGACAATCCAATAATGAGTTCGATGGTAATGTGCATCCATTTGCCCATAGGAATAGGTAATGGTTGCAATAAACCACTTGCCTTATGAATGTTGTCCTTATTCTGTTGTGGCAAGGCATGCACATCATGACAAAATCTTTAACATCTTTCCACAATCCTTTCCAATAAAAGCTCATGTTGATCTTATCATAGGTTTTAAAAACTCTAGGGTGTCTAGATAAAGATGAAGAATGCAACTCCTCCATAATTTTTCATGTAAAAGAAGAAGTAGAAGGAATAGAAATCTTACCATTTAGCCATATTAGGCCATTTTTAAGCTGATAATGTGAGTTTTTCTCCATGAGACCTTGCTATAATTTCTAAAAAACATGGTTGAGCTATTCATCCAAAAGATAGGCTTCCTATAATTCTTGAATCCAATCACTATGTAGCTTAGTCATGGATGAAACTTTACATGCCCACATACGAGAAAGAGAATCGGCCACTACATTTTCTTTTCCCCTCGTGTGAGTGATGCCAAAATCATAATTTTCTAGTGTAGCTATCCACCTATCCTTCTTAGGAGTAAGATTGGACTAAGTGAGGGAATACTTTAGAACCCTATGACCACTTTGAACTCTATACCAGCTGCCATACAAGTAATGGTACCACTTCTTTATCACATGTAAGATAGCCAACTATCGAGATAAAAAATGGGCATGATATTGGATCTAGGGCTCTAGCCAGGGCCTCCTATACTCACCCGAACAACCCCATGGTCTCGTGGCTAGGAGCATATAGACATTATGAAATAATTTCTTGAAAGAAGGCATTTGTAGATGCAATCTCTAGATTGTAGTCCAATGTGATGCTCTTCCTCGCTCCAAGTAAAAGAAGTACCCAAACAAATAGATGGTTAGTACCTCGTAACATAAATGAAGGAGCATCCCCCAGCTTATTTCCATGGTTCCACTATGGCTCTCCTACACCCCAGGGATTAGCCCCCCTGGATGCATCATCTCAATATATAACACCTATGCACAAAGTCACCTCTACATGATAGTCATTCCAAGAGATAGTATATTCCTCACCAAATTAGTCCCCCAAGGAAATGATTATACTAGATCTATAGCATAGGGAACCTCACACTCATTGTGGGTCCATAGTTTGAAATCAATAGCTATGCATCTGGAAGATAGTTCTCTTTATACCATGTTAGTGCAATGCAATGCAAAGTGGATGACTTTGAGTACACAAATATTTTACTTAAATGAAATCAGCATTATGAATGTGCTTAATCATTATTTTCATGATTTTCTTTCATTAATGACTTTGTTGTGCGATGATAAGGTAGTGCCGGACTACTCCGTGGTGCCACGTACCTCTTAATACTTGAAATAAGAGCGAAGCCTATATGAAAAGTGCAACAAGTAAATCAAAATTTAAACCATATTCAGCACATGAAGTCTCCTCTCTCCCTACCATTTAGAGTTTTGCTTGCGATGGGTAGGTTAAGAGGTGTTTCCATATATGTTTCTTTATAATAAAAGTGATAAATACACACTAAAACATACATATGGGGATAAACCACGAGGAAAACCCTCATGCTTTACCTCCATTATACTTGAAAAAATATATAATTAAATTTTTATAATTTTTTGAATACAAAAACTATGTTTTCTACTTTCTTTCTCCCAAAATTGTATTTTGGATATTTTTTATTATTTTATTTATGTAAAATTATTTTTTAATTTTCTAGATTCAAGAAATTATTTTACACTCCAATCCATCTTTACATTTAATTATGTCCCATATGAACATGATTTGATCTCTCAAAACTAAGAAAAACATCATTTTTTCACTTAAAACAGGTATTTTGAGGTTTCAAAATGTTATACCTTACATGCATGGACACGGGTTCTATATTTTATGATTCACAACCCTTGAACACATCACAACTAAAATTCAAATAACTTTTCATCACATATGAACAATATTTGCACCATAAAATGTTAAAAAGAATCCAAATTTCCATTTAAAAAAAGTCTTACCATCATTTTTCATGTTTTGGATCTCAAATTTTGATTTTATTGATAGCATAACCGAACCCCGGGTTGGTCTCCAAACAACACTAATAATCAGTGTTGAGTATCGGCATGGTCCCACATCAATCGAGTTCAAGCTGGACAAACAATCTCCATCTTGAACTTCTCTAAATAATTTCCGCATGAACTGCCCTCAAGAGGGGACAGAGAGACTGATTTTGCATCTCCCTCGTTAGTGCATCATTTTAAAGCTGAGATTAGTGATTGGATGTGAAAAACTCGAAGAAGAGGAGGTTGATGAGATCAGATCATATGCTTATTTGTTGGCTCTCTACCTCCCTCTCCATTTTTCATATTGACGTCATGCAGTCATGGCATTTTTTTTTCTACCATCTTTTAGAAAGCATCCCTCCCTCCGCCTTCATACAAAAATTTGGGGCCTTAGGCTCTCAAGAGTCAAAAAAAATTTTGCATGACCATCTTGAAATCATACATTGTTACTTGGAACTTGTTCCACTTGATTCCAGCACACCAGAAAAATTTACTAAAAATTCAAGACTTCTATGAGGTTCATCTTTAGAAGCACTTTTAAATACTACCTCCCATGGCCACTTAAAATCATCAAATATGTATTTGTCACTTCTAATGAGCTTCAATTTTTACCTCAAATTAACAAAATTTGACACATTTTTGACTTTTTGATGGGCTTAGAAACCCACTCTGATTGTGGCGACCATGAGATATGACAACTTAGCTTATCAAATCCACAAACTAACCTTCACATTCAAAAGCCATAAAGAGTATCAAGCTGTTTTAAAGAAAATACAGAACAAAACAAAAACATATCTCTCACCCTACTCCCCGACCAAATCAAGGTATGAAGATTCACAAGGGATAGGTTAAGCATAGTCTAATAAGAAGTCAAAAGTCAGTTGTAACCAACTACTCCAATATAGACTAGCTAAAAAGAACTATCAAATAAGTCATCCTAAGTGGTGGTTTGACTTGTTGTGTATCGATGGACCTAGGACAATTGGACCAAGAACTCCTACTAGGTAGGCAAAGCCTCCTATAGCTTGGTCATTTATTTTTAGATACTCGCCATTTATCACTTTTTTAGACTTCAAAACTTGATATTCAGGCATGTAGAAAGGAGGGAGCTGTATGATGACCCAAGGAGAACAAGGCATCAATCTCAGGTCATGTCTCGGCACCCAAGATCCTATCTGGGCACCCAAGAACCTACCAAGCTCTCACAAAGACGACACTAAATCCTTTTTCTTTCACTTACTTTTATTTTTGCTCCAACTATCCATATGTTTTTCTTTCCAGCTAAATGCCACCCCTAGGAAGGCAAGGCACATCCTTAGAAACCTACCAAGACTTTGCAAGGCAATGATCATCTACTCTTGGAATTATTTATATATTTATTTTCTTATTGTAGGGGTTAGAACCCCTTTTTCCAAGTCACATTGCCCGGGCTATATAAGGTATAAGAGTCCTAGATTAGGGCAACCAATTATTATCAAGAACATACTCTTCACCTTCCATGGCTTCCTCCTTCCTTCTCTCCTTTTTTTTGTATTTCTCTCTCCTCTTCTTATCTTCTTTTCTCTTCTTCTTGCTCTCTTTCTCTCTCTTTATCTCTTCTCCTCTCTGCTCTCACATTCATTCATTACAAGTTCTTTTCTCTTCTTCTTGCTCTCTTTCTCTCTCTTTAGCTCTTCTCCTCTCTTCTAATCTTCTTTTCTCTTCTTCTTGCTCTCTTTCTCTCTCTTCAGCTCTTCTCCTCTCTACTCTCAGATTCATTCATTACAAGTAGTATCAGAGCTTCAATATTTGGTCCTTTTCTTCTTTCTCATTTCTTCCTTTTCAAATCCCCAAAACCCTAGTTACTTAGCTTATAGGTACAAGTACAGCATGAAGGACTACAATTAACCTTAGCTTTTTGGGAGCAAGCAGGAGCTGTGGATGGAGACTCAAACATATCTGGAGGTAAAATGGTTAAAATAACATGTCGTTACTTATTTTCATGCAAATTTTAGGGATTTGAGACCAAGTTTAGAGTTCCAGGAGTTGGAAGAGGACAAAACCCTAGTTACTTTTTGCTCCAACTGTCCTTCTCTCTCTTCTCTTGCAAGTTTAGAGTTCTAGGAGTTGGAAGAGGGCAAAACCCTAGTTACTTTTTGCTCCAACCCTCCTTCTCTCTTCTCCTGCAAGTTGCCATGGCTACCTACCCCAAAAACCTCCAAGTTCTGGCTTGAGGTTTCTCCCTAGCATCAACCACCCTTGCAATTTTCAATGCATTTTGCATTGGCTGCTCTTCCTGCTCTAGACCTCCTACCCTTCCCCTCCTACTTCCCCTTGGTACTCCTACCATTCATGGGTACTGACTCAACACTCCTCTCTATTCCTTCTTAATACTCTTGGTCCTGGGAATCAACCTCCAAGATGGAGAGTAGCTGGACAGTTTGGGCAGCCATGGATTCTTCAACCGAAGCCATCTCAGACAATTGGAACTCAACCCAATCCCTCCCTATCTTTGAGAGCTCAATCCCCACAAGCCCTTTAACCCCTAAATGACCTCTCTTACCTGGATTGAAGACAAGGAGCTCAGCATGCAAAGAACTCTTGTGGGCAACCATGAAAGCTTCACTTGAAGCTTTCCTTCTTTGAATCCCAAGCTTGGGAGCAAGCATGGGAGCCCTCATCATCATTAGAAGCATTCAAATACTAAAACCTTCATCCATGGGAGTGCTCCAACAAATAGGTCTTACTTGATGGAGAAAATGAGCATCATGGCTCAACCATCTTCTCCAAGCACTAAAAAGGTATGACCATTTGATCTTAATCTCTCATGTTTATCCACTTGCTGAGCTTAATACCTTTCTTGGAGAGATTAAATATTTCATAAGCTTAGTAGCTCCATCCCTCTTGTATGCATACATCATATCTAGTCCTAAAATTCATTGTATTGGCTGACATTAACCCCCATCTTGTCTTGTGACTTTGGATAAGCCTCAAAGTGAGTAATAGCCATTGTAATTGGGTTAGTAGCAACAAGTGAGTCACTTGACTACCAAGGTAACCCCTACCTTGTTCATCCCTCACATCTCATGAAAAGGCCCAATGTCTCCTTTCCAATGTATCTCATGCTGATTGCTTAATAAAAATATCTACCATATATACTTCGGCTGAGGAAAAAGGCCGATGCTAGGTGAGGTGGTAAGACAAAAAAGAGAGGTGACCCTCCCTTACCACTTAAGACCCTAAAGGGGTGCACTCGGCCGAGGGGAGCTTTGCCCACTTCCCGTGATCCCAAACCTGCTATCGTAGCACATAGGGTTGAAGGTCACTAAAGGGGTTTGGCAAGAAAACTAAACAAGATAGATAGAGATGTGTCTTCAAGAGATAAGTAGATTACCATAAATGTTTAAAGGTTCAAGAGGTACTTCACGGTCAATCACAGGTGTTTATGAGAGAAGAATGTATGGGGGTTCAAGAGCTTAGACTCTGGAGATGGTAGAGATAAGAGAAGGGTTGAAGGTTTCAAGCCAAGTTCTTGAAGATGTTAATAGAGCTTCCAACTGCATATTCTTAGCAAAGATCATAAGAGTATTATCTCATAAGTTCTAATTCAAACCAAGCTTGTTTTCTTGATTGTAAGAGCAATCACAAATTATAAAATCAAGTACAATATGATGTCATGTATCATAAATAACTCTGCATCTCATCATTCATCCATGATGCCATAGCATGAATCAACTTTGCATGATTACATTCAATGTAGACTGCTAGGGACAAAAGCTTATGAGTCAATTACAAGACTTGTTGGGCAAAGAAACTTGCTTCACGAGAGCTTCAAATTGAGTTCCTAATAAGGACAAGTTACCACAGCCAAGAAATAAGAGAAAAAGCTCCTCTTAATTCAACTCAAATCATCTATGAATGATCTACAAACATTGCCCTGCCATAGGGGCACATAATACTTGCATATTTTGACAAGATATCTTCTGTAGAGTAAGAAATGAATTAAAAGAACACACTATTGTAGCTAGTTCTCTGAATATGGCTAAAGATATCAGCCCCAAAACTGTTTGTAGATTTTTACTTGAAGAAGTATTTTGCAGGTATGGCTGTGTTGCCAAAGTAATTGATGATAGAAGAGAATTGGATGTTGATGAGGCTCGCTATTTCTTTTGTCAATCGGGAATCAAGCTATCTCTTACATTAGCATACAACCCTGAAGGCAATGCTAAGAGAAAAAGAGGCCATCAACCAATTCTTAAGGCTTTAGCAAAATCTTGCAAGGAAAGATGAGGGAATGGCCTAGAATTCTACCATTCACATTATGGGCTGATAGAACTACCCATAGTGCAATAACAAGTTATATGCCGGCTGAACTAATATATGGACACCCACGATTATGCCTATTTAAGAGTCCATTGTCACATGGAGTATCTTACCATGGGATGAAGGCATGAATAGAGAAGAGTTGTTGACTCTGCGCATAAGGCAACTTGAAAGAAGGCCAGAAGATGTCAAGATAGCCATTGAAAGGCTGAAAACAGCAAGATTAAAGAATAAGAAGAGGTTTGACAAGCATCATCGACTTCGTCCAAGAGTTATTCAAGAGAATGATTGGGTACTTGTCTATGATAGTAGCCTGGACAATCAATATAGTGCTCATAGAAAGTTAGCCAAGCGATGGTTTGGACCATATGTTGTAAAAGTAATACATAATAATGCTACTTAATCTTTGGCTGAAATGGATGGGACCATGATAAAAATACCAATAGCCGGGAAACAAATCAAGCTCTTCAAACGAAGAGAATCTTCAACTTATGAGCTTGATGACTTAGATATGAGCCCTCTACTTGAAGACAAGCAAGAAGAAAAAGACTTAGAGGATGAAGATGAAGATATATCAGAAGAAGACCCTCCTTAACCTATAATCTTATGAAATGGCACATGTCGGAGGATGTGCAAGTTAGGAGGTGGTGAATGTCAAAGAGTTTATTGTTCATAATATAAATCATGGGATTCTTATGAACAGAGAAGAACTTCACTGGGAGTTATATGAGTAATTTGCATACAAAATTTAGTCATTGTTACCCAATAACCAACTTAGTTACATAATTTCTTTTGTATTTAGCATATAATTTTCAATTGTACCATGTATATTGATGAAAAATAAGTCTATGGGAACCTACAACTTGGTCAGCTGGAAGTAATTGACAGTCTGTAGGATAAATCACATTGATTCAAGTGCAAAAATATGGTTAGAACTCAAGAAAAATGCCAAAAGTCCACTAGGTTCACAGGGGACCTAAAGTAATGACTAATGTGACCAGCAAGTGACTTGAGTAGGTCAAAAAGTGACTTGGGCCTGAGCAGGATGCAGCCCGCATTTTTCAGCGCAAAATGCGGGCCTGCACAGCCTGACTACAAACTGGAGAGAGCTGAAGCCATGGTGCATGCTTTGAAGCATGCAAACTAGAGATTAACATGAGCTGAAGATGAAGATGCAAACAAGGTGAGAGCTCCACTTATCCGTCCATTTGGTTTGACGAAAATGCATAGTATGACAGTCTATAAAAGGGGGAAATCTGAGAGAAAAATATTCAGCCTGCTCTTATCCACGTCTTCTCTCATTTTTTCTACCTTATTCATGGTCTCGTGAAGTCCCCCCGACGTGTACCCAAGTACTTGAGTGACTTTGGGGCAAGCAAAGGGTGAGGATTTCGAAGGTGTATGGGTTGTTATGGGCTGAAATAACCAGTCATAAACATGGCAGCCCACTGTTCTTGTCCATTTTTATGAGCAAATAAGAGATTTATGTGGTTGTAATAGAAGAAAATGACCTCTTTTCAACAGGACTTTACTCATTAATGATTAGAGGAGCTTATTCATGAGTTTATGCACTCTTTTTGAGCTTGATTATGGGCTGGAATTTTCTGTTTTAAAACAGGGCTGAAGTAAAGATTATGCTTCTTCAATGCATTTCATGTACCATTGGCCCAAATCTTGAATGTATTTGAAGTCTGCCAACATAATTCTTGTTCCCTAGAGTTGAAATCCATCTATGTACTTGAAATAAAAGCCATTAGAGCTTGCATTTGATATTCATATTTGGATTAAGAATCTGAGTATATCCTTTATGTTATGGATTATGTATCCAAAGGCATTTGATGTAATCAAGATAGAGTTATTTATTCCATTCATGTATGCTAAATACATAGAAAAAAGCTTGAATTCTTCTTCCATATCTAAATCATTTCCAAAACCCAGATCTTGTTGAACCCCAATCTTTTTCCTTTTCCTAAACTTTGAATCCCATACTCCTCTTCTGCACTAAGCCCCAGTGGTAGACCTTCAACCCTTAACACGACAACACCGGATAGCATGCCCATAAGTTTCTCAAAACCATATGATGTGACCTATTATTGGAAAGCGCTTGAAAAATGGAATCTATTGAGCTATAGAGCGCTCAAGTTGGAGTTATAGTGTTCAAGTTATGACAAATGCAAAGATTTGACCACGTGTCCCAAACTTATGGGAAATTCCCATATTCCCCAATATGGTGTTTTTGCATGGTTTTTGCATAAACTGACTTATCAATCCAACATCATAACTCAAGTCTGGTCTTGTAATGGTCAAGTAGATAAGACTACAAACCATCTTCCTGAACATAGTTACATCCTCAACATAAGATCCATCATCCATCAACTTAACATTTTGATCCAATGGTGTATCAACCGGTTTGCATCCTGTCATGCCATATTTTTCCAACATCTCCAATGCATATTGCCTTTGTATCAACCATATACCATGAGGTGTGTCAATAACCTCAATACCCAAGAAGTATCTCAACAAACCAATGTCATTTATATCAAACTCTTTATGTAACCCATGCTTGACTTCAGTAATCTCCTTCTCAAGTGTACCTACAATAATGAGATCATCAACATAGATGACAAAAACAACCATACCATCTTCTGTATGCCTCACATAAAGTGAATAATCAACTTTTCTCTGCTAAAATCCCATACTGCATAAGAATTTGTTGATTCTATCACACCATGCTCTTGGTGCTTGCTTCAGTCCATATAAAGCCTTCTTCAACCTGCATACATGATGTGGGTATTTTGGATCCACATAGCCCTCTGGCTGATCCATGTACACTTCCTCTTTAAGTTGCCATTCAAAAATGCATTTTTCACATCCATTTGATAAAGCTTCCAACCGTAGATACAAGCCAAAGCAATCACCGATCTCACTGTTATCATTTTAGGTACTGGATTGAATGTTTCTTCATAGTCCAAACCATAAGTTTGTACATATCCTTTTGCAACCAGCCTTGCTTTATACCTCTCAAGGGAACCATCTGACTTACATTTGACTTATAAATCCATTTACATCCAATGGATTTCTTGCCATGAGGTAATTTCACCAAATCCCAAGTCTTGTTTTTCCTTAGTGCATCCATCTCTTCATCCATTGCTTGTCTCCACTCTTTGCTCTCTACTGCTTCTTCGAAGCAAGTACGCTCCACATGTTGTACATAAGAAACCATGTATGCATAATGCATCTTCATGAACCCATTATAAGCCAATCTATCAACTGAACACCATATTGGGGAATATGGAAATTTCCCATAAGTTTGGGACACGTGGTCAAATCTTTGGATTTATCATAACTTGAACACTATCACTCCAAATCAAGCGCTCTATAGCTCAATAGATTCCTTTTTTCAAGCACTTTCAAATGATAGGTCACATCATATGGTTATGAGAAACTTATGAGCACGTTATCCGGGTGCCACCTTTTTAGTATTCAAAAAATGGGAATTGGGAGATTCCCAAACTCACTAATATTGTGTTACTGGATATCTTACCCTTTCTGACCTTCTCAATTGAGGTGCACTACCATGTGTCTCAACTAATCTAGCATGTTGTGGAACATACTTTCCTACACTTCTAGTGCCAGGTGTTTTAACATGTGGAATGCCATACTCATCATCTGAAGATTCATCTTCTGAACTTTCAGCCATAGGTCTCTTTCCTTTCGCAAATTCTGCACTCCTTTGTGCACTTCTCAATCTACCACTCCATGGACTGTAACTGCCACTGCTTTCCACATTCTCTTGAGGTCCTGAAGCATCTTCCACATGTTGATTTTCAGCCTTGTTGTTTGCTGAAATTTTCCTTCCATAGCCATCATCATCATTGCTTTCATAGGAATCAACATCCATTGCAATTTTGGGATTGTGCCATGATTCATATTCACTGAATCTGACATCCCTGCTTATGTATACTTCCTTACTCACTAGATCATTGCATTTTTATCCCTTCTTCTCATCAGGATATCCAAGGAAAATGCATTTTACAGCCTCTGGTTCCATCTTCTTTCTCAAATCATCTGGAACATGAACATAACAAACACATCCAAAGACTCTAAAGTATGAAACAGTGGGTTTCCTGCCATACATTTTCTCATATGGTGACATATTATGAGTCAAGGCTGTAGGTGTTCTATTCATAATGTGAATTGCAGTATGCACTACTTCTGCCCAATATGACAATGGCATGTTCATTTGGTTCATCATTGCCCTTGCAACCTCTGCAATAATCCGATTCTTCCTTTCAGCCACACCATTTTGTTGAGGTGTGTACCTACATGTCAATTACCTTTTGATACCATGATCTCTGAAGAAGTCACAAAACTCATATGACATGTACTCTCCACCATTATCTGACCTCAAACATTTTATGTAGCATCCAAACTGCTTTTCAGCCATAGATTTAAATTCCAAAAACTTTTCAAATGCTTCACTTTTATGCTGCATAAAGTACACCCAAGTCATTCTGCTAAAATCATCAATGAAGGTGATATAGAATCTACATCTTCCGCTCATGGAAACATTCTGACATGGGCCCCAAATATCTGAGTGTACCATTTCCAAAGGATAGCTGCTTATTCTCCCCCTTTTTGAAAATGGCAATATGGAGGATTGCTTGCCAAAATTGACAAGCCTCACATACATGATCAAAATTCACATATCCAAAATGTGGTAGACCACGGACTATCTGTCTTGATTGCATTTGCTTCAATCTTTGCAAATCGACATGAACAATCCTTCTATGCCATAATTCCACATCCTTATCTTGCCCATGTCCTCTCTCAACATACATAGAGTTTTGAATCACTGGAGTATCTGCATCCAAAGCAAATAATCTCCCTTTCTTTCTACCATGAGCAATCACCCTGCCAGGTCTTCCATTATGGAACTCCTCTATGAAACATCCAAACTTATTGAATCTCACCTACAATCCTTGATAACCGATTCTAAGTTTTTAGTTATTGTGGGCACATAAAGTACATCACCAAGCTTGTTCTCAATCCCATCTTTAGTAACAAGTGGCACACTACCAATATGAGTAATTTTATGTAAAGTGTCATCACTAGTGGCAACATATTCCTCTTTTTGCATCGGCTCCTTGCTATCAAACCACTCAACATGATGAGTCATATGGTTTGTAGCTCCTGAATGCAAAAACAAGTCATTCTCACAAGGAGGGTGAGTCATGCTCCTAAGCACATGCTCCATAGCAAATAGATGACCTCAAGAGATCCACCTCTAGGTCCATAACCTGTACCACCATAAATTCATGCATAATGACCATATTGGGTCTTTCCATGACCCCTAGACATGGCATTCTATTTCTGATAACAATCCCTCTCAAAATGACCAAACTGCCCACAATAATGACAAGTGCCATCTCTCTATGAAGGACTAGACTGTCCTCTACCTCTAGGGAAAGATCTCCCCCTCCATTTATGCATGAAGTCACCATGACCAAAGTTAACTCTTCCACAAGAAAAACCATAATTACCATGACCAAGTGAAGAGCCTCTAGCTCTAGATGAGCTATCACTGTAAAAATTACACGGCGCAGCGAATAGAATCTGAGAAAGAGATAGAGAGTACACAATAGATAAGAGGAGAATCAGTAAATTCTTTAGCTCCAAACAACCGATACAAAGATGGCTTTGTCCACCCGTGCGCTTCCACTGTGTGAAGCTTAGATGGCAATCTAGACAGAAGATAGGTGAAGAGCTTAAGGCTAGCTAGAATAACAACTCTGATTGGGTGAAAGATTAATGATAGATGGCTGTGAAGGGGTTTAGCTTTTATAGCCCACGAAGGCCGTTAGGTCGGCGTGACCGACCTACCATATAAGCCTCTACTAGTCGGCCAATCTATATTCCAGGAAATATTATGTTTACCATCGAGCCGTGCCTCGAGTTGCTACCAGCTTAACCACTCTGTCTAATTCAAAGATTAGATCCACAACAGTCACCTTTTTGCCATCCGGTCACATAGACCTCATCTGATATACAAGTCGACTCAACCAATGTCCAGGCTCACGTTTGGCTTCTCCTCATAATGGGGGCCTTACAACTTTGAGCACCATGGATCATTGATGGCACCTAATGAGGGTGGGGCATTGATAATATCTAACACCCCCCCTCAATGTCCTCCCATACGTGAACTATCTCCTCGGCCCAATGCCGAGTCTCTGAAGATGAACTTGAAGTAGATCCTTGTGTAAGTGCTTTGGTGACGATATCTGCTCCATTCTTCTTTGTTGGATAGTAGACCAGTTCCACTATCCCATTCTCCATCAAATCACGCACATAGTGATATTGGATCTCTATATGTTTGGTGCATGCATGAAACACTGGATTTTTGGCAATGGCGATGCAACTCTGATTATCACATCTCAACACAGTTGGTTCTTCATCCTGCACTCCCATATGCCATAGAATCCTTCCCAACCATACTACTTCACATGCAGCAAAACAAGCTGCCTTGTACTCTGCTTCGGTAGAAGACAATGCCACTGTTGGCTGCTTCTTACTAATCCAAGAGAAAATTCCTGAAACCAAAGAGAAACATTAACCAGAAACTGACTTCCTGGAATCACTGTCTCTTGCCCAATCTGAGTCATAATTTGCCACAATAGAAGTTTCGAAACTGTATGTAATACCATAGTCAAGAGTTTCCTTCAAGTATCTGAGTATCCGCGTCCCAGCCTTCCAATGAATCTCTTGAGGTTTGTTTAAGAACTTGCTCAAAACACCAATAGTAAAACTGATATCTGGTCTGGTGTTACACAAATAGAACCTCCTATACCTCCCAATGTCTGCTAGTGCTGATGTATCCTCGACGGATAACTTTGCATTCACCTCCATAGGTGTAGCCATCTCCTTGCACTCGGTCATGCCAAATGCCTTCAAGATCTCCCATGCATACTTCTTCTGAGAGATTAAGATCTTTCCTGGCTCTTGCTAGACTTCAATCCCCAAACAATAGTGCAACAAGCCCAAGTTTGTCATTTCAAACTTAGAACTCAAAGCCTTTCGAGTTTGGTTGATCATATCTTCATAGTCACATGTAATAAGAAGGTCATCCACATATAGGACAATCACTACAGACTTTTTACCATCCCTGTAAACATACAAGTTAACATTTGAGCCACATCTTTTGAAGTTTAGGTTTAAAAAGAACTTATCTATCCATTGGTACAGTGCTCTGGGGGCTTGTTTCAGCCCATACAATGCCTTCTTCAGCTTACACACTTTGTTCTCAAAATGGGGGGCCTCAAACTCTGGTGGCTGAGCCAGGTACACCTCCTCCTTGAGGTCACCATTTAAGAACACTAACTTAACATCCATTTGGTACACTGGCCACTTCTTGTGGGCAGCCACTGCAAGTACCGTGCGAATAGTGGTCATTCTGGCAGTTGGGGCAAATGACTCTTGAAAATAAAACCCTTCAACTTGTGAAAATCCTTGGGCAACTAGTCTAGCTTTCTACTTTTCTAAGGTACCATCAGCCTTATACTTTACCTTCTAGATCCACTTGGTGCCAATAACCTTCCGCTTTGTTGGTCGATCCACTAGCTCCCAAGTGTCATTCTTCATTATGCTGTCATACTTCGCTTGCATAGTAGCCTTCCATGATGGATCTGCAAGTGCTTCTTCTAAGTCAGTTGGCTCCTTTACTTCTCTCATAATCTCAACCATCAAGGCCATATTAACTATGTGAGTAGAAGCCCTCATTTGCTCCTCTATTCTCTGAGACCTCCTTGGTCCGTCTGCCTTCTCCTCAACAGATGCAGGTACAGGATTATTGTGGTCATAGAGCTGCTTCACCCAACACGGCAATGTCTTTTCCAGTGGGGTGATATCAGGTTGGTGAAATTTTTTCTCATCATTTGAAGATGATGCTTCCTCATCCTTAAGGATAGGGATAGCTCTCGAGACAGGTTCATAGTGGACTACTTCTTCGCTTGATGATAAAGTGGAAGAACTTGCCTTCTCCTCCTCCACTGTATGCGACTCCTCCTTGAACACCACATCACGGCTCGCGATGATCTTCTTTGCCTCTTGGTCATATAATTTGTAAGCCTTCTGCTCATCACTATAACTCAAGAATATACATTTTCTGCTTTTTGGTTTTAACGTGTTTCTCTTCTCATCTGGAACATGTGCATAACATTCACATCCAAAAATTTTGAAATGTGAGATAGATGGTTTCTTACCAGTGTAAGCCTCATGAGGTGTTTTTCCCTTGAGAGCCTTTGTGTAGCTCCGATTTAGAATGTAGACTGCAGTATTAACAGCTTCAGTCCACCAAAAATGGTTAGGCAATCCCTTGCCCTTTAGCATGCATCTTGGAATCTCCACAATGGTGCGATTCCTGCGTTCCACAACACCGTTCTGCTGAGGTGTGTGAGGCGTCGTCAATTGATGCTTGATCTCTTTGCTCTTGCAAAAGTCTTCAAACTCCTTTGAGTTGAACTCTCCACCACCATCTGTTCTAAATTTCTTCACACTTTTCCCTGTTTCATTCTCAACAAGTTTTAGCCATTCTTTAAATTTACCAAAAGCTTGAGCCTTATCATGAAGGAAGTACATCCATATCTTCCTACTGTAGTCATCTACAATCAACAAAAAATAAGAAGATCCCCCCAAGGCCTCTGTAGGCATCTTACCACACAAGTCAGCATGCACCAACTCTAGAGGAGCCTGTGCTCTATTCTTGCTTTCTTGTGGAAATGCCTTTCTCTGTTGCTTACCCATCATACAAGCTTCACACGGTTCCTTCAATTCAGTTATTGTAGGTAGGTGAGCAACCATACCTTGCTTTTGCATCTCCTTCAACACTGCAAATCCAATGTGTCCAAACCTTTCATGCCAAAGATTACTTGTGCCCACTCCAGCCGTGGCTGTAAGAGCACTTAGCTCATACAGGTTGTTCCTTCTTTCTCCTTTGCCAATAGTTGTGCAAGCACTATCAAGAATTTCTGCACCTATCTTCTTGAACCTCACTTCATGACCAAGATCAGTTATGGCAGCAACTGATAACAAATTTCTCCTTATTTTGGGAACATACAACACATTTGAAAGCTTTTTGACTTCACCATTTGTAGCAACAAAAGAAATAGTACATGTGCCCGCAGTAGGGCATTTAGCATCATTTCCAACCGTCACAGTGATGGATTCTTGTAGAGACTGCATAGAATTGTATAGACCTTTCTTGTTGGTCATGTGACGGGAGGCCCCACTATCCAACACCCATGAGTCAGTGGTAGATTCTTCTTGCACGGAGGAGCACACTTCCTCAATGGTCACCATGAATAATTCCAACTGTGCTTCAATCTTATTGGCTGTCTCTTTCCCTTTACTTTTAAGGGTACCATTCTTTTCATCCACCTTCTTGACACGACAATATGCAATTGCATGTCCTTTCTTCTTACAGTAGAAGCACTCTCCTTAAAACTTCTTCTTGCCGCCCTTCTTCTTTTTGTCACCATCATTTTTGGTGGAGGAATCACCTTTGCCTTTTGCATTGGCAGAGAATGCAGCATCTCCATTGTGCTTCCTTCTCGGGCTTTCAACCTCAACTCCTCCTCCATCAATAATGCACAAAACTCCTCAAAAGTCAAAGCTTGAGGTCTCACCTAAGTATTAAGGGCAGTTACTAGTCCATCAAAATTTTGTGGACAAATCCGAAGACACCTCCGAGCTAGCTCTTTGCTAGTCTTCTGTATCCCAGTGCCAGCCATTCGGTCATGCAGATTCTTAATCCGAGTGATGAATGCTTCAACTGTCTCTTTCAACAAACTTCTGCGTTGCTATTTGATTCTCCAAGTTTTAAATCCTTGTTTGGTTTTGTGTTTCATACTGACTCCTTGGTACATTCCAAGCCTCTGACACTTTGGTTGTATGTTGGATCAAAGTCAAAACACTATCAAAACAGCTTGTAACTAAGGCACACAATGCATCTGCATTCCTTCGTTTCCAAGCTCGTAGAAGATTTGCATTCGGAGGAATCATCACACTAGAATATGATGGGTCGGAGGTAGGCTATGGTTCTGCGTCAGTGCCCAGCACAGTCTCCAAAAGCTCATAAGAATCAAGGATAGTTGTAATTTTGAACTTCCACAAGGTGTAGTTTGTACCATCTAACTTGCCTTCGCTAAAGGTTGGTGGATGAATCTTTAGTGTTTGAATAGCCAGTACAGCAACACCACCTCCTGCACCGCTTCCTGATGTGCTAGAACCGCTTCCAGAAGTTGACATAGTTTCTCTTTGTTGTTGAAGCCTTTTCCTCTTGCACACTCTCCAATCTCTAGAGCCCCCTGGGCTCTGATACCATGTAAAAAAAATACACAGCGCAGCGAACAGAATCTGAGAAAGAGATAGAGAGTACACAATAGATAAGAGGAGGATCAGTAAATTCTTTAGCTCCAAACAATTGATACAAAGATGGCTCTGTCCACCCGTGTGCTTCCACTGTGTGAAGCTTAGATGGCAATCTAGACAGAAGATAGGTGAAAGATGAATGATAGATGGCTATGAAGGGGTTTAGCTTCTATAGCCCGCGAAGGCCGTTAGGTTGGCCTGACCGACCTACCATATAAGCCTCCACTAGTCGGCCAGGGAATATTCAAGGGAATATTTCCTTTACCATCGGGCTGGGGGCACTGCCCTCGGACCCTTGCCAGGGAGGCTGCTAGCCTCCCTAGGACCCCCCAGCCAGGGGCCGCTTCCATAGCCCCTGTACCCCAAAATAGGGGCCCCTTTTATCTCCCTTACCCCGCAACTCAATGCAATGCGCCTCGAGTTGCTACCATCTTAACCACTTTGTCTAACCCAAAGATTAAACCCACAACGGTCACCTTTTTGCCATCCGGTCAAATAGACCTCATCTAATATACAAGTTAAGACTCAACCAATGTCCAGGCTCACATTTGGCTTCTCCTCATAATGGGGGCCTTACAACTTTGAGCATCATGGATCATTGGTGGCACCTAATGAGGGTGGGGCATTGATCATATCTAACAGCCACGACCTCTATGGTGATAGAAAACACTGTCTCCACCTACATTTTTGCCACTACTAGATGCATTCAATCCCAACTTGATTTCTTCTGTAAGGAGCAATCCAATAAGCTCCTCAAAGTCAGGCATATAGCCTCCTCTAATTGAAATAGAGGTATCCAAAGATTTGAAAGCTGGTCCAAGTTCATTTAGTGTCATTGACACTAAATCATCATCATCAACAGGTGCATTAATGGATGCAAGGTCTTCTGCAATTTGCTTGATTTCTACCACATAGTCACTGATACTGCGATTGCCTCTCCATGCACCATGTAATCTCTGCTTTAGTTGTATCCTATGAGCTTCTGTACATGTTCCATACATTTTTTATATGATTTCCCATGCCTCCTTGCAAGTACTTTCCTTTTTTATATGAGGAATCAAGGCTTCTGAAATACATATGGAGATCCAATGCAAAACCTTCCTATTCTTCCCTGTCCAATCCTTATATGCTTTCTTTTGCTCTTCAATTGGATGTTTAGGAGCTTTTGGACATTTATCATCGCCTGTTATGAGATCCCATAGACCTCTACCCATCAAAAAAATTCTCCATCCTGTAAGACCAAACACTATAGTTGTCTTTAGTCAATTTGTCTCCCACAATCTAAGTGATACGTGCTATGTCAAACATTATGACTACTACAAATTTAGAAAAAGGAGAAATACAAACTATCTGCAAATGGTATTCTCAGTAGCATGCCCCAATCCAAAATATCAATGGTCCAATTCGAGACCAAAAAGCATAAAAAATAGCCCAAAATGCATGTTAAAAAAAAGCTTCCAACAATATAATTGTCATACATGTGTCCAAAAACTATTATATGCATCCATCCATGATGCCAACATGTCATACATTCAATTCCCAACAAGAAACATCCAATTTGAATCCCAAATGATGTCCGTATGACTCAAAATGCATCAAAACATGGGTCTAAAAATTGACCATTTTCTTGCAATTTTTTTGCAGTTTTCTTATGCCAAGCTAGAAGTACATATCAAGCTGAAGCTATAAAAAATTTCCCAGAATTTTTGAGCAAAAAATCAACTTCCAAATAATCTCCCGTAAGTTGCATAGGACCTACACTTAACTTCTACACATTCCCAGAATAGATGTTGAGTAGATTCTTCATGCATTCTACAGCTATTCTAGATATGTCACTGGAAAGGATTGTCCAACTGTTGAAGAACAATATGTGATACTTTCCGTTCCATTTTAGGATCAACCTTTGATATATCTTTATGCAGCTCATTTAGTAGATCTGATATGGCTATATATCAGTGATCCTTAACCTTGGAAGCTATCTTCTCAAGAATAAGCCCAATGTCAATGCCTGCCATTGTGATCAGGGCAATTTCTCTACAGTGGTTAGTTAGCTCGTGTTTTATTTAAGTCAATTTATAGGTATGATGTCAGCTGCGATTGATTCATTTATCAGCATATCGTCCTGCTTCTCCTCCCTTCACGAATGGCATGTGCTCTTACTTGATCATAAGCATGATTCTAAATACGCATGTTATTCCAAAACTCTGCATCTACAATTTCAGTTAGAGCTAGTAGACAAAGGGACTACAGCATCGGCACTGAAAAACGATTTCTTTACTACAAAGCCTTTAGTGTGTGATCCATTGAGTCTTCCCAAATATCCCCCTAATAAGGAGTTCGATGCAAAAATATGAGATGAGGAAGCTCGAAGGAAAAGAGCAGTTGGAGGAAGAGCGCATGGTCCTGATGCTGCCAAAAGAGTCGGACACTCCAGCAAAGCTATTCCTGCACCGGGATGCTAATGCAGAGCTTGCAATATTCATTCAAAAGCGGCGGATGGCCTCACATGTTGCAAAAAGTCAGAGCGAGAAGTTTAACCCCAAGCAATAGGATTCAGCTATGGGATTTCCTATTGATCCTTCTCATCCAACAGATGGAATGTCACATTCTGGTCATCTAGGCCCAGTGGCAAACCCTGCTGTTGGCTTGAAAAAAAAACTAAAGGAAGATGATCCATCAATGGCCTTCAACACAACAACAAGCATGACCGCTCTGATACCAAGTGATAAAAACATTAAGTGGAGGGAGTCAATGATCAAAACATTAATTGGAGGGAGTCCCTGGGATGGAGCAAGCAGAGGTCCAGAGCTACATGCTCATCTCATCTTCATTATCCTTGTCTTCTCAAAGTCAACTACTAGTGTTATCCTCCAGTGATAGATACCCTCAACTTAGGGACACTTTACACATGCTTCTAGTTAGATACATACAACCATATGATAAGGCTTAGACTATGCCTTGGACTATGCCTTATTTCTCAACAGCCACATTCCAATTCAGCCAATGAATATGTGGCATTGTCATGAACAACCTTTACCACATACGGGCTAAACCAACACTTTACTATCTTCCTAGAAGCAATCTATTGATTATCTAGGCTGTTGTCATACACAAGTACCTGGTCATTTTCTTGGATAGCTCTTAGTCGAAGTTGATGTTACCTATCAAATCTTCTTTTGTTTTTTAGTCTTGCTATTTTTAACTTCTTAATGGCTGCTTGAACATCTCCAAGCCTTCTTTCTAGCTGCCATATGCACAAAGTCAAAAAATTTTCTCTACTGATGCCTTCCTCCCAAGGTAGAAGACTCCATGTGAGAATAGATTCTTCAATTGGCATAATTGGTTGTTATGCATGCATAAGTTCAGCTAGCATATAGCCAATCACTATACTATGAGTAGTCTAGTCAGCCCATAATGCAAAAGGTAGCATTTTAGGCCATTCTTTGATCTTTCCTCTACAAGACTTTGCTAGAGCTTTGAGAATAGGTTGATGTCTTCTCTCACTCTTTCCATTTCCTTTCAGATTGTAGACTGATGTCAAAGCCAACTTGATACTCAATTGAGAAAAGAAGTTGTGTGCCTCATCGGCATCCAATTCTCCTCTATCTACGGTTACCCTGCCAACACATCCATATCTATAAAATACTTCTTCAAGCAAAAAGTGTGGTCTTGGTTGTTAAAGCTTTACCTTCAACTTGATTGGTTAGATCTTCTTTTGCAAGCACTAAATACCGCATATTCCATATCCCTGTAGTAGGCATGGTTCCAAGATCAATAACCCATCAATAATGTATAGATAAGGGATAAGTCAGTTGTAACCCATCTCAATGCTTGACCATAGAATACATCTAACACACATAATAGGTTTCAAAAAATTTCTCTATATCTCGATACATGTTCTGCCACCAATATTTTTCTTTGACTTTAATAAAGGTTGCCCATATACCTCTATGGCCAGCCCACAAGCTTTCATAAAATTTCTTCATTACCTGTAGTTGCAACCTTTTATTACCTAAAACTCGGATAGGCGCTCCTTTCTTCTTCTTTGCATGCTTCCATAGATGCTTATTTTTAAGAAAGAAGCCATAAGCTTTCCTCTTAATATGAACTCTTCATCAGTCCAAGTCTCTTTCTTCTTCATTGTGCTCAAATATTGGCCAATCTTCAGCAATCTTCTTCAAGGAAATGAACTAGAACTTGAGCAATGCAATAAGTATAGTGGCTTCTAGTTGACCACCCTTCTTCCATAGATAAATCTTTGATCTTTGTTGTTGTATCTTGATTTACAACAGTACCTTTTCAGTTCTTACTGTACTTAATGCTATACCATTAAAAACATCATCTTCACTTGCAAGATTCAGCTTTGGGTTTGTATATGCAGCAACTGAAAATGTACTTTTAGCAGCCATGGAATGAAATTCAACAAGTATAGATTCTTCAGCTTCATCTTCTTTCATCAGCCCTTCTTTATTGTCATATCTTGCACGTGACAACATGTTAGCAACTGGATTTGCCTTTCCTGAATTATTCTTTAATTCGGGGTTGAGAGATTTAATATATGCAATCCATCTTAGCATAGCAATGTCGGGGGTCTAGACCAATTGGCAATCATGCCCAAGAGTGTAAGACAACTAGTTTCTACCACTATGGAAGCACCTATAAAGTATTCATGATCACAACTTAATGTTGTTACAACTACCCATGATTCTCTCTTTACTTGTGCATACCTTCTTTGACATTCATTGAGAACCTTTTCTCCAAAACAAATGGCATACTTGTTACCTTCAATGTCTTCCTATCCCAATGGGACTTGTATCCACAGTAAGGATGATGGCTTGACCATTTGAATAATCAACACTTTTGAGAGTGGGGGTTGAAATTAACCTTTAGTTTGCGTATAGTGAGAGTATGATCTTTCCCCCAAGAGAATCTTTGGCCTTTCCTTAATAATTGATAGAGATTTTTGGCAACGTGAGCAAAATGTGGTACCCATACGAGATAGAATACACATGTGCCAAGAAATCTTCTCACCACTAAAATATTTGTGCATTTTTCTTGTATTTTGCTCATGGCATCTATCTTCATTAGTGAAGGTTTACGTCAGTAGGGGCCACATAGATGTCCAACCACTAGGACTTCTTCTACTCCAAAAATTGACTTAGCTCCAAAAAGGGTAAGACATACCTCTTCTAGCCTTGTCAAAATCCTATCAAAATCATGAATATGGTTAGTTAACTACAAATGTCCTACAACCATCTTTGTCAACCTCCTCATTCTTTTCATTGACTTCACATCCCTTGATAGGCACATCATCAAGAAATGGAAGAGTAAGTTATGGAATAAAGTCCCTTAAGACTTTGTGCATGGCATTCATCATATGGGCTATGGAGTTTATTGTGTCGTGTGGTAGAGTGCACATGCACACCAATCCAAGAGGTGTTTTCATTGTGGTAATGTCTTGACTTTGTAATAAAGCTAAAATTGGTCATATCCTGAATATAGGTCACCCATAGAATAAATTTCTCTACCTCCAAAAGCTTCAACAAACTCATCAACAATTGGACCCTAACCAACATTTCGGATTGTGACATGATTAATAGGATGTAGATCTTGAATGAATCATGAGGATCCATTTTTCTTGGGCACGATAAACCATTGATTTGAGTAAGGTGCTAAAGAAGGTTCTAAAATTTTCATTCTAATATTCTCATTTAGAATAAGGCACATGTGAAAATGACCATAGGAGCCACAATATTTGGATCCACACATCCTATTTCACTTGATTGAAATGCAAAAGCTTTTCCATGTTTCATTGGCATTTGCATAAAAGAGTATTTTTCAACTGGCAAAATGAAATAATTTTCATCTATTTTGAGCTCTTTTATACTTTTAGATATGAACTTGTGACCAATGTTGGAAGGATCACAAAGACTTGGTTGATTTGCTGCCCTATGAGCCAACCCTTCACTTTTAAGAGGTAATGGGACTGCCACAGGCTTGACTTTCTTATCCACCCTCTTGTATTTTGTCTCCACTTGCACTTCAGCCTTATTGAGTAAACCAATGTCTTCTTGCTCAAAAAATTCTTGAATTGTTTGATAAAAATCCAATGTACATACTTATATGGATTGATTTTGAGCTTGATTTTCTGTATGAGCAACTGCATATATTTTAACCAATGTGTTAGTAGTAATCAATCTTTAAAAAAAGCCCGAAACATCTTCATATTCAGCCATCATGTCATAAGTTTTTAGCACCCTTTTTACATGACATAAATATTTTCTTTCAGCTTTAGTCATGGCTCGAAGAGAATTATAATAGCCCATACTATTGGTTGTACATACATACAGGTTTGCTAGAGACACAATTTTCGTAGCATAAGGAGGTTCAATCCATTTACATGACACACTGCCACAGCCTCCTTTTACAATAGTGCAGCTCGAAAACCCTTGAATTCTCAGGCATTAGGAGGCACAAGATAATCATGCTATCGATCTTTGTTTCGACGATGGTTAACACACAGAGTAAGAAATTGGATAGCTAGTTCATTATCCTTGCTTCGGATTCGAGCATAGGAAGAACCATCATCAAGAGCTTTTATTTCCAAGTGAGCTTCAAAAATGTAAGGTTGCCCAAGAATGATAGGGTAACTACAAGAGTCCTGAATAAAAAAGTGAAATTTTTCTTTTATGTCTCCAATAGGTACTTGCACATTAGGACATGCAGCATATAACTCTCCAAAAGAGTTATTTGCAGCTCTCATTTGCCAACCTGGATCAACATCTATGGGCCATCCGCTAATTTCATAGAGACTCCTTGCCATGATATTTCTCTCAAAACCATGGTCTAAGAGTGCAATACATGGTCTTTCTTTTTCTCCAATTTTGTCGACTGTCTCCATTGTTGCTCTTGCCCAGTGTGTACGGGAGTAGTGATTGCTTGGAATGAATCGGGCTTCTTTCTCATCATGCATGTACTATAGATGACCTTCTTTTTGAGAGGTGGGCTATCCAACTAGTTTGGACCAGCCGACCATTACATTTCCAGCCTTCACTTCCTTAATTTTTGCATCCATGCTTTATTTATCTTCAGCTTCAATTGCTGCAATTAACTCTTTAACTACTTCAAGTTGAATTCCTTGTGCAGTCAGCTTCTCTTCATCCTACATAAAGACTCGAAGAGCTTGCAAAAAAGCATGCATTGTTTCTTCATCATCATCACCAACATATTGTATTTATCTTTTGATCACATTAATAATTACATCATGAAATTCATGTTTGGAAATTTTGAGAATTTTACCTAAGGTAAACTCAATTTTACTTCCCAAAATTCATTCTTTTAGAACTCATTTAAGATCGGTTACAGATTCTATGTCAAACTGCAATTTGTAGCTTGGCTGCTTGCCTTTCTTCTTTCCTTTCGTCTTCTTTGTTTGTTACGCATCTTCCATATCTTAATCTGGCGTTATATTTTTAGCAAGCTTTGGTTGTTCAAGTGTCCTTCTAGTTACCCATTTTGGAGGGCTAGAAGAGGAAGGCCCATATTCATCTTCTCTTCTTCTCTTTTCTTCAATCAAGACTTCTTTATGATTGACATTAGTGAAATGTGCAAAGGTAGAAAAATAATCTATCGGTTCTTTCCAACTAGTTATTCCTCGAATGCATTGACTGGCATTAGTCAAATCATCTTTGGCTACTTTAACGTGTTCCATTTGATCTAATGCCTACATCCATACTTTAGATTGCACATGCACATGCGCTTTACATGCTTTCAAATTTGATATGGATGGCTCAATTTCAGCCCATAGGTAGCTGCATTAATTACTGTGTAGGCATTCTTTACAGCTAAATCTTCTAATCTTTTCTTCATTCCACCATTGCCAAAATTTGGCTCCAATGGAAGACCAATTTTAGTTGCATGAATTTTTTCGTCTTTCCAAAAGATGATCTTTTTTGCTTCAGCCTCACGGAAGGCAAAACACTCCCTCTTGTCATGTTGTTGGCTGTCACACCAAATACATCACCTCTTATAGCCTTCTCTAATGGGTCTTTGAGTTGATGATTGTCCTCGTTCTTCAACTTTGACATCCAGCTTCTCCACCTTGGAACTAATTTATGCAAGATTCAAATGAAGGACATGCATGCTTTTAATGAGTTCATCCAAGACATCATTTTTAGAAGGAACAGAAGAAGGAATAGTTGGTTGATTAGTCAAAGGAATAGGGGATTTTGAAGGTGGAACAAGCTCCATCAATGGAGTAGTTGAAGTTGAAGTAGAGCCCAATCTTAATTGCATCCACTCTCTTTGAGAAATCATGTTAACTACATCAGTAACATCTGCCCATGCAGTTTTGACTCCTGATTCAAAGATAGCATCCTCTAGGTGATCAGCAAGCTTCTCTTGCAGAATGGGATCTGCAACCTTAAGGAATAATTCAATCTTCTAACCTTCCATACTTTGTTGGTTGTCAGCATCAATTTTTCCAAATTTACTTTCAAACTCATGGTATAAAGTTGTTGCAGCTAAACCTTTGTTGGGTTTCTCAAACCAATCAATGAAACTTTTCTTCATCATTAGACCAGAGTCTTCTAAGAAGAATTCTTTTCATAGGACGTTTTTGAATGCAGCCCAATCTGCATATCACTGAAAAAGACCATGGATTCTTTCTTGAAGACCATGCTTGGTTAGTTTGGCAAAATAGCGACTCCATGCATGTTGCGGTACACCAAAGAAGAGCATTTTCTCAACATACAAGTGAATGAAAATATAGACATTTTGACCATTAAATTGTTTTAATTCCCATCCAAATTCCTCTAGGGCCTTGATAGTTGTGAAATCAATCTTCTCTTCTTCTTACCTTTTTTGTTGTTGTTATAACATTTGGATTTGTTGTTGGTGAGTCTGTTGTAGTATGTGCACCAATTGTTGTAGATTATCTCTTGAAGAACCCCCCATCTTAGAGCTCTCTTATACCGACCTTCACGTCAGGTTCACCAATGTCGCAATGCGTAAGGTTGAAGGTCACCATAGGGTTTTGGCAAGAAAACTGGATAAGATAGATAGAGATGTGTCTTCAAGAGATAAGTAGATTACAGTGAATGTTTAAAGGTTCAAGAGGTACTTCACGGTCAATCACAGGGGTTTGAGAGAGAAGAATGTATGGGGATTCAAGAGCTTGGACTCCGGAGATGGTAGAGATAAGAGAAGGGTTGAAGGTTGTTCTTGAAGACGTTAATAGAGCTTCCAACTGCATGTTCTTAGCAAAGATCACAAGAGTATTATCTCATAAGTTCTAACTCAAACCAAGCTTGTTTTCTTGACTTTAAGAGCAATCACAAATTATAAAATCAAGTACAATATGCTGTCATGTATCATAAAGAACTTTGCATCGCATCATTCATACATGATGCCATAGCATGAGTCAACTTTGCATGATTACATTCAATGTAGACTGCTAGGGACAAAAGCTTATGAGTCAATTACAAGGCTTGTTGGGCAAAGAGACTTGCTTCAAGAGAGCTTCAAATTGAGTTCATGATAAGGATAAGTTACCACAACCAAGAAATAAGAGAAAAAGCTCCTCTTAATTCAACTCAAAGCATCTATGAATGATCTACAAACATTGCCGTGCCATAGAGGCACATAATACTTACATATTTTGACAAGATGTCTTCTGTAGAGTAAGAAATGAATTAAAAGAACACTGTTGTAGCTAATTCTCTGAATATGGCTGAAGATATCAGCCCAAATATCTTTTAGAATTCACCTCTGATGATAGCATAAACTTCCCCAAACCGCTGCCTGAAAATAGCAATCGTGTGTTGTGCGATTTCACTAATCTTTCTTTTTACATAAAATCCTCTCAAAATAGCTGAAAGCTACATGCTTTCTTTTACATGTTATTCTAATCTAGAGCTTATCTATAGTCTTATGGATTTTTACAATCCAAAAATCTAATATTTTTGAACCATGGACACTAGCACTAATGCCTAAAGTGGCATTGGCTCTCTAGATCTATAAGGAAGCCACACTCTAGATTTTTTCACATGATGTAGGCGTAGCGGCATGACACCGCTGACACTTGTATGTAGGTGCAGGTAATTTCCCATGATCACCAGCTCCCCTAATGCAATGACCCCCTTTGGACACCTCCTCAATGCTAGTGGCACCCATATATGAATTTGAAGTGCATGCGGTCAGAAGAGATGTATGGTAGTAAACTCACTTATGCATTGATGTAAGAGAAGATGGGTATGCAATGATGCTTGGGATAATGCTCAATATTCTTAGGATTCTATTCATGTTACTAATCAGGCCTCCCAAATCATGCTCCATCCATATAAGGCATTTGCAATAAGAGACATGCAGTGTTTTTTGTCACAGTCTTGCAAGGCAGTCATGAAGATCCTATTACAGAAAATTAAATTTTGAATTTGGTATTAAACCCTATAGTTTATCTTGAAGAGGGCTTTTTCCCCTTTGGTTTGAAGCAAAAACTTCCCAATTGGAAATACGGTTTGGAAGTTTTGCCCATTTTTGTGCACTAGGGTCACTGTGGACAAGCTACAGACCACAGTAATTCCATTGTAGAAAATTCTGATCATTTTCTATCACAAAGGTTAATAGCTCATCTTGAAGAGGAATTTGTCCCCTTCGTGTTGAATCAAAAATCTCATCAATTGGAGTTTCCTACAAAAAGTTACACCCCATTCACTAATAGTAGGTCCTGTGGACTGCATCCAGATGGCTGGCCAAAAACGCAAAAGCAAGGCCCATGAGGAACTCCAAAGGGAGATTAGAGACTCTTGGACCTCCATGAATGATGAACCAAGATTGGCACAATATTACCATGGCGATATGCAGGAGGAAATTCCCACCTACTCAATCATACCCTATGTCAGCATGAGCTTCGTCACATGGAATGACATAATGACATGGTCACCAACCATCGCCGAATGATGTCCAAGTTTGATGAAGCAATCGAGCATATGGCCATCTCAAATTGAAGGACTCAACAGACCTTGGAGCACCTCACTACCCTTGTTGCTCAATTAGCTAGTGCTTCATCCCAAGAGAAGGTCAATGACTCTAGCCATGAATCCAGATGTCCTCTACATCGGGAGCCATTGCATGGTCCACAAATGCAATCACACCATACTCTTGGAACAATACTGCACCAATACCCCTGCCACTGGCATCAAAATGAAAGGTAAATAGCTTATAGAGGTTAGGGCAAACAAGGATGGGGACGGAAGTAAGCATGTCCTTTAACTATTTTAAGCTATGATCAACAGTGTCATCCCAAAATAATGACTCCTTTTTTAAGTGATATATCAAAGGTGATGCAATGGTATCATAGTGCTTAATGAAGTGTCTATAGAATGAAGAGAGACCAAGGAATCCATGCAAAGAAATGGTGGTGGAAGGAGTGGGCCAGTCACTCACACATTGCACCTTCTTCAAGTCAGCCTGTATGCCATTTTCGCTCACAATTGTCCCAAGTACTCCACAAATGTTTGCATGAAGGTGCATTTTCTCTCCTTAACAAAGAGTCAATGCTCCCTCAATATGTCAAACACCCTTCTGACATGTGTCAAGTGCTCCTTCGAAGACTTGCTATAAATGAGAATGCCATAAAATAAAACAAGTAAAAACTTGAATAGAAAGGGTTGTAGGATTTTGTTCACGAGGCTTTGAAATGTGGTAGGGGCATTAATCAACCCAAAAGGTATCACTAGGAAATGATAAAGTCCACGATTAGTCCTAAAGGCCATTTTGACCTCGTCTCCCTCCCTCATACGAATCTAATGGTAGCTAGAGTGCAAGTCAATCTTACTAAAAAATAATGCCCCTTTCAACACATCTAGCAAATAGTCAATCCGTGGAATGGGATAGCAGTTCTTCACCGTGATTTTGTTCAAGTCTCTATAGCCAATGCACATGCGAAAGGAGCCATATTTCTTCTTGGACTAATAGGATAGAGGACACATAGGGGGAAGAAGTCAGTTCAATGAAGCCCATCTCCAACAACTCCTTGACTTACTTTGCAACCTCTTCACACTCACACTTGGAGAGTCTGTAAGGAGGCTTGTTTACTAGCTTGGAATGGGGTTCTAAGTCAAGTGGGTGGTCCACTTTCCTCTTAGGAGGAAGGGCTATAGGCATCTGAAATAGGTTATTGTACTCTTCAAGTAAGGTCTGTAAGGTTGAATCAATAGATACTGCAAAGGGCTTACCAGAATTGTCATTATTCAATTGCAAAAGAAAGATTTGTGAGCATTTCTTAAACTCTCCTTTTAGTTGCTTTGTTATAATGAGCTAAAAATCTATATGATCTTGAACTCTCTCTAGTTGGATGGGCTTTCCAGGAGGCAGAATGTAATGTTCTGCCTAGTGCCAGGCATATACATAGTCGAAATACCAACCTCACTATCTAGCTAGGTCATAGCCTAAAGTCATCCTGTCATGTGTCATCACACTAGATGTATTATTAGAAGCTTGCTCTTTCCCTTTGTTTTCCACCACATAATATCTCTCCCTCACTAACATAGTGGTGTTAGTGGTGGACAGTGAGCCAGAGCTCTGCAATATCCCTATCCATAGAGATACTCTCCTACCACTAGGGCCTATCAATGTAGTACTCTGTTGCAAATCAATAGTAGAAACGTGTGTAGAAGGTATATTCCATGGCATTGCAGCCGATGGTGATGCATACCAAGATCCCATATCATCAAAGATAACATCTTTGCTCACGAATGCCTCCCGAGTAGAGGGATCATAACATTTATATGCCTTCTTGTCATGTGAATAACCAATCAAGACACAAATGTTATGATCCTTCTTGTCATGTGAATAACCAATCAAGACACAGTTATGTGCTTTTGGATATAGCTTCTTCCTCTTCTCACCAAGGATATGCACATAAGCAAGATAGCCAAATACTTTCATGTGACTAATATTAGGCTTGTAGCCATACAACTAGTGTCACATCATGAATACTACAATGGGAGTCCCATTTAAGATATACATGGCTGTCATAAACAACCTCAGCCCAATAATAGAGCGGCATCTTCTTCTCATTCATCATTGCACGTGCATCTTCCATTAAGACCATGTTCTTCCATTCAGCTACCCCATTTTGTTGTATCTAAGCTGCCTATGGATGCCATTTTCAGCCAAAAAACTGTCAAACTAATTTGACACATTTTCCCCACCACTATCAGATCTCAAACAAGAGATATATCAATCAAATTCCTTTTCAACCTACTCCTTAAATTTCTGAAAAACAAAAAATACCTTATTCATTGTTTTCAGTATATAAACCCAAGTATAGTGACTGAAGTAATCAATGAATGTCACATAATACTTAGAGCCTCCCATAGATGCATTATGGGCTGGCCTGGCATCAAGAGTAAACATCTTGCCATTCCTATGACCATGAGCAATCAATTTTCAGCCATTTCCAAACTCATCAATGAGGCAACCATGCTCATTAAACCTAACTTGCAAATTCTGCATAGTTATCCCACAAACTATAGTTTTTTAGTAATTGAGGGGACATGCCATACATCATGTAAGTTCTTTTTCTTGCCATCCTAGATTACCAAAGGCACTTTGCCTTTATATTGAATGCTATGTTGTGTGTCATCCCTTGGGCACACAATAGGAATTTTGGGACCCAGTGCGGCCTAATCACTTGTGTACCATAAGAGGGCCAACTCTTCTGTTTAGGTCTAGAGTGTAAGGCATGAAAACTATGAGTTTCTAATGATTGGCTTTTGTGAGGTTGTGGCCTATGCTTGAGGACCCACTTGGTTGTTTGATCCATAGCTTTGGATGTGGTTTCTAGATGTTTCTGGAACCTTATCATGTGTATACATTGTGGTGCACTACCCCCTCCTCAGGGTTGACACTAGAGTTTATGATGAAAATAAATGAGCTTTGCATGAAGAAAGCAATGATATTCTTTTCAGCTACACAAGACAACTACTGGTTGCACTACATGCTTTCGGGTGGCTATGGTACCCTTATTGGTGAAAGTGGTTACTATTCTAACATTACCTATGGCAAGATGGATACACTGTGAGTCATAGTCAACATGATAATGAACTTGTTTTTTGAACACATGACCCAACAATGATTCCTTTGCCAACACTTTGTTTGCTAGGTAGTACATAAAAGATGATGGATGGGCTCTCAGTCTTGATAGAACAATTAGTTTGCATTTTTCCAAGAGTGGATAGGGCTGCTTCTCAAATGGACTGAGTTTGCATTGGTTGGTTGCAATTGGGGTTTACTAATAGTGGTCCAATGATCATATGTTAAGATATTAGAGTCATCTCCCTCATCAATTTGCATGTCAAATGTGTATGTCTTTTGAGTGATCACTGTTATACACAGGTAGGCTGATGCTACTGCTTCCTCATTCTCATCCTCTATTTCACTGGTAGTTGCAACTCTCACATTCATTGGTGGTTCTATCATCAGAGGTTCACGAGTGGGTGTGACAAGGGGTAATAAATTTTTATGCAACTTCCATTGAAAAATCCTATGCCCTCCCCCTCTAAATTTTTGAGTTCTACATTGCCTGTCCCACTGATGTTGCAAAATTTGCAAGGTCACAATCCCATGAATTTCATCTTTTTCTTGTGTCCCTTAAGAGAGTATAGCAAGACTAGGTCTCTTTGCTCAAATTCTCATTGTTTGATGTGTTGGTCAAGACCAACCCTTGCTTTGCACCTTTTCACAAATTAGAATATGGGTTGCAATGAGATGAGTCTCAAATAAGCATTCTAGCTCTACCAAACAATTTGTCCATGCTTTATCCTCCCATCTCTCTTGGGCAGCTATTCTCAAGCTTGGAACAAAGAATTCCATTGGTAGAATCACTTTAGTTCTGTAGGTCATTTTGAATAGGGGCTATCCTATGGCTATTTTGTAGGCTGTTCCATTCTATATGCCCATAAAGCTACCATGAGCTTGTTGTCCCAATCACTACGTGAAGTAGAGACTACCTTTGTTAGGACATTTACTAAGATCTTGTTTGTGGATTCCACTTGTCCATTAGCTTGTTACATTCCATTTGTTATAAACCCTCCCAGGCCCTTAGTAATTTTTTTATAAAAAAATTTAATCCCCTCCCCCCTGCCATCATCAAACAGGGGGGAAGGAAGAAGGAGGAGGGAGGTGATGATAGCTTCAAGGGAGGGAAGGAGGCGATGATGTGGAGGAGAATGAGCCGTCAAAGAGGAAGAAAGCAGTGATGACAATGAAGTGGGAGAAGTAGGTGATGATGATGATGATGGAGGAGGGAGGCCATAGGGCTACTACCCCCCCTCTCGACCAGTCCGCCATGCCAACTGACAATTGGTAGGAGGGGCGAACACCACCACCACCACTACTCCACGTTTCCCTCCCCCCCCCCCCAAAAAAAAAAAAAAAACCCCACCTTTCCCCTATAAAACACCCCCCCTAATGGTAGGAAAAAAAAAAGAAAGGACGAAACACCTAGATGTTGCATAGGCAAAGAGAGAGAGAGGGTAAGAGAGAGAGATGGAGAGAGAGAGAGACAAAGAGAGAGAAAGAAGGTGACAGAGAGGGAGAGAGAGAGAGAGAGAGAGAGAGAAGAAATAATCCAAGGAGTCTCCTTCTCTCCCCCTCTTTAGAGGGTGATCACACATGGTGTTCTTCTCCCTCTCGTTTTGCTTGGTTATCCACAACCTAAATTTCCCCCCCAATTGGCCCCACTATTTGAGAAACAGGTAGCTGAAGTCTTGTGGGATTGCGTTTAAAGCAAAGAAGACCGGGAAATGGCCCCCAAGCAAAGAATGTCTAATGCAGGTGAAAATCCCATAATCCACAATGAAACCTCAGGTGAGGACGTCACTGCCAATCCAACTACAGTACCGGTTGTAAGTAATGCATTTCCAAATTTATGGATGCTTTCTTTGATTTCCACATGAGATGCATTAGACTAGTACTATGCCGCATAAGGACAATTTAACTCAAAGGATAAAGTTCATCCCAAATATTCAAAAGATGCAATTTGCAAAGTACTCATGTCAAGAGAACTAAAAATCGTGACTAGATGTTATGCAATAAAAATTCATGCATAGTATAAACAACGTATAAAGTTCCAAGGTATTGTTGATTTTCCCTTCTTGTGAATTAGTAGTAATGTTTTTCACCCTAGTGAAGGTATGTTGTAGCTTGCACGTTTGACAAATTGCATGGTAGGAAGTCTAGCCTAAAGGAAATCCATTCCTGAAAACTCTAAGATCTTTGGCCAAGCTCTCACTAATATCTCAAACTGTTGGTTCATTGGGATCTTGATATTGTGCATAGTTAACACAAATAATGATCATAAGGATTAAAATTAAGATGCCTTGAGATCTGTCCTATAGCTACTATGTTTATTAATCATATTTGGGGTTGGGCTAGATGCAACAACAACTCTAGGTCAAGCAAAGAGCTCAAGGATTAGGAAACCCTAAGTCGAAGGAAAGACTGATGCTTTTGTACTTGTTGGGAAGAAGGTCGGGTTGTTGATCAATGTAAGTGCTCAATAGAATTTACATTCTTGCATAGTTGTACGAGACCTTGGCATGTGTCTTACTCGAAGTGTTAAGTAAAATTTACATAATATCACTCTTAGATCCCAAGGGGGAGAGAATATATGCAATGGAAAGGTTATCGTGACTATTCTTGCAAGGTTTGGAAAAGAATACCATTGTTTTTATTGGTTGATCGAGCAAAACCCTAAATGCTTTTACATTCAATTGTTTGTTGCATTATGGCTGGATGATTATTCCAAGTGCTTATGATTGTTAGTAAATGCATGGAAAGGGTCTATGATGACTAGTTGCCATGGGGATAAAGGAATGTTTTATTGGAAAATGATATTAGGGCTGATTGCCTTGATTGTGTTTGATTCTTAATTGGATTAATTAAGGAAATGATATTTTTGCACAGGTGGATCATCTCCAAGGTCACGCTCGTTTCAACCCAAGAAAGGCACTACTCGATTTACACAGGTGAGTGGTGAAAAGGTCAACAACGGAAGTTGTGTCTCACTTCTAGGTTGCTTGGGGTCATGTGGAGCTCTAGACACCCCTTGCCTAGTTCGGAATAGAGTTGAAGACTGATGTCGTGAGTCCAACATCTGTAGCATTGGAAGATCCTATTATAGAAAATTTGATGGAAATTATGGTGCCATGTGATTTGGACTGGGTACTTTTGTTGGAGAGAAGGGATACATAATTTCTCCTATATAGGGAGGAGACAAAGATTAATGTGAAGACAAGTTAAAGAAAATTGTTGAACTTGTTTGTCCAAGGATTGCTTGCTTTGTATTCATGTTTGTGTTGTAAATTACGAAAATGCACCTTGTTTCCTAAAAAGGCTTAATTAAGAAAGCTGATTTTAAATGTTACACATAAATGTGATAGGACCTAATTAGAAAACTAAAGCTATGAAGGGAAGCAGGTGGGCAGAACCCCCGATGGGTCTGTCTTATAGTAGGGTGGTCCCAAAGAACTGGGAGGCTTCTCCAAGGTTTTATGGATGACTATGGACCCTTAGGAATTGTTAGGTTAGAACCCGATTCATGCCATTTTAGGGGACCGGAATGGGACTATGCCCTACGGGCAAAGAGGTTGAGTGGCGCATTCCTCTATTTTTCTATTCTGTTTGAAACAAGTGCGGCATAGATCTACTTTGGCTTGGGTATCTCTGCGTAAAGTAGGATGTCCAAGATCCGATGCTAGAATGCTGTCAAGAGACCTTGACCGTTAAGAACCCAGATTTCAAGTTGATCCTAGTGGGTTCATCTACGAATGTTCTGTTGCAAGGCAGGACTCGAAAAACCCTAGGCAACAAACCCCGTAATATTCCATGGGAGTGCCAAGCGGTGTAGCTTAGAATTGTCTCTTGATGCACCACTAAAAACGTGCTTGGACAGTTGATAGGTGGGCATGTAACATAGCTTGAGGATAATGTGATGAGAATTTTTTGTGGATTATCAAGAAAGTCGATAACAAGTGAGAAATCACTTCATTGCTAAAGTGTATACCTTGGTCACTAAGAGTCTATGGCAACAATAATGTGCTTGGCTTGTGAGTACTATGCCACACAACTGATTGGACTAAACAAGTCAATGTTGGCACTCATCACAATGCTTCACAAACTTAGTTGCATCGTGGAATAGCATAGGTTACCATAGTTGAGATTGGAGCACCCTTTCGTGATGTAGTGTCTCCAATGAAATGTCCTCTAACAATCCCACAATGTGCTTCCATGAGCACGCCATACATTTCGTATTTGCAAACACATCTTCTTAAAATTCCATCTTGTCCTACTCGATATAATTGATCGGCAATCAATTGATAGGGTTGGATCTTCAAAATTAGTCTCTTTAACCTAGTTTTTTTTGTAGATCACTCAGGAAATCCATTCTCAAGGATGTGAACTATATCACCCATTCAATACGGTGTGAGATCTACTCTAAAAAATATTGTTCATTGGACATTCTAAAGAGATGTGCATGTGGTAGGTCATCAATGATGCCCTATCCAGCCGCTTATGCAATGTCCCCATTACTTAGTTTATTTTAATAAACAATGTGTATACACATTTTTTAAAATTTTGATTTATATTAAAAACAAAAGTACACATTTTTAAAACTAGCTCTAAATATGAAGATAATTGTTATTATTAATGATGTATTATATGCCAATTCCTGGAAGAAATACTTGGAAAACTCCCCCAAGACAAGCTTATTAAAACTATGTTTGTAGTATATAACAACAAAAAGAACTAGCCTACAGGATAGTCGCTTCGCAGTTAAGTGCACTTGGGTGACAACACTGCTACGATGGGTGACCTCCTATGAATATTTTCCTACAAGCTAGTGAGAGCTTCTCACGTATAGCCAACAGCACCAACGAAGCCTTTGTAGCCCATTGCCAAGTATGCCAAGGTCTATACCTTGGTCGCCCCCTTAGTCACTACCTCCTAAGCCATACGCCTTGGAGTGACACCCGCCTGACAACACAATGAGCGGTGCATCCTTACCCATATTTCCGTCAATTTTAATCTTCACGCTGTAAAAATGAAGCCCCCCTCCTTGAAGCCATCAATGATGTCATCAAAAATGCTAAAAGAAAATAATTCTCTCTTTATCATTGATAATGTCATAAAAAACTGCTAAAAATTAAGTGTCCTCTCTACCCCCCAGTTACTATATAAACATGGATAGAGCATCATGTCAGGATACGTATGACACACACTCACACACAACGATCCATGCAGAAGTCTCTCTGTTGTTGTTGACATGACAAAGCTCTGCTTGCAATCAACCTATCTCTCTCTCTCTCTCTCTCTCTCTCTCTCCCCACCCCTATGCGGAAGCACTGCCCAAACTCATCAAGCTTCTTCCATGGCTTCCAAGAGATGTTTTCATGCTCAAAGAACTCCCCAACATGAAAAAGTAGTTGTTGCTGAAGTGCAAGAAAAAGTTAACCTCGAATCCATTCAACTCTAAGGACTCGTTATTCCACAATGAACTGAGGTTGTGGCTATAAACCCTAATCACATGGATGGTCAAACGGAGATAATCAAGTTAGTACATAAGAAAAGGATAGCAATTAGTCAGAACAAACTTACACTTGTAAAATCATGCTAGTATTATCAAATGCTTTTTAGAAAGGAACACGAAAATTGATGAAGGGGATAGATTCTATGCATGGCCTACATTGATAACTGTGTTAAAAATGTTTTATGATTATGACTGCTTTTGGATTTATGAATGATGATTTATGGCTCTTATGATTCTGGGTTTGCATAGTAGGATGAGTTGTGAATTGTGGTGGTTTGGGTCATTGGGGTCCCCAACCCAATGCTCCCTAAACACTCTCTAAACTGTGGAAAAACTCACATGAGGATGGGGGTCCTACGCTTCCAAGGGAGATAGGTGTTTTTGGAAAAAATCACCTGCGAGTGGGGATCCTATGCTCTTAAGGGAGATAGGTGTTTTTGATATTTGACCACTCGAGCACTTGAGAGGGCAAAGGGCCGAGTGATAAGTGCCCCTATTATGTAGGATGGCTTCGAAATCTCAGAGGAGCTTAGAGGGGTTCTGAGCTAGTAAATTCCCTATTGACTACGGATGGAGTGTGATCACATTTAGCCCAATCTCGAGGGATTGGAAGGTCCTATCCTAGGCTAGGCGGTATCTTTCTGCTGGAAGATGATTTTGTATCACTCTACGGAGTGACCTACAGAGTAAATTCCCTGTTGACTGCGGAGTGTGATCACATATAGCCCAATCCCGAGGGATTGGAAGGTCCTATCCTAGGCTAGACGGTATCTTTCTGCTAGAAGACAATTTTGTATCACTCTATGGAGTGATGGTGAAATAAAGTATCTGAATTCTGAATTGTTTATTTTGTACTATAGATTGAGTTTAACGAACCTAGTTTAACGGAGTAATAAAAGAAAGTTGATTTTACATATCCAAACAGTGTGGTAGTATGCTTTGCTAATTAGAAAATTAAGCAAACCCCATCAAGGAAAGTGGAAGGCTTTGATCCTGACCATTGGATGCCTATGGCTGGGAGGACCCAATAAGTCGGGTAACTTTCTAACGTTAGATAGAGCTGATTAAATGATGACCCTCCTAGTGTTGGTAGGATTAATTATCAGATTTTAGGGGACCGAAGCTGAGATTTTACCTTATGGGTAGGGGGATCGAGTTACACTCTCCCCCATTTCTCACTCTCTTTGAAGCAAGTGCAGTGTTAACCTCACTCTTGCCTTTGATTGATTACAAAGTGGTCTTTCTAAGGTGTACATTAGATTGCTATTAGGGGTGACTTGTCCACTCTTCCCTTGTAAAGTAGAACTGAGATTCCCATGTTCAACTAAGTCCAAGGTTTCCCATGGGGAGACGGGATGGTGATGTGCATGGATATGAATTTCAGTCGACTACTAAGAGGACTCCTCAGGGTTTGTTGGAGGAGGCACCTAACATGTGGTATCACAACCTAGGTTTCAAAAGAGCCCATGTTTTCATAAGAGATTTTAGTGTAAGATTAAGTAGTTAATGCATAAAAGAAATTAATAAAATAACCACACTTGTTTGAAGAAAATTGTTGTTGATTATCTTACATTAACACTAGCATACACATTGCGCTCATCACGAACTTAGCAATGAGGAAGCTACTCATTTGTGGTGTATTTTTTCCATCATGTATCAAGTAGCCTTAGGGTCGAATACGTTCTCATACCGCAAGGCTATGTTTGAGATAATGGAGATGATCTTTATTTCTCCATGATTGTATTGCAACCTCATCCTAACTCATGGTACATGGGAGATTTATGGCCAAGGAAATAGGTCACATATGGGGATATATTATGGGTGTAACATCCTTCTTCATTACGAACTATGGAGTGTTCAATGGGCTGAACAATTAAGGATAGTTAAGATATATCTTTTGTTCAGTGCCTTTGTTGAACTATTACTAAACATTGGGAATGAGACTATCTATGAAACCTTGTGGGTATATTGGAAAGTGTTACAAATAGTACCACTCAAGAGAGTTATTGTAGTACCAAGAATGCCTTATTTTGGTACATGATGTTTTGGTTACCCCCAAGAGCTACCACATTATGTTGTTTTCCATATACATGAGAATCCCCCAGGATATGAGAATATAGACCCTCATACTTTTCATGAGTAAAGGATCCATGAGATGATGTATTGGTAGATCATAGTATCATCAATATGTCTTTATAAATACTTTTCATGAATATGAGTCATTATTATTTTTGAATAGTGTGAGTTATGAGCTTATGATGATAGTTGAGCTTCTTTGACAAGTTAATGATGAAGTACACTTTATACGAGTGATTTTTAAGATCATGTACTCCATTGCTTGCCAGTCAAATATGTTGAAATTAAGAGAAAGTGTAATGGCTATCTTAGAGAAGACTCATCTATGAAGTTGTTTAAGCTTATGAAGGGGCTAAAGCTGGAGCCCAAACTTGGGGAAGGGATGACCCTTACTTTTACTTAGACCCAACTTTGTACGAAGATGTGAAATTCCATCGCAAGTTATTGAAATGGCTTGAAGACCTCAAATTGATAGGACTTTATAAGTATGATACTCTTGGAAATGATAAGGCAAAATATATAGATGGGAAAATTATAATGAGAAATAAATGGGTGTAGGACCATTATATAAAGGTTATTTCTCCCAGTAAGAATGTCAAAAAGATTATGAGCTTTCAGAGTATCCCAATCCCCTAGAATCGTATCGATTCCTAGAGACACCTCGTTTTGTAACAAAGAAGTTATGGAGATAACCAAGATCTCCAAAAGGTGTGAATTGATGAAACATACAAGGAACTCAAAGAGAAGAAGCTTCTTCTCAACTAGACACCAACACCTAGGTTTAGTGGCTAGTGAAGGACCTAAAGTGGAGCAAGATGCAGAAGCTTGGATTGAGGCTATGGACGACTAATTCCAAGCTACTATTGCAAATCAGTTCATGACTACTCGTCTTCATCTTACTAGCAAAGCTAAGCTTTGGTAGAAATAGTTTTGCCGAGATAAAGGGGTAACATAAGCTTCCCAAACTTGGGAGGAGATCATAGAAGATATGAAATGACGTTATCTTTCCCTATCTTTTGAATCAATCAAGATGAATAAATTCTACAACTTATGACAATTAAGACTAACCTTGGAAGGATACTATTCTAAGTTTGTGATTTTGCACAAATATGCGCCCCCAATGACAACGTTGTCGTGATGTTATGAGGACACAATGTGAAAAAGTATGGAATGCAGCATCATCAACTTCTTTATTGATCTAGAGAGTCAATGTGATCTGAGCCATTAGTACTAGTGTGAGTTGCATGGATTATCCAAAAATACTAGATTTTTGGATAATTTTAGTCTATTTTTTATATGATTTATTGTAAAAATTTGAAAAAGTTAGAAAAAGTTTCTAGATTAGGATGTCATGCAAAAAGCTAGTTACTTTATCAGCCAGTTAGGAGATTTTTCATAAAAAAGACAGATTGACGAAATCGTGAGCGCCGCAATCGTTGTAAATAGGCTGAAAACTGTAGATTGAACTGAAAGAAGAAGAAGGAGTGATCTGGGAGATCCATGATCAGGGGTCCTAGGGTTTTACACCCCTTTCGGAGCCAACAGAATCATCAGATTTGGGTTCCAAGTAGTAGAGAAGGAGCTGTAATTTCTATGTATATTTTGTCCTATGAAGGATTTCCAAGAGAACTAATGCCTGGAGATTGCTTAAGAGTAGTGCAAAGATTTCAGGTTCTTTCAATACATATTGATTCAATTCATTGTGATTTGTCTTTGTAGTGTTTACCACTTGGGTATTCTCTATCTTCTCTTCCATCTCCTATCTCTACTTCCTTCTACTTTTGATCCCTAGTGGATTTGACCTTTCGACAAAAACCCCTCCGACATTGGTGAACCCGACGTAAAGGTCATCACAGAAGAAGGAAAGATAAGATGGGAGAACCTTCGAATACAATCTCCAGTGATGTTTTGCAACAATTGGTGCAAAATATGAATATGCTTATACAGGTACAATAACAACAATAGGTGATGCAAGCTTCAGCTCAAACAAAAAGCGTTGTGATGAATGATTTGCAAGTAGTTGAGTGTGAGGTGAAGTTATTTAATGGCAGAAATGTATCTGTATATGTACATATCTATGCTCAGAAGATGGAATTCTTTGGAGTGACTCAATCTGCATGGAGACGGTATTTTGTATGTGTTACTATTTATGAACTGAAAGCATGAATTATTGAATTATACTTGCAGGATGCAAATTGGGTAGCCTTCAAGAAGACACTCAGGGAAGAATTTTACATTGAGGATACTAGTTTGATTACGCGCAAGACTTTTCAAGAGTGGGTTATACAACCCAATAAGGGTCTTGTGGCTACAGAATTGTTAAGAGAATTTGAAAGTCGATTTGAGCAATTGGATCTTGTAGAACATCAAGCTATTGCAAGTTTGAAAATTGAATTGTTTCTACAAGTAGCTGATCCTGAGCTTCAAGAGAAGCTTGGCTGGAGGATCAAAATACACAGACAAGTTTGAAAACAGAGTGGAGACATGTCAAGGAAGCTGTTACTGCGCTTCTGAAGAAGCATAGATGGAGAGAAAGATTGCATGTCTCTAGCTTGCCCACTGCTACGGGCAAAACAATTGAAGTATCCAGTAAGCCACCCGCTTCTGTGGCAAACCCTATGGCTGTACCTGCTATTGTTCCCTCTATTAGGGAAGATGTATTGGATGAATTGGTCAAAGGGATGCGGGATCTTCAATTGAAGGTTGCAAAATTGGACGAAAAAGAACAAGAGGATATGGAACGGGCAACAACCCCTAAGCCTAGAAAAAGATGTATGTGGTGTGATAGTTTGCAGCATGAGAGAAAGGATTGTGCTGCCTATCAGGAGGCCTTGGCGCGACAGCTTATCTTTTGGAAAGATGGCAAGATCCATGCACAAGAAATGGGATTGCCTCTTGCTTTGAATTTTGGAAAGGGAGGTATGCAGAAGTTGTTGGAAGACTTGGCTATCTGAAATGCTTATGCGGCAATACATACTTCTACTTTTGGTCTACAGTTGGATAGAATGCATGGCCAAGTGATGGTTGGTCCAAAGGCTGAAATATGGACACATGCTTTACATGCAGCTGAAAAGAGAAAGGCCACTGATAGTGAAATGTCTCATGCAGGGAAAGACATTGGTGGCATAACTAGTTGGGAATCACCAGTAAATGCATATTCAGTGTATGCATATTTAGCAAAGGTACAAAACACAGATGTACTTGTGGAAGAAAAACAAAAAAGAGATTAAGATATTGTAGGGACATCTAAAAGAATGACAAGAAGAAGTGTGGATCAGCCTAAAGCTGCAAATCAGCCACCTCCCGAGCATGTTATGGAAGAGGTCAGCTAGTAGCAAAGACAGGATAACAAACAAGAGGGAAAAAAGAAGGGCAAGCAGCCAGGATATAAGTTGCAATCTGACATTGAGACATCTACAGATCTTAAGAAGGTTCTTGACGAACGGATCTTAAGCAGCTAGGTGGAATTTACCTTGGGAGAGGTGCTTGGCATTGCCAAGCAAGAATTTCATGATGAGATAATTGACATTATTAAAAGGAAGCATCAATTTCTTTGTGATACCACTAGTGCATTGTTGCAATTTGAAAAGGAAACTAGTTTGTTGGGTATTCAGGCTGAATATGAGCATGAAGTAAGTACTGGATTATCTATGTAGGATGCTACTAATCAGTGGATAGCATGTGGAAAAGAGAAGAAAGTGGCTGAAAATGCATTGTCTTGTAGCAATATGCATGGTGGAGTAAGGCAAATGCAACAATATGGAGAAGAGACTCTAGGATTTATTCCTCGAAGTCACTACACAAGAAATCATTGGGGTAGAGCTACCACTGAAATGGTAGTGAAAATAGGGGAATGTGAAACTTGTTGTGTTGCTTTACTTGACCATGGGTCTGAGATAAATGTCATTGATCATGGATTGTATGAAAATGGTGCATGGCCTGTAGACACTGATCATGGTTGGCGAATGAGGGCTACAAATAATTCTTCAAGAGAGCTCTATACTGCATGTCCTAATGTAAAAGTGAGGATTGGTGATGTACCAGAAGAGCAACACTTCTTTGTGCAAGATAATTCCTCATATGCAGTGATTTTGGGATAGCCCTATATTATAGGTGTGTGTATGAAAACAAAGGTGCTTGATGATGGTTTTGCTTATGCAAGAGTTAGAAGCAAGGATGGGAGAAAAGCACTCCAATTTCTTATTGTTTGTGTTAATCATCCTAGAAATCGTGATACGCTTCGAGAGTCTCCTTTGGTTCCAAATGCAAGGGAATTAAAATACCTGGACTTTCATTAAGCACTCCTGTAATGCAGGGCTACAGTAGTGTTGTTCAGAGGGTGTACTCGCCTCTTGATGAAATGAAGCATGTATTTAATATTGATAATTCTCAGTTTACAGCAAAAAATTCATGTTGGTTTAAGCCTATTGAAGCTATGTAGGGCTGAACGCATATCTATGAGACATGCTATTAAGAAACTAAAAGCATTGGGGTTGTTTTAGCTGAAAATGATGGCATTTCAGGCATCTTTTATGGGCTGAATATTATTGACACTATGGATGAAATTTCAGCAACTATACATGCAAAAAATGAGGTTGAAAATAGAGTGTTGTCAGTATGTTCTTTGAATATGTATGATGTTATAGCATTGCTTGCTAAGTAGGAAGGATTACACTGGGCTGAAGCACTTGTGGAGACGAAGTATAAGACAGTTGACAAAAAGGTGAAACCAATTTCTTTGCCACTTCCACCAGAGAGTGAGGGAATGTATGAAAAAGTGTCAAGGTAGCCAAGCTTACGGGATCCTAAAGATATAGGTCATTAGTTTACATCTGAAACATTACAGGAATTGAAAGTTGGTGCAGAAGGGTTTCTTTTGCCTACTGAGAGAGACTATTTTATGCAAATGTTGGCTAGACATGGGAAGGCATTTGCATTTCAACCAAGTGAAATAGGTTGTGTGGATCCAAATGTTGACTCTCCTATGGTCATATTTATTGTGCCACATGTACCATGGAATTTGAGGCCTATTCTAGTGCCTAAAGTTTACTTGCCAAAGCTAATGGATTTTCTAAATGAAAAGATTCGCATGAAGATCTTGGATCCTTCTTCAGTCCTGTACTCAAATTGTTGGTTTACTATGCCCAAAAAGAATGGGGCTTTGAGATTTATTCAAGATAAGAAACCGGTCAATAAAGTGACCATAAGAAATGTGGGTGCAGGTCCTGTGGTTGATGAATTTGCAGAGGCTTTTGCAGGTAGAGTGATCTATTCTTTGGGTGATCTTTACTCGGGTTATGATGAGTTTCATCTTGCAATTGAAAGCATGGATATCACAACCATGAAGACTCCTTTGGGGTTAGTACAGATGTGTACTCTCCCACAGGGTGCAACAAACTCAGTGGCACACATGACAAATGCTATGAATAGGGTACTCAGGGATTTTATACCACAATTGACTATGCCCTTCTTGGATGATGTTCCAATCAAAGGGTGTGCATTGGATGGAAAGAATGAAGAGATGGATGCTCATGGATACAGACATTTTTTTGCACACCATATTGTGGATTGTGAGAGGATTTTGACATGTCTAGAAGAGGTGCATTACAAAAGTCTATCTTTGGAGTTGAAGAGGTTTTGATTGTTGGGCATATGTGTGGGCCTTATGGGAAAAGGCCATCACTAGCAAAAATAGATGGGATTGATAGAATGCAAGATGTATGCACGAATGTATTAGAGGTGCGTAGATTCTTGGGTGCATGTGTGTTCTATTTGATATGGATTCCTCACTTTGCACATGTAGCCGATGCTCTTTATCAGCTTCTAAGGAAAGGTCAGAAATTTCATTGGGAAAGGAAGCATCAAAAAGCAATGAAGAAATTGAAGCAACTCTTAAAATCTGCTTCTACATTGAGAAATGCTAACTATTCACATGGAAAGCCTATCATTATTCCTGTTGATACAAGACCAATCGGGATTGGATGGGTAATTGGGCAAGATGATGAGGAAGGGCAAAGATATACAATTCGCTTTGGTACTACAGTATTGACTGAACAATAGAGAAGATATCCAAAGGTTAAAAGAGAATTATGGGGAATTGTGACAGCCCTTAAATGTGATAAGGAGTATTTTATGGGTGCTCATGTAGTCATTGAGACTGATTGTTTGCCAGTATTGGGTATGATTACTAGTTGTGCTACTTCAGACATTGCTATGCTCCGATGGATTGCATACATCAAATCTTTGAACCCTGAATTTCAGCATATTGTAGGAAGAGATAACCTAGTGGCAGACATGTTATCTCGAGCACGCTATGAGAATGAAGATGGGATGATGGATGAGGAGGAAGAAGATGACTTTTGTTATGGCGGAAAATGATGTTGCAAGAGTGCAATGCAAGGTGTTGCTATAGCATTAACAGAAGCTTGGACAACAAAGAGAAGACACCTTAGATGTTTTGCATCTTGTGTAGAAGTGTTTCTAGAAGACAAATATGTAGGAGAGTGGCTGAGAATTGGTCAATATCTCAGTACATTAAAAAAGAGAGATGAATGGTCAAATGAAGAGTTTAAGAAGATCAAGAGGAAAGCCTATGGATTTTTCTTAAAAGATGGATACTTATGGAAACATGCTAAAAAGAAACAGGGTATGCCATTGTGAGTTTTGGGTGACAAAGCTTCACAAGTAAAAGTAAAGCAAGAATTTCATGAAAGCTTGTTGGTTGGTCATAGACGTTTTTGGGGTACTTTTACAAAGATCAAAGAAAGATATTGGTGGCAGGGTATGTATAAGGATGTTGCTCACTTTGTGGAAACATGTACAACATGTCAAATGTATTCAACTATGAGACATCAGGATGGATTGCAACCCACATATCCATTGTCTCTTCATTTTAAGTGGGTGGTGGATTTGGTCACAATGCCTATAGGTCTTTGGCAAAGGAGGTATCTTGTGCTTGCTCGTAAAGACTTGACTAATCAAGTGGGAGGGAGAGCTCTACATACTAAGACGACAAATGCCATATGTACTTTTCAGATCTTTTGTCAATATGGCTGTGTGGAAAAAATTACAGCAGATAGGGGTGAGCTAGATGCAGATGAGGCTCATGATTTCTTTGCACGGTTGGGGATAAAGCTTGCTTTAACATCAACCTATAACCCTGAAGGAAATGGCAAAAGTGAAATAGATCATCCACCTATTGTGAAGGCATTGGCAAAAGCGTGTGGAGAGAAGGTAAGAGAGTGGCCACGATTGCTCCCTTATGCTTTGTGGGCTGACAGAATAACTCATAGTGCTGTTACAGGATGTATGCCTGTAGAATTGATATATGATCAAAAACCTATCATGCCGATAGACAATATGATAGTCGCATGGAGTGTGTTACCTTGGGAGGAGGAGTTGAATCGAGAGGAGTTGTTGGCCTTACGCATTAGACAGTTGGAAAGAAAGTCATAAGACATAGAGGCAGCAATTGCAAAGTTAAGGGTAGCAAGGATACAAAACAAGAAACGGTTTGACAAAAGGCATAGATTGAGACCAAGAACCATAAAAGATGGGGATTGGGTATTCATTTATGATAGTAATTTAGATAACCAACATAGTGCCATGCGTAAAGTTTCCAAAAGATGGTTTGGACCCTACGTGGTAAGACGTGTTTCATAATGCTACTTATGCATTAAATGAGCTAGATGGGACAACCATCAAAATTTTGGTAGCAAGAAAAAGAATCAAATTATTAAAAAGGCGAGAATCTATTGCCTATGAGTTGCGAGAATTGGAAGAAAATAGTGGCCATGATGCAAGGGCTGGCCAGGAAGATATGGAAGATGAAGAAGCAAAGGATATGGTTGCAAAGGATGAGGAGGACTCAAAATCTGGTGACAACTAGGATTTTTGCACATATCAGAGGATGTGCAGGTTCAGAGGGGGTGGATGTCGTGATGTTATGAGGACACATTGTGAAAAAGTATGGAATTTATCATCATCCGACTTCTTTATTGATCTAGAGAGTCAATGTGATTTGAGCCATTAGTACTAGTGTGAGTTGCATGGATTATCCAAAAATACTAGATTTTTGGATAATTTTAGTCTATTTTTTATATTATTTATTGTAAAAATTTGAAAAAGTTAGAAAAAGCTTCTAGATTAGGATGGCATGCAAAAAGCTAGTTGCTTTTTCAGCCAGTTAGGAGATTTTTCATAAAAAAGACAGATTGATGAAATCGCGGGTATCATGATCACTGTAAACAGATTGAAAACTGCAGATTGAACTAAAAGAAGAAGGAGTGATCTGGGAGATCCATGATCGGGGTCCCGGGATTTTACCCCTCTTTCGGAGCCAACGAAACCATCAGATTTGGGTTCCGAGCAGCAGAGAAGGAGCTGTAATTTTGATGCACATTTTGTCCTATGAAGGAGCTCCAGGAGAACTAATGCTTGGATATTGCTTTTGAGTAGTGAGAAGATTCCAAGTTCATTCAATACATATTGAATCAATTCATTGTGATTTGTCTTTATAGTGTTTACCACTTGGGTATTCTCTATCTTCTCTTCCATCTCCTATCTCTACTTCCTTCTACTTTTGATCCCCGGTGGATTCAACCTTTCGACAAAAACCCCTCCGACAACTTCTCAATAGATTGCAATGTTTTGCCAAGGACTAAATCCACCTTTGGACACTCACCTTGAATCAATGAGACCAACAACTCTCGAAGATTCTCTTATGCGAGAAAAACCTATGGCTAAGGAAATTGCTCGAAATGGCCAAAGGAATCATCCAATAAACAACTATGGAAGGGGCTACCCAAACCATTGTATCGACATGGCCAATGCGAGAGAGAATGGTAGAGCTAATGCAATCACTCAAGGACCAAATGGGATAGGAATCAGGCAATGCTACCGATGCGGAAGGAGTGGACACCTAAGGAAAAATTTTCCTAACCGTCCTCAAAATCCTAGCCCAAACTAGATTGGTGGAAGAGGTCAAGGGAATAGCAACAACAACCCAGGCACCGTGGATGTGGAAGAACAGCTGATGCCCATGTAAATACCATGATTGGATAGCCTAAGAAATGCATGTTGGGTGAAGAAATTGAAAGAGGATCCATTCATGCTACTGTGGAATGGAAAGAAGCGGACCACCAATGTTCAATAATTCAATCTTTGGCTACTTACAAGGGTACATTGTTTATAATCTTAATTGATTGTGGTAGCATGTATTCCTTCACCCAAGTCAGTTAAAGATTTCACCTAGAATCTAGGGGGACAAGGAAAATGATAGTAGAATTGACTAGTGGGAAGAAAATCGCCTCAACCAGAAATGTAGGGAAACTTCAAATTGAGTTAGATAGCCATATAACTAAAGCAGGATTTTAAATCTTATCACTAGGATGCTATGAGTGCATTCTAGAAATGGATTGGCTCAAGAAGAACAAAGCCCAAATTCTATGTGTTGAAGAAGAAATAATGTTTCAGGACTTGGAAGGAGAAATGGTAAGGCATATGGGAAAGCTGGAAGAACTAGAGTCCACCAACTAGCCAACACAAGTTGACTTAGGAAGGGATTGAAGAAAGGTCAACCAATCTACATGGTCCGGTTGAATAAGGTCAAAAAGACTAATGAAGGCACTCTACCTTCCTGGATCAATGACTTTGAGGATGCCTTCCCAAAAGAATTGACTCAATTGCCTCCAAAGTGTGAGGTTGATCATGAAATAAAATTTATTCCTAGAGCCGAGCCAGTGTGAAAATGACCATATAAAATGTCTATTCTTGAATCTATACTGAGGCAACTGATAGAGCAAGGATTTATCCACCCAAGTAATCCACCTTGGGGAGCACCTATCCTCTTCCAAAAAAGGATGGAACACTTAAGATTCTACATTAACTTCAGAGGACTAAACTAGGTTACGATAAAAAACAAGTACCCCATACCTAGGATAGAACCTTTAGATTTCCTACACAAAGATAAGGTTTTTTTTCCAAGATTGATCTAAGGTCTGGATACTATCAAACTCGAATCAAGGAACAAGATATCCCAAAGACTACCTTCAGCATTAGGTATAGTCATTATGAAGTTTAAGTCATGCCATTTGGATTGACTAATGCCCCAGCTACATCCAATCATCTAATGCAAGACATCTTTCGACCATATCTAGATGATTTTGTGCTACTATTCTCTGTCGATATACTAGTATACTCCAAATCAATAGAGGAACATGAAGGTCACTTAAAGATTTCCCTAGTAGCACTCCGTGAAAATCAACTCTATGCCAAGATGAGTAAATGTGTATTTCTCACTAACGGGATTGAATATCTTGGATACATTGTTTTCACTAATGGAATCTCTGTAGACCCTACCAAAGTAAAAGATATCCTAGAATGGCCAATACCTAAGATAATAAAAGAAATCCGAGGATTTTTGGGATTGAAAGGATGGTATCAAATCTTCATCAATAATTATTCCCTCATTGTTGCACCCTTGACAAATCTTTTAAAGAAAAATACAGTAATCATTTGGACCATTGAGCATCAAGAAAGCTTTGATAAGCTTAAAGAAGCTATAACCACTATATATGTATTAAAACTCCGTGACTTCACTCAACCATTTGAGGTGATCATTGATGCAAGTGGACATGCAATTGGTGGGGTGCTAGCATAAGAAGGAAGACTAGTGGCCTATACTTCCAAAAAATTGAAACCCTATGAGTCCAAAAATGCCACTCATGACCTTGAGTTACTCGTAGTAATCCATGCCTTGAAACTGTAGAGACATTGTCTATTGGGAAGGGAATCTACTTTAGTGATAGATCATAAAAGTCTTAAGTGGATCTTCACCCAAGATGACCTAAACATGAGGCAAAGAAGATGGAAAGGGATATTGCAAGAGTTTGATTTTAAAATCAATTATGGTCCAGGGAAGGAAAATGTTGTTGCAAATGCATTAATCCAAAAAGCCTTTCTCAAGAGCCTTGTAGAATTTCGAAGCTTAAGAACTGTATCCATCCTTGATAACCTTGTACTTGAGCTTGTACACCAAGCTATTTATCGAGATAAGGAATATGAATGACTCATGGATAAGGTACTTCAAGGAGAAAGCTTTAACAAAGAAAGGTCTAAGATTAAGGATTATTGTGCTAGCAATGGTTGTCTATATTACCATGACCGCCTTTGTGTCCCAAAAAGACCACAAATGAAGGCCAAGATCTTATGGGAAGCACATGACAGCCCCATTGTACGACATTAGAGATATGCCAAGACACCCAATGCAGTTCATAAGAACTATCACTGGCCAGGATTGAAAGGGATGAATTAAAGTATGTAACTCAGTGCTTGACTTGTGAAAGAGTTAAGGCATAAAGGATCAAGATGCCTGGAGAGTTACAACCCTTGGACATTCCACAAATAAAATGGGAGTCAATAAGTATGGACTTTGTTGTTGGATTGCCTACTTCTACTAGTGGATATGACTCCATTATGGTAGTGGTTGATAGATTGACAAAAGTTGCACACCTGATCCTAGTCAAAATGACCTTGTCACAATAACATAGGAATAAAAGAGGTGAGACATGTAAATTTTCACGTATTTGGAATTTTAATATATTTATTATCTTTTACCTCACCTTCTTGTTCACAACTTCTAAGACTTCTCTCTCTTCTTTCCTGTTTTTTAGTATTTCTCTCTCTTCTCGTGACTTCTTTCTCTCTTCTCTGCTCTTCTTTCTCTCACCTCAGTTCTTTCCTTGATAAGTGGTATTAGAGCATAGGATTTTGATCCATTTGATTTTCTCATTTTAGATATATTTTCTCTAATTTTTCACCATTAAATCTTGGATAGTAGGTACAAGAGCCATATGGTAGGTACTTGTAGGAGTTCTACTTGGAGTAGAGACTAATCTTGGAGCTCTAACAAAGATCTTGGAGAGATTTGGCCAAAACTGTGGCTAAAATGGGAGGTTTTGCATACATTATAGGTAATTTTGGAGGTAACTTTGAGAAAGAAGAGGTAACTAGACTTAGAGAAGACTAAAATCTTAGTTACTTTGATGTAAAGCTTTCCTATTCTTCTTTTCATCTAGCTCAAAAAGCTATCATGAAGGATTTCTTCTATCTTTCTATTCTATAGGGCTTGTAAAGCCTCAAGTATCATCATAACTTGCTTCCTCTTGAAGATCTGAACCTAACCATACCCATTTGGGAAGGGAGCAAGCAACCATGTGGATCAGACACACACCCAAAATTTGTGCTAAATTTTATGGCTCTTGGACAAATCATGCTGGCTTCTTTCTTGGCTAGGATCATTCTTGGTGATCATTGCTAGCAACATTGAGTAATCAAAGTCTTCATACAGCATTTGACAATTATTCAAGCCTTCACCAACCCAAAAGAGGTATTTATTTTCAATTCTTAATCTCTCTCATTTATCCAATTGTTGAGCTTCATCCATTTTATTGAAATATTAAAGAATTGAAGATTTTCCATCAAACATCAGCTTGTCATTCATTAAATCAGCCCATTCATGAAGTACATTAATTACTTGATTCAAACAGTGAATCAGAAGCACTTGCTTGAGTAAATTTCAACATTACATTAAATTCCATTGGTTAAAGCCTAATTTATTGTTTAAATTGCTTACTCTAATCTATTTATTTGCTTATGATTGTTTAATTTATGAAAAAATATATCATAATCCATTGTAAAGGATAAGTCGACAGTGAGTCATTATGTGGTAAGACCCTCTCCCTAATCATTTTTTCTGATTTCAATCTTATTGCATTTCATGGGATGAAGTGAATGGAAATTTTAGTAATGTATATCATGATGATTGATTAGAGTATCATATCACTACAATGTTGATATTTCCACTAAGAAAAAAGGTGGATGCTAGGAGAGATAGTGTGACAATAGAGAGGTGACCCTCCCTCACGATTAAAGATCCTAAAGGGGTGCGATGAGCCGACCTAAGGGGGAACTTTGCCCACCTCTCCGTGATTCGGAGCTAGTGTAGGGAGCCTATTCTTCCAATTTATTTCACACATAGGTATCGCAAGTGGAGAATTGAATATTAAAGTACTCTCAATGACTCAAGTACTGAAGAAAAAATAGGGTGAAACAGAGGTTCTACATGACATTACAAGGTATAAATAGGTCACTACAAGTACCATTTTAAAGGACATTGTTGTCATGAATCATGTGGTGGGGGGACTTGTTTGAGCTGCTACGCCAAACAGACATTGTATATATAAGAGGAAGCTCACTCAAGAATACAATAAGAGAGATGGAGGCCAAAATGTTTTCTTGCTGATTTCTACTTCTTCTTCCACACACTGTACAATGTACACAAAGTATAGATAAGATACAACATAAAGGAAAGTGACCTACTAAGTCAAAAAGAGCATAACAAACTACAATAATAGATTGATGCTATATATTTTCCAACTATAGGTAGGTGTAAAAAACTAAATATAATAAGTGATAAGTCAGTGGCCATGTGAGTATCATAATGACCACCAACGTACTAAGTGTGGATGTGCGGACCCATCTACCCAAGCGGTGGTCCATTATCAATGTCCGCACATGTTGAGCTTGCCATCTCAATACTCCCCCTCAAACTCAACTCTATCTCTGCAACTCCAAGTAAGCTTCGAAACTTTCGAAGCTTCTTTGCACCCAACGCCTTTGTGAAAATGTCAGCTATCTGTTCCTATGTGCTAACATATACCAAATCACTCTCTCTTGCAAGTACCTTCTCTCTCACAAAGTGGTAGTGCACCTCAATGTGTTTTGTCCTAGCATGGAACAATGCATTCCTAACTAACTGTATGCTACTCATGTTGTCACAATGAATGAAAATTGGACCATCTCCATGCACATCCAAATCACCTAATAAATTTTACAGCCATACCACCTCACATGCTGCCATAGCAACACCTCTATACTTAGCCTTCGTACTCGATAAAGCAACTGTAGGTTGCTTTTTGCTACTCCATGTAATTGCTGCACTGCCAAGGGAAAACATGAATCCACTATTAGATTTTCTGCCATGCGACCAACCCAATCTGCATTTGTGTATCCAAAGACCTGTACATCCTTATCTGCCTCATAAAAAAGTCCATAATGTAAAGTGGACTTCACATACCTCAATATATGTCTAACTACATCCAAATAAGGCTTTCTAGGCATCTACATAACTGACTAACAAGGCCAACAGCATAGCTCAAGTCTGGCCTTGTGATAGTCATGTAAATCAAACTCCCTACTATCCTTCTGAACATAGTAGGGTCTTCTATCTCATCCCCAACATTGGCACTCAACTTCACATTTTTCTCCAATGGTATTGAAAGAGGCTTACATGCTATCATACTATACTTGGATAACATATCCAAGTCATATTGGCTTTGTGATAGTCATATACCATCATCACATCTGATCACCTCAATACCAAGAAAGTATCTAAGCTCACCCAAATCCTTCATCTCAAACTTCTTCTTCAAGAAGTCCTTAACTTCAACAATCCCATTGTCACTGTCACTTGTAATAATCAAGTCATCCACATAGATGACTATGATGACCAAACCTACATCTCCCTTTCTCACATAAAGTGAGTGATAAGCATCAGAATTACAAAATCCAATATTGACAAGATACACTCCAATCTTGTCAAACCATGCTCTAGGTGCTTGCTTCAACCCATAGAGCACCTTCTTTAACTTGCACACGTATGTGAGATGCTCTAAATCCTCATAACCTGTTGGCTACTCCATATACACTTCTTCTTGCAATTCACCATTCAAGAAGGCATTCTTAACATCCATTTGCTGCAAACTCCAACCTTTGGTTGCTGCCACAGCTGCCATCCTAGCAACTGGACTGAATGTCTCTTCATATACACTTCTTCTTGGAATTCACCATTCAAGAAGGCATTCTTAACATCCATTTGCTACAAACTCCAATCTTTGGTTGCTGCCAAGGAAATCACACACTTGACAGTTGCCATCCTAGCAACTGGACTGAATGTCTCTTCATAATCTATGCCATATGTTTGAGCATAGTCTTTTGCAACCATCCTAGCCTTATACCTGATAGCTGAACCATCTGCATTATGATTGACTTTGTAAACCCACTTATAGCCAATAGCTTTCTTACCCTTAGGCAAGGGTACCAAATTCCAAGCTTCCAATGCAACCATCTCCTCATCCATTGCTGCATCCCAATGAGCATGACCAACAGCATCCTCAAAACAAGTAAGCTCAACATCCTCAACTAATTTCACCATATAAGCATAATGGTGAGCTGTATAACCTTCAAAGACAAATCTTTTAAGAGGGTATCCGACCTTGCTAGACCTACATACCATTGGATCACTCAATGGAGCCTTTACATTACTATGAGCTCTCAATACACCTGATGTCTTAACTGAAGGAATACCAAGCTCATAATCAAACTCTCTGAACCACTAGAATCTCCATCAAATCCCAAATGACTAATAGATGCATCATTACCATCCAACACTTTCTTCTTTTCTTTGTCTTTGCCTGCAACACTTATAAATACACCTGAAGATGTGGGGCTACTCCTTAATCTCCCAGACCAAGGGCTCATTGTAGGTGTGGTACCAGATGATGTTTTTGGTCCACCAAGACTCCATGATTCTTGCTTTTCTTTCTGCACATAATTATCATGATCATTATCATCATCTAATACATCACTAGCATATGCATACCAACTATTCATCTCATGAAAAATAACATCCCTACTCACTTTGAAATCACCTGTGATAAGGTTATAACAACGATACCCTTTTTGCTCTAAAGATATCCAATAAAAATATATTTTTCAGCCTTTGGATCAAGCTTCTTTCGTAGCTCATCTTGAACATATGCAACACATCCAAATACCTTCAAGTGTGATATGTCAAGGTTCTTGCCAGTAAAGCATTCTTTAGGAGTCATCCCATGAACTGCAGCTGTGGGGGTTCTACTCATAATATAGACAGCACTATGGATATTTTCAGACGAATAATGTTTTGTCATATTCTTTTCAGCCATTAATGTCCATGCAACTTTTGCAATATGCCTATTTTTTATTTCTACAACCCCATTTTATTGTGGGGTATACCTGCAAGTAAATTTCATTTTTATCCCATGAGTCCTCAAGAAGCCACTAAACTCATTAGAGAGGTACTCTCCCCCTCCATATGATCTCAAGCACTTCACTTTCAAGCATGTTTCTATTTAAACAGTTGCCTTAAAAGATTTGAAGTGCTCAAATACATCACTCTTTTTCTTCATGAAATATACACATAGCTTCCTTGAATAGTCATTAATAAATGAGACAAAGTATTTGCTGCCACCAAGAGATACATTCTGTGTAGATCCCCAAACATCTGTATGCACTACATCAAGTATATTTTTGCTCACTTCTCTATCATGCAAGAAGGGTTGTCTTGCATGCTTACCAAACTGGCATGCTTCATAGCTTTATGTAATTCTGCAACTGTAAAAGAAGGCAACCCCGTAACCAATCCTCTGGACTGCATTAAGTTCAGCCATTGCATAGTTGTATGTCCAATACGTTTATGCCATATTTCAGTATCTTCAACTACTCCTTTTCCTTTAGCATACATAGTAGCATCCATTGTAGGAATTCCAATATCTAAAGTGAGCATGCATCCAACTCTACTTCCTTTTGCAAACAACCTGCACTTATCATTAAAGTCTTCTACAAAATAACCTTTTTCATTGAATCGAACTTGCAACCCCTGCTCTACCATTTGGCCAATAGACACTAGATTCTTTGTGATTGATGGCACATGTAATACATTTGTCAGACTCTTTGTCTGGCTATCATGCAAGGGCAAGGAAACCTTTCCAATGTGTGAAATTGGGTGGCATGAATCATCACCCATTTGCACATAACTTGGATTTTGTAAGTCCTGCATCTCTCCAAACCATTCAACATGATTGGCCATATGATTAGATCCACCTGAATCAACATACCATACATCATCATGTCAATTGCTGCGAAAGCATGTGCAATGCTTTTCACCTTCAAAACATACTCATTAACAGACATTTTCCCTTTCTTCAAGGTATTCAACTCTTGCTTGAGTTGAATCTTCCATGCCTTTGTATTTAGTGAAAACATGTTCTCAAAAATTGTCCCAAGCTGCATGTGAAGTTTTTGCAATTTTGATATGTCCCAACATCATATTATCAACGACTGCAGATAGCCAGTATATCACCTTTTTGTCTTTTGCATTCCATTCTTTCCATGCTTTTAATTCATCTCAGTCGAAGGGATACCCAACTCTGGCTCCTTTTCTTCACCTGAAACAAACTCATAAAGGCCCTTTTCAATGAGGAAGTTCATCACACGGAACTTTCATGAAGGGTATTTATTCTTATTGAGCTTCTCAATAATGGGATTTTCACTGTTCTCTACCATTATCACAAAAAAGGATACAACACAGCAAGCTAATTGTTTGATCCTTTCACAACAAGTACACAGCAATATACCAAATAACCTTTTTTACTGATTGCTCAATAGTACATGTAAATTGCAACCTGTTTGTAGATAAACCTTATGTTTTCTTCCTAGTAAACACCTAAAAAATTACCGATTCAAAATTAGTAACATGTGCACCCACTTCCGGTCAATACAATCAAAATCATAGTTTACCCTGAAATTGCTGTCTGCAACCTTATAGCTCTAAAGCGGGGCCTGAAACGGCCTCAGATGCCCAAAAAAACTGCGGGAAAGCACTAAAGGACTAGTTTGCAAAATATATAGTGCTCTGCTCACACACCAAATCTCACAGCAATGTGAGATTTTCACTCCACTTTGCTTCTGGTGCCTCCACAGGCACTATCCAAGAGAAAGAGTTGAAGAATGGGAGAGCTTCTTACCCGTTTCTTGCTTGCTCAAACCTTGTTTTTTCTCCTTCTCTTTAGCCTTCAAAATCAGCCTCTCTTAGTGGCACGAATCTGATACCATGTCACGAATCGTGTGGTGGGGGGACTTTCTTGAGCTGCTACGCCAAACACACACTGTATATGCAAGATGAAACTCACTCAAGAAAACAAGAAGAGAGATGGAGACCAAAATGTTTTCTTGTTGATTTCTACTTCTTCTTCCACATACTATACAATGTACACAAAGTACAAATAAGATACGACATAAAGGAAAGTGGCCTACTAAGTAAAATAGTGCATAACATACTACACTAATCAACTGGCGCTATATCTTTGCCAGTTGTAGGTAGGTGTAACAAACTAAATATAATAAGTGACAAGTCAGTGGTCATGTGAGTATCATAATGGCCACTAATGTGCTAAGTGTAGATGTGCAGACCCATCTAGCTAGGCGGTCCATCATCAATGTCCGCACATGTTGAGCTTGCCATCTCAACAACTACAAGGTATAAACAGGTTACTGCAAGTACCATTTCATCATTGGAGTACATGTATAGATACTATAGGTTTGAAAGACCTTAGGTATTAAAATTTTTCTCTCACATGTGGAACAAGAGTACTTATAAGTTAAAACAAGGTGCAAGCCTAGACAATTTAGGCTGAGAGATTTAGTTACAGAATTTTTTGTTCAAAACCTATTATAGAATGCTATAGCTCATCCTAAAGAGGGAAAATTTGGCTCTATTTTAAATTAAAAAAATTGGGAATCAGAGTTTTCTAGCTCAAGTTATAGCCAATTCACTAACAAGGGGTACTATAGGACTACACTACTATGGTAGGTCATAAAGGAAAGTGTAAGGCCCATAATGAATATGCTCAGCAAATCAAGGATTTCTTGTTGGAAAATACACCTCGAGAGAGATTTGAAGAGCCTTAAATTCAATGAGAATTTAGTGCAGTTAATAATACAATGTGTGAACATGATAATAGGTATGCTCAAAGGCATATGGAGCTACTATATAGAGTTGAACAAATGGTATTGTCTAATCCTCAAACGAGGAGAAGTTAGTGGATTGCACTATCCAAATGAAGGATTCGGTTGACAAATTAGTAGAATCCAATGCCCAAATAATGGATCATTTCTCTTAATGGATGCAAATGAAAATGGAAACCAAGGATGGAAGAAGAAAGCACAATCAAATAATGATTCATTAGTCCCACTTCAGCAACATAATAAAAATGGTCAAAGTCAAGGAATCATTGGGTGAAGGGGCATTTCTAATAGTCAATATGAAGTAGGAGAGACTTTAAAAAAGCATGATGACTATTTGGGTAATATTAATGGTGCTAATCCCCAAGTTTATAGGATGAATCTGCATGTCTCTAGATGCCCTCTACCATCGGGAAGGTTCCACACTAGCTCTTAGACACCTTTTGGAAGAGTACCATCTCATTTTGGAGCCTATTAATCATGATCAGCCTACTTTGGAATAGCAACCTTTTCATGAAAGGGAATTGAAAGATAAAATCATTTTGGCAAAGTACAATGGGCAATTATCTTCACCATCTGATCTAGAGGAATGGATTGCAAAATTATAATCCTATTTTGATATATTCCCTAATAGATGTGATGATATGAAGATGCATTTTGTCTCATTACATTTGGAAGAGTTTGTGAATACTCGGTGGAGATATATTAAGAAGGAGAACATTCTAGTAGAGAGTTGGAATGCATTCAAGACACTTATTATGGCTAAAGACTTTGTCTCTCCTCTTGGAAAAGAGAAATTGGCACAAAGATCCTATGGATTAGAGAAAAAAGGCATAAGTGTATGAGATTATACAAACTAAATCCTCAACCTCACTTGTATGTAGAGAGTATCAATGATGAAACTAAAGTCCACAAGTGTATATATATAGTATAGAACCTTCTTTATCCATAACTGATATTATGGCACAAAACCTCACCACTCTTTTCAAAGCCATTGAGCTTGTAGAATGTTATGGAAGGAACTATAAAAGAGAATCCTCATTTCATGATAGTTACAGAGAGCCAATGACCATTTTAAAATAAGGACAACTTGGGAATGTTTGTGGTAGAAATCTTGCACTAAGTAGGAGCTTAAGAGTGCCAACTTATCCATCATTCAATGCTTCAAGAGCTCAAGGTAATTTTAGGACAACAATGGTCCAAGAGTAGATTTTAAACAAGAGGATAACAAGTTTAGATCTACTTCAGCCAATGTAAATCCAAAGTCTATTTCTATGGACCTCTACAAAGAAAGGAAAGAAAAAGACTTATGTTTTAAATGTGGAGAGAAGTATACAGCTAATCATGCAACAAAATGTGTATACATGAATGCAAAAACTAAGGTCCATAGCATGTTAGTCTTTGAAGACTCAGAGGATGATAATGATGAAGCCAATGCATTTATGATTACCACCACTAAAAATGTGGATTTGAGGAGGAAGTTGGGCAATAACAGTTTTATGATCCTATATTGATACTTTTCCTTTTAATCCAAATGGTAGTATTTCTTTTAATCTAATTTCTAGCTACTATCACCATTAAAATCCAATCCATGTAGGAAATATTGCAACTGTGCAGCTGCTGGAATGGGAATATAAGCATTAAGTTTGCGAAGAACTTGCTTTAGTTTCTTAGCATATGCCTGGACATTCTCATTTGGCTCTTGGTGTGTTACATTTAGAACATGCAACCAATATTTCCCACCCTTCTCAAGGGAAAACTCTTTACCGAAAGCCGTAAAGAATTGGGCACTGCTAGTTATGGTTTTGGCTTCTAGATCGTGATACCACATTGTCGCTCTTCTTTTTAATGTCATGTTGAAGAACATCATTAGATGTCCTTCATCTTGGATTCCATAGTTGAACATGAGTGTTTGAAACTCCTTAATGTGGAGTTCTCCATCTTCTTCTACTAACCCATGGAAAATGGGAAACGGTGCTCCTAATGTCGGTAAATCTGGTGTACCTGCTGGAATTGCGATAGTTGTGCCATGGCTACCACCGGATTAACAATAGGAGTTTGTGTAGGCAACACTACACCACCACTTGTTGTGGGTTGATTAATTGGAAATAGGGAAGTACCAAGACTTTCATTTGCACTCGAAGAGCTACTCGTAACACCTAGGTTACTAGAACCACTACCACTTATGCATAACGGGCTGCTTCTTTGATGAGAATAGCATCTTACAATCTCCAACCATTGTCTAGCCCTCTCAGCATGTTTTGCTTTTTGTATTTCGGCTTGATGGTCCTTGTTAGAGGACATAAACCAACTATTTGGTCCCTAAAAACCCTAGATTCGAGAACCACCACTTATTGGTGGCTCCCGGCAGATGCACCAGTGATGGGACCTAAAATGGGCCGGCACTGGCTATGGCACTAGCCGGGCCTCATGCATACGACAGACAATCCCACCACACGGCCTCACGGACCAAGAGTGTCTAAAACTCACTTTACACTAAATGCTTATGAAGATTTTGCATTTATATCCAATATGTAGTCCAATGTTCACCTTCCCTTCTCCTTAGAGGGAGATCCCATAACATATAGGCATAATGCCTCGTAATACACACATAGGGAAGCACCTCTCGGTTGATTGTCGTGGCTCCACTACGACTCTCCTACACCTCGGGGATTGGCCCCAAGATATGTCACTAACACATATAACATTCTCACAAACTCCACTCTTTCATAATTTAGCGTTCCATGAGATTTTGATTTGCCTCACAAAAATTTCCCCAACGGAAGCACCCGTCTAACCCATGACTTAGGTTTCCTGTCCTCTCAACGTTGGTCAAAGTTTATCAATCAGTTGCAATGCATTCCAGGAGATACCACGTGACATGCTTGATGCAAGGTGTATGACGATTGTGCAAAACCATTTTATGATTAAAAAACTAGCCATGTGAGGTGCGAAAAATAGCCCTTTCATGAATTTTAACTATGTGTTACATGCTGTGCTGCTTTAGGGACTAGCATCAAAACTTTCGTGCTACTAGTTGCCTATATTTAATTATGGAACGATCCCTAAATGCTATGCACAAAGAGGAAAATCAGAATATGTATCTTTTCAGCAATTAGATCATCATACAAACTTCACCCCCTCCCCCCCTCCACCGTTTAGGTGTTGCTGTGTTGCATAGGTGTAAATGGTTGTTTTGTGTCATTTTTGTATATAAAAAACAATAAACACGTACTATAATAGAAATTATGAGGCCAAACTGAGGCTTGACCTCATGCTTTAACCTCACCAAACGTTCACGCACATAAATCTTATTTTTCCATATTTGTTTAGTGCAAAAACCCAAATTTTCTTTATTTTTTACTATTTATTATTTATGAAAAATAGGAATTTTTTGATTTATTTGTGTTGGCTTATTATTTTGACTGAAACTTAACATTTTCTCTAATTTTATCCCATTTTCACTCCTTTTTCCCAACTCAAAAGCAAAAAAACCACTAATTTCCATTGAAAAATGACATTTTGCGAGTTTTAAAAAATTAATAATGGCTCTAAATCATTCCGGATTCTGAATTTTTGTAGTTGCAGCCCTCAAACATGATGCAACCAAGATTCAACCAAATATTCATTGCATATGAACAACATTTGGACCATGAAACAAGAAAAACTAGCAAATTTCTTTATAAAATTGGAGCATACCGTCTGTTTTGCGTGTTATGGGTTTTTTAATAATTATTCGGGGCAGCCCACGGACCGACCAGCAACCATTCTTCAGTGTTGAACCTCTTTCCTTAGCCTCCTCTTCATCTTGGAGCAAGCCGGCCGATCACGCATCCTTGAGCCCCTCTTCTTCTTGATTTCTGGAATGTAAACCATCGCTTAGAGGAGAGAGATGGAGGAGAGAGAAAGACTAGATCTGCATCTCCACAACCAGGCAGCCATTGGAGAAGTGGATTGGAGCGATGGAGAGCAAAGATAGGAAGAAGAACATGCCGAAGATTAGTTGGGGGGTTGTTCTGTGGCCCCATACCCCATCCCTCCTCCATTTCGTTTCATGGTGTCTTCCTTCTTGCCTGTGTGAAAAAAAAACAAACCCCCCTCCCCCCCCCCCCCCCGTTTTTTTATTTTCACACCCTCTGGGCTCTCCTAAAGTCCTTTCCCACTTGGCATTTTGGCCTTTTGGCCTTCGAGGCACTCCCTCTTCCACGTCCGGTACCCAAATCATGGTCTGAAAAATCTTGGGGGTTTGTCTTGAAGTCCTCCATTGCGGGCATCTCACAGGGTCTCATCTGTCATGCCAAAAAATTATGAAAATTGCCCAACCGCTGTCCAATGGCTCTTTTAAGCACTTTCCGGGCATTTTCCACTGTCGCGTTTGACGAAGTCTATTTTTTCCTTGAAATTCGTAATTTCTAGCTATTTTTAAGCACTTCTCGGCATCAAAAATCATCTGTCATACCCCCCAAAACTAGTTCCTTCATTTGGGCTCCATCTGGAGCATCGGTCTCATCTACTAGAAACCGACATATCAAAGTGCGTGTCAAAGTAGATCTAACGAAACGGCTTGATGGTGTCCAAGACAACTCCTAGTCCGCCATATCTCTAAATCGGTCCATCTAATCTAGAGACATGCATGTGAATATATCCTACAACTCCTCGTTGCTTATCCCTTGACTCATCGTGCTCTCCAAATATCGTCAAAGGTCACCTGCACAGATAGAAAATGATGTTAACATAATCAATATAAAGATTTAAGGAAAGCGTGGTAATATAACACATAAAATCTTGATGTTACCTAAAATGCATTTTCTAGAGTACCCTTATAAGCGATTCATTAACATATTGAGTAGGCAGATGCTACAAGTATGATGTAGGTTATGGTCCCATGTCAATCTTGTGGCACAACTCCACATACACTGGAAGGTTGATAGATAGGTCACCACAAATGGATGAGTCCACCTCGCTCTCAAAGAATTCGTGGGCTCTTGTCTTTCCGTTCATCATTACCCAATTCTGCCTCCTCTACACACTCCAAGCCATCTTTGACCTCCACCCCTTGCAATATGGGCCCCTCCACCTGCATACTCTCCTCATCTACACTGGGAACATTGCTTTCATCATACACTCTTGCACTTTGAGGAGCTAAAGAAGGCACATCACACCACCATTGAGTTTGTCGGGGGTTTGGATAGAAAATTACCTATTCAAAATCACATATAGGAGAGATTCAACATTTGTGATATATCTATGTCGTGATTTTTTTTAAAAAAAGGTCATGCACCTATTCACAATGGACCGACAAGACAAACATATCGCATAGATCCATCCATCTTTTCTCGAAATATATTTTGAGAAATTCAAATGGACCTCACCGAATGGTTGCCCCATCTCCTTCCAATACCACTTTGAACCACTGCACATCGAATATGATCATGAAGCTATGGTAATCCATTGAAATAACACTTTGCAAGTTTCCAAAATACTCCATCTCATCTATAATGCTATTTGGATCTGTGGCTCTCTCTGTCAACTCTCTTCCTTAAACTTTTCCATGACATCACAATCGGTTGTGGAGTGCATTTTGTCGATGTGTTCAATGTGAAACTGTCACTCGTGCAACCACGCCACACTATATATTTTGTATTGTACATTGAAATAGTTAGATTATTTGTCACATATAAAATCTAGATATGATAGCTTATAAAAAATGTGGTCATAGAGAGGATTTAGAGGTTTTAGCAAGAAGGGTCAACCACCTAAGCAATGTGACAATGGAATAATGCTCACTAAAGGCAACAAGGGCTTTGCTATTACTGTGGAAGGCCGACATATGTCAATACCTAACTATGAGTTATGGGTAAACCATAGGGTTGAAAGGGGAATGTAGGCCGGAGAGCAACAAGGAATGCCACCAGCACAGCAGAACTACCCCGTGGATAGCAACCACCAATACTCGCAGTAGCAATGGTCTTGGTTGAGACACCCTATGAAGTCACGGATGGCCAAGCACTAAGTCAATTGGTAGAGAAAAAGCTAAAGTACTAAGTCAGAAAGAGTTGCCAAATAAGGATATTTTAGATGTACCCAATCATGGGTTAGAACTGCAGTTAGATTGTGATTGTTAAAATTGCATAATTGTGGAAGATTGTTCGGATGAGACAGCAATTTTGTCCATTACTAGGAAAAACACTAAGCAAAAGATTAATTGGGAGGATTAGGAAAAGGATAGAGAAGTGGTCTCTAAGGAGGTTATGAAGTTGCAAAGAAGCACCACTCAAAATAGTGTAAATATGCAAAATTGCCCCAAGAACAAAATATTAGTGAGTTTGGGAATCTCCCAATTCCCACTTTTTGAATACTAAAAAGGTGGCACCTAGATAACATGCACATAAGTTTCTCAAAACCATATGATGTGACCTATCATTGAAAAGTGCTTGAAAAATAGAATCTATTAAGCTATAGACCCTCGATTTGGAATTATAGTATTCAAGTTATGAAAAATCCAAAGATTTGACCACGTGTCCCAAACTTATGGGAAATTCCCATATTTCCCAATATAGTGTTCAAGGGGTTCAGCAAAGTCAAGTGCCCCATGAAGACAAACAACACTATAGGTTTTTGACAGTTGACCAAATCAATGATGACCAGCATCAAAGTTTTGACCCATATGAGTCATTACATGGTTCCCATGAGTTATTTACTACATATGAGTCATTCCAGCATCAAAGTTTTGACCCATATGAGTCATTACATGGTTCCCATGAGTTATTTGTTGCATTTGTTAAATCTTCTTTATGGCTAACTTTGGAACACATTCTTGATTTGATTCCAAGATTTAAGGAAAATCTCATTGCAAAGAATATATCTAATCAGGATAGGGTATGGAACCATCATGATGGTGATAGTGGATTGATCTTAGAGTGTGTTAACCCCAACACGAAGAAAGCAAAGGAAGTGGAAAAGACGCAGGGCAAAGGCGGAAAAAAGGTAGCCCGACTAAAGAAAGAAAAGGACAAAAGGCCAAAAGCGCAAGGGCAACCTTAAAAGTCCAAGGCAAAGGCAAAAGGGAAAATGCGCATTTTAAAATAAAAAGGCGCACCCTGAAATCTTGTAAAAGAGCGCCAGGCTCTCACCCGTGCAATTTGTAAATGTAGACGGGTAGTGGGCAAGAAGCTAGGAAGAAAGAAGAACAATGGGAAAAAGGGCCTAGGCTATGGCCGGCCATGTAAAAAGGGGAAAAAGGGATGACCGCCCAAAAGGGATTTAGGGTTTTGTATATAAAGTTGAAAAGTGAATGAGAAGCTCATTCGTGTGTGTGGCCAAAAGTAGCTCTCATCTTCTTCTTGTTCTTGCTTGCTTGAGTTTATGCTTGAGAGAGGGAGTGTGAGAGTGTGAGGGAGTGAGTGTGTGAGGGTGAGGGACTGAGGAGGAGAAGCTCTCCATCTTCTCCTCTCTTCTTCTCTTCTCTTCTCTTCTCTTCTCTTCTCTTCTCTTGCTCGTGGCAATGGAGCTTGGAGCGTGGAGCTTGAGGATGGAGCTTGCTTGAAGCTTGCACTTGGATCGTGGAGCTACCAGAGTGCACGGGAGAGGAGGTAACTCGAATGGCACAGAGGTAAGCTCACTACACCCGTAGATATGGATGGCGCGTCGGTTATGTTAGAGGTAGCCATTAGTGCTTGGCTTGGAACGCTTGAAACAATAAGCGGTCCGTGGGTCTTGGCGGTTGAGTGAAAACTCCCACATTTTGGTTCCATTGCCGGGACCAACGGATTCAAGCCTTGAGCGCTTGCGCGCTTCGAATTGAGCATCGAAGTAAGGGGTTTCCCCTGAACCGGTGCTTGAGATAGGTAGGAAGGGAGGGGTTGAAGATGGTATTCGATCTCCTTAGCAAGTAGGTGTTTTACTTTCTTGAGATTTATGTTGTGGAATGAAGTAGTGTAGGTATTTATTTTGTGTTTTGGATGCATTTAGGATAGGAAAAAACAAAGAAAAAGAAACAAACAATAGGGTTCTCTGTTGTTGTATAACAGGCTAAAACAGGGAAATAGGGGCACAGATCCTTGGAGTGCCATTCGATTCGAGCACCACAGTGGTTCCAAGCATGTCTGGCATTCCCTTGTAGTGTCTCGCACCTATCTGGAAGGCGCTGGACGATTCGGTGTACTAGACGTCAGTCTAGAGGCATCGCGTGCAACTCGCGGGCCGTCGGCCGCGTAGTCGGACCAGGTCGTCCGAGTCCCAGAATCGGACCACTCAAACCAGTCCATACTTGGATACTCGGACTCGGACCACTCGGACCGGTCCATAAACAGACGCTTGAACTCGGACCGCTCGGACCACCGTCTGATCGAACCATCCTGTCCGATCGGACCAGGACCAGCCAGAATTGGATCAGTCCAGAATCGGACCGTAACTACTAGAATTGGACCACCCTGTCCGATCCGATTCCCAGAATCGGACCACTTTTTCGATCCAAGTCCTAGAATCGGACGTGACCAAAATCGGACCACTGGCCGATTGGACAAACCCAAAATCGGATGTCCGATTCTGATAATCGGACTCCTAAAAATTGGACATCTGAGAATCGGACAAAAAAGTGTCAAAATTGGACAAGTATCTAGAACACAAATTTTGACACATCTAAACCCCAAGATTGACCCCAAAGGCTACCTAGAGCTAAAGGCACATGATAGATCCATCACTGGGCTAAAATTTAGATCACTTAGTTCAAAATTTGGCTATAATTGTCCTCCAAATTGTGCATGGATTTTACTGTAACGGCCCTATGGGCTGGGGGGGATACCCCCCGGACCCCCGCAGAGGGGGCTCTGCCCCCTCCACACCTCGCCCGAGTAGGTTGGAGAGAAAATGCGCGCCGTGATAGGTCTTCCAAATTGGACCCTAGTGAAGTAATGGCTCTACACGAGCATGGATTCTCACTTGCAAAAGAGCAGCCAAAAGCCCATACCTGAATAGAGACAAACAGAGACCCTAGAACCTCAATGGGCCCATCTAGCCAACAAGGGCAAAAAGGCCACACTGCAAAAACACATATGTGTTGCATTAGGATTGCATCTAGTCAAAGCGGAAAGCAACAACATCAAGCTACAATAGCGAGAATGACTAGATATGACAGTCTTGACGATAGATGCTCCTTGAATAGCACTACACTGACAATCCAAGGCACCAGTGGAGAATCCACATCTGGTCATACAGTTGGGGACTCAAGGGCATTTGTCAGAAGGCTTAAATTTACAAGCCAAGACCCGGAAGATGAAGACATAGTACCACTTGCTTATCTTAGGGTCAAACTCACCACAAAAAGAGAGCATACTATCGATGCTCTGATTGATGAAGGAGCAGATTTTAACATCTTGACCTATGAATCATGGACCCTACTAGGCCAACCAGAGCTCACACCGACTAGTGCAACTCTTAGCCCTTATGGGGGACACCCACCAGCACTCATAGGGAAGTGAAAAATCCTTGCAACAATTGAAACAGAAAACTTGCCTATCCTATTTCATGTTCCTCCAAATAGTGCTAGCTGCGGGAAAGAAACCCTCCTAGGAAGACCCTTCAAAAGGGCGACCAAGTGTGAGGCCGACTATGTAGCACAGAGGATACACCTGACACTACTGGGTGTGAGGATAGTCACAACCTTTAGCAAGGGTGACCTCATCAAATCTCAAGGGAAAGGCAAGGAAGGTGCTGATGTAATAGTCAAGCCTACTAACGAGAGCAAGGACTTGTTGGAAGAGTTAATATAAGCACATGTCGAACAACGAGAACCAGTGAGTGAGGCCAGAATTGAAACAAGAAGGTCAAGAAACAATGCCAAGGATGGGCTTTGGACTTACAAATATCGTAGAAGACCCTAAAAGAAGCCCAAGCCTTATAGACGTAGGCATCGATGGAGGGTCAGTACAACGCCGCGATGGATATCCAAAGCGTTGCTATGTGCTCAAGGGTACTACGCAGGTAATCGATGGATTTGGGTACCAAAATCCCGTGCTAAACCACCTCTATCAGCTGAAGGCTAGAGTGCATTAAAAGCAATGAAGCACAGGAGGAAATCTAAGAGAAACTCTAGGTTTTGAGGCAAGAAAGCAAACACGAGTGTTTGAAAGAAAGAACCTCAACTTAGCATGCTTAATAAGTAGATGCCATATGTAGCCATTGAGCATGCACAAAAGCCATTAGTGCCTAAAGAGCCTTTGATTCCCCAAGGGGAGAACAAGCATCATAGGCACAACATTTCTCAAGGCAAGGCTGATCGCTCAACAAAACAAATGGCACAATCGCCTAATAGCCTCACGAAAATTCTCCAGTCAGTGCCAAGCCAACGTAGGAGTCCCAAATCTCCTACATCCTCTTCACCTAAACGGACACAGGAAGCACAACAGCGGTTGTCAAGGGAAACTGCTCAATTCCAATCTCTATCTCCATCTAAGCTTCCAAATGTCCAAGAGGTGGGACATGACGCCATCTATAGCTCTCGACCCAAGGATATGCATGAGCAACCTAACGTGGCTAGATCAATGGATGCTCGATCTACGCAAGTGAATGCTCTAAGGGAAAAAAAAGACACGACCACTTCCAATTGCTCTAAGGACTTGACACCGCAATCCACCAAGGGTAGACAGCCCACTAAACTAGTTGCTACTACTTCCAATCAGGGACCACAGCAGTCACAACCCTTGGCTGTGACAATGCACCTTGTGGAACGTGTCCTTAGTAGTTTACATATGGAGGAGGTGTCGCAACTAAATCCCTCGACAACTCCAGCACTTTCAAAGTGCCTAAAGCCTAGGCTGGAGGAGTTAAACACAAGGGAGTTGGCTGAAGGGCTAGACTCTCCAAAAAGGGAGATAGTTGTGCTCTCACAACCTAGCAAGGCTATTCAGCAGGCCACGGCCATGTCCCATGAGGACACACTAGAGAAGGGAAATGCTGAGGCCCAACCAAGCGCATCACCAGTTGGCCTAATCCAGAATCCTGAGTCAACAAGAGATGCACCTTCACGGACCAGAAAATAGAGGAGAAAGTAGCGAAAACAACAGCAATTGCAGATGGTGGTGGACCCCAAGAACATTGAGACGATGAGCACCAGAGAGCCGATGAATAAAGCATCGAGTCCATCCACCAATGAACCCATTAATACCTCTCCTAATAGCGGTGAACCCTCAGACACATCCGTGTGCTCTAAAAAACCAAAGCAACCATTGCCATCAACAGTTGCTTGCAACACTCTATCCACTGACAATAGAACTCACATTGATCAATCAAGAGTGGATACAACGCTGTCACAACAGGGTGACAAATCTATACCAGTCACGTCCGAGAAGAACCATGACGAAATAGCAGCAAGACCTCAGGAGAAACGTGAGAACCCCAAGAGCATAAGAAATCCTAGCGTTGACCAATCTTGCTCATCTAGGCCTGAGCCCCCAGCCACGCTAAAGCCTAAGGAAACTCTTAGAGCTTTGCATGAGATAGCAACCGAGCAAGCCCTCATTGAACATAGAAGTGTTGCAGAATGCTTAACTGAGTTGGAGGCTAAGCTCAAAGTGGTCGCACGTGTCTACATCCTTGCGGACATGGGCACAATCCCCAAGGAGCAGCTTGGAGATTACTTGACCTTTCCTCTATCATGGGAAGAATAAGAATATCTTAACGAGCACTACGATAGGCTCCTGCATGAACATATGTGACTCATCCTTGACGAGGAGGCTGACGAACTGCACTTAACCGTCACGTTCAATGAAGTGCTCTAACGACCAAATCTCGTAGACATAGAGCTACTAAAGCGACTATTAGTAGGCCAGAGTCAATTTGAGCAGTGTTGATGCGAAAGCCGCATTGTAATGGCCGAACTAGGGGCTCAGATCATGATGGTCTTAGAAGAGCAATTGGCTAAATGGCGGTCTCAAAGAGACCCAACCTACGTGGCACCAACTTCCCTTCGAGTGCTCACTGACATTCGGGGTACGGACTTAGCTAGGACTAGGCTATAGGACCCTTTGATTGATAAGGTTCTCACTGAGGAGGAGTTACATATTGCCAGTAGTTTTAGTCAAGGCTCCATGCTACTCGCTGTGGCAAAATATCTATCAGTATTAAGTCAGCTGCCACGAATACTAGATGCGTGTGCCACTCTCCGGTACAACCCCGAGTTCTACATTGGTTCCTATCCTCGTGAAGTGACATGGATTCATAAATATGTGCATAAATAAACATTGCTTTTTGTGTCCCCATGTATAAACAACGTCAACACACACAAGCAATGATAGTCAGGCGCAGGGAGAAGAGTGGGGTTAGATAAACTAAGCTCCTCAAGTCCTCCTCTCATCATGCATTTAAAAGTGTGTGACCAGCCCCACCTCCAGGTGAGAGCATGCAATCCACATTGCCGCCATAGGAAGCCTTGACCAACAACTCTGATGGTGTAGACAAGGTGTAGTCCTTTCCAATACACCTGCTTTCCTTTTTGGTCTATCCTTTCAAGGATGTGCCCTGTCCCACTCCACTACAACCAGTCCACGAGACTTAGCATAAACTAATATCCGCTAATGACTGGAGGCCACGCGAACATCAGCATGGAGGCCATTCCTCTACAACAAACACCGCATGCCTCACCCCTCCCCTTCTTGTCATATGCGCTTCATAAACCACACTAAAATCCCTTCCATGCAAACATTTGTATCCTGTATCAAGGTCTAACCCTTGGATTGCGTCTTACAGGTTTCCTTTTGCGGTGGAACGCATGGAGAATCATGGAGATCTAGCATGCAAAGACGCTCTTCGCAGAAGGCGGGAGCATGTGGCATGCGCCCCTCCACCGGAGCGCTATGTGCCCACCATCAAAAGGTATGCCAAGAAGCGAGGCCCTAAGCGACACTGCCCAGGGCGAAGGCCAAAGAATCCTCGAGTCAAGAAAGGTGAGACTCGAAACGCGCAACAGGTGGCAGCACTAGTGGTACGAACTCCCAGCTCCCGCTTGGGCCCCAGATGCTCAAAGGCAGAAAGGGAAGCTCGGGAAAGAGAAGAATTTAATGAATTATTTAAAGACATTCTGGAGACGGTAGCGGGCCGGGATTACACCATTCATGTCCCGGCCAACATGTTCCCTGCTCACCCCCACGGGAGCCCCACACCAGCAGAGCCCCAATCACCCGGTCATCCAGACTCGCCCCGCCTCGTACAAATCGAGTAGCCCATGATGCATAAAGGGCTTATCAAATGATAACTGGCCATAACTTTTTGTTTTTAAATGGTTAATTGTTCCCGACTTATTAAGTGTTGACATGTTCTCGACTTGTATGAACTTATCATATCTGCATTTAATATATTTTACGCCTTTAGCAAAAGAAAAAGATAATCAAGCGCAGGTGATAAATGTCTAAGTCAACACCATAGAATTCAAATCAGTGATGTCTCCTTGCATTGCACTGGCTTATTATAGTTGCGGCACATGCCATACTTGTACTTTCATGAAGCGACAAGTGGATACAGGATGGGACAGATCTTTGGGCTAAAGTGTTCAATGCTCGATCACCGCAAGACCATCGACCCCCCAAGGAGCCGTGGCAAAGCCACCCTGTCGAAATCACGAATCACCCTTGCCAACCACCCACATTGCATGGCCCAAAACACATCCCTGGGCCACGTCCCCTTTCTCGGTCAAGCTCTATAGTTGGCTCACAGTAGTCGTTACCTCAATTGTACCCACATCGCATGTGCCGCAAGGAGGGTTGCAATATCTCAAGTATATCTCCCCCTTTCGCCAACTGCTTCTCTAACAATGAGGCTAGGGCACGATCATCATTGTACTATCCATTTTCTGAGCCTTCGAAGCTTGACATTTTCCAACCCATTGAAAGGCTGATAGCCTCAACATATTGTAATGGTTGTACTCAGGCAAATCAAAAAAAAAGAAAAAAAGAAGAAGAAAAGGAAAGAAAAATAAATGAATGGAAAGATAAGAAGCACCCACGAACACAGCACAGCACCTCGAGGTCCTCAAAATAGGTACGTCTGGTGACCTTGGTTGACCGGCTTCGTCCCTAGTTCCCTAGCCCCTTACGATCACCCACAATTGTTCAGGGCACATCAAGGGCAGGACATACCTGGGGAGCTTGTCTCACCTAGGGTTAGACCTGTCACCCTGACCCACTTGCACAATTTTCTTTTGCACTCTGCCTTAGTACCATTGCAATCAGTGGTGATAAGCACCGCACGATTGGCCATGAAACGTACACCGTACTCATCAAGCAAGTCCAATAGTTTCCAGCTACTGAAAGTGCGTTGTCCTTGTATTCAATTATGCTACATCGTGCAGTCATAATGCAAAGGATGTCTCATATACCTTCACGTGTACTCCTTCTCCACATGGACAACTTTGCTTCATCCACACATTGTTATGAGAAACTAGCCCACGATCTTCTAACTATGTAATATCTAAGTATGCACGAGCACTCACATAATACCTGCACCGAAGTATATCCACAGTTTGGGTCCTCAAGTGCAGGACAATACTGTAGGCTTGCTTAGAGTTCGACCTATCTCCCAAACTAATCAAAATATGTCTTGTGCACGATGAGAAGCCTAGCACTACCCCTTAAGGAGAGACTACATGTGAGGTTTTCCAATTGCAGGTATAAGGTGTTGTTCACTCTTCATCAACACTCAACTTTGAATGCTTGACCCTTACCATCCTAACAAGCCCACAAAGAATTGTCATGTGCAGAATCCCCAACAAACCAACACTTGTGCTGGCCATCAATGCAATCCCCAACACAGCATAGCCCTACCACCAACTCCAACAACCTTCCACCAGCCACCTTGGCCACCAACAGGCCCGCAGGACCTTCTCCCACACCACCACCAACACTCCTCCATGAAAACCACAGGCGTCCTTGTCACCCACGTCTTCGGTGCATGCTACAGCCTGCTACCTACGACAGTGAGTGCCATGGGACTGGCACTTGTCTAGGAGGGGGGTAATGTTAACCCCAACACGAAGAAAGCAAAAGGAAGTGGAAAAGACGTAGGGCAAAGGCGGAAAAAAGGTAGCCCGATTGAAGAAAGAAAAGGAGAAAAGGCCAAAAGTGCAAGGGCAACCTTAAAAGTCCAAGGCAAAGGAAAAAGGGGAAAGGCGCATTTTAAAATAAATAGGCGCACCCTGAAATCTTGTAAAAGAGCGCGGGGCTCTCACCTATGCAATTTTGTAAATGTAGATGGGCGGTGGACAGGAAGCTAGGAAGATAGAAGGACAATGGGAAAAATGGCCTAGGCTATGGCCGGCCATGTAAAAAGGGGAAAAAGGGATGACCGCCCAAAAGGGATTTACGGTTTTGTATATAAAGTTGAAAAGTGAATGAGAAGCTCATTCTTGTGTGTGGCCAAAATTAGATCTCCTCTTCTTCTTCTTCTTCTTGTTCTTGCTTGCTTGAGCTTGTGCTTGAGAGAGGGAGTGTGAGAGTGTGAGGGAGTGAGTGTGTGAGGGTGAGGGACCGAGGAGGAGAAGCTCTCCATCTTCTCCTCTCTTCTTCTCTTCTCTTCTCTTCTCTTCTCTTCTCTTCTCTTCTCTTCTCTTCTCGTGGCAATGGAGCTTGGAGCATGGAGCTTGAGGATGGAGCTTGCTTGAAGCTTGCACTTGGATCGTGGAGCTACCGAAGTGCGCGGGAGAGGAGGTAACTCGAACGGTGCGGAGGTAAGCTCACTACACCTGTAGATATGGATGGCGCGTCGGTTATGTGAGAGGTAGCCATTAGTGCTCGGCTTGGAACGCTTGAAACAATAAGCGATCCGTGGGTCTTGGCGGTTGAGTGAATACTCCCACAGAGTGTTAAGCAATAATCCCCACAAAGTCGGAGGTGGTAGATTATAAGGTTCCAACTATTCAAGTTGAATACTTGGGTAGTAAGTTTGATTATGTACTACTAGATGGAGGTTCAAGGGTTAATATTTAGCACTTCAAGAACTATATTTGGCACACTAATTGCAAGGACTTGTTACAACACCATTTCAAGTTTAAATGGATGATCAATGGAGACTTCAAGCTTTGGGAATACTAAGGAATCAACTCATTCCAGTAGCAGGATTGAGGTTCAATGTCAATTTTGTAGTTCTCCATATGGAAGGCTTAGGAGATTCCTATAATATGTTGTTGGGAAGACCTTGGTTTAGATTAGCCAAGTTGAAACAAGATTGGAATTCTCATACATCAATTATCCCTCATGGGGGGGAGGGAGGTCAAGTTATCTTTTGAGAATCAAGTGGTATTGAAGTCTAAATGCCGTCCATTGGTTGCTCAAATAATTAATGTACCCCGTGAGATTGAAGATGATTGACGAGGAACTTTTTCTATAGGCTAATCCTACTGTTACCTGAAGGCAAAGTCCCCATTGGTTGCAAATGTGTGTACAAGGTTAAATGCAAGTCAGATGGGTCATTGGAACACTATAAGGCTAGACTAGTTGTAAAAGGGTATGCACAGTAATATGGCCTTGACTATGAGGAGACTTTCAGCCCTATAGCTAAAATGGCAACAGGTAGAACAATCATTGCATTGGTAGTAGCTAAAGGTTGGAAGTTATGGCAAATGGATGTAAAAAATGCATTTTTGAATGGTGCCTTATAGGAAGAAGTTTACATAGATCAGTATGAAGGCTATGTGCATTCAGATTTTTTGACACATGTATGCAAGCTAAAAAACACATTATATAGGCTAAAACAGGCACCGAGGGCTTGGAATGCTTGAATTAGCAATTATTTATAGCAGCACGGATTTAGATTGGGTGATGTAGATCACAGTTTATTTGTGAAGAAGACAGATCATGGCTATGTGTTTCTGGTTGTCTATGTCGATGATTTAATCATTATTGGAGATGATGAGAGCAAGATTGCTGAAATAAAGTCATTGTTGCTAGGGCAGAATGGATTGTTGTGCAGATGTGTGTGAGAGAATGAAATGCACGACTCATTTCGCAGAAGCACTGTGACAAAATAGTAGGAGGGAATTTCAACAGAGACACAACAACCCACAAGGTGCTGTAGTCTCAACTATGGTGGCCTACTCTTTTCCGAGACGCAGCATGATTTGTAAAGCACTGTGATGATGAGTGTGCCAAAGAACCAAGATACTAGTTCACAAGGACAAAATGGAGTTAAGTCTGATTGTTGCAAGGAAACCATTCGAGAAATGGAGAATCTGACTTCATTGGGCCAATCAATCCCGTAGCACAATACTCACAAGTGAAATACATAATTGTTGCCATATACTATCTCACAAAGTGGGTAGAAGCACGAGCTACAAGAAAGAATGACGCTAGGACCATTGTCAACTTCCTTTGGAAGCAGGTGATTTCACGATTTAGCTACCCCATCAAACTCGTTAGTGACCAAGGCACACACTTCATCAATGAATTGATCACTCATCTCCTATCCACCTTCGTAATCATCCATCAGAAATCCTCACTGTACTATCATCATGCTAATGGCCAGGCTGAGTCTATGAATAAGTTCTAGTAAACGTCTTGACCAAGGTATTCTCTGCTTCACGCAGTGACTAGGATAACAAGCTTATGGCAACTTTATGGGTCTACCACACATAGCTTATAAAATGACTATGGGATAGACTCTCTTCAGGTTGACCTACAGATAAGTAGCAATTCTACCTGTAGAGTTGTTTGTTGCTAGCCTGATAATTGCTCATCAAGAGAGATGGGGTGGAAATGAGGCATGGACAGAGTGCCTAGTTGAGCTAGAACGCTTATCATAAACTCGACTTCTAGCCACCAACATGCTAATATGTGAGAAGGCAAGACACAAAAGCTAGTTTGATAGGCATGTCAAAGAGCAAGATTTTGAACAAAGAGACTTAGTACGTATTCTGTCAAGGGTCATAAACAGAAGATGAAGTTTAGAGGGCTAGGGCCTTTCAGGGTCTGTGCCATCAACATAACTGGTAATGTGGAACTCAAAACCCCGGAAGGAGAGGGCATATGCTTCTTCAATGGCAATTGCATCAAGAAGTATTACCCTCTCATGCACCCATTACATGAGCCTCCAATGTTGGATTCCCATGTCAATGTACAAGTAGCCAGCTTCTCAGCAATTGGATGCTTTGCATCTTCACCATCAATTGGTGCAATGGCGTTTCCTCCGATATCACCACCTTTTGGAGGATTTGGTCCTTTATAAGTAGCTTCTTCCCTTGCCCTTAAGCTTTCAATCAATTGATGTACTTCGGGAATCTCCAATAAGCTATGATACTCTATCAATTGCGCCTATAATTGCTCACTTGTAGGTGCTTCATCAGTTACTATCTTTACCTTCTTCTTGCAAGGATCGCCTTTACTTTGAGAAAATAAAAGAGACCTACTTTGATACCACTATTATAGAATCCAAGATATACGGTCAACTTTGTTATATACTTCGAGATACACGCTCAACTTTCTTATATACTTGAAATATATATGGCGAATGTTATGTTGGCATAGAGGGAGAATAGATGAGAGAAAAGAAAGATGTAGAGAGAGAGGTAGAGAAATCGGCAACACACTAGGGACTGGAAGATGGGCCAGCCCCCCCTCCCCTTATGGAGTTATATTATTGACAAGGAGCAAGCTCCTTTGTCAGCACTTGATTTTAGTAGGGCTTCTGCAACACTTGATTTCAGCAGGGCTTCCTTAGCACTTGCACATTCTCTTCTCCTCTTGGATACATGCAAAGTGATGCTTCCTTCACCTCTTCCTTACACCCAAGGAGAGCCTCCTCTTTTATAGGCTTTCAAGAGCTTCTCTTCTTGGAGAGAGAGTTGAGTTGATCTTCATGCAAGATGTGGTTGTTCCACTCTACAGCACTAATTTTGAGATATCTCTTTGTGCGTCGTTTGGATGAAAAAACGTCCAACACAAAAGTTGTAGATATTGTTATTTCTGATAACCATCGCGGCCCATTTTTAGAGATCGTTTTTCTATTGCGAGATATTTTAAAAATGGATTTTAAAAAAATGGTTTTTTAAATTGTACTCTTAACTTGTGATCCATGCAACCACCTTGAGTCATAGATAAGGAGAGTTCATTAGATTGCCTTGGGCCTCAACCTTAAGATTGAATTCCACACAAAAGCTTGTGTCATTTTAGAACTTAGAAAGAGAAAATCACTTCTCTCCTCACCTCTAGAGGACCATGTCTCTCGTCTTTCTTAGTGAGAGAATTCTCTCTCTCATCTTTCTTATGAAAGAAAAGACCTTAAACCTTGACTTATAGGGCAGAGGATGACCCTAAATGGATGCAATGCTCACTACACACAAGTAAACATTCCCAGGATGCACACATAAATACATATACACAATGCGAATGCACTTTCTCTTCTTAGAACTCAATCCATCTTCATTTATGTGTAGCTCATTGGTTCTTGTGTACACTCTTATACTTGGCAGACACTTCTTTCTCCCTTCATAACATGTGCTACCTATACCAGATATCCCCATCAAAATGTTTTGATCACCCCATTAAGTGATGCACTAGGAATACTAGTCTCTAAATGGTCTCATGGCCATGCTAGATCATCATCAACTCTTAAAGAAAAGTGAGTCATTAATTTATTGACATGAATTTATTAAATAGAGAATATGTAATAAGCAATCAATTTAGTGACACCAAACCACCTACAGGCCTTAGACCCTCTCATGCGTGGAGATCAATTCTAACCTTGGACGCAGACTTCACCGAGAACACGGGGGATGACTTGGTTGCTTGCCTTAGATGCTTGGATGCTACCTTTATGACACTTGCTAAAAGTTATGATAGACTAGATTTAGGTCTTTTGGATGAGTCTAGAATCACAGAAGTGTGTACACTCCCCTGTTCTTGGAAGGAATCGTAATTTGTATTTATTAAGGATTTCGACGCAACTGATGAGATAATTGCCATTGAGATCTCCAAAGAACACGCATGAAACTGATGCCTCATTATGTCATATCACAAGAGCATTGTCTTTGCTATAGATAGAGACATCCAGGAGTTAAAACAACTCGTTTGCACCGACTCGTCTTTCTTGAGGAAATGGCATGCTCTCCGACTTCAATGGGAGCTAGAGGGTACCAAATCATGACTAACATTGAGCAATGACGAGCCATCAATACCTTGGAGTATGACCCCACTTATGTAGCTCCAACCTCCTATAGGGTATTCACCACCATTTGTGATCAACCTTGAGAAGAGAACCTCCTAACCCACCTATATCTAGATCAAATTCTGACTTCGGAGGAGTTACACATTTCCAGTTAATTAAACTCCAATGAATTCCTCATGGATGTTCTCACCTACATCACTCAAGCAGGCATCTGCCCTTTCGACATAGACGAATATTCTAATTTAGAATACAATATGAATTTCTATACTTGGCTCATGTGGAAGTAAAGCCCAAAGACCATGTGCTAAATGCCCTTAACCTCTCAACCTCTAATCCTAGGAAGGATTCTTCTCATTCCCAAGGAGGGAGGGGGTAAGGTGAAGTAAGGTGAAATAAGGAAAAGTGTCACAAAATTTTGGAAATGAATAGAACTACTCGAAGTAAAATTCTCTTTTTATGCTTAAATCATGTTCTTCTTTCCATAAAAGCATGATCAACTCCTGTTTATCTTCCAACAAGAAAATTTCTTAAGAATGCTAATGGTGAACCATGATATATGACAAGAACCTAAAATGGCAGGGCAAGATAAAGGTAGTAAGATTTCGTTCGTGGAGGAAGAGCAAGCTAAGTATGGCTTGACGGTAGAAATAAGGGGCTATAGCTAGTTCACATTCAAGCATAACATGAACCTAGAAGACTCCACCATGGAAGAGCCACCCATAAAACAACTCATGGACCAGTGCAACCTACAAAAGTACGTAGAGAAGGTTAGTCAAGTATGAAAAGTGTGCAGAATTCTTGAGGAGCTTCAATGCTGAAAGAAACTGTGGCAAATTGATAATCGGGAAAGGGGAAGAAGCCCACCAAGTAGAGGTGGAATTGAGCTTTGCAAATGGGGGAGAAGGCCCTAGGTTTTACTAGCAGGACACAACAATACCCAAAGAGGGACCTGTATAGCATGCTAGGAATGAGCAAGACCATTGTACACATAGTGGATGGGTTAAGCTTAGTGGACATCCCAAATCCTAAGAGCAAGGCTGTTGTACACATAGTGGATGGGTTAAGCTTAGTGGACATCCAAAATCCTAAGATCAAGCTACAAGCAAAGATGGTCCATGCTCTCTTTTCCAATCAAAGGTACAATGCCCTTATGAATAGAATCAAGATGCCGTTGTTGGAGAGCATCGCAGCTAGATCCACAGATGAAATAGATTGGAACACCTTCGTGCAAAAACTATTGAAAGCTCAATGAAATCTTTGACCACTAGCACACTAGTGACCAGAGGGGAATCCCTGGCCTCCATAGCAAGATCAGCTTAAAAGAAGTCCTCCTCCAAGGAATCCACCATAAGGTTCAATGGAATCCTAACGGCCATCATTTAGGAGGCCTTGAAGGACACATAGGGAGGTGAAGAGGGAGTAGGGGAAACCCCTCGTTGATTGGCTCACTATGAACAAGGGCTGTCTAGTGAAAGGACTATAAGTGATAAGGAAGAGCAGGAGATGCAGTCAATCAGCCAAGGAGAGCCGAAGGTGCCAAAGAAGGGAACCCCATCAACACTACAGAAGGAGACGAAAGAAACAATGACAAGGGAGAAATGGGCCAAAGCGAAGGAGGGCCCAAAAAGAGTCCAAGAGAGCCAAAGATGAGAGAAAGAGAAAAGAAGAGCAAGAGGAATAAGAGCTAAGAAGAAAGGAAGATGAGGACATGGCCAAGGCCATACACAAGTCAGTGGAGGAGACCTTGGACATCGAAGGACCAACCACCATGAGCCCTCGAAGGGGAAGGAGAGCCAATTAGGAGTGTGAAGGACCAGCCACCATGAGCCCTCGAAGGGGAAGGAGAGCCAAGTAGGAGTGCCAAGACCTCAAAAATTGAAGCAGACCCAATAGTAACAGGCAAGGGTAAGGCCCCAATGCACCCCCTCCCCCCAATCTTCATGTCCCACGCTTTGACCACCTTGATCGCCCAAGAAACTAAAGCCGTCATGGACATGAGCAAGTTGACGTCCATGATGCAATTTTTGGTGACAAAGTTGTAGGAGATAGCTCCAAATTTGGAAGCATGGGCCCCCCTTACAAGAGTTAAAAGACTAGTTTTGGTTGATGCTGAATCAAAGCAAGATCCCAAGAGGTAGAAGCTAGAGACCTCCACGACTACAACATCCCCTATAATGTTTGCCACCACAACGTATGATGACTATGTCAAAGAGCTCCTAACGTAGCTAGAGAAGGCCAAGGAGGAGAGTAGAGCTGTAGTAGGCCGAGCTAGAGATCGAAAGAGAAGCCTCAGTTGCACTCAGGTTGGAAGCAACCTGCCAGGCAACAAAGCATCCATGAGAAATACAAGAACTGAAAGAGCATCTCGAAGCCAAGAAAGGAGAAGAAGGAGAGTGGGAAACAAAGTGGGCCAAGGAGAAACGGAGTTGCATAAGGCTACAACAACTTAATGAGGAACTAGCAAAGTTGGGTGAGGAACTGCAAGGGCATATGAATAACATCCTAAAGGCTACGAAAGAGCTAGAGGCCACAAAAAAGGAGAGGGCATGGAGATACCAAAAGGAAATAGAAGACTTGAAAATGAACATTGTCCTAAAGTTGGTGGCTAGAAAGGGAGATCAAACACTTGGAGAAAGAGAGGGAAGAAGGCATCAAGCAAGCAACCCAAAGGCTGTAGGAGGAGCTAGAAGATCTGAAACAAGACATGGAGGAGATAAAATATGTGGTCGAATTTGAAAGACAGTGACATGAAGGAAACCGAAATGCCTATGCACAGAGGAATGAAGATCTATCCAAGAGGCTCTTGGAAACTTCCATGTAGCTCTCCGTGGTGCAACAAGCTGAGAGGATAGTTGAACCATCTGAAAAAATGAGAAAATACACATGCTAGATGTGTGGAATGAACAAAAATAGGTGGTGATGATGCTGTCTCAAAGCATGGAGAAGGGCAAGGAGGAGTTGGAAGAGAGGGCCAAAAGTGGAAAGAGCATAACTTTGAACGAGTGCAAGAACTTGCAGAGCATTGGACCATAACTGAATGCAAGCCAATGTTTTGACAAAGGCCAGGGCCAAAGCACTAGAAGTAAGTTCAGAAGCACAAACAACAAGCCTTCTTGGGCACAATGCTCCATGTAACACAAGTAGAGGGAAAGGATTCCATGGAGAGGATGAAAAGGAAGCTAGAATTGACCATCATAGCTTGAAAGTATGGCCTACACAAGTGAGCTCTCCCCACCAACACCGACCTAACAAGAAAACAACAATTCTAGTATTTGAGGCAAGCCGTCCTCTCCATGGATGAGCTAAAGGGGCTAGACTTTGAAGATCATGAGCCACTGCATCCACCCCCACCTCAGACCCCACATGAGCAACCAAGAGCAATAGGTTCGAGAGCTTATCCCACCACTGCCAGATGAACCCCAAGAAGATCCAGAAGGCACCCAAGTACTAGAGCACATCATTGCTGCTAGGAGAAGAAGATGGGAATCGATGGAGAAAGCATAGTAGAGAACTAGAGCACAGCCCCAACAGCTTCCTAGAGAGCCCATGTTGTAATGAGAGGATTGTTATCTTGTCAACTAGCCTAAGGAGATGAGCATTTGGGAGCAAGGAGAACTCCAAACTTGACCCTTTGAACTATCATTCCTCTACACACAGGCCCTGGACCAAGTCCTATATGTGGAAGTAGTGGATAGAATAATTCAAATGGCCAACAACTTGGAAAATTGATGGGTCATGGAGTGGAGCATAGTGATCACTTGATGGAGGTGGAAATCTCAAGACTACTTGCAAGACAAGGTGCACTAGATCCCCAAGATGGTCCAAGGATTTGAAGCACAACCCAAGTGGCGGAGGAGGATCTGGGACACAAACCTTGATGAATGGACGGCATTCTGTAGCACATTCCTTGAAGAGAGGAATGATCCTATCTACATGCCCTACCCTCACATGCACGGAGTAGACTATATTAGGGAGGAGCATGGTAGGTGCAACTTTCCCAAAATCTACAATGCCAATCCAGAGAGTCTTGAGGAGTGCCTAATCTTCAAGGTAGGAGACCTCCATCCTTCAATCATGGGCTTCCTCAAGGATTTCTCATCCTGTCCAAACCCTGCTTTCATCACAACTTATAATTATCTTTTTTTCTCAACCTAGGAATAGATAGTTATGCATGGCCTACCATGGCTCGACTAATGAGATGAGGGCTACATTGTTACCCTCTTTTTGTATGAAGGTGCTCAAAGACATAAATGATAGCCAGTTTACCAGGTGTGGACACCCCTTTTTGTGAACCACATCTCTAAACATCAAGGCTAATCTCAAGAGCTACATACAAAGCCGTGCCTTTTTTAGCAAATCCCTTAGGCCACCCCATGATGCATCATTAGAAGAGGACCATGATATAGCCTAGGAGCACCACCATAGCTATTTATAAATATATATTTTTTAAAAAATAGAAGAAGATCTATGTGAATGAGTCTTACAGTTTAGGGTTATATAAAATAGGGTTTCACTTTCTATCTTATTCATTGAGTTCTACTCAGAGCCCCATATTGTGTTCAACCCCTTGGAGCATCTACTAGCTCAGATGTTCCCCCTTATCAACCTAGCCTAGCTTCCTCAAGCCACCCTCACAAGGGTCCTCCTCAGCATCCCCACAAGAAACACAAGTGGAAGCCATATAGAATGGCCCTCGGAGAAATCAGGAGATACCAACACTATTTTGATCTCATCATTTTGAAGGCGAGCTTCTCAAGACTTGTTTATAAGATTGTGCAATACCTCTATTGCACAGAAAGTAGGAGGTGGTTTTTGGCACAAGGTCAGGATAGATGTGATCGATTCACAAAAGAATGTATTCATGTTATAGAGGCCTTTTTAGTTGACTTGATGACTGATGGTCAGCATTGTGCAATACATATGAAGCACATCACTGTAACTCCCAAGGACTTCCAACTTGTAAGAAATCTTCAAGCAGTGAAGGATGCATCCATTCCAATGGAATGAATATAGTTTGTAATGTTATCTTTTTTGGCATAGTGTTCTCCTTGTTCATTGGACATATGACTATGTCCCAGTGCAAAACTATTGTACACACCCTTAAAATATGAATTAAACTTTTACTCTTGTCATTCGCTCTCAACTTTGACTATGCAACTTCGTTGTATTTTCAACTCTTACTTATAGTTTTTTCTCATTGTCAATTTCAATCAGAAAAAGATGCAAAATTTTCCATAATGTCTTGTTACTGACCTTACTCCTGATGCCTCTGTATAGTCTATGTGGTGCAAATTTTCTAAGAGCCAGTAGTCGCGATGTTGATTTCTTGAATATCAATCCATTTATAATTTTGGTGTGGAATAATTTTTAAGATACTAAACTATGTCGAAATGCGATGAAACTTGATACACACACTCGTTAGGTGGCCAAGAGCCCAAATTAATTTTTTTGAAAAAAAAATACTTGCAAACCATTGGTCCAAAGTCTAGTGTATGGGGAAAGAAAGTGGCTCTAGACGCTAGACTTCATACCAGGGGTCTGCATGCATTTTTTTTCCCTAAAAGTGGCTCTCGACGCCAGACTTTGGACCAAGGGTCTGTAGGCATTTTGTTTCCTGGTAGAAAAGTGGCTCTAGACACCAAACTTTAGACTAGGGGTCTGTATGCATTTTTTTTCCCCAAAAAAATAATTGGGCATGAACTATATCGTTTGGCTTCGACACGGTAAGGAGACTCCTCCATAGGTCATGAGATTAATAATGCAAGGTTTTGTAATGAGTGTTATAGCACCATAGCATCTTGGAAGTCAAAAAATTTTGTATAATCTGTCACATTTGAATATTTATATGTATATACATAATATCTCATGCGATGTAAAATAAATTAAAATAATTGAGTAAAGTTGTTTTATTTTGTTTCTTGAAACGCACGACTCTTAATTTTTTTTTAATGTTGTATACACACATCAAAAGTAGTAATATGTATGGGTACGAGTTACGTTTTTGCTTATGCACAATCGTAAGTATAGTACTACGTGTTAACATAATTAAATTGGATTATGTTAACGTATGCGAATGCTTCATTCACATACCACACCTTATCGTCACACTTACACGAACAATATTTATTTAATAAATATTTATTTATACGATAAAGTAAAATATATTATATTCATTAAGAAAAATACATGCGAGTGGCTGATAGTAATGGTAGATACAAAAATTTGATAGCCAACAAGAACTCTCATTCGTTCCTTGGCTTTTTCATCGGTGGAGAGAAGGGGCCAACTTTCGACGAAAATAGAAGTTCCTTCTTTGCTTCAAAAATGGCACACTCCCCCTTCAGCTCTTTCTCTAGGAGAAGCGGATCTGACACTTTAGCAAGGTCACATAATGTAGCAAGTACACATATTGCTCCACCACATATTTAGTCAAACAAGTGAAGAAGCTTTGACCGCTTCATTAGCACCACCTTCTTTAAGCTAGATGTAACAAGTGTCACTCAAAAATGTCTAAACTTGGTCAAAGCTTGAATTTTCATGATTTTTTATTGCCCTCGTGGTGAGCACTTCTTATGGAAGACTACCAAGTCTGCAACAAGGTTGCTAATGTACTCCTTCATAGCTAAATTCTTTTGTCGATCCACATGCCAAGCTCCTCCTGGCCTTGATGCAAACTCATCTATATATAGTATGTCTTGAATGGCAAAGTCAAATCAAACAATATATTTAGAAATTAACGTAGAGTTATTAGAAATCAACAAAAATTGATGGTAAGGTGCATCGGGTCCCCCAGAGTCCATCGGTAAATCTTAGTAAAAAATGATTCATGCAGCTATCTTGTCTGAAGTCTGGCATTTGGGGCCATTTTTGGCTTCGCTGGACTCTGGGGTCTCGATACACACTACCGTCAGGTTTTGTTGTATAAAAATATATGGTAGTTAGTAATCTCACCTTCTCTACCAAGCATCATCGATCATTAGGAACATGTGGTGGGATGCTCTCGGTTGAAGGGTATGGTCAATACTTGGTTGAATGGAATCTTGCAGGTGTGACCGGGCCTTCCTTTATTTAAACTATCACTAAAAGAATAAAGAATAAGTGACTGTGACGGGCACCTGCAACCTATTATCAAAGCATTGATGGGCCAACTAGAGCATAATCCTTTTTTGGGACAACATAGTAGTACATGAGGTTCATATCATGTACGCTTGTTCACATGCATTTCTAAGCTTATAAGAGTTCTTTTAAAGGCTTCAAAAATTTGATATTGTAGGTTTAGATTTCCAATGGGATTTCTTTGCAAGGCTCCTCTAAGAAAATTGAAGACTTAAATTAGCTCCAACCTATAGCTTGAAACAATGCCAATATTTTTTTCATTATCTACACTCTCCTATTGCGCATAAAGGTATTATCGATAGAGCTTCATTCCAAGATGGATATACAATCATGAACTTTCTGTATTTTCTCACTTCCTCAAGAATTTTCTTATAACCTTCTTTGTCATTTGAGAATGGCAAGTGGTCCAAACAGATGCTATAGTGCTTCAAATTCAGTATTCGACACAAGGTAATCTTCTTCAACTGCGGTAATATGCTCCTGTGCTGCTGCTATGATGGCACTCACTGTATCTATACTTGTGTCATCATATCTTCCAATCTCGACCATCTTCAAATGCACATCCATGTAATTGTAATCAATCAGGTCTTCCATCGAATCCCTAACTAGGATGGAAAACAACTCTTCTTCCTTCGTTTCCAAGTATTGCAGCACATCTATCAATGGGCGTCAAGGAGACAAGGTTGGGTTTGTCGACTTGTGGCTATTCTAAGGAAGATGGCACCATGAGAGCCAACCCTTGCTCTACCACCACCCGATGTTCCTCTTCAACATTTACGAGCTCTTCAATTGGTTCTTCTCCCGTGTATGTGATAGCAACAACTTGTGGATCTTTATCTTCATCGCTCTCCTCCTCTAGGGATGTATCCAATGCAAGGAGGTAAATTGCCAATGCGCAATCACACTCCACGAGATCCAAACATATTGTACCTCGTGCACTGCCCATGGGAACATTACATACACTATGCAAAGGATCCACATGGGGCAAACATCTATTTACCACTTTTTGGTGATTCTTCCCTGTTGCCTGAAATACCATGAGTTGTTCCAAAGGCACCCAAGTCATGTGTTGTTCTAAAGGCACCCAAGTCATGTCGGATCCCTTGATGGAGTATGTGTAGGTAGCAATGGTGCTCACAAAGTCTTTCAAAACTTGAAGGGAGGGAATCCAATGATGAGAGCACACTTTCAAGGTTGAAGTTCTTAGAAAACCTGAAATATCTCGTCACCTTGGTAGGCAAAGATAGTCTCATGGATCCACTCGTCAAAGTGTGCACAAGCATCCATTGTAGCAGGTAGGAGGGATGTGGTGGATATAAAGAGATGAAGAGAGAAAGTATAAAATAAAACAATGAAATAAGAACTAAACTAGTTCTACCTTAAAAACCTTAAGTTTTAAACCATTAAGTGTTGTTCGCATACGATATTTAGTTATGGCTTTACTTACGCCTTTGTAAAGTTTACATGCATATGTAAATGGGTTGATGTGAAAAGTGTATAGCAAGTGTATGATTTTGCATAAATATCATAATTGTTAAATATTGCAAGTTTGCAAGTGACAATGTTCTATTGACCAAAAAAATCCAAAAATTTTTAAGTGTTGGATATTACAACTTGTGGTGTTGGGATTTTTAGGGAGACTACAATTTCTAAAATATGTGAGCCACGCACTTTCCACTGGTAACAATATCCTCAACTTGGCTTTGAATTTTCCTACCATTTAGTTTAAAATAGAAGTTAACATGTGGATTATGCATTAACATTGTAATTTCCTAGCGCATTATATTCAAGGGCCAATCATCATCCATTTGCAATACTTAGGGCTTGGGGCCCTCACAAATGAGAGTAACATCCACAGTTGCACTTTCATGCGTGTCTTGATCAAGGCACAACCATTTATCCTTAAGCATCCTCCATCTACGATACTTGAACACTAGGCATAAAGTCTATCATGTGACAAAGTACCTATAATTGGAAAGGAAAGTTAGCTCATCCATCCCAAAGTAAGATAATAGTCAACCATTTACCCTTGAGCATCCTCTATCTACGATACTTGAACACTAGGCATAAAGTCTGTCTTGTGACAAAGTACCTATAATTGGAAAGGAAAGTTAGCTGATCTGTCCCAAAGTAAGATAATAGTCAACTAAGAGAGAAAAATTTTACCTGTTGTGACTCGAAACTCCACTATGTTAGGAGTCATTTCTTATGTCCAAGTTTTACCTAAAATCCTTGGTACATAATCCTCCGATGCACTTTTTATGATGTACATGCTTTTGGTACATCTCAAACCCTTACATTCCTTAAACATATGTGCAAAGATTGCAGTTGGTATGAACCAACTTAGATGTACATCCTTTGAGTCGGTGCTTGGCTTCATAGAGTTTAATATGTTTGCTGAAATTTTTGTGCTATGCAAAATGTTGCTACTACACAATGGCCATTCTATGCTATTGAGATTCAATATGTGCATAGACTCAAGGGTTCCATATTCTCGACCCCCCTTGGGTAATATGTACTTGGAGGCATAGAAAGAAACAAGGTCCTTTGCTATTGCTTAGTTGTATGCCCTTCAAAGAGCAATCTATCAATTTCGAGGTGGTAACACTTAAAAGAACTTGTGAAACTCTGGACGTTTTGCCACTCATAGTAATCTGAAGGGTATACTTCTGTAAATATGAGAAGTAGTTACATAGATATCATGAAATTTCTCATTCTCAATGAGTTGCAAATACTTACTGTTTGCAATGTTTCATTGAAAGGGCAGAGTGAGCATAATATATATTTGTTTTTGCATGAATATATGTTGTAAAAATGCCTCTGTTACAAGGTGAGAATCAATATTCCTTTGTCTAAGAGCTAAAATTTTATCCTTCCAATGCTTTGATACATCTGCAATTGAAGATACTTTCACCCTGAAAGCTTCCTTACTTGAGCACCATATTGGGAAATATGGAAATTTTCCATAAGTTTGGGACACATGGTCAAATATTTGGATTTGTCATAACTTGAACACTATAACTCCAAATTGAGCGCTTTGTAGCTCAATAGATTCTATTTTTTAAGCGATTTCCAATGATATGTCACATCATATGGTTTTGAGAAACTTATGGGCATGTTATTTGGGTGCCACCTTTTCAGTATTCAAAAAATGGAAATTGGAATATTCCCAAACTCACAAATATTGTGTTCTTGGATGCATATGTATCCAAGACGAGCGATGATACGTATCAATGATCCAATTCCCTGCTTCATCTTTTCTATTACGTACTTCTATCCAGAGAATGCTTGTTCTTCTCTCAAGCATTATAACCTAGGCATTAGATGTAAATAAGTATGTATCAATCCCTAAATAATAAGCATTTTAAGTATGTCTAATAATCACCAATATGCCATACAAATCAACATGGCATTAAGAGATGCTTACAATTTTGTAAATAGACACAAACATCGATATCAAAATGCATGTGGATATGTACATTGACACAAAGTATAGATTCAATTTCAAGGCATCACTTTAATCATACAATTTATATGAAATAAAATGAAAAGAATAGCACAAGAATACTTAGAGATTTTTTCCATAATAAATTTTTTTATAATGAATATGAGTCTAATGTGACTCAATACATTGTATGAAACATGGGTATTATAGAGTAGTTGCTACAAGGATATCAACCTCATGGCATGCAAATCTTAATAGGCAGATTGGATTGACACCTAAGATATTCTATGACTACACACATTGTGTGTTATATGGATGATATTACATAAGAGTTTCATGGATCGTTTCCAATTGGTATGGAGATCCGAATGGACACACAAGACCAATAAAGCAGATGATTTTTGAACTATCGACTTCTAGCATATCCATATCATCCACCATAAAGGAATCACTCACCACATCAAAATAGTCGATTGAGAATTATGTGCTTCACCTAAACCTTGTACAATACTTGCATATACAAAAAAATATATGCATGAATCCCTTTTAACAAAAATACTTGCATAAATCCCTTTTAATAAAAAATATATAGATAACTATATGGATAGAAGTAACACGAAATAGGGCCAATTCACCTATAAGTTGATCTGCTGAAGATAACATTGAATCGTTGCTAATCAAAACCCATTGCAAATGATGAACAAAAGAAAAAATCAATCCCATCAAACATAAAAGTCACTAATTAAATGAATAAATTTTGGCACCACAAAATATGGCAAACTTACTTGTAAATTGAGCTACAAAATTTCTACTCTACCTTGTGTTAAGTGCTGCAACAACAATTGATTCTTAAGTTAGAACTAGCATCAAACCCTATTGTAAAGATAGTAGAAAATGAAAAATACAGAGAGGAAGAAAGAGAGAGTGTGTGAGTACACAGAAGATATAAAGAAATGAGCATCTATCCAATCTTGCCCAAATTGATCTTTGCAAAAGATAATAGCAAGAGTTAGTATTTACATGAAGCTATATTGAAAAAACAATTAAAAAAGAGGAAACATAGAGAGAGAAAGAGAGAGGGAGAGAGAGATGAGCACTTATGCAATGTCAGCTAAAATGATCTGTGCAATAAAACAACAACAACGGTTAGAACTAACATCATGTTGTATTGAAAAGATAGCAAAAAAAAAAAGAGAAAGAGATTAACACCTTTGTCTCTTGCTCCAAATAAATTGTGCAAGAAAACAACAATTAGAACCAACATCAAATTCTATTGAAAACACAACATAAAAGAGAAACAACACATACACACATAGAGAGAGAGAGAGAGAGAGAGAGAGAGAGATGAGGACCTCGGCCTCTTGCCCAAAACAACCTCTGCAATAAAACAACAATAATAGTAAGGAACGACATCAAACCCTATTGAAAAAATAGAAAACAAGAGAAAATGCAAAGAGAGATGGGCACCTATGTTTTGCCTAAAATCCAGAGCTACATGGAGAAGAAAATGCAGAGGTAAAGAGAACACTCAAAACCCTAATTACTCTTATAAGGGAGCTTCAATGGAGAAGAAAATTCACCAGTATAGAGAAGAGAGGGAAAGTGGTCTCTATTGCTCAAATTTTGGATCAAATTGATTTCGTTAGAGGGAAGAAAACCAAAATTTAAATTCTCCAAAAAGGGGGGAAATATGAGGTGAGAGAAACTCAAATTTTGTGTACCATTCATTCTCCCTTTTTCTAAATCCCCCACTACCCCTTTTTTAAATAAAAAACCCAAGATTTGGAGAGAAGATTCACCCTCCATGGATGTCAACATCTAGCCTTCTTATTGGACAATCCAAAAGGCCCACATATTAAACTATATTTCTTTTAAGGGCCCATTGATGAGTTTATTTTTTTTCTAATGATCCATGCAATGCAATTCCAGCCTCCACCACCTTAACCGAGTGATCCATTTCTTCCCAATATCACTTCCCCTGAGACCCCATTATCATTGACTCACATGTCCACCCTTTCTCATCAAACCTTCATTAGCTCAAAACCACAAGTGCCCTAGAACTAGCACCTGTCTAAGAGATGGGTCATCTTTTACGACAATGTCACCATGTGGGCAAAACAAGGCAAAGGCAGACTGAGGCAGTCCTAGTCAAAAAGTGAATGAAGAAGCTCATTTGGAACAATGTAGGAGACAACAACCGTGGAGGGCAAAAAGACAGATCCATCCAACACCATCTTAAATTTCAAAGACAAATCCACCCACCTGCCATTCTCCAAGCAAGGATCCGTCCAACACCGATATTCAATTTCAAGGGTCGATCCATCCGATAGCATCCCCCACAAGGACTTGTATACAAACTCAAAAAAGCCATGTGGCTACATCCATCCCACCTTCCCACCACTACGCATCAATTCCATGGGACTGGCACTAAACTAGGAGGGTGGTAATATTAACCTCAACACAAAAAGAAAGCAGAAAAAGTGGAAAAGAAAAAGTTGGGTCACCTAAAAGAGGTGCCCCAGAAGGAAATCAAACATAACGGAAGAAGGAAGAAGGGAAACAGCCAGAAGTGCAAGGGCAACCTCAAAAGCTAAGTTAAAGGCAAAAGTGCATTTTTAAAATGCAAAAGTGTCACCAAAATTTTGTAAAAGAGCGCCAATCTCCCTCCTGTGCAAATTTTAAAGGGTACAAGGGCATAGGTAAAGAGAAAGAGCAACTAGAAGGGAATGGGAAAAGAGGTTCTTGCCATGATGGACATTCATGTAAAAAAGGGGATGGGTGCCCAAAGGGATGAGGGATTTGTATATAAACTCAAAAATTGAATGAGAAGCTCATTCTTTGGTGTGTGGCAAAGTGGGATTTTCTTCTTTTCTCCTTCTCTTCTCTTGCTTGCTTGCTTGTGAGTCCTTGAGGGAGGGAGTGTGAGTGAGTGAGAGAGTGTGTGTGAGGATGAGGAATCTTGGAGGTGAATCCCTCCACCATCTCCTCTTTTTTTCTTCTCTTCTCTTCTTTTCTCTCGTCTCACACGTGGCTATGGAGGAAGAGACTTGAGGATGCTTGAGCTTGCATCACGAATCATGGAGCTATCAGAGTGCTTGAGAGAGGAAGCAACTCAATTAGGCATCAAGGTAATCTCACTACACTCATAGAGAGGGATAGCACATTGGCTATGTGAGATATAACCATTAGTTCTCGCTTGAAACATTTGAAGGAATAAGCGGTCTATGGGTCTTGGCGGTTGAGTGAGAGCTCCCTTTACATCTCATGACCTAAGAAGAAATGCAAAAGGCCCATGATGGTTATCTCATTCTTGTTTTAAGGCATCCTTTGTTTGCTTGACTATTTGCATGTGGTCACCTACAAGTATAAGGTCATCCACATATAGCACAAATCATACATGTATACTAGTTTAGATGTGGACATGATACAAAATCAGATTACATTAGAGTCCAACCTTTGATATGCCAACCTCTCCCTAAGATAGTTGTCTATCTTATGATTCTAGGCTTGAGGAGTATGCTTAAGGCCATAGAGATCCATTTTAACTTGTGTGCCTTACCATATAAGGCAGAGAACCTAGGAGGTTGCTCCACATAAATCACCTCCTTCAAGTCTCCATTCAAGAATGTTGATGTCACATTCAATTGAAAAATTGGTCATTACTTATGTCTCTAGGTATTGAAATTACGATACAATTGGTGGCCATCTGTATCATAAGATCAAATATCTCATCAAAGTCAACACATGGCCTTTTATCCAAATCATTTGGCCACTAACCAAGCCTTGTGTTTCTCCAACATGCCATCATTGAGATATTTGGTCTTGAAGACCCACTTTCACTCCTATCACCTTACAATGAGCAAACCTAGCCCCCGGGGAGTCCACCTTATAAAACATGTAAGATACCACGTGAGTTCAAAAGAAAGGGTATATTTATCAAGTTGACTTATAATTTTCTAAAAATAGAAGGGGCTTATAAATGTTCTCAATGTAAATTCACATTATGGGTCATTTTATTCCAAATTTCTTAGAGGCACAGTGGGGGGGGGGGGGGCAGGGTGGGCGGGGGGAGGGAGGGATGTGCCCAAGATGTGTCTATTTGAGAGCCCCAAATAAAAGCAATGTCTCCTTTACAACCACTTTCTCTCTTGGTATAAAAAGTGTTGATTTATTTTCAAATCACTAGCAAGTTTGCTTGGGATCTCTGTATTTTATAAGGAGCCTATGCCTCTTTCAACATCCAGTATTAGCTATTAGTTTTTACCTTTCTCATTCAAATGAAAAGCATATGGTCTATAAGAAAAAAAATAATGCTTTCTCTTTGTAAACTCCTCAATGGAAACCCTCAAATAGCATTGCACCTCCCTCCACAAAAAGACAAAAGAAAAAGCTATGCCTACAAGATCCTACGATATGGTTTTGTTGATATATACCTCCCTTTTACCAATGGGTGGGTGCTTTCTCCTCTGATCACCTTATTATCCTCTGCATGCTAAGACCACTTGCTTCGACCTATGAGGATACATCCTCCTCCGTGATCTCTCTACAAGGATCAAATTGAAGCTATGTGTAGTGAGGCAACCATCATGTATCGCATGATTAGCTTGGTAGAGCTAAACCATCTTGGCCTTTTGATATCATGCCACCATCTGTCATCAATAGCAAGGCATTCATGGTTTTCCCTAAAGCTATCATGAACATCGAGGTCTCAAAAGGGTTTGGTGTAAACCTAATCCAACACAAGACATGGGGTTCATTAGAGCTGATTTTATCTTAACGCACTCCTCTCACCCCTAATAATGAAAAAAGAGAATAATCTTCACTCTATCATGTGTTCCAAACTCTTTGAATGGATTAGATTAGAATTAGCCCACTTTAAATTTTTAGAAGTTAATTATTTTGCGAAGGGAAGAGAGGGAGAGTGTGTACGTATGTAATTTTGTGAAAGCATAGAGAGAGAGAGAGAGAGAGAGAGAGAGAGAGAGAGAGAGAGAGAGAGAGAGAGAGAGAATATATGGCAAGCATGGCATAGAGAGAGGGTCAGCATAGTCCTAGTAGGTCTATCTTTCCTTGAGCCAGTGTGGTAGAAAGGATCTAAGTTATCATCATCATCATCATCATCCATCGGATCATCATTCTTACTAGGAACATTTCTTCAAGTCTTAGCAGAGAGTTGGTATTGCAATCCATAGCTATTGAGATGACAAGCTCAATACATGCGGACATTGATGATGGACCGCCTGGTTAGATGGGTCCACACGCCTACACTTAGCACATCCGTGGTCATTGACTCACACATGGCCACTGACTCATTACTTATTATATTCAGGTTGTTACATCTATTTACAACTGGCATAGTTATAGTGCCAGTCGACTAGTGTAGTCGGTTATGCATTGTTTGACTTAATAGGCCACTTTCCTTTATGTTGTATCTTATCTATACTTTGTGTACATTGTAAAGTGTGTGGAAGAAGAAGAAGAAGAAACCAGCAAGAAAAATTATTGGCTTCCATCTCTCTTCTTGTCTCTTGAGTGAGCTTCTCCTTGTGCATTCTATGTGTGTTCGACGCAGCATCTTGAGCAAGTCCCCCCACCAGGTAATTCTTGACATGGTATCAAAGCCGTGCCATTGAGAGAGGCTGATTTCTAAGGCTGAAGTGAAGGAGAAGAAGAAATGTTCGAGCAAGCAAGCCACAGGCAAGAAGCTCTCCCATCCTTCCACTCTTTCTCTTGGATAGTGCCTGTGGAGGCACTGGAAGAAAATCAGAGCAAAAATCTCAGATTACAGTGAGGTTTGGTGTGTGCAAAGAGCGTTGTGTATTTTGCAGATTGAACCTTTAGGGCTTCTCGTAGTTATTTTGGGCATTTGAGGCCGTTTCAAGCCCTGTTTTAGAGCCACAAGGTTGCGGACAACAGTTTTAGGGTACACTGTGATTTCGGTTGTTTTGACCGAAAGTGGGTGCGCAGGTTACAGATTGCGAATCTGTAATTCTTGAGGTGTTTGTAGGAAGCAAACATAAGGTTTATCTACAAATAGGTTGCAGATTGCATGTATTGTTGAGCAGGTAGTGAAAAAGACTGTCTGGTGTATTGTTGTATACTACAGGTCAAAGGTTGCAGAAGATTTGCTTGTTGTTTGGTATTAGTTTTGTGATAATGGCAGAGAACAGTGGAAGACCCATCATTGAGAAGCTCGAGAAGAACAACTACCCATCATGGAAGTTCCGTGTCACGAACTACCTTATTGGAAAAGGCCTCTACGAGTTTGTTTCAGGTGAAGAAAAGGAGCCGGAGGTGAGTGATCCTCCAACTACAGAAGAGACAAAGGCACGCAAGGAATGGAATGCAAAAGATAAAAAGGCCATGTATTGGTTGTTTGCAGTAATTGACAATAATATGCTGGGACACATTAGAAATGTAGAGAATTCATATGTAGCTTGGACCATACTTGAAAGTATGTTTTCTGTAAACACAAAGGCACGAAAGATTCAACTCAAGCAAGAGTTGAATACATTGAAGAAAGGGAAGATGTCTATCAATGAGTATGCACTCAAGGTAAGGAGCATTGCAGATGCCTTGGCAGCGATTGATGCAATGCCCGATGATGATGATTTGGTGTCGTCTACCTTGGGTGGACTTAACAATGAAAAGGCTTGGAAGTCTTTTGTAACTTCCGTATATGTTAGAAAGCCATTCCTAGATTTCGATGAGTTGGTCTCCCTTATGATCATTGAAGAGATCAACATGCAGAGTGAGACATCTGAAAGAAGTGGTGAACAGGTCCAAGCGTTCTACTCCAGTTCAGGAAGGGGACGTGGCAGGTTCTCTTCAAGAGGCCGTGGTATAGGATGTGGTAGTGACAACCAACAAAACAGATTGAATCAGCAATTTGCCAATATACAGGTTTCAAGAGGTCGTGGTAACTTTAGAGGCAGGGGGAGATTTAGAGGAAGAGATGGATGGAGAACAGAGGCTCTAACAACTCTGGTATTGTGTGTCACTACTGTGGAAAAACAAGTCATATTGCAGCCCAATGTTATGCTAAGAAAGATGATATTCACAGTGGTAAGTTGCAGCAAGGAAACTATGTATCGTCTTCACTGCAGAATGAAGATAAAAATGAACGTCTGTTTGTTATGCAGCATATGTTGAATGCTGTTACAGGAAAGGGAACACATGATGATGTTTGGTATGTTGATTTAGGTGCATCCAATCATATGACTAGCCATGTAGAATGGTTTGGAGAGATGCAGGATAGCAAAATGCAGGTTATGTGCAGACGGGTGATGATTCATGCCACCCAATTTCACACATTGGAAAATTTCCCTTGTCCTTGCATGATGGTAAGACAAAGAGTCTTTCAGATGTATTACATGTGCCATCTATTACAAAGAACTTGGTGTCAATCGGTCAAATGGTAGAGCAAGGGCTGCAAGTCAGATTTAATGCAAAGGGCTGCTTTGTAGAAGACTTCAATGACAAGTGCAGGTTAGTTGCAAAGGGAAGTAGAGTTGGACGTATGTTTACTCTGGATGTTAGAATTCCTACTATGAATGCTGCTATGTATGCTAAAGGAAAAGGTGTTGTTGCAGATATTGAAATTTGGCACAAATGCATTGGGCATGCAAATGTACAAAGGCTGAAATTAATGCAGTCCAAATGGTTGGTTACAGGTTTGCCTACATTTAGAGTTGCAGAATTTCATAAGGTATGCGAAGCATGTCAGTTTGGTAAGCAAGCAAGACAACCCTTTTCACATGACAGAGATGTAAGCAGAAATATCCTTGATGTTGTGCATACAAACATTTGGGGGCCTACACAAAATGTATCTCTTGGAGGCAGTTCATACTTTGTCACATTCATTGATGATTGTTCTAGAAAGCTATGGGTATATTTTATGAAGGAAAAGAGTGAAACGTTTGAGCACTTTAGAACTTTCAAGGCTGCAGTTGAAAGAGAAATAGGGTTGAAAGTAAAGTGCTTGAGGTCAGATGGAGGGGGAGAGTACCTCTCGAATGAGTTCGGTGATTTTCTGAGGTCTCATGGGATAAAGAGACAGTTCACATGCAGGTATATCTCATAGCAAAATGGTGTTGCAGAAAGGAAAAACAGGCATATTGCAGAAGTTGCACGCACCTTGATGGGGCTAAAAAGAATATGCCTAAGCATTTTTGGTCTGAGGCTGTTCATACTATTGTTTATATTATGAATAGAACTCCCACAGTTGCAGTTCATGGGATGACTCCTAAAGAATGTCTTACTGGCAAGAAGCCTAATGTATCGCACTTTAAGGTATTTGGCTATGTTGTATACGTTCATGTGCTAGATGAGCTATGGAAGAAGCTTGATCCAAAGGTAGAAAAATGTGTCTTTATTGGATACTCTTTAGAGCAGAAAGGGTATCGTTGTTATAACCCTATCACATGTAAGTTCAGAGTGAGCAAGGATGTCATCTTTGATGAAATGAGCAGTTGGTATGCATCAAGTGGTGATGCATTAGATGATGATGATGATCATGACACTCATGTGCAGGCTGAAAAGCAAGAATCACGAACTCTTAGTGGACCAGAGACATCATCTGGTAGTCCTTGGTCTGGGAGACTAAGGAGTAGCTCTACATCTTCAGGTGCATCGAGTAGCACTACAGGTAAATACAAAGGAAAGAATAAAGTTTGAGAAGGCATTGATGGAGTTCTTGATGGAGACTCCAGTGGCTCAGAGAGCTTGGATGATGAGCTTGGCATTCCTTTAGTGAGGACACCAGTTGTACAGAGAGCTCATAATAATGTAAAGGCTCCATTGAGTGATCCGATGGTACGCAGATCTAGTAGGGTCAGATACCTTGTTAAAAGATTTGGTTTTGAAGGTTATGCAACTCACCATTATGCTTATATGGTGAAACTAGTTGAGGATGTTGAGCCCACTTGTTTTGAGGATGTTGTTGGTCATACTCATTGGGATGTAGCAATGGATGAGGAGATGGCTGCATTAGAGGCCAATAAAACTTGGGATCTATTCGATGTAAGTGGGTTTATAAGATTAAGCACAATGCAGATGGTTCTATTAGTAGATACAAAGCTAGGCTGGTCGCAAAAGGCTATGCCTAGACATATGGCATAGATTATGAAGAAACCTTCAGTCCAGTTGCTAGGATGGCAACTGTTAGATGTGTGATTGCTTTGGCGTAGCAGCCAAAGGTTGGAGGTTGCAGAAAATTGATGTGAAGAATGCCTTCTTGCATGGTGATTTGAAGGAAGAAGTGTATATGGCTCAGCCAGTAGGTTATGAAGATTTAGAGCATCCCACGTATGTGTACAGGTTGAAGAAGGCGCTCTATGGGCTCAAGCAAGCACCTAGAGTATGGTCTGACAAGATCAGAGAGTATCTTGTCAATATTGGCTTTTATGTTTCTGATGTTGATCACTCACTTTATGTGAGAAAGGGAGATGTAGGTTTGGTCATCATAGTCATCTATGTGGATGACTTGATTATTACAGGTGATAGTGATAGTGGGATTGCTAAAGTCAAGGATTTTTTGAAGAAGAAGTTTGAGATGAAGGATTTAGGTGAGCTAAGGTACTTGGCATTGAGGTGATCAGATGTGATGATTGTATATGGCTGTCTCAAAGACAGTATGGCTTGGATATGTTGTCCAAATATGGTATGACAGCATGCAAACCACTTTCAATCCCATTGGAGCAGAATGTAAAGTTGAGTGCTGATGTTGGGGATGAGATAGAAGGCCCTACTATGTTCAGGAGGATAGTGGGGAGTTTGATCTACATGATCATTACAAGGCCAGACTTGAGCTATGCTGTTGGTCTTGTGAGTCAGTTTATGCAAGTACCTAGAAAGCCACATTTGGATGTAGTCAGGCGCATATTGAGATATGTGAAGTCCACATTACATTATGGACTTTTCTATGAGGCAAGTACAGATGTACAGGTGTTTGGATACACAGATGCAGATTGGGTTGGTAGTATGTCTGATAAAAGATCTACCAGTGGATATATGTTCTCTCTTGGTAGTGCAGCAGTTGCTTGGAGCAGCAAAAAGCAATCTACAGTTGCTTTGTCGAGTACATAGGCTGAGTATAGAGGTGCTCCTGTTGCAGCATGTGAGGTAGTATGGCTAAAAAAGTTAATGGCTGATTTGGATGTGCAGATGGAAGGTCCAGTTGTCATTTATTGTGACAACATGAGCAATATATAGTTGTCTAGGAACCCTGTGTTCCATGCCAGGACAAAACATATTGAGGTACACTACCACTTTATGAGAGAGAAGGTACTATCATGTGAGATTGACTTGGTGTATGTTAGCACACAGGATTAGATAGCTGACATTTTCACAAAGGCATTGGGTACAGAGAAGCTTCAAAAGTTTTGAAGCTTACTTGGAGTTGCAGAGATGCAGTTGAGCTTGAGGGGGAGTGTTGAGATGACAAGCTCAACACATGCGGACATTGATGATGGACCGCCTAGTTAGATGGGTCCACATGTCTACACTTAGCACGTCGGTGGTCATTATGTCTCACACATGGCCACTGACTCATTACTTATTATATTCAGGTTGTTACATCTATTTACAGGTGGCATAGTTATAGCGCTAGTCGACTAGTGTAGTCGGTTATGCATTGTTTGACTTAGTAGGCCACTTTCCTTTATGTTGTATCTTATCTATACTTTGTGTATATTGTAAAGTGTGTGGAAGAAGAAGAAGAAACTAGCAAGAAAACTTTTTGGCCTCCATCTCTCTTCTTGTCTCTTGAGTGAGCTTCTCCTTGTGCATTCTGTGTGTTCGGCGCAGCATCTTGAGCAAGTCCCCCCACCATGCGATTCTTGACAATAGCTCCCCTTTGCATTCAATCAAATCTCAAGAAGGCAAACGTGGAGTCATTATGGATGCAATACTTCAAAGATCCTCTATAGTGGTGGGGATTGAGACAATCGCAACAGCAAGGTAGTTTGCCCCAATATACCTAATTACAATGCATTCAACCTTTGCATCTGATTATGATGTATTCAACCTCTGCAAAACATGAAATCTTATGAGCTCTCATAGAAACATGACTTTTTCTTGGCTTTTTCTTTCACCCCACTACAACCCCAAGCCAATGCAAGGTCTCCATATTTCAAGCACAAAGTGGCAGAAAAGACCTTGTGGTTGGATTGTTGGTACAATCCAACCCGAGATTTTGAAGAGCTAAAAAAAACTGCATCAATGCTAATAGTTGAATTGAGAAAAGCAAAGCCTCAAGAGGAGAAAGGATCTCCTTTCTAGAGGAAAGTGCTCATGTTGTGGGACTTTTGAAGGCTTATGCAAAGAAAAATGATCTATTCAAGGGCATAAGTCTACACGAGGACATTTGCAAACGATGGGTTCTTGAAAGGAGCCCCTATATTGCAAGCACTTTAATAACTATGTATGCTAAATGTGGGGCTGTTACAAAAGCACAACAAGTGCTTAACAAATGTACTATTCATGATATATTCTATTGGACTACACTGATTGTAGGATATGCACAAAATTTCCACGCTTTTAAAGCTCTAAAATGCTTTGATGAGATGAGGCACAAAGGCCATTTTCTTGATTCAGTCACCCTTTACATGTGCATTGAAAACCTATAACAGCATAGTAGCACTCGATAAGGGCAAAATAATTCACGATGAGATTGTAAGATTAATGTTGTTGGAGAAATATGTTGTACTTGACAATGCTTTGGTGAACATGTGTGCTGGTGTGGCACATTGGAAAAAGCACAAGGAGTGTTGGATGAGCTCCCCATCCAAGATGTAGTCACTTGGAACACACTAATTGCAAGATATGCACAACATGGGCAAGGCAAAGAAGCAATGAAATGTTTTGATAAGATGTGATATGAGCGACACTCCCCCATTGCAGATAGCTGCCTTATTTGTGCCTTGAACCTAGGAGTGCAAGGGTGAACAAATTTGTGATGAGATGACTAGGGTAAGGGGGCCGATAAAATGAAGGCCCTCAGTTTAGTGAATAATCTATTGTTGCACAACAATGCCAATTCAAGGACATTATCACATTTTTTTTCCCTCAAACTAATGATGTGTTGTTCACAAATTAGAAGAAGGGGTCTATCAAACTGTCACTAAAATGGTGCTGATTCGTTTTTTTTGCAAGGCTCACTATAGTCACAATTCTCTAGGCATTTTTTGATACATGGAAATGCAGAGATATGCAATCTCCACATAAGCTACTCATAAGCTTCATCCAAAATTAGGACACTACAACATGGTAAGGAAATCAGGATTTGTTATGCATCATCAAGGGCAGTAGAAGGCACCAAAGAAAAATGTAATTGGTCACCAAGAGATCTTGCCAGCTCTGCTTGATGCCACAAAAGGTGTGTTTAGATATCTTTAGCAAAGACAATATCACGAGCTTCAATGCATTTCTTCAACAAGTCAATAGGTCGATCAAAGAGAAAAACTAATCCAATCAAGGATGCCCATTCTGATGGGACAAAGGCTACCTCATGTCCTCTCTTTTTTGCATGGTCTCTCCATGAACATCCATCTCTCCCTCAAAGCACGTTTCTTTTCTCTTACACTATTTAGCCTTCCTTTTTTCTTTAAAAAACACTACCATTAATTGTTGTAAATAGCCTTGTTCTCTTCCAATGGATTTATTCTTCCTTATTCTTCATGTATGACCACATAGCCACATGTTTATTCTTAGAAAAATGCATATTTCTATTTTATAGCCTCGCCTTGTCAAGAGCAATATTTTGAAGTTTTGTGTGCTGTAGAATGTTGATTGGTTTGATGGTAAAAAAAATACTAAGTTCTAATTTTAAAATTTACAAGAGGTGTCTTTGGAATATGAAATCTTCTTAAGACACAAAATACCAAATAAGTATTTTGTGGCAATTCAATACATAACCAACAAATATCTTCAACTAGTGCAACTTGATTTGAAAAATCTTTTGAGGGCTTGCATTTGACATGACAATTGATCTTATGGCACTTTGGTAACTTGTCTATGGTTAAGAGTGATCTTGTTGACATTTGTATTATTGAAAATTATAATCTATCTTTAAAAAAGACAAGTGTGGACAATGTAGCTTGTCCATGACCTTTGAAGACTTCACAAGTTGACACCCTTTGCTTTCTACTATGACTAATAAGTATATACGTAGTTTCAAGGGAGCATACAATTGTCTAGCATGTGTGGTCCCAACTCTCTCTCCACAATAACTCACCCACTCTTCCTCTCTCTCTCTCTCTCTCTCTCTAAAGTCATTAAATTTACAAATACTAATTTACTCTCCCTCTTTACCCCCCACGTTTGCTCTCTCTCTCTCCCCCCCCCCATCCTTGTCTCATGCAACACGTTTCCTATCTCCTCATGTAGCAGGTTTCGTGATGGTGTCATGGCGGCATCTGCTAAGCAGAAACGAGTCTTTTGTTTTGTGCATCTGGCATCATAGCAGCATAGTGGCATCTACACAAGCAATACAACATCGTCACCACTTGCATATTGTCGTGCGGTTGTTAATCATCGTCTCGGACATGATACAAGTTGTGGAGGTGCACTAGTATAAGCCTTTTGGCTTGGATGGTCATGACCAGTGCTCCTGCCATTCGACATATTGGCCGGTGCCATGCTGAAGGGGTGGTAGTGCTGCTGGGCTGAACGTGAGGCTGCATGTCAGAGTACTACTCAAGTTCTTCCTTCTAATTTGCTTCTTCGTGAATCGTTTCTTCTTCAGCTGGTGCTGCTTCTGCTTCTTGCTGCTTTCTTCTTTCTATGCATGATGATGCTGAATTTGCTTTGTGTCGATGCATCCTTTACTTATAGGGAATGCGTGCGCATTTGATTAAAAAATAGAGCATCCTTGAATAAAAGGCACATCGTGTGGTTAGTGGCACATCCGCTGGTTAAAATGACATGTCCTTTGACTTAAACAACACGTCTCCTAACTAACAATGCACCTTTGATTTAGTGCATGTGCTGGTCCCGTGCTGGTAAACTGTGCATCTCCTGCTGCAGGAATCATGGTGCATCTCCTGACTAATAGTTCATATACTAATGCGTCTACCCTAGCTCCTGCTACTCATGGATGATGGCTGCTGTTCATGGATGGTGGCTCCCTGCTCCAGCTATTTTTGGATTCCCTGCTCTTGATGTTTGTGGATGATGGATCCCTACTCGCCAAGTTTCTCATGGACCTTTTGACAACCTCTTGGGAACCTTTGTGTGGACTAAGGTTTGTCTTAGTCACTCTCTCTTGCTTTGTGTGGACTAAGTTTGTCTTAGTCACTCTCTCTTGCTGGTTTTGTACAAGTAGGTGTGTGTGTGTGTGTGTGCGTGCGTGCGTGCGTGCGTGCGCGCATATGTGTCTATGTTTCTATGTATAATACCTATGTAGACCTCAAATGGATGTTGAATCCATGTCAATATTACATGTAAAGGTTTGAATCATTTTATACTTTTACTTTAGAGACCTTATTTCACTAGCCAAGATGATTGCAGTACTCTTACATGCAAAAGCCTATTTTTTTAAGACATGCTTTGAAATCGAAGCACAACTTGTAACTGAGAATGAGTGAAAAAGGCATAGATGTAGATAGATTTAGATATAAATGTAATATTTTTAATTATTATTCACCTCCTTTTTCATTCAATGTTCATGGCTAGTTCTCCCTTTTTCATGTATGTAGTACTTCTACTTCGACACAATGTACAAATCATAGCTCTTCTTCACATGGGATTCTTCCTAGTAGGTGGTCAATTTTTGGAAAGTTATCCTATCACATATGTTAATTTGTGAGACAATTGCAATCTATGTGTCCTCTATATGCTAAGAAGTGTATTTATATCATAGGGAGTATCCAAATTGAAGGAGGATTAAAAAATTTACATAGGGAAGCCCTTCCACATTAATGCTTGTTGAAATTACTTCAAGTATGCATCTGGTTTCTTTATGAGAGCTTGAATATACATGATAAGGCTAGTTTCTTAGTAATGATGATTGACTAGTCCAAAACATTGTTGGAATACTTGTTTATACTCTCTATGTATGCAAGTAGGACAATAAATAATTTTTCATTCTTGCTCTAAATGTTTGCTATTTTGGGGGTTGTAGGATAGGTGTCATGAGGTTGGGTTTGTTGCAATTGAACTTGAGGTGAGAATGTAGGTAATCAAAGTCACTTGCACTATTCACCTACACTTTAGACTTCATGTGATCACACCACATAGTCCCTTGCACTAGCTAGCTACAATGATTTTGGCCATGCCATGCCATGCAATTGTGGGTTAGTGCCCTGAAGGGTTGGTTAGCCCCTTGTGAGTTGGTGTCAAGAAAATGTGACCGCTATGTATTTTGAGTTGGCAATGTAAATGGGTAACAAACAATGTAAGTGCTTGTGTGTTTGTAGTAGAATGCGATGTGTTTGTAGTAGCACTAAGTGGGCCATGTGTTCATTCTAAAGTAATGTATAATGGATCTCTTTTTACCTCGTAGGGTTGGTCACTTGATAGAGAATGATTGTCACTAGAAGTGCAAAGTGATTAGCAAGGTTACGTGAGATTGTGGGTTATTTCCTTGTAGGGTTGGTTAGCACCTTATGAGATACTAACAAGAAATGTGGTGGCTATATGTTTAGGATAGGCAATGTAAGTGGATAATAAACAATGTAGATGATCATGTGTTTGTAGTGGGCTATGTGTTTGTAGTAGCGTTAACTGTGCCATGTATTCATTCCAAAGTAATGTACATTATATTTCTTTTTAGCTTGTAAATTTGGTGGCTTGGTAGAAAATGATTGTTAGTGGCAGCATTGGTAGAAAATGATTGTGAGTTGGTAACACATGACATTGCATGTTAAGCACTTTTGGTTTGGGGAAAATCATTGAAGACCATGTGAGACAAAACAAGAGCATTAAAATATTACATAATGCATTGAAGCCCATGTGAAACAAAGCAAGAACGTTTTAAAAGCATTACATTGGCAAGCATTTCAGCAACAAGCATTACATTGGCAAGCTCAATCTAGCAATTGAATAAAAATGCAAATGTGTGTGGTTTCCTCTTATGTGTGATCTAAACAATCTGAGGCTTGCACTTTCCTCTTCGAGTCACTATCCTAGCTTGGCACATAAAGACACGCAGTTTTCCTTATGTCTACAATGTGCATGGTGTTTGGGTCCCATGCCTTTGTAGCTTGGCACCAAAGGGGCACCATGATTAGGGTAGTCATTCACCTAACCTAAAAAATTTGAGGCTTGGATTTTTTGCTTTCTGCCAATGTCCTAGGCCTCACTTGGCACACAAAGATACAAGGTTTTCCTTATTCCTAGGCACTGCACATGGTATCCGGGTCTCACGTCCTCATGGCTTGGCACCAAAGGGGCACCATGATTAGTGTGGTCGTGCACCTAGCCTAAACAATTTGAGTGTTGTACATTTTGCTTTGTGTCAGTGTCCCAAGCCTCGCTTGGCACACAAAAATACAAGGCTTTCCTTATGCCTACATTGTGCATGGTGTTCGGGTCCCATGTCGTTGTGGCTTGGCACCAACAAGGCACCATGATTAGTGCAATCATTAACCTAACCTAAACAATTTGAGGCTTGCATTTTTTGCTTTGTATCAGTGTCCCAGGCCTCTCTTGGTACACAAAGATACAAGGCTTTCCTTATGCCTACACTGTGCATGGTGTCTTGGTCAGGTTTTCTTCTGGCTTGGCACTAAAGGGCACCATGTTTAGTGCAGTCGTGCACCTAACCTAAGTAGATTGTAGCTTTCTCATGAGAGAGAGAGAGAGAGAGAGAGAGAGAGAGAGAAGCTCTAGTTATCTTATATGTACCTACTAAACTTAGCAGGTGTATGTACCATTACAAAAGCAATGCAACAAGAAAATCTATGTAAATTAGATAGGAAGTTGCTTGTTGAAATATATAAATATGAGCTATTTAGTGCCATTTTAGCTATGGACGATGATGAGACGAGGGAGGTTTTTTGGAACCTTGGAAAAGGGATGTGTTAAGGTGCAAGGTGATTTCTAGAACTAAAAAACACACAAAAAATGAAGGCCTTGGACACTTGTTGGGAAATATAGACTTAGATATAACCATGACTAGATGGATTTCTAGCATGATTGGAAACCTTATGGAAACTTGGAACAAGAGTAAATCTAGTTTTAGGGAAGAGTTTAATGGTGAGAAAGTACACAAATGGGATTACTTTTATGCTGAAGTACGAGTTGCCGAAAGCAAATATGATAGAAGTGTCAATCACACAATTTCTTGGTAGAAAAATATGTGCTCTGCGTATGTGCAAAGTCTTGCATCCACTCCAAATACAGGATCTAAAGCACAAGATCTCCATAGTCTTTGTGCTCATATGCCCAATGTATATACAACGACATATCTGAGTGAAAATGAGATAGTCTAAGGAGAAGAATTGGGAAGAGGTACATATGGTACAGTATTCAAAGTGAAAATTATAGGTGTAGTTGGGTTTGATCCCAATAGAATCTATGCTAGAAAGTGTTATAAAGGGAAGAATTATAGAAGGCAAGCAGAGCAACGGAGGGAGATCATAATGCAGATTAGAAACCAAGTACTGGTGTGTGTCATTGTAGCCACTACTGAAGAGCACTTATGGACAATTACACCATACTTTAATGGAGGTAGCCTTGGGGACTTCATGACCCGGTCCCCATGACCCAAATCCCTTCATCATGTGGACGATTCACAAGATTTTTTCATCCATGCAAGGGCAAGAGAATGTGTGATGAAGATAGTCAATTAGCAAGTGATCAAATACGACCAATCACTATATTTTGCAAATGTGTCTTGTCTGTTATGCATGCTTTAATTTTGGGAATGTGTCGGCTACACAAAGGGAGGTGGATGCACACAGATTTACATCCAAGAAATATTGTTTTTGGATTTTATTGGTGAATTGTGTCATGTGGGAATAATAGAATGGGGCAAGGCTTTGGATTTTTGAGAGCAACGAAGGGCATTGGCAAATCCACCTAGAGAGTATCACAATGATGATGAAACATATGCAAGAAAATTGAATCACTACAAAGTAGATCAAGCACAAAGGAAATGGCTAGCCCCTGAGTTAGAAGATATAGCATTGAAGGGATGTTATACACCCATGTTAGATGTTTATGCATTGGGATGGGTGCTAAGGGAGATTTGTCAATTTTATGAGGATGCCTCAGACTACTTTGACTTAAAGAAAGCTATCACTCCCTCCTTTCAAATGATAAGACACTTGTCTCAATTTTTTGAAGAAAAAATTATGAATATAGATCTAACAAGCAGAGTTTCCTTTGAAGAGATCAACCAGCTTGTTTGCAGGATCCTGGCATGAACGGGGAGTTGGCCATGCGCCCCTTTGAGGAAATGGAGCCAACTTCCACATGAATAATTTGTGGCACCATGTAAATCATGATATAGCACTGGTTATTGACTTCACTTCACACTATCTTAGGGCATCTCTTTTTTATTGATATTTTTTTACTGAAAAATTAAATGTCTTTCACAGAGGCATGTATCATTTTGACATGGCTTTAATATGGTGAATTATATCTTGTTTCTAGACAACCTATGAATTTATCCTTGGATGTCTATTGTAAATGCAAAATAAAAAAGTAAAGTACATTTGTTACAACGAGCAAGAAGTAGTGAAACCACAAATCATATCTGTGCTACATGGTACAATTACTTGTTATCCACATACTCTTATATAATATAGTCATTTGTGAATATTTTCCTTGACGTGAGTGCATGTTTCCTACCCCCAAGAAGCTATTGATTAATACCATCTCTTTTTCTATCATGTACCTAGATACAAGGTGGCCAACGACTCATGGCTTCAAAGACTTGCATGAAGGTTTTTGAGCATAAATCTAGTGAGAAAGTGCTTTTGGGGCATGTTCGAGTTGTAGCTGATTCCACATACGGTGCAATACGACAAGAGATAATATAGGATGGGCTTATTTGTGGTTCAATTAAATTTATCATTGAAGATGGAGATGAAAATAGTGGATGTTGCACACTAAACCTAATACAAGAAGAACGTTGGCATGTAGAAAATGTCAAATTTATCACTATAAGGAGGGATTCAATGATAGTAGACAAAATTGGGGGTCAGGTTTGGCCCAAAAAGTGGATATGCAAGGACTTGAGTGATACTGTAGAAGTTACAGGCTTCAAAGCAAGCGATAGAGCTATGCACAATCTAGTTGACAACCCAAAGCAAGCTATAAATAAGCTCAAGAGCATGTTGCTTTCAAAATCTACACTTGAAAGTTGGCTAGCCCAGTGTGAGAGTACTCGCAAGAAGTTGAGGGAGCTTAATCCACCAAGAGATGATAAGTTTGAGCTTACCACGGAAGATCTAGATGGTGGACCCTTGGTTCGAGTATGGTGCCATGAATGTGGATCTCCTTATGGATCAGGAATAAGCGGCAGGCAATCCTCCTACTCATGCCTTTCCAATTTCATGAGAACCCATGTATTGGAGAATCAAGCACATTAGAGAAGGTATCTAATGAACCGAGGGTTGAAGGTTGGAGTGATATCTAACTCAAATGACATAGAAGAAAGCAATGAGCATGACATGACGATGATCTTAGCTTATATAGAAGAGATGAATATTTTCAATAGCACTCATGAAGGCAAGTTACTTTTTTCTAAAAAGTGAGACCTTGAGTAAATCATTTTTTTAAAATGTAGCAGTCATCACTAGTTTAGGAAAGAATTGTAATTTAGTTTCATTTAACGATCGTATGTGCAATCATTTTATAGGTGATCCCTAATCCCTTTGGATATTAGCTTTGTGACTTTCAGCTTGAAATCATGCAGGATCTAATTTTGAGCTTGTTAAGGCAACCTTTCATGACTATAAAGACAAAGGAAGAGTAAGAGTTGTATGTAAGTATGATCAAAAGTGGCTGCACTTGTGTCCTCGAAGACCAAACTTGCAAACACTCCTTATTTACAGAGCATGTAAAGTCAAATTTTACTTTACTGCTTATGGATTTTCTTCAACTTGTAATTAGAAAACCTCTTTGAAAATATACTTTTGTAAATTTTACTGAATAAAATATCATTTTTGTTGAATTCATGTGGTATCTTACATCATCTACAAGGTGCATCCACTGAGGTTGTTTGCCTTTGATGCAAAACACATAAGGATTGTGGCTTACCCCAGTGCCTAGTACGCCATGACCCATTTGTGCATGAGAGGCCTTCAAAAGGTACTCATAGTTGAGGTGATTGAACCAAGTATGCTATAGCTTGAGTGTCTTGACACCTGTAAACACCATGTACCTTCCTACCATTGTATACCATCTTCCATATTAGGCCATCTAGAATTTGGAAGGACTTAGCATTGAACTCCATAATATGGCCTAGTTCAAAAATTCACATATATTGCTTGCCGAAAGCATAGATGGTAACCGAGGCTTGGAACATACAAGACCTTTGATGTAAAGCCTCCATTTCTATCATCGGCAATGATCTAAATCTCACCAATGCCATGAACCAATATGAAAGAGCCATCTTCAATATTGACATGACCTTGCATTGGACTAAGATGGCCAATCTCGTCTTTAGAGGGAGTCATGATGTGGAAAGCACCACTATCTACAATCCAATCATGAGCTTGAGGAGCCATTACCACATCATCCAATGAGGAAGATATCTCCAACACCTCTATATGGAGAAATGCAAATGACAAAGGAGAAACAATTACTCTTAATGGCTCGGGCGGGGTTCTTCTTAGTCTTCTCTTTCTTGTTTTCCTTCTTATCCTTCTTTGTGCAATCCTTCGTCCAATGACTAGTCTCACCACACGTGTGACAAGTGAGGTCTTCTCCTTGGACTTGTCATCCTTTTTCTTCTCTTTACCTGTTCTTTCAGTTTTTTCTTGTAAATTCCTCCAAATTCCCTTTTGAAGATTTTGGACCTTAAATCTATCTTGTTGGTCCAAAATCATGGAACTAGCTCTTCCCACTTGATGGCGTAGGCATGCCTTGAATATATCAAAGAAGAGTCGAAATCATCGTGGGAGGTAAGAGATGTGACAAAAGAGACACTGCCATGTCCTCTAAGGTGATTTGTCTTCCCAGGAATGAGAATCTCCATTGCAATTATTGGAGTTTGTTGATATGATCCTTCATGTACTTGGACTTGTTTAGATCGAAGGTCGGCATTTGCACCTTCAAAGAAACCTGCTGTATCAGGGTCATCTTGTTATACTTGGGGCCCCAATTGCATCCATATTTATTGAGCACTCTATGAATTTTTGACCATTGAATGGTCAATGGATTTGGTCATGCACTCCACTAAATCATAGGACTCTAAAACGGCCTCCATCATTATTTTCCAGATGTTATTCTTCTCACCCTCGAGTTTTTGATCCTAGGAACGAGCCGATTGGACAAGGACTTTACGGTCCACGAGGGAATGAAATTCCATTTCTTCCTCAAAAGACATTTTATTTTCACCTTGAAAATCCAACCGGTTAGGAAAAATGCAATTGGTTAGGACTTCAACTCTAGAGTGAGGAAATTTTATTTCTAGATGCACGATATAAACTTAAATCTATTCTCAAAGGCTCAAAACATAGCTTTTTTCCCCTTTTGACAATTGTTCTTGCATATGTGAACAACAAAGAAGTCTCTGTTCGCACATGTTTCTACTTGCTCGGGTTGTATGTCGATGTGCAACCCCCTTGCTGGTATTCATATATTAAAAACATAGCCTTTATGTGATGCGGAATCATCCTCTTCAAGTCTTTCCAAATTTGATCAACCCCTTGACTACTTTGATGCCATGTCAAAGTGCATCGTTGTGGAAGTGGATGCATGGACTGATTATGAGAAATGAACATGGCTATATATATATATATATATATATATATATATATATATATATATATATAGTGGAAGTGGATGCATGGACTGATTATGAGAAATGAACATGGCTATATATATATATATATATATATATATATATATATATATATATATATATATATATATATATATATATATATATATATATATATATATATATATATATATATATATATATATATATATATATATATATATATATATAGATGGATGGATGGATGGATGGATGGATGGATTAGCATAGAATTACATAGATAGATAGATTAGCATAGAATTACATAGATAGATAGATTAGCATAGAATTACATAGATAGATAGATAGATAGATTAGCATAGAATTACATAGATAGATAGATAGATAGATAGAAAAAATGATGAAGAACTACCTTGCCATGTCTAGTGATGCTCCCAAGCACATAATCTTAGCATAGAATTATTTCAATCTCTTTTACATGTACCTAAGGAGAGTACTATCATGTCAATGATGCATGCTCATCATGTCTCTGATGTTGCTAACTCTTGGTATTTTGATAGTGATGCTCCCAAGCACATAATCTTAGCATAGAATTATTTCAGTCTCTTTTACATGTACCTAAGGAGAGTACTATCATGTGTGCCAATAATGCATCATACACTATGAAAGGCACATACACTGTGAAAGCCATCTTGCACCTTTATGTTCCAAACATCAAGAAGGATATGATTACTACTTCAAACATTGAAAATTCAAGCTTTCAGGTTGTCTTTGATGGCCTAAGATGAGTGGCCTTGCTAATAATTATTTCAGCCTCTTTTACATGTACCTAAGGAGAGCACTGTCATGTGTGCCAATAATGCATCATACACTGTGAAAGCCATCTTGCACCTTTATGTTCCAAACATCAAGAAGGATATTACTACTTCAACCATTGCAACTTCAAGCTTTCAAGTTGTCTTTGATGACCTAAGATGAGTGGCCTATAACATCAGATATTCTTCTACCATCATGTTGTCTGGTCCTTTGATTAAAGGTCTTTATAGAATTGATACATTTAACAAGTAGCTTGCTGGAAATTATGCAAATCATGTTTTTCCAACCAATGATAATCTTATGGTAGCCACTCATTTATGGCATCCAAGGTCTAGGCACATCAACTATAGCTCATTGCGAAAATTACACACTCAAACCATGAATCTTGATCTTTCAAAAATTCACATTATAGGCTCCAGCTAGGCTAGTCGCATTTGTGAAAGCTCACACTTGCTTTTCATTTCCCAAGGATGCTCCATGTGGTGTCTCTTCTAAGCTGCCATCTTATTCATGGTGGTGTGTTCAATCCTATGAAGGGAATATCCATCATTTGTTACCTTCATTCATGATTATTCCAGGTATACTTGGGTTTTTTCCCTCAAATCAATTTAGAAGTGCTCACATGCTTCAAGCATGACATTGCTACAATGGGGAACCAAACTTGCTTTGGGATTCAACAAATCATCCATACAAACAGGAGGTATATTTTTAAACAATTCACTGATTTTCTTGTATTCTATAATGGCATAAATCATCAATGCACTAATTCTTGATTCCCGTATCAAAATAGAGCAGCATTAAAATGGAATAATCTCTCTTATGGAGATGGCCTTGTGCATTCTCAAAAGCAAACACTTACATGATAAGTTATCAAATGAATGCAATCATTTATTGTATCCTATGGCATAAATCATCAATGCACTGTTTCTTGATTGCCGTAACAAAATAGAGTAGCAATAAAATGGAATAATGTCTCTTATCGAGATGGCCTTGTGCATTCTCAAGAGCAAACACTTACATTATAAGTTAATTATCAAACGAATGCAATCATGTCTATAATTGCAAATATTTTGAAAAGGGCACTATATGAGCTTGAAGACCCATCACACCTCATGAGGCTTGGGTAGGTGGTAAGCCTTCTATCTCACACTAGAGGACTTTTGGATGTTTGGCTTATGTGCATGTGCATTTCCAAAAAAGCAAATCACTATGAAGCACCTAATGAGATAGAGGGTGTGTAATCCTTCAAACTTGAGAGCCTGTTGAAAACTTAGGGTGGCCAAGGAGGGGTGGTTTTCAAGCCCTCGAGGTAGGTAGTGGATAGTAGCCAAGATCAAGCCAAGTAGCCAAGTCAAGGGCCCTTGACTGTCCTCGACTGGCGGCAGGGGTGGCAAAAGATTATGACGACTAGGTCAGTTAAGACATTTGAAAATGCATGATGATCAACGATAGTAAAATGCATGGATAATAATCAACAATGGTAAAATGCATGCATGGGCTTATGTTATTGTTTCCAATCTATCATCATTCCATCATCTCAAGTTATTAACAAAACTTGCTGCTTTTAAAACACTCATGCTTGCCAATTTCCAACCTTTAAAACGCATAGGTTTGTATTGTTGGCTATGATTCTCTTTACAATTAAATCTATAAAGTGATCTCCTAACGAGTTAATAAAAGATGCCTTGAAAGTTCTCGTGACTATCAAATCTAGTGGTTAAAACAATGCCTAACCATGGTAAATGAGTCTATCAAATGTAGTGGTTAAAACAATGCCTAACCATGGTAAATGAGTCTATCAAATCTAGTTGAATCTTGGGGTAGAAATTCAAAAGATAGATGGCTCTTCATATTGTTTTGCTTGAAATTCTACAATACTGCATTTTCATTTGTATCTAAATTCTACAACATTGAATTTTCATTTCTACCTAAAAATGGTTAAACTCCTATTAATCTCAAATTAAATTTGATAATAAATTATAAAAAAATATGATCGAATTGAGCTAAAATTTTCATTCGCATGGAATTCACTTGATTAGTTGGTTCTTTTAACATTGCTAGGGAGTGTTTCACCTCCCACATACATCCAAAATTATGGCCATATCAAGTGTTTTGACGACTAAGAAAATTGACAAATAAAACTTTACAAGGACTCGTTTGCTAAATGTAGCATTGGCTCATGTACTCCCGACACAACTATATTTTTGGCTAATTGGGAATGTGCACAAAATAAAGGATAAAGAGAGGCCTCGAAAAAAGCATTCAAAGCAATATCGATATATTGGGAGAGGGCAAATATAGAGCAATGGATAGATAATAGATTCACACGAAGCACAAGCAAAGGTTTCTTCTTTTATTTGGGAAAGGTTTTAAGGTAATGCTTCTGATAGCCGAACAAGATAAGTCGATGAAACAGATTTATTTAGGGGAAAGGCCATGCATTGCATAGCCAAGGCAATAAATAGCAACAAAAAAAGAAGCCACTACTAACTAATCACAGACTGGACTGAGGCACATATTCCACAATATTGCGATAGCAATCGAGTGTCAGGAAATCATGCAGCTCCGGGGCAGTACATTGCCGAGCAAACATGCGAGCCGCTTCCTTATACCGGCCCTTGTCGAATTGCTCAGCACCCACCTCAGATCTCACGCGAATTATCTCCTCTGCCAAGACCTGCGTGAACAGGCATGAAGCAGACACTCTCTCAGTCATAATACCTTCATCATCGGGCAACAGTTCCCAGTCAGTGAGGACTATATACCTCTTACAATGAACACACCCAAGAAGCAATGAATCACCCAAGAAGTTATACCTGCGCAAATAGCTCCTTGGTAACCTTTACAGGCACTGGCTCACCATCTAGCACTGCCTCATACTTGATCCATTGCCAATTCTGAACACGGCTTATTTCTGCAGTCGCGGCATCTTCCATGAGATTGTAAAGTGGCACAGACCCAGTCCCAGAAAGCCAAGCTGCAAGGTACTGTATCCCAACTCTCGTGTTGAGCCTGAGGCCTTCAAGTGTTCGTCCTCCCGTTGGCATTTGCAACAGGTCATTCCCAGTCATTTTTACATCATCCCTCTTCACTTCTAGCTGATTAGGTTTGGGCATGTTCTGATTGAATACTTCAGTGACCAAAGTGATGAGACCTGGATGCGCTGCCCATGTGCCATCATGTCCTGCTCTTACTTCACGTAGTTTGTCAGCCTTTACCAGTGCCATAGCTGCCTCATTTGCTTTTGGGTTATCTCTAATAGGAATTTGAGCAGCCTGCAATGTCATTCAAGGGACAACATAAGGATTATCGGACAAGACAACTGATCATTTGAAGGTTCAAAGTCTAGCCAAAGTTGTATAGATAACAAGCTGAATATTTAGACTGGTTGAGTGCAGGCACAGAAAAGTGAACACAGCTCAGTAAAATTATGGTTCCGCCATATGTTTACTAGCAAAGCAGTAACCATTCTATAGGCATGAAGACAAATTCACAGCTCACCATCCCTCCCATAGCATGGACTCCACGTCGATGGCATGTTTGAATCAGCAGCTCAGTGTAGCTCTTCATAAAGTGCTGGCTCATGCCTACCAGGACACGGTCAGGGAGAAGCCTATCTGGATGACCACGGAAGGTCTTCACATAGCTGAAAATGTAATCCCAACGCCCGCAGTTTAGCCCTGCAGAGTGCTGCTTCAGTTCATACAGAATCTCATTCATCTGAAAAACTGCTGGAAGAGTCTCAATCAACACAGTAGCTCTTATGCTGCCCCCAGGTACGCCTAGCAAGTCTTGTGCTCTTTCAAATACCGAGTTCCAAACTGCCGCTTCCCTGCAATCACAATTATGACTAAGAGCTAAAAATTTGACAGCATAGCTCCTAATGAGAATTGATTTTACTCAGTATTTTTTAAAGAATAAGGAACCATGAAAAGACCTTGAATGCTGCATCTTAGGCAGATAAAAGAAGGGGCCATAGCCATTGTGCTTGGATCTAAATACGGCATGGTTATGGAAAAAATACAGGCCAAAGTCAACCAGACAGCCCGTTGCAGGCTCTCCATCTATTTCAATATGAGCTTCTGGAAGATGCCAGCCCCTGGGCCGCACAAAAAGCACTGCTGTAGAATCATTCAGTTTATAAAGCTTGTTTCGTGCCTTGTCTTCGAATCGAATCGTTCCATTCACTGCATCTCTTAGATTTATATGGCCTCTCATTGTATTACCCCATGTCGGAGCTAACGAGTCCTCAAAATCGGCCTGTAACAAGTAAGAAATCAAGCCTGTGAATTGAAATTTTCCAACTAGATGCAAATTCATGACACAAACACAAAACTGCTGAAAAACAATAAACATAGACATGCAGATTCATGGCACAAACATAAACTACTGTAAAGAAGGATGACAGAACCACTTTGCACAATGTTGTAACCTCATGATCAAACGTATGCCCATTTTGATTGTAGTCAAGTGTACAACCTGCTTCCTAAGATGGCACTAAGAAAAGCATTCAACCGAACATGCAAATTGCTGATAACCAGTAACTCACTATAAGCTGCAATCTCAACATTATACGTTATTACCATAGCTAATGAGCAACCATGCTGAAACGACTGACATGGCATTAGCGTTTGGACTATGATTCTCTCACTCGATTGCTCATGAAAGCACTTCGATTATAGGGTTTAGTCAAGTAACTCGGGATGCAATGATGAAATGCAATCGCGCCCATGGGAGAAATTTTGCAAACAAAGTATAGTAACTTTACCATGAACACTTTGGCTCCAGAATTCAATGCATTGATAACCATCTTGCGTTCCACAGGACCTGTGATTTCAACTCGCCGATCTGCGATGACAGCCGGTGTTTTGGCGCACACCCAGTCACCCTCCCGAATGAGCCTGGTTGCTGGATCAAATGCAGGAACCTCTCCTGCATCACACTTGGCCTGCTGCTCTTTCCTGCATGACAGGATGTATTTCACACGCGGCCTGAACGCACGCTCCAGAGATGCCACAAATTGGAGAGCATCCTTTGTCAGGACTGTCTCATAGCCAGCCTCAATGCGCCCGCGCACATGCACACCTGCAGGAACCTCCAAGCTCCCTGGTGTTACGTACTGGAATTCCTGGTAGGCAACCATTGGCACTGCCGATGATCACAGCCTGTGCCAAGTTTACAAAATTTAGACCATAGGAATCAGACTGAAAATACATAGGATTCAGCTTGTGCCAAGTCATACAAAATTTAGACCATGGGAATCAGAATGAAAATACATGGATCATCAGACTGAAATCAATAGTTTACACATGGGTAATCAGACAATTATTTTCAGAATGAAAATACATGGATCATCAGACTGAAATCAATAGTTTACACATGGGTAATCAGACAATTATTTTCAGAATGAAAATACATGGATCATCAGACTGAAATCAATAGTTTACACATGGGTAATCATACAATTATTTGTGCTTTTTCAAGGAAGAAAACTAAGAACAAAGAGGGCGATCTCGATTGTTTTAAGAGAGGGAAGATCGACGACATAGACACGGGCTGATCCAGAGTCATATACATGTAATACGGCAAACTACAATGTTTCTAAAATGAAAACATAAGCACAAAATTAAAATACTAGTACAAGATTAAGAGTACTTCGACTGTTTTGGCAAGTAGAACAGGCTAATATGCGACGAGAGAGAGAGAGAGAGAGCGACCGAGCTTTTATCTGTCTCCAGAAGATGGCACTTGAGATGCTCGAGGGAATTCGATCACACCTACGGTGGTATTAAGGATACATGATCAGATTGATTGATTGATTGATTGATTGATTGAGAGAGAGAGAGAGGGAGAGAGAGAGAGCGCGCGCGCTTGCTTGAGCTTTTATGGTGTCGTCTGAAGATGGTAGTTACTCAGAAAAGGATCAGGTCGTCAGCTGCAGCTGGATGAGGATGCATTCCTAATAACCTGCACATACGTACACGCAATATATTGCCACGGCTGGTGGCATATCTGAAATAATTATAACCATCGAACGTGCAAAAGCACACCAATATAATTAGAACACTTCCTATATTCTCTCTATATATCACAGGCGATCTGTGATATGAACTTCCGGCATGAGAGAATATCGGGGATTCTAATTACGTAGTCTATGACCCTCACGCTCATATATATTTGTCAGCGAATGTCCGTTAACGAATCCATATTATTTATCGTGCTATCTATATCTATCTCTCCAATCTAATGTCTATGTTTATATATAATCTACTTTATTTCTATGCACAATTTTTAAAAATTGTTTTAATATCTTATCTTACTACTATATTATTTTAGCTATAAGTTCGGACAGCCTTGAATCTTCAAAAGGCTTCCCGAACCTACCCTTTTTTCCAAACCTCATTTTTTCAATCAAAACCCCCTCTTCTGTCTTCCGTGCAATATCTCATTTTCTCTTCCCTTTTTTTAAAAAAATTAAAGCCTTCCCCCTTTTCCCTCACATTTAAAAAAAAAAAAACCTATTCCCCTCCCTCTCAGGGTGGTTACACACCGCCATTGCCCGCTCAATCTGTGCCCAGTTTGTGGACACAGGAAAAGTTAACTTGGGCGGTCACTTGCCTGGCACCTGCTTACACACTGGGCAGTGGACACTTTTCATTATCAATATCCGTCCATCTTCCGTCCACAATAGTTTACACATCGACCACCACCTACCACTGGACACTTCTTGAATCGCATGTGAATGAAGGGACGCTACGGATGTTGATCATCATTCTTATAATAATTATTTTTAGAATACTTGATTAAACACTTTAAACTGACTAATAAACCTTTAAAAAAAGTCACCAATAAAACTAAAAGCATGAATATGAAGTTTTTCCTACCAAAGAACTCCAAGATTATGACCTTATTGCATCGTTACTTTCTGGCCAATATATTTGTTTCTATGGTGACTACTATTCATGCTTTTGGAAGCTCACTCACTTCCAAGAGAGCAGGGGAGTTGAACCCCTTCGCCATGTTGTTGAGGCATGGCTCTATCGAGCTCTCTGCGGAAAGGTGGAACGAGGGAATTTTTTTTAGCACACCACCCCTCTTTCCACCTGCGCTGCAAATGCAAGAATGACTGAAAACTTAAAAAAATCATGCAAGGATGGCTGAAAATTACTTACTTGGATGTGATTGTGCTTAACAATATGGGCTGAAAATTACTTACTTGGATGTGATTGTGTTTACTCACCATTGTCTTCATTGTCCATCTCCTCCGTAAAGTCAGAATCACCAAATATTGTTCTCACATTTGCGCTCTCCCTCTCTTGATACATGGCTCGAGCAATGTTATCTCTTCGAGATGCCCCCCCAAGATGGATTGCCTCTTGTGTTGGCTCCGCTGCTTGAGCTCTTTGTATTGCTTGTGTGATACCTATGTTAGTTAGCATAGCAACCTCTGCTAATCCATTCCTCAAACTATTTTGCTGGTCCATGTCTTGATGAGCCGCATTACTTTCTCTATCAAGTTCTACTATCGCTTCATGTATCCATGCATCATCAAAACCATCTCCATACACAATGCATATATTATGTAGAACAATGCATGCTACCACCATCTTTGGGACATTTTGTAAAAGCATGTCACATCTCTTTAACAATATACGAAATCGCACTTTAAGGATGCCAAATGCCCTTTCAACTGGCATACGAGTACTTGATTGTATGTAATTCCAATAATAACGTTCCGAAGATAGCCCATCCTTACTACCCTTGAAAGGAGGAAGTATCCAAAAGCGTGCAGGATAAGCACAATCCCCTAGTAGACAATATTATCCCAGAGATTTGTTTGTGCATCGTTTTCCTAGGTCTGAACGTTGAAAAACATTCCAATCGTGCATAGAACCTACCCAGCCAACGTCATAGTCCCAAACAACACAATTGGCTGCCACGCTTATCTGTAGAATAATAGAGTGGAAGCCCTTCTTATTAAAATAATCTTCGTGGTTCTCCCTTGGGGCAATTATGGGTATATGACTACCATCTACTGCACCAATAACATACGGTATGCCTCGAAGGGCTTGAAATGCACCAGCATATTTTTGTATTTGTTGTCGGGAAGGCCACTTTACATACATACTATGCAACCCAGAAGCACCCAGTGCATCGCAAAAGTCCAAAATAGCTAGTTGTATAAACGAAGTTGAGACTCCATACAAATCGGCTATTAGTCCCAAACTTGAGCCGCTTGCCAAGCGATGCAGAGCCACACAGACCCGCTTCTCCACAGGTACTGCCCTTCTATAGTTCGTATTCTTGCATCGCATTTGTGGTGCTAATTTTGCGACGAGATATTCAAATGTACTCATGCTAACTCGTAACCTGCTTTTAAACATTTGGTTTGTATAACTCCCCATAAGCCCCTGCTCCATAAAAGTTTGTGGTCTTGGATAGGCCCGACATGACCGTTGATCATGCCTTCGCTAACCTATCCTGGCTCGACTTTCAACGTAACCTCGAGCCATGCACTCCATCAAAGTATGCAATAGCATGTTGTCATCGTCCCCATCATCCAAATCACTCAACAAAAGTTGAAACATTGCTATGACAACGACTACAACACCGATGACACACATTATCAAAAGACTTTCGTCGTCCATTCACCTGTCAAAAGATTAGACGAAACTTTATGAGATACTTGAAGAGAGATGTAAAGGTAGAATAAAAAACTTGGTTTTTTTTAAGTTCAAAATTCATCTACAGTTGAATTCATCATTCCTTTTTAAGACTTTTGATTACATCTAATAGACCAGATACCGAGGAGGCAAGTGTATCCGTGATAACGAGCTTGCGCTCTTCAAAATTTTTTTTTTCCTCTAGGTTTGATTTTTGGTTGGCTAACATTGATCGGGCGGTGCTAGCTATGTCACTGAGAGACTCCTCTATCTTTCTACCCTTTTTATTGCGTGCTCCTTGGTTGGTTGTTTGATCATGCACGATCTTCGAAGGCTCATTGGAGCCAATGTCTTCTTGGGTGTGGTCACCCTAATCATTGGAGACTGATGTATTGTTGTCTTCTGACGAAGACAACCCACCAACAGACGAGGCATGTGCATCGCTAACAACATTGGCACGATTCCACATATATTCATCCACAATATCATACCACTGACAAATGATTCTGCGATCATTGCCTGATATGGCATTGTGGGCCTTATCCTTTCTATATGACTCATAAATGCGTCCCCAACGTTTTCTGTATGCCTCACCATCTTTGTCAAACTCTAGAAATAGCGATGCTAGCTGTGTGGCAACCTTGGACCATATATCCACTCCTTGCTTCGGTGGCTTTGAGAACTCCACACTCATGGATCCTTGAATGTGAATGAGTTGTATTGTCCATTCATCCTTCCATTGCGCAAACGGTTTTTTTGTGGCTATTGTATGATCTTGTGTCTCAGGACTGTCATTCTGATTCTTTCCTTTCTGCGCCCTCTTTGGTTTAGGAGGTTTAGGAGCATCAGACTCTGATGATGTTCCTCGTGGATGTTGTTTGGTGGCATTCTTGGAAGATGGCACCATTGGTACTTGAGCCTGAACCAAGTCAACCTCTTCACATGAGTCCTGGTAGGCATCACAAGAACTTATTGCTTGTGGTTCTTGTTGTCATGGTGCTGAGAGACCATGTTGAGGACTATGTGCAATTGGACGAAGAATTACATTATTGTGTACTATTGTGGGTCTCTCTATACATAATTGTCTTGGTCATTGGAAAGGTACGAATTGAGGAGGATGGGGATTGATCAAAGGAGGGCTGTTTGGAAACACATTTACAGGGATATTGCCAATGGTAGTGTGGCTTGGCATACCTACACTTTGGCTCGAAAAGTACATGAAGTCATTATTGCATATTGTATCTTGGCTCATTTGAGACACGAACTGGTGAAACTCCTCCATGGGAGTGCTCTCTTGAGAATCCATTCCAATCATCCACCTTACGCATGAAAATTGATTCATCATTTACACTATGTGAATGGACAAACAAGTTTATTGTTCTTTACATAATGCATTCCATTTTTTTAATTTACATTTCAATAATTGATTGTAAGGTGACAACTATAGGATAACTCCAATTACATTGCAATTTATCTTACAATTAGAACACAATATGGTTAAAAAATAATAAAGAAAAGAAAATGTTATACAAATACATTGATTCAAACAAAATGATGGGATGTATGTATAGATAATAAGTTTTAGCCATTGTCAACCTGTAATAGATGCCAAACATATATAGCAGAACTATGAAAGGATTCATTGCAATGATGAACATATATCAAACAATATGGTTAAAGAACAATAAAGAAAAGGAAATGTTGTACAAATACATTGATTCAAACAAAATGATGTGATGTATGTATAGACAATAAGTTTTAGCCATTGTCAACCTGTTATAGATGCCAAACATATATAGCGGACCTAAGAAAGGATTCGTTGCAACGATGAACATATATCAAACAATATGGTTAAAGAACAATAAAGAAAAGGAAATGTTATACATATACATTGATTCAAACAAAATGATGGGATGTATGTATAGACAATAAGTTTTAGCCATTGTCAACCTGTTATAGACGCCAAAGATATATAGCGGAACTAAGGAAAGATTTGTTGCAACGATGAAAATATATAAAAAAATATGGTTAAAGAACAATAAAGAAAAGGAAATGTTATATAGATACATTGATTCAAACAAAATGATGGGATGTAGGTATAGACAAGAAGTTTTAGTCATTGTCAACCTGTAATAGATGCCAAACATATATAGCGGAACTAAGAAAGGATTTGTTGCAACGATGAACATATATCAAATAATATGGTTAAAGAACAATAAAGAAAAGAAAATGTTATACATATACATTGATTCAAACAAAATGATGGGATGTATGTATAGACAAGAAGTTTTAGCCATTGTCAACCTGTTATAGATCCCAAACATATATAGCGGAACTAAGAAAGGATTCGTTGCAACGATGAACATATATCAAACAATATGGTTAAAGAACAATAAAGAAAAGGAAATGTTATATAGATACATTGATTCAAACAAAATGATGGGATGTATGTATAGACAAGAAGTTTTAGCCATTGTCAACCTGTAATAGATGCCAAACATATATAGCGGAACTAAGAAAGGATTCGTTGCAATGATGAACATATATCAAACAATATGGTTAAAGAACAATAAAGAAAAGGAAATGTTATACAGATACACTGATTCAAACAAAATGATGGGATGTATGTATAGACAAGAAGTTTTAGCCATTGTCAACCTGTAATAGATGCCAAACATATATAGCGGAACTAAGAAAGGATTCATCGCAACGATGAAATACTGCTAAGCAAACAAAAACCCTTAAATAAAACCTAAGTCAAATTGAAACTAGACCACCTAGCAAGAGTTTTGGATACTCAAAATTTACAATAATACATTCCCACAAATACAATTAAATAAATGAATTGGTAGAGCAGCAGTTGTAATGAGGGTCCACTCAAAAAGTTTCAAGATATTGTGGTGTTCGAAAGGCATTGATGCAGAAAGTATGAACATAAATAAAATAGGCAGTCAGCAAGGAATTCTAAATTTCAACTAATAATAAAACAGGCAGCCAGCAAGTGTTCTACTTCAGTGAGTACATAAATGATATTCATTTATGTTCATACAATTCTCCATAACATTATTCTCAATTGAAGCTTGATTGATGATTCCTGCAATGATTGCTATCAGAGATGAATAGCTATCAGAAATTGTTATCAGAGATGAATAGCAATCTCATATGTATCAGAAATTGGGAGAAGCCAAAGACAGTGGGGCAGCAGCACATGGAGGTAGAAACACAGGCATGCTGAAAGGTTGCAGGCTTGAAACACAGCCTTGAAATGTTGCATGCACAACAGGCAAGACACGATATGACCATATAGCCCAATTAATGTTTTTGACTGATTAACACTTGCTTATAAGGCAAATCATGGGTTAGCTGCAAACCGGTCAATCAAGGTCAATAGAATCACCTGTGAAAACATTACGAGGGCAATCAAAAAGAGAGAGAGAGAGCATACTTGTGAATGCTGCGAAGTTCTGATCTGATAAAGACCTCTGCCTCAGAGCCAGAGATATGATAAAACCCTCGGTTGAAGCTTGCGAATCACCTGTGAAGCCTACAAATTACATGCAAGAAATTGGCCATGATTAAACCCTGAACTGATTAAATTACATGCAAGCAATTGGCCATGATTAAACCCTGAACTAGTTTCTGCAAGAGAGAGAGACCTAGCTGGATGCATCATCATGAAATATGCCTTCCCACCTTCACGATGTGTATATTCTCATGCGAATAGAGGGATGATGAATCCAAAAAAACACTGAGAGATGAACCTTCACAATGTGTACATTTATGCATGTGGTGAAACAGGCAACACAAGGAAGCTCCTGTGTATCAACGGCTCCCTGTGTGTCAACGGCCACAGGGTGCACTTACCTGGAGTCCACTCATGTGGGCAGAAAACAGAGCTCTAATGAGCATGGCGGCCAGAGAGATCATCACAGAAGGTGGAGCCAAACGGGCTGCAGCAATGGAAACATGCAACGGGAACGGGCTGCTGCAGCAACAAGAACCAGGGCAATGGGAAGCCCTCTCTCTGTCCTGGAGCCCACCACAGGCCAACAAAGGAGTGGCCAATCACAATCGGCAAGAGAGGCGAGGACGGAACAGGATGGGGGAGCTCCCCCGCCCTGCGGAATGCAGAAAGGGGGTCGGGGGAGCATTGAAGACAGAGAGAAGGCGACGTGCCGAGTGCCCCCAGTGTGTAAGAGGGGGGCACCCACTTTTCGAAATCTGGCCTTCTTATTGGCCGGATTAGGTATGCTTAGGCAGTTGCAGACCGGTGTGTAACGGCCCTCACTTATAATCTCTCTCTTTCTTTTCCCCATCCCCTTTTTAATTAAATTCTTCTCCCCTCTCCCTTCTCTCTCTCATGTGTAGGGCCTAGGTTTTCTCTCTCTCTCTCTCTCTCTCTCTCTTAGATTAAACTTTTTAATTGAAATTTTCCTACTATATTATTTTAGCTATAGGTTCAGACAGCCTTGAGCTTCCAAAAGGCTTCCCGAACCTACCCTTTTTTCCAAACCTCCCTTTTTCAATCAAAACCCCCTCTTTTGTCTCACGTGCAATATCTCATTTTCTCTTCCCTTTTCCTTTTTTTAATTAAAGCCTTCCCCCTTTCCCCTCACATTAAAAAAAAAAAATAAAACTTATTCCCCTCCCTCTCACTTATAATCTCTCTCTTTCTTTTTCCCATTTCCTTTTTAATTAAATTCTTCTCTCCTCTCCCTTCTCTCTCTCATGTGTAGGGCCTAGGTTCTCTCTCTCTCTCTCTCTCTCTCTCTCTCTCTCTCTCTCTCTCTCTCTCTTAGATTAAACTTTTTAATTTAAATTTTCCTTTAATTAAACATTTTAAAAACTTTTTCTAATTTAAAATTTTTCAAATATAGTTTTTCACACACTTTGAGAATGAGATAGAATTTTATATATATATATATATATATATATATATATAGAGAGAGAGAGAGAGAGAGAGAGAGAGAGAGAGAGAGAGTGTGTGTGTGTGTGTGTGTGTGTGAAGAAGAAGAAGAAGAAGAAGGAGAGAGAAGGGGGAGAAAGAGAAAAGAGAATAGTCTTTTTTTAATTAAACATTTTTCTTCTCAGCCTCCCCCCTCTCTCTCATGCGTAGGGCCTATGTTCTCTCTCTTTCTCTCTCTCTCTCTCTCTCTCTCTCTCTCTCTCTCTTAGATTAAACTTTTTAATGTAAACATTTTGTTTAATTAAAAAGAGGAGAGAAAGGGAGGGAGAGAGAGGGGGAACAAAGAGAAAGAGAATTATAGAGAGATGAAATATAAAATTTAAGAGAGAGAGAGAGAGGAAAAGAAAAAAGTAAAAGAGATGAGAGAGGGGAAGAGCGACAGAGAGAGAAAATTAAAAAAAGAGAGAATTTGAACACAGTGAGAGAATTATAGAGAGAGAAAAAAGATAAAATTTAAAATAAAGAAAGAGAATTAGATGAGAAAATATAAAATTTAAGAGAGAGAGAGAAAAGAAGAAGAAAAGAAAAAAGGAAAAGAGAGGAGAGACTCGAGGGGAGAGAGATAGAGAGAAGAAAATGAGAGAGAAAATAAGAAGAATTATAGAGAAAGAATTTGAATATAGAGAGAGAATTATAGAGAAATGAAAGATAAAATTTAAAAGAAAGAGAAAAGAAAAAGAAAAGAAAAAAAGAGAAACTTTCTTTTTAATTAAAATAAGGAGAGAGAGAGAGAATACTTTTCTTCAACTTACATACTAGGTCCTCCGTGCCAGGTTCTGCAAAGCCCTTAGGCTGCTCCATGTATATCTCATCATGCAAATCCCCATGCAAGAATGCAGTCTTGACATCCATTTGGTACAAGTCCAAGTCAAGCTGCGCAACTAAGGCCAAAACCAAGCGTAAAGTGGTCATCTTGACTACAAGAGAAAAGACTTCATCAAAGTCAACTCCATGCTCCTGTTTAAAATCCTTAGCGACAAGTCTTGCCTTATAAGCCGGCTTACAGGGGCACTTTTTAGCAAAGCCTTCTTGCCCTGAGGCAATGCAACCAAATCCTAAGTCATATTCTTGTGTAGGGAATCTATCTCAAACTGCATAGCGCTCTCCCAAGAGTGACTATCATCCCTATGCATAGCATCATCATAGGTGAGAGACTCTCATGTATTTGTAACCAAGACATAATGCATCGAGGGCTCAAATCTATCAGGTGGACGTCTATCTCTAGTAGACCGTCTCATGGTAGGCTTTGCGGCCAGTCCAACACCATGGCCATGTGTACCACTTGCTGTTGCAGGCTGTCCAACTGGTTGTGCAAGAGCACGTGGCTCTTCCTGGAATATAATCATGTGTATCTCTACCACCTTCTCAAACTGCCTATGCATCTTCTCTTCATGGAAAACTATATCATGGCTGTGGATGACTTTCTGTACTTGCGGATCCCAGAGGCAGTAACCCATCTCGCATGCATCCCTATAGCCAAGGAAAATGCATTTGACACTTTTAGGATTCAACTTAGTATGCTTGTCTTTGGACACATGGTAGAATGCCTTACATCCAAAGACATGTAGATGCGCATAAGATGGAGGTTTCCCAGTCCATACCTCTTATGCAACCTGGAAATCCAAACCACTAGAAGGTGATATATTTATGACATGCATAGTTGTACTAGATGCCTCAACCCAAAAGCTCTGTGGTAAGCCTGCATGGCTAAGCATACTGCGTACACACTCTTGGATGGCTCTATTCATCTGCTTAGCCAAACCATTCTAGGGTGGGATATAGGGGGCGGTCAATTGACGCTTAATACCTCTCTCATCACATAGTTGCTCAAAAGTACATTGTTAGTCCTAAGGCATTTCAGCCTATGCCCAATTTGGTTTTCAACAAATACAAGACATCTCTGAAATACAGTCAAGACATCAGACTTGAGCTTAATTGGGTAAGCCCAGACTTTACGCGAAAAATCATCAATGAATGTCACAAAATACTTTGCACCACCTAGAGATTGACATGGCATGGGCCCATAGACATCCGAATGTACCAATACCAAGGGCTCACTTATGCGTGTCCTACCAGACTTCTTATGTGTATTCCTAGTCTGGCTGCCATAAAGACAAAGCTCACATGAATCAAAACGTGTCTAGGCAAGGAGCGATAAGTACTGCAAACCAGAAAGCATTTTCATTCCCTTCAAGGATATATGGCCCAAACGGGCATGCCAAAGAGATACATGTGGGATGGAACCCAGTGACAAAACATGGTCAACAGAGGACCCATCAACTACAAGAGGATAGAGGCTGCCAACTTTGGCACCTCTAGCAAGCACCAGCCTGCCACGAGTGGTCTTCCAGGCAGAATTTCCAAATGAAACATGAAACCTAGCATCATCAAGCTGCCCTGTAGACATAAGACTGTGTATAAGCGTAGGTACATGACATACATCCTGTAACAGAAAAGTACTGCCAGTAGAGAAATATAGCCGTACATCCCCAATGCCAACAATAGCAAGTGACATATCATCACCCAAGTGAACTGAACCAAAGACAGTGTGGTAGGAGTGGAACCACTCACAGCATGGTGTAACATGAAATGAAGCACCAGAATCCAAAAGCCAGCACTGTGCATACCTAGAGTGAATATTGGTCAACGATGTAGCATCATAAGAACTAGCTGCATGTATATACTCCTCATCAAAGTCATTAATCTACATGACATTTATCTCCTCGATTTTCACACTAGATTTCGCATGCATAATGTTGCGATCAGAAGACTTTTCATGTACTTTATCGTTCCCCTTCTCTTTACGCTTCTCATTGCGCAACTCATGACACTGTGGGTGTATATGATCCTTCTTGCCACAATGATGATATGTCACATTAGCATTTCTCCCAGAGACTTGCTACGTGACTTACCACGCGACTTAGACCTAGACTTCTGCGAGTCTCTACCATGACCATTCCCACGTTCATTCTTGCCATTACCATCTCTGCCCCTAACAATCAAAGCATGCGACACACAAGAGGCATCCAAGTTCTTACAGTTAATCTCTTCCTGCAGAAGAGCACTCTCTACATCAGGCAAGTTCAAAATAGTAGCAGGAGCACATAAGGCAGTGCGAAATGCATCCCATGACTCACTTAGAGTCCCAAGAAAAAACAATGGAGTAACCTCATTATTAAAGGTAACACACTGCGAAGTCAAGTTATTTAGAATAGCATGGAACTGGCTCAAATGCGCAGACATTGTTATATTCTCCTTCATGCGTAGGTCCATAAGCTGCTTCAACCAATACATCTGACTTGCTGGACTTTTCTTGTCATAGAGGTTCTTAATTTTGTCCCAAAGCTACCAAGCACTCTGTGCTTCCCCAACCACATTGTAATGCACCTGCTCAATGAGAGACAAGATGAGGGTGGACTTGCATAACTCATCAAGCTCATCCCATTTGCCACGTCAATCATAGTCTCAGGCTGCTCACCATGCATCCTTAGTGACTTTATCTGTGATTTTTGCACCAATACTTGCCAAACTTGGCTCTTCCAATAGGCATAATTCGTACCATCAAACCTAGTGATGTTGAAGATAGCACTATTAGTGGAAGAAGAACCCATAATGCAGTCCAAAACTGTGAGACAGTCCAAAACTGCTTGTTGTTTTCTGCTGTAAAAAGCCAAAATACCACCAAAACTAAGGCAAAATGACCACAAGCTAATAACTAATGATGCTTCCCACCAAGTACCGTCAAAAGCAGATAAAATTAGAATGATTCAACATGAAAATTCTACATCAATCCATACATAATTTCTTGCTATAATAAATTACAACCAAGTACAATGAGAGCAAACTGTAGGCAAAATCAATGCGCCAAGTCAACCACTGACTGTAAAAGTATAACCAACATCAAGCAGGCATAAATCAACATATGAAAATCATACGGACATCGAGCAAACACCCAAGCATGTCAAATGAATCCGTTAGTAAGCCGACACACCCCTTGTGTAATAAGGCAAAGTGTACACAACACTAGCAAGACCTCACACAAAGAGGTGTATGCTTAGGGAGTGCGAAGCCCAAATCAAGTCAAGTACATATATACAGACCACCGCATATCATTCATGCAACATCCAAGTGAAGAAGATTCCAGTCTCAAAAGACTCAAAGCTCAATAGCATAAACCACATTTTCAATGTCTGTCAAACATTCAATGATGCTTCCACTAGCACAAAAGTCATATGGATCAAGCCAAGAAGCTCAAGAAAGGTATATGAGAGCACCAATGATGAAGGATCCAAGACCAGACATCAACAAGACATCATGAGTATATAGGCTTTGTAGCCTCCAATTAGAGCATCTATGGATATCTACTGTATCTCAAATACAACTTTGGCAATCCAAGAAATATCCCAAGTAAGTTTCTGAAAGCTAGATGCAAGCCAAGACAAGGCACTAGTAGCAATCAGCTCCAAACAATGTGAGTAGCATGTAGTAGTGGCATAGGCCAAGCATGTCAAGACCGGTCAGACATAGGTAACAGACATGCCATATGTACATCCAAGATGGAGCATCAAATGCATTCCAAAGCCAATCTCAAGCTCAAATGAAGATCCAGAACCAAAGACAAGCTCAATGTTGTACCCCGAAGGCCAATACTTCATTGCATATCCCAAAGCCATAGCCTGAAACCAATAGGCATAACCAAACTAGACGTAAAATAACATGTCAACCAAGTTAGCATATATCCCAACCAACAACAAAGTGTCTGCATCCAAATCAAGGCTCAATAGCTCTCAAATAGCATATCCAGGCATAAACCATGATGACCAAGCATCAATACATCCAATAGGACACCCAAATGTCAACAAAGAGCATTATGCATAAGCATCCCTGATAAAACCTTGCTACCCAAATAATGTACAACAGTAAATCCCTACATAAGTCGCACTATGGAAGCTCAAACCAAGTCCCAAAGAATCTCAAAACATTGGTCAAACATCCTCAAAGTATCTGGGCATCAAATGCCAAGCCTCGGGAGCATGACATTTTCTTGTTGTAAATCAACTCAGATCTATTGTAGAAAATGTTGTGATCAAAATTTGGCAAATCTAACATTCCCATCGTGTTCAGAGTGTGCCAAAACCCCAAGTTAGACTCTTATCTTGCCTAAATCGGGTTCTGGATGCTCGAGATACGAGAAAAATGGGATTTTTAAGCTAGATTTTGAAACAGGCACAAAAAAAAGAAACATGAGCTAACTGTGGCGCCTGTTGGTTATGCTGAGAATAAGGGGGTAAATGGGGACATAAAAGGTTCCCAATGAAGCTAAGGAACACCTGCAAAGAGCCTATGAGGACCGGGGAGGGGCGGGAGATGAAATCTTACCTCGGGGGGAAGAAGACATGGCTAGTATTGAAGCTCCAAGCTCTAGGTCTTTAATCTAGGTTGAAGTAATGTCAGGCCAAGCTCTATGATCGATCTCCAATCCAAAGCTCTGATACCAGTTGAAAGGTAAGAAGGATCGAAGCTTGCTTGGAAGTGAGCTATGGCGGAGAGCAAGAGCAAGAGCAAGAAGAGAGAGACACAAAAATGGGAACTCCAATAGTCACAATGTGTGACCGGGCCTTCCTTTATTCAAACTATCACTAAGCACTTGCGCACTTCAAATCAAGCGTCGAAGTAGGGTTTTATCCCTAAACCGATTCTTGATGTAGGTAGGAGATTTGAGAGTTTAATCTTCAAAGAAAGTAAGTATTTTGATTTTTTAATGAGTAGGCAAGTAGACTAATTTATTTCAGTACTTGAATTGTGATTTTTGTTGCATTTAGAGTGGGATAGGACCAAGAAATCAAAGTGAATCATTTTTAGGGTTGACGTTGTAAACATGCCCAAAATAGGTCAAAAACAAGGGGAAAAAGAGGATTGAAATCTATTGACAAGGCAAGAACACAAACGGGGCAACACTCGGGGCAACACTGGGCCATTAGATCGAGGGTTTAAGACCCAAGGGAAGGGGGGTGAAGGCTCCTTTGCATTTGTAGCTGTGAGAGAGAGAGAGCCAGGTTTTCTTGCACGTATGGGAGACGAAAAAATATCTGCGATCGTTGCGAGTGAGCATCATCCTTGCTCTAGTTGAGCTACACTAGTCCCTAGGGTGTAGGAGCTCAGTTCCAAGCAATATCAGTGTAGGACTAGAAAACATTAAATAAGAAAATCCTTGAATTTTTGTCCTTTCTGGTGAAAAATGTTGTTGAACTCGGCCCATACGAGTCTAGGACTTAGATGGCCACAGTCGACGAACCATTTCGGCCATTCGACCATTCAGACAGTCACTATTTGGCCACTTATATTCAACCACCCCATCCGAGTTGTCACGGACACTCGTCGCTCTCAGATACTGGCCCACTTGGTCATGAGTCATTCATCCCATTTGTACTCGGTCATTCTGCCTTGGATGGGCCAAGTCTAGGATTCATACATTTGCAATTGTGACCACTTGGGCGCTCCATGTGAATTTAGGAAAAATTCACATCCCCATACCCTGACAAACCTGGACTAAAGCGCGCCGACTGAAGCTTGACGAATCTCTAGAAGCCTTAGTTAAATGGCTTCCAGATGCAAAAAATGAAAGAAACGATGACTTGACGACTCAAAGGCGAGTGCTAGCTAACGTGTTAGTTGTCCCGTATCCACTTAGTGACCCAAATTGACCCACAGACCTTGATTACACCTTGACCAAGCCAAGAGACGGAGTAGAGACCCTAATCAACCCTTGAAAGAGGTTAGCAATTGCGCTTAGAGCTGTGTTTGTTGGTCGAAATCAAAATAAGGGGAGAGCGAGAGCTGCATTGTTCATCTTGTAATCGCACTCACACTATTTTTGACACTTAAAGTGCACTCGAAAGCTGAAAGCTTGATTTCACACCTTCCAACAAAAAGAGCACCATGCACACATTGAGTACACATAAGTTGAGGGATATTTGCAATAAGAAGAAACACACTAAGACATAATAGGCAGATCAAACCACTTTTCACTAAATTGATTACTTATTACGCATTCTCAATTTAATAAATTTATGTCAATAAATTAATGACTCACTTTTCTTTAAATGTTGATGATGATCTAGCATGGCCATGTGACCATTTAGAGACCACTATTCCTAGTGCATCACTTAATGGGGTGATCAGAGCACTGCGAAGGGGATATCTAGTACATGTAGTACAAGTTATGAAGGGGGAAAGAAGTGTCTACCAAGTGTAAGAGTGTACACAAGAGCCAAGGAGTTACACATAAATGAAAATGGATTAAGTTCTAAGAAGAGAAAGTGCATTAGTATTGTGTATATGTATTTATGTGTGCATCCAGGGACACCTGGGAACGTTTACTTGTGTGAAATGAGCATTGCATTCATTTGGGGTTATCCTCTCCCTTACAAGTCAAGGTTTAAGGTCTTTTATTTCATTATGAAAGTCGAGAGAGGTAATTCTCTCACTAAGAAAGACAAGAGACGTGATCTGCTGGAAGTGAGGAGAGACATGATTTCTCTTTCTAAGGTATAAAATGACACAAGCTTTTGCGTGGAAGTCAATCTTAAGGTTGATTCCCAAGGTAATTTAATGAACTCTCCTTAAGGTGGTTGCATGTACCACAAGTTAAGAGTACAGTTTAAGAAGTTATTTTTTTAAAGACATGGTAATTCCATTTTTAAAATATCTTCTGATAGAAAGACGATCTCTAAAAATGGCCCGCTAGGGTTATTGGACACAACAAGATCAACAACTTTCGTATTGGACGTTTATCATCCGAGCAACACACAAAGAGATATCTCGAAATTGGTGCTGCAGAGTAGGTCCTAGAACAACCACATATTGCATGAAGATCAACTCAAGTTTCTCTCCAAGAAGAGAAGCTCTTGAAAGCCTATAAAAGAGGAGGCTCTCGTTGGGTGTGAGAGAGGTGAAGGAAGCATCACTTTACATACATCCAAGAGGAGAAAAGAAGGTGCAAGTGCTGTGGAAGCTCTATTGAAATCACATTCCAAGAGGAGAAGAGAAGGTGCAAGTGTTGCGAAAGCTCTGTTGAAATCAAGCTCCAAGAGGAGAGCCCTACACATATTGTATAGGAGAGAAGAAGACTCAAGAAGGATCAAAACATGCCAGCTTCCAAGTTGTGCAAGTGTTATCCGGTTGTATACCGTGCAAGGAACCGTGATCTTGTTTCCAAGATCTACAGGTAAGAACTCGTTTATGTGTAATGGAGAAGCTTGTTCCTTGTCAATAATTTAACTCCACAAGGGGGGGGGGGACTGGCCCATCTTCTAGTCCCTAGTATGTTGCCAATCTCTCTATCTCTCTCTCTATCTCTCTACATCTCTGTTTTCTCCCATATGTTCTCTCTCTACACCAGCATAATATTCACCATATATATTTTAAGTATATAAGAAAGTAAAGCGTGTATCTCGGATCTTATAATAGTGGTATCTGAGCATGTCCCTTTACTTTTCTCAAAGTAAAGGTGATCCTTGCAAGAATAAGGTAAAGATGGCAATTGATGAAGTGCTTACAAGTGAGTAATTAGAGGCTCAATTGATAGAGTATCGTAGCTTGTCAGAAATTCCCAAAGTGCGTCAAATTGATTGACAACTTAAGGGCAAGAGAGGAAGATACTTATGAAGAACCGAATCCTCCAAAAGATGGTGATACTGGAGGAAACACCATTGCACCAATTGATGGTAAAGATGTAAAGCATCCAATTGCTGAGAAGGTTTCTAGAAGGAAGAAGGACTCTCGAGTCAAGAAGAGTAAAAAGACCTCACCTCGATTGAGACGTATGAGGGAGTCATCTCCTTCAGCGACCAGCTACTCCCCTGATTACTCAAGTTCCTCCTCCTTCTCATCGTCTTCTAGTTTCTACTCTCTTTGTTCTAAGTCTCGTGCAATCTGCAAATGGACAAAGAGGGACCATAAGAGGAGAAAGTTTAAGAAGACTAATACTTTCAAGTCTAGGGATAAGGACATAAAGTTTGACTCTTACTCTGGTAAGAGAGATCTTGCTAAGGTGTTAGCCTTTGTCAGGCAATTTGAAGTTGCTTTTTCTTATGGTAATTTCTTCGAAAAATCCAAGCTTAGGCATGTAGGTATGCACTTGAAAGACATCGCTAGTAATTGGTGGTTGACTCTCATTTTAGAGGGAAAGAAAGCCACAACTTGGGAAAAGATCAAGAAGAAGTTTTATGTTCATTTCTTGCCTCTTGATTTTGAGAATGATGTCAAGAAGAAGTGGGATTGGCTAGGCCAAAAAGAGCATGAGAAGGTCACTAGTTATGTGGACAAGTTTTGGTCCACTCTTCTCAAGGTTACTCCTTTCATGGAGATCACCGATGAAGAGAAGAAAAGGAAGTTTAAAACTAGCCTAAACCCTCATTTACATAGCACCATGAAGGTGTATCCATATGAAACCTTATCTTGCATGATGGAGTCTACCTTCATAGCTGAAAGTTTGCATATATCTGGAACATCTTGAAAGTTGGAGATTTCTTATAGAGCTAGACAAGTGCACCTCTATGATCAACCAAGAGACAAGACTAATCGAAGAAGACCTATCTTTACCCATGACCAATATTCAAAGACAGAGGGTAACAATAAGAACCGCAAGTATCTCTCACCTTGTGATATACAAAAGTACAAAGAGGAAGGAATGTGCTTTCTTTGTGGTGAGTTAGGGCATATGAAGCCTGATTGTTCTCACAAAAGGAAGGAAGAAAATGTGGTTAAACATCCTCCTCCTCCATCTTCAAATTCTATTTCAGATGTGCAAGCTACCACTCATTCAAATGAGAAGAAAAGACAACTCTTAAAGGGTTGGGGGATACTCAGCAATCAACGAGTTTTGATACTCTTTGATCTAGGGTCCACAGATAATTTTGTGTCAACAGATTCTATTGAAAGGCTACAAATTCCACTAGATCGATTGGGAACACCAACTGGATCAGGTTCGGCATTTGAAGGACTTACAACCAATTCTACTCCTATTCAAGGGAAGTTAAATCTTAGAATTGGGGATTACCGCGACCAAGAATCTTTTCTACCTGCACCCATTGGTGACTCTGATGTTATCTTAGTTATGCCTTGGCATTACAAGATTAGACCTCATCCCAATTTTATTAAGAATACCCTTGCATTTCATTTCAAGAGTTGGAAAATAGTATGCATTGTTGATGTTGGAGATTGTCATGTGCCAATGGTTAGTCATGTTAGCATTTCTAAAGAAATGAAGAAAGTTATTTCTACGTACATGATTTTTGTGAGAGAGTCAAAAGAAGCTAATGATTCAAGCTCACTTAATACCTCTAATAAACACACAATACCAACTAATGCTTCTAAGTCTCAAACTTTAAAAGAACCCCTCTCTTTATTTGATCAAGCCAGATATGATTTTGTTAAACAATATGAAGATTGTTTTAGTGATTTACTCCCAGGAGAGTTACCTCTCCTAAGCACCCGAAAGATCACAAAATTGATCTTATCCCAGGCAATTCACCACCTAACCAACCGCCTTACCAAGTAAGTGCAAGTCAGCAAGACAAGATCCTAAAATAAGTAAACGAACAGTTGGAAGAAGGGTTAGTTCAACCTAGCTCTTCTCCATACTGCTCTCCAGTCTTACTTGTTCAAAAGAAAGATGGTTCTTTCTATATGTGTAGACTGCAAATCTTTGAACAAGATCACAATCAAGAATCGTTTTCCTATCCCAAGGATAGATGATAACTTGGATAAGTTGCAAGGGGCTAGTATCTATAGTCGCATTGATCTCAAGAGCGGCTATCACCAAATACAAATAGCACCTGAAGATGTTCATAAGATAGCTTTTCATACAACGTTTGGACTATATGAGTTCTTAGTCATGCCATTTGGTTTGACTAATGCACCCGCCACATCCAATCAAATGATGGAGAGAATTTTTAGACCTCACTTAAATTCACTCTTCTTTGATGACATTCTAATATTTTCACGGTCTGAAGAAGAGTATAGAAAACATCTATCTATTGTTTTTCAAGAGCTTCACAAGCATAGACTATATGTCAATGCTAAGAAGAGTGAAATTTTCATTTCAGAGATTCATTACTTGGGCCATATTGTTTCTCACAATTTGGTGAGAATGGATCTTGAGAAGATTCAAAGCCATTATTGAATGGCCTACACCTACTTCTATATATGAAGTTAGAAGTTTCTTGGGCCCTATGTTCATACTACCGGAGGTTCATACGAGGTTTGGCATATGTTGCATCTCCTCTACATGACCTTACTAAGAAGCAAATGCCTTTTTGCTGGGGATCAAGGAAACTACAAGCCTTTGAAAGAATTAAGTTTCTTGTGACTCAAGAACCAGTTCTCATAGTTCTGGATCTTCAAAAACCTTTTGAAGTTCACTGTGATGCTTTTGGGTATTGCATTGGAGCTGTGCTTAACCAAGAGCATCATGTAGTAGCATTTGAGAGCGGACGCCTCAAGGACCATGAGCTTCATGCTCCAATATATGAGAAAGAGCCTATGGTAGTGGTACATGCTCTTCAAGTATGGAAACTTTATTTACTTGGTGCAGATTTTGTTATTAAAACAGATCATCAAAGTCTAAGATACTTCCTCACTCAAAAGAAGCTCTCAGAGAAACAGATGCATTAGGCAAATTTCTTATCTATGTTTCATTTTCAAATCCTTCATACATCTGGAACTAAGAATGTGGTAGCAGATGCTCTATCACGGCAACCTCGAGTGAATACAATCACAACTGTTTACCATAACGAGTTCATGGATTTACCAAAAATGTATGCAACTGATTCCGATTTCTCAACCATATGGGATCAGCTTAACTCAAGTCAGTCAGTTACACCTTACTCAATTCGAGATGCTTATTTGTATCATCATCAAGCAATTTGTATAGCATTACCATTGCAACACAAGATAATGGATGAAGCACATGCATCTCCATATGTTGGACATAGGGGTATTCTACCCACTACTCAAGCATTGGAAATATATTTCTTTTGGCCCACTCTTAGAGCTGACATTGAAAGATATGTCCATGAGTGCAAGATATGCCGAAAAGTAAAGTATGACAAGCATAAACCACATGATCTATTGAAGCCATTACCTATTCCCAATGAGCCTTGGGAAATTATAGCCATGGACTTTATCATGGAGCTTCCTCTCACACAAGCAGGCAACGATGCAATCTGGACTATCATTGATAGATTCAGTAAGTAAGCTCACGTTATACGTGTGTGGAAGACAATCAAAGCCGATCATATGGCTAAGCTATTCATTGCTCATATTTTCAAGAATCATGGCATGCCTAAGTCCATTATAAGTGATCAAGATCCCCACATGACTAGCCTCTTTTGGCAAGCTCTCTTCGAGAACCTCGGGACAAAGTTAAAATTTTCATCCTCTTATCATCCTCAAACAGATGGGAAGAGTGAAAGCTCTAATTCTACTATTCTTGACCTTTTGAAATCCTATGTCTTTGATAATCAAAGAGAATGGGAAAAGTATTTGCCTTTAGTAGAGTTTGCATAAAATAATATAGTGCACTCTAGTATTGGTAAGGCACCCTTTGAGATCATCTATGGTAAGCCTCATTTACCACCCATTCTTCATACAAAGGATAAGATCTTTGTAGCATATGAGTTTCTTAGAGACGTTGATGCAACTTTCACTCAAGTAAAAGCTGCTATCCAAAGGACACAAGAGAAGCATGAATGCGAAGCTGATAAGCATCATCATTAGTTAGATCTCAAGTTTGGATAGTATGTTCTTCTTAAGTTTGAGAAGGCTCACTTGAAGAAGCAAAAAGGTCAAAAGGGTAAAAGGGTTAAGATTTCTAATCACTATTATGGCCCTTTCAAGATTAGAGATAAGATAGATGATTTGACTTTTTGTTTGGATCTACCAAGTCATTGGAACATTCATAATGCTTTCCATATAAGTTTGCTATGTCCCTATATTGGAGAACCTCCAATGGAACCAATCAATGAAGATTTATATGACATAGAAGAAACATAAGAGTTGCTTGTGCCTTAAAGAATTTTACACCATCAGGAGAATACTGTAAGGTCAGGTAAGGTATTACGGAAGTATTTGGTTAATTTTAAGAATTATCCCCCATTGGATGCTTAGTTTATGACTGAGAGAGAACTACAAGACTTTCCATATCTTCTTAAGGACTATGTATCACATCTACAGTTGAGGTCAACTGTTTAGAAGCCAGAGGGATGTCACTAAATGATTGCTTATTACGCATTCTCTATTTAATAAATTTATGTCAATAAATTAATGGCTCACTTTTCTTTAAGTGTTGATTATGATCTAGCATGGCCATGAGACCATTTAGAGACCAATATTCCTAGTGCATCACTTAAGGACATGATTAGAGCATTGTGAAGGGGATATCTAGTACAAGCAGTACAAGTTATGAAGGGGGAAAGAAGTGTCTGCCAAGTGTAAGAGTGTACACAAGAACCAAGGAGTTACACATAAATGAAGATGGATTAAGTTATAAGAAGAGAAAATGCATTAGCATTGTGTATATGTATTTATGTGTTCATCTAGGGGCGCCTGGGAACATTTACTTGTGTGTAATGAGCATTGCATTCATTTGGGATCATCCTCTCCCTTACAAGTCAAGGTTTAAGGTCTTTTTTTTCATTAAGAAAGACGAGAGAGGCAATTCTCTCACTAAGAAAGACAAGAGATGTGATCCTCTAGAAGTGAGAAGAGATGTGCTTTTCTCTTTTTAAGGTCTAAAATGACACAAGATTTTGTGTGGAAGTCAATATTAAGGTTGAGACCCAAGGAAATTTAATGAACTCTCCTTAAGGTCGTTGCATGGACCACAAGTTAAGAGTACAGTTTAGGAAGTTTTTTTAAAAGATGTGTTAAATCCATTTTTAAAATATCTCGCAATAGAAAGATGATCTCTAAAAATGGCCTAAGTTATCGAAAACAACGAGATCTACAACTTTTGTGTTGGACATTTTTTCATCCCAGCAACACAGAGAGAGATATCTCAAAATTGGTGCTGCAGAGTAGGTCTAGGAACAACCACATATTGCATGAACATCAACTCAAGTCTCTCTCCAAGAAGAGAAGCTCTTGAAAGCCTATAAAAGAGGAGGCTCTCCTTGGATGTGAGAGAGGTGAAGGAAGCATCACTTTGCATGCATCCAAGAGGAGAAGAGAAGGTGCAAGTGTTGTGGAAGCTCTGCTGAAATCAAGTTTCAAGAGGAGAAGAGAAGGTGCAAGAGCTGCGGAAGCTCTACTGAAATCATGTTCCAAGAGGAGAAGAGAAGGTGCAAGTGCTGCGAAAGCTCTGCTAAAATCAAGCTCCAAGAGGAGAGCCCTACACATATTGTGTAGGAGCGAAGGAGACTCAAGAAGGATCAAAAGGTGCCAACTTTCAAGTTGTGCAAGTGTTAGCTAGTTGTATACCATGCAAGGAACCGTGATCTTGTTTCCAAGATCTACAAGTAAGAACTAGTTTATGTGTAATGGAGGAGCTTGCTCCTTGTCAATAATATAACTCCACTAGGGGGGGGGACTAGCCCATCTTTGAGTCCCTAGTTTGTTGTCAATCTCTCTATCTCTCTCTCTCTCTCTCTTTTCTCTCATTTGTTCTCTCTCTATGCTAGCATAATATTCACCATATATATTTTGAGTATATAAGAAAGTTGAGCATGTATCTCGAATCTTATAACACCACTAATTGGAGACGTCCCTCAGACTTAGACGGGTGACTAAGAACCCGACTAGTAGAACTAAGAGAGAGTTAAGACACTGAAGACTCACCAGCATAAAAGGATAGACATCATTAGAGACACATGGCTATCAGACAACTTAATTAGCCTAATCGATAGCCTAGTGGAGCAAGAAGTGGCCGACATGCTAGGATATAGTTCCAAATGCGAGAATGACCAACTCAATTTGGGAGATTTTCTAGTCGATATCCAAAAGATGATTAATAAATATGACTTACAAACCAGGATGGAGCACCATGGTAGGCTGGATGAGAACATCATAGAAACCCTCAAGGAGGAGAGAAGATTAGCATGGCAAGCGCTACAACACCACATAGCAACATACAACCATGAGTAACACGAGCTAGGAAGTTGTAGCAAGACATAGATGTGCGGGAAGTCCAACGTGTTTTAGCTCTAGCCAATAGGAATCAGATAGAACCTAATGCAAAAAGGAAGAGAGTTCTAGAGGCAAACTTGACACTGAGCAATTTTCTCAATGAAGTGGCTCATAGACAATATGGCTTCAAAGGAGAGCACAACATCCCTAGCAACCTCATTGCTCATAGGGTTAGGAATCAATCAAGGCTCCAAGTGCCAGTCAAAGATCCATGCAGTTGCAAAGCAATTAGAAAAATATCAATCACTGTACAACTTCATAGAGTAGTTTAAGCAAGTATGCAAAGCCAACGACCTCATGGATCTTGCCCAATGCTCGGAAGCCTTTAGCCTTTTCCTAGATGACAAGGGTAGGACATGGTACACTGGCTTAGACATGAAAAATTGGAATAACTTCAACAACCTTAAGGATCTCTTCATCAAGAGGTTCTCTGAGGCTAGGTATTCCAACAACCTCATAGTATGACTAATGAAAGTCAAGCAAAAGGACAAGGAGAACATTAGGGATTACATTACCCACATATGGAGTTTCTTTAAGAGAATCCCATCTAACAAATGACCCAAAAAAAGAGTGGTATCCATAATGTTTATAAATGGAATCTACAACGAGAAACTCTACAAGGCCTTAGCAAGCAACTGGAGCTTGTAGAGAGACGTACTAGCTAGGGTCTTCGAAGAGGCCATACACAAGTGGACAACGAACTCGAGGAGAGAATTTCTAGGAGATAATGCTAATTCTAGATCTTAAGAGAAAGCCACAACATCTAGTGAATGGTCAATCCCAAGTGCCCAAGACAAGGGGAATTCGTTGACCAGAGCCAAGAGCTAGTAGAGATGAAGTTGGAGCTAGCTAGGCTACAAGAGATAGTGAGGAGATCTACATGCCTACATATCTAATGCATTGCAATGGAAACCACCTTCCAGTAGAATGTCCCCATTGGCTCTTCTAGCACACCTAACAGCCCAAAACCATCCCTCCCTAGAATGGAGATTAATCCCACTGGCATACTTAACCCACCTAGACCTTTTGTAACCCACCCCACCGAGGGTTGCTTTAGTCCACTACATGGAGGAGTCGAATGATGAGGAAACATATGTGAACCCTTACATCTTGTATGATGAAGAGGATATTCCTATTCTCACGGACTATCAACCAATGCCAATGATGGTGTTAGGTAGAGGTAGGGGTGGAGGCCTAGGAGTGCAGACCCAAGAGCTGATTGCATGTTGGACTTGTGGTCACCCAGGCCATCTTTCTTCATGCTTCCCCAAGAGGGAGCAAGCCAATCAAGTGAAGGCTGACCTTAGATACTCAGCATATGGAATCAGTTCTCGGGGGGTTCACTATATATATATTCTCTATATAACGTGCATTCATGGCCTATTTATAAATATCCTAATCTGTGAATTCTTCTTGAATAAAACACAACCCTTTTCTATTCAATCTATAAGTAACCCCTTTATATGACACCCTTCTGTATGTAAAAAATGTATAAAAATGGTGTTTTAAAAACCCTTATTTTGAACTCACATTATATATACATATATTCATGAGTGACCCCACCCGAGAATCACCCACCTATTTTCCGATTGTCCTAAATGGAAACCACCCTCTAGTTTGGCGATTATACCAATAGTAGCATTTGAGGTGTTTGTCACCCACCTATTTTCTGATTGTCCTAAATGGAAACCACCCTCTAGTTTGGTGATTATACCATTAGTACCATTGGGGGTGTTTGGAGTTGAAAGAATTGACAGAGAGGGTATGCATATCCCATTACATGTTATGACCCGAGCACAAACATAGCCGACTATCACTACCAGGGCCCAATAACCTAGATGCAACTTCAATAGGAAAAATGAGTCATAGGTGAAGGAGGAAGAGAACCAAAGTGAAGGTCATGCTTAAGATGAAGAGTGCCATGACACTAATCACAGGGAAAAAAGTCACAGACATAGAAGCAAAAGCATCTGCTTCGAAGACTGTGGAAAAGGGAAGTATCAAGATTGGGGAGTAACCCAACCGAAAGCGCGAGCTTGAAGCCATAGATAAGGTCGAGGAGTGGGTGAGAGAAGCCCAAGAGCACTTGAAGAATGTTGAACCCATCCTAGAAGATGAAATCGATGAGCTATCTAGTGTGAGCACACCGGTTTCACCTACGCAACTAAAGTCAAGAGATGCATCTACACCTCAAGTCGTACCACATAAATAAAGCTTAAGCGCCACAGGCTAGCAAACTAGCAAGGGCCATTGGCCAAGAAGCACATAATTGGGAGGGAAGCAAGCAGCTAACAACCTTCTTATGATACTAGTGACAACCCCTGTGACTTTGCACTTAGGAGACTTGCTTAGGCAGCTCCCAACATTGTGGCAAGAGTTGAAGCAGTGGGTGGAAGGCTTGGGAAAGTTACTATATCTATATCCTCTACATCACGTGTGCTCAAGGCTTATTTATAAATATCCTTATTTGTGAAATTTTCTTGAATAAAATCTAACCCTTTTCTATTCAATCTATAAATAACCCCTTTATATTACACCCTTCTGCATGTAAAAATGTATAAAAATGGTATTCTAAAAATACATTATTTTGAACCCACATAATGGCAAAGAGAAGAATGATTTCCAATCAATTGGAGCTTGGAAGTTGCAGTATGGGAGCAATGGGAGAACAAGTGCAAGCTCTTCAAATTAACTTTTTGATACCCACCCACACTAAGCAAGGTATTATCCCCTAAAGTGGTGGAGGAAGTGATAAGGATGGGCAAAAGGCTTAGGAAGTGGTAGAGCACAGAAAGAGAGACACATCCAACACTGAGAGAGATAGAGGCATTTGCCTACTGGGAAGACAAGGTCATGGAGATACCTAGGATTGTCAAAGGGTATGAAGCACAGCCAAGATGGAGGTAGAGAATCTAGGATGGGAACATAGAAACATGGATGTCATTTTGCACCACCCTACCCTATGAAAGAAACAACCTAGTGTACATGCCATATCCAAGAAGGGTAGGAATGGACTTTAACCCTCACATCCATGGTTGCTACGAACAATGCAAATGCTACTAAATCGGAGGAAGCTCTTGTATTCTCCAAAAACGACCTAGGACCCTCCATCTCCCACTTCCTTAGCAAATTCTCATCCTGCCATGATCCTACCTTTATCACAACCTGTACCTTAAGCTACTTAGGGTTTTTCTTAAGCAACCACCTACCTCTCACAAATATTGCCTACCATCCCTATTTTTTGATCTAAATGTTGGCATAGATAGCTGCGCCATGGCTAGGTTAATGATGCAAGTTTCCCTCAATCCACCCTTTTGCACGACCTTACTAGAAGACATAAATGACAGTCGATTCACTAGGTGTAGTCAATTATTTTTGTCAACAATTCCTTTGAATGTATGCATGAACCTAAAGGACTATATGCAAAGTAGGAACCTCCTTAGTAAGTTTCTTAAGCCCTTAGCCTCCTCCTCTCACGACTCAGAATCTGAGGATTAGTTTCTCATGCACATTCCCAAAAAAAACGAGAAGAAAATCAAAAAAGAGAAAAAGTTAAAATTGGAAAGAACAAGGACACAAAAAAAAAAAGAAAAAGAGAATGAAAAGAAACAAAAGAAAGATAAGAGTAAGAAGGAAGATCAAATGGAAAACAGGAAAATGCACCTCGCTTGAGTGATGAGTGCCACAATCATTGTACCTAGGGGTCCTCAAGTTAGGCACATTCGGTGACCTTGGTTAACAGGCTCTATGTAACTCCCTAGCTCCTTCTGTTCCCCACTTCACGCTTGAGGTACATCAAGGGCATGACATACCTAGGAAGTTCACGCTCCCCTATAGTTAGCAGTGTCTTCCTAAGCAAGATGCCTGTTGTGCAAAAAGAGGATCTTGGCAAGATGCCCGTTGTGTAAAAGGAGATGGGTGCCCAAAGGGATAAGGGCATGCATAAAAACCAAAAATTGAATGGAAGATCTCATTCTTGGTGTGTGGCTAAAGTGGCTCTCGTCTTCTCTTCTCATTGCTTGTGCTTGTGCTTGTGTTTGAGAGAGGGAGTGTGAGAGTATGAGGAAGTGAGTGTGTGAGGGTGAGGCACTATGGTGGAGAAGTTCTCCATCTTCTCCTCTCTTCTTCTCTTCTCTTCTCTTCTCTTGCACATGCGGCTATGGAGAATGAAGCTTGAAGGTAGAGGATTAAGCTTGCTTAAGCTCACATTCAAATTGTGGATCTATCGGAGTGCTTGAGGGAGGACGCTACTCAATTGGGCATCAAGGTAAGCTCATTACACTCGTAGGATTGAGAGCGTGAACATGGTTAGGTAAGAGATACCCACTAAAATTCGCTTGAAATGCTTGAAACAATAAGCGATTTGTGGGTCTTGGTAGTCGAACATGAGCTCCCACTTCAAGTACGGTCATGGTGTAGATGTTCATCTCCTTTCTCTTGATCAATATGTGTCTCCTCGCTTGTGAGATCCTCCTCTTGATCTTGTTGCTGCTCATATTTATGCTTCTCATATTCTTCTTGCTAATCTCTGTGCTTCTTATCTCCACTCTTGTCGAATGGCTTATATGTTTTATCCTTGGTGGAGGTGTCATTGTTGTCATCCTCCCGTAGCCTTTTCCCTTTATAGTTTTTTAGTACAATCTTCCCTACAAATGATACATGACTTGGTCCAAAGACTAGGGATGAGCCTTCTTGGCATGAGAGCTTTGGGAATTCTCATCCATGCCATGGTGGTAGCTTTTCGTTTTACCCAAGAAGTGGATGACATCGTGCACTTTGCTTTGTGTAAGCCATTCCTCTGGAGAAAGGAAGTTCTGAGGCTTGTAGGTAAACAAGACTGAAGTATAAGAATGAACTTTGTACTTAGTTGGGGAGGTTCAGGGGAGGGGGGGAGGAGGAGGGCAAGATGATAATACATGGGGTTTAGAAAAAAGCCCATCTAGAGCCATCCTGTTGTCTTCTATTGCATCATGAGGTATGTGTATTTGTTGCATTACTAGTTCTCCATCTTTTACTATTGTGAGCTCATATTTCATTTCTAATAGACTTAGCTAAAGTAGAGGCCCTTGCATTTTCTAATGCGAATAAATGACCAAATGTGCATCTATAGAACTAGTTGAACATTTCAACAAGGTAGCTAGTTTTCTGGTGATCTCCTCCATGATGGAAAATATTCTAAAAATAGGTGCCACAAGCACAATAATGTGACTTCGCGATTTGTTGTTTGTGTGGTCCACATTACAAGGATCCATACTTGTCCAAATAATATGATCTGTGGTGGGTGTACAATATATGCTCCAAAAATATGGACTATTAAAATTAGATTTACAACATCAAATTATACTCACAAAATAAAGTACAATGAGGGAAGCCAATTTGGTACCATGTAATGGGTGATGATTGTTTTCCCCGATGCATTGACTAGAATTTGTGAAATCATCAACTACTTGATAGAATTCTAATTGTGTTGAAGGAATTTTTGAGGGTTTCAACATGATAGACACAAGCTTATGAAAGAAATTCCACTTTGACTCAAGCATTCCTAATGTTGGGATTTCCTTCTAAGTCCATACTACATTGGCATAGATCTCTCCAAAGCTTCCAGTTCAGCATTGATGACTTGCCAGCCATGTTACTTTAGGAATATTTTGGCCGAGCATATTCTTCATCCACTCGAATATACAAATCCACTTTTATCTTATGATTACTTATTATATCCCTAAGAGGTTCTATTAGGAAATGTAAGGTAGGAGAAAAAAATGGAGTAAAGTAAGTTTATCACAATAATAATGATTTAGAAATATTAGAGAGAAAAACAATCCATGAAAAATGCTTAGATATATATATAATATGGTAAGTCACCATTAGAGGTGAAATTTACCCATTTTTGAAAGGAGAGAGAAAAATTTTTGGGGTCATAATTAATCCACTCTATTGATGTGGCTATTAGGAGTAGTGGGGCATAAAGAGGGTATATAACTACCTTTGCAAAGTCCCATGAACGCATTATATAGGTATAAAAAAGTATAAACTGATTTGGAGGCTATTTAATGCAAAAATATATATTAAAAATGAGTATTCCAACTTGCAATATGAATGGATATCTTTTGAAGAAAAAAAACTACTTTTAATGAGAAATTTAAAAAATGTCATTTTTTGGGCCAAAAGTAAATCCGAGTTGCTAATGTTGCACTTTTGAAATAGTGTTTGGAGGATGAAAAATGCTAGTTACTATGGTGAAAAGAAAAGGAGACCCCATCCTTTCTAAGTGGGACCTATCACAGAAAGTAGGGTAGAGCCTAGGAATGTTGGGGGGATATAGAAGTAAAAAGCATGCAATGATGACCATGGAAGAGAGACTAATCCAAGATTAAGGATTCCTAATCAATTTCTTGCAAGGCCCTTTTTCAGTCCATATTTCTCCTAATGATTGGCTTAATTGCTAAATTTTTGGATGAAAAATATAATCTTTGTGATCACTCACATGGTTATACACCTAGATACATTTGGTTTGCTATATTGTAGTTATACAAGTTCAATAGTTATAAGAAATGTGTGGAAGATATAGCATGTATAGTTGTACATTTGTGAATTGTTTCACATGAAAAACCTTGGCATACACGTTCTAGTCATCTAAATATTCTTCTAGATTGCTACACATGTAACATACGATATGGTGACTTCATTGCCTACTCTCAAGACACCTTTGAACATACTTGTGAGGCCTATATATTGGGTAAAATGTAGCATGCTTACCTTTCAAAAGATGACTCATAGAGAGTTATTTGCAAATTGTAACTTATGCATAGTGATGTTTGTGGTTAGATGCAAGTACCATCTTTTGAAAATTACTCTAGTTCATGGCCTTTTTTTGACAAATACTCTAAGCATGTATGGGTGTACTCTTTGAAAGCTAGTATGGGTGTATTTCTTTGATATCTAAGTCCAAAATATTCTTGTACTTTGAACAGTATATATATATCATTGAAAATTTTGTCAAGATCTAAAGTGGACACTCTTCATTTTGATTGGGAGAAGGGAGAGAGGGAGGATAGGAAGGGGGTATATGTCTAAAGAGTCAAATGCATTTTTTTGTTGAATGTAGAATGAAACACCAATTCCTAGTATTGTAACACCTCATGAAAATAGCAAAGTAGAGAGAAAGAATAGATCTTTGATACGAATGGCACAATGTATGATCAAAAGCGAAGCTTTGCCACAACTTCTAGCTCGAGATAGTTATGTATGCAACTTACGTATTAAGAGGTATCATGCCAAAGGAATTTAGTCTATCACTCAATATAAGATGTGACATGGTGAAAATTCATTTATTGATCACCAGTGATTTCATTTCAAATACCTCTCTTTAAAAGTTGATCATTATTTGGCAACAAGGTCCTCAACTTGAGAGATACCTTATCATATGTTGCTATATACTTTTGTATGGATGTGTATGGACATCCATACTTTTCTTATATGAAATTAGCTATTTTAGGCAATTAAAGCTTAGTTTTTATGCCAAAATTTTCATTTTTAGGTGATCATTAATTTTGGGGGCCTAAAAAAATGACCCTCCATTTCACTTGATTTGTCGAGGGACCCAAATTTTTAGCCTAGAAAATGAAAAGTGTCCTAAACAAAAAACAAAGTTGATTACTTGCGTATTTTCTATTGCCTAGCTTATGCATTAGTTATTAGGATTTTTTTTAAATTTTATGTTAAATCATTTATGAAAATAAGACATTATTTATTGATTTTGTAGATTTTCATTTGTCTAGTCATTGCATAATAGTGACTTGTTGTACATAGCATTGTGTGTAACACTAGTTGCAGTGCATCTCTGAATAGATAATAAGAAAGTAATGTGTTTTGTTTCTCATGAAGTAGATATTAGGAAAATTTATATAGACATAATTATTTTTATATTTATTAGTGTGCTATTATTATTTGGGAATTGCTATTTCATGGATTTATTTAAATGCTTATGCACCGAAATGTTCATTACTATTGTAATCTTTGTATGATGCCCTAAGGGCAAGATAATTATTCTGGTAAGATTATATTTAGATAGGTTCTTGAAAATATTTAAACAAACGCATATTTTTCATGCAAGGAAAGAAAAAAGCCAAAAAGGATGCTTTTCATGCTTTTTTGAGTGCAAAAGTTAAGAAATGTGAACCTATACGCATGAGAGAAGTCCTCACTTACTTGTAAGGGGAGCATCCTCTTTTCATACACTCCTATCTCAATTTCTCTCTTGTCTATTTGTGCTTGTGCAGCTTTTAGTTAATTAAGTGCTAAAGTATAGTGAAGGGAGCAATAATAGATATCACAAAAAAATTGGATGACATGGCTATAAAGGTATCTTTGTTAGTTATAGTTTAAATAGCAAAGACTATAGGTTATATCATTCACAACCTAAGTGTATTTTTTGTCAATCAAGATGCTATCTATGTAAAAATGATGTGCAATCTTTACTTGCATATGACAAGGAGACAAATGTTGATTGATATGATATATATGACACTTTGATACCTCTTTTCATACCTCTTTTCAATAGCGAGTAGTCAAACATGAGGCAATTCTTAAGCATATGCAAGTTTCTAGTGAATCCATAGTCAAACTATTTTTAATGTAGATTTGAATGATAAGGTTACAAATGAGAAAAAACAAAGATCGTTAACTCTAAGACTTTGCCAAAATGACTTGTGCAAATGTTACATGATAGTAAATTAGATGAACCTTTATCTAGCCACATATTCAATATTTCCTAGTGAATTCGATGCATCATATTATTATGCACTAGGTGTACCTAATTATGTGACGAGAATTATCCTATTTCTTTTGAAGAGGCACAAAATTCAAAAAATCAAATGGCTAATATGTGATTGGAGTATGATGCAATTGGATGGCTACTATGTAATCTAAATAGGATACAATTTGTGTGATGCAATTTTCAAGAATGACACTTGGCTCTTGAGTGACTTGCCTCTTTGCACAAAAAGGCCGTTGATATTAAGTGAGTTTAGAAGTTGAAATGTAAGCCAAATGGTAATGTTGATTTCTATAAGATTAAACTTGTGGTAAATGATTTTGCTCAATAAAAAACTATTGAATTTGAGATCTTTGTTTCCACTTGATATATGATGATAGTTCATGCATGTGTATATTAGCATATCATAATGATTGGAATGTACATTAAGTAGACAAAGAAACTACATTTTTGGATGGTGATTTGCATGAGAAAGTGTATGTCAACCTCATGGTTTTGTCCAAAAAGGGAAGGAAGACAAAGTGTATAGATTGAAGAAGGCATTTCAGTCTAAAGCAAAGCACCTGAGGCATGGTATGAGTAATACATGCATCCTTGGCTACACAACATAGTTTGTAGAGTAGTCAAATTGAGAGCAACACTACAACGATATTCACCAATCGAAACCCGAGCGTAGCATTTTACCACGAAGAGTAAAAGAGAGAGTGAAATAGATCTTGAGTTTGGGAGGGAGAGAGAGAGAAAGAGAAAGAAAGATAGAGAGAAAAAGAGAGAATGAGAGCTTCTCATTGCCGCCGCCGCCGTTCGTAAAGAAGATAAGGAAGTGCACGAAGGGCGAAGAGGAGCTGTCATTGCAAAGAGAGGAAAAATCCATCCTCAGGCCTTTGTGGTGAGTGCATTGCTCCCTCTTAGTGTGAGTTTGTTCTTTATCATTTTCTTTTGTTTTTTTTTGTAGAGAAGGAGGTGCATTGAGGGATCAAAAAGAGAGGAAATGAGAGAGGGAGAAGAATAAAGAAAAATGAAGAAAGAACGAGAGAGAGAGAGAGAGAGAGAGAGAGAGAGAGAGAGAGAGAGAGAGAGAGAGAGGGGGAATAAACATGAAACATAATAAAGAAGGAAAGAAATAGAAAGAGAGAGAGGGAGGGAGAGAGGAGAATGAATGAGACAACACACAGGGGTAGAGAAAAATGATGAGAGGGTTTGTTCTTGTTCTCTAAATTTTTATTTTTTATTTTTAACAGTGATGTGCATTGAGGGAGAAAGAGAGGGTGAAGAAGAAAGAAAAAGGAAGAAAGAACGAGAGTGAGAGGGGAATAAACATGAAACATAATAAAGAAAGAGAAACACAAAGAGAGAGAGAGAGAGAGAGAGAGAGAGAGAGAGGAAGGGAGAGAGGAAAATGAATGAGAAAACACAAGGGAGTAGAGAAAAAAAAAGAGAGGGTTTGTTCTTATTATTTATTTATTCTTTTCTTGTTTGTTTTTTTTACAATAATGTGCATTAAGGGAGAAAGAGAGGAAATGAGAGAGGGCAGAGAATGTGGTGTATTGAGGGAGAATGATAGGAAACGAGAGAGGGAGAAGAAGAAAGAAAAAGGAAGAGAGAACGAGAGAAAGAGAGAATAAACATGAAAGATAACAAAGAAATGGGGAAAGAGAGAGAGGGGGGATGGAGAGAGGAGAATGAGTAAGAAAACATAAAGCGATGGAGAGAAACAAAGAGAGGGGCAATAAAGAAAGAGAGAGAGAGAAAGAAAGATAGGAAATAAGAGAGGGAGAAGAAGAAAGGAAGAGGAAGAAAGAAATGGATGTTGCATCTATTGTACTCTCGTGTTCTAAAACTATTGAGTAATATATGAAAGGTGGGATGGTGGTTGTAGTAGTAGTAGACTAGTGGTGGTGGTGGTGGTGGTGGTGGTGGTGGTGGTGGTGGTGGTAGTAGTAGTAGTAGTAGTAGTAGTAGTAGTAGTAGTAGTAGTAGAGAGAGAGGTTTTATTAAAGGTGCACCTTGGGTGTGTTCGATGCTTTGGGAAGGTGCGGAAGGCGTGGAAGACCAAAGGGAAAATGATGAAGGTCATGATGTTCAAGATCACGAGGCATATCTTAATTAGTGTGTCCCATGTCCTTGCTCTCAATGCAAGCTGGCAATTAGATGAAAGCGTCGATTGTCTATAGAACACATATGATGCCCTCGATGAGTTTCAATTGGAGATCATTGATCAGACAATCTCAGACTTTGAGAAAATGGTAAGAAAAATGTATATCGTCTATCAGAAATGACCAGCCCAATCAACATCAGTGTATCCATACAACTGTATCTGAACCCCAGTCTCATAAAATAGTCCATACTGCAATGTGGACTTCACATACCTGAGTATGTGTCTAGCCGCATCCAAATGCGGTTTCCTTGGAGCCTGCATAAACTGACTTACCAATCCAATAGCATAGCTCAAATCTGGCCTGCTAATAGTCATATAAATCAAGCTTCCTACTATGCGTCTGTACATAGTAGGGTCTTCCAGAAGCTCACCTGCATCTGCGCTCAGCTTCACATTCTGCTCCAAAGGAACTGAAATAGGCTTACACCCTGTCATCCCATATTTAGACAGCATGTCCAATCCATACTGCCTCTACAAGAGCTGTATCCCACTTGGTGATCTAATTACCTCAATGCCCAAGAAATAACGCAGCTCTCCCAAATCCTTCATCTCAAACTTCTGCTTCAATAGCATTTTCACATGAAGGATATCTTCATCACTGTCACCTGTCATAATCAAATCATCAACATAAATGACAAGTAGCATAATACCTTTCTCTGTTTTTCTCACATAAAGTGAGAAATCTGCCTTGGAAATCTGAAAGCCAATAGTGACAAGATACTGTCTTATCTTGTCAGACCATGCTCTAGGTGCTTGCTTCAAGCCATACAAGGCTTTCTTCAACTTGCAAACAAACTCAGGATGAATAGCATGCACATAACCTGGTGGCTGCTCCATATAGACCTCTTCTTGCAAATCACCATGCAAGAAGGCATTCTTTACATCCATCTGATGTAAAGACCATCCCTTTGATGCAACCATAGCAATGACTGCTCTTATGGTTGCCATCCTTGCAACCGGACTGAATGTTTCTTCATAGTCAATGCCATATGCTTGTGCATACCCCTTGACTACTAATCTTGCCTTGTATCTGTTCACAGAACCATCTGCATTGTGTTTCACCTTATAAACCCACTTACAGCCAATTGCATTCTTACCTTTAGGCAAAGGTACCAATTCCCATGTAGCATTTTCTTCCAAGGCATCCATTTCTTCATCCATGGCTTTCTCCCATTTTTCTTTTCCCATGGCTTGCTCAAAAGAAGTGGGTTCTAGTTCCTGTATCGTTTTGACCATATATGCATAGTGAATGGCTGTAAATCCATCATATTTCAGCCTATCCATAGGATACCTAGCTCTCATAGACCTGCGCAAAATAGGTTCATTCACAGGTGCTCTCAAAACCTCCCTAGTCTTCCTTACTCCAGGTGTAACAATAGAAGGAATACCCAACTCATCATCAATGCTCTGTTCTGAGCCACTGGATTTACCATCCACATAAGAGTGACCTGCATTCACATCAAACATGGGCTGATCAACCTTCTCTTTTTCTTTTTGTGATACCTGCATACCACTATCTGCATTGCTTTGAGAATATTCTCCTGATCTCAATCTTCCTATCCATGGCGAAGAATGTGAACCACTGCTAGAGGACGCTTCAGGTCCACTAATATTTTGTGACTGCTGCTGTGAATTCTGTGTAGCATTATCATTTTGTGCATCTACATCATCAATCACATTTACTGGTTTATACCATCTACTCATCTCATAAAAAACAACATATTTGATCACTGTAAACTTACGAGTAGAAGGGTTATAGCATCTATACCCTTTTTTCTGCAGAGAGTAACCAATAAAGATGCACTTCTCAGCTTTTGGATCCAACTTGGATCTCAACTCATCTCGCACATGTACATAGGCAATGCAACAAAAAATTTTCAAATGAGAAATATCTGGTTTCCTACCAGTATACCTCTCCTCTAGAGTCATCCCATGTATTGCTGCAGTGGGAGTCCTGTTCATTATATAGACTGTTGTAGCAACTACCTCAGCCCGATAAAAATCTGGCATGTCTTTTTCATTGAGCATGGCACGAGATACCTCTCCAATATGCCTGTTTTTCCTTTCTGAATTCCATTTTGTTGTGGGGTATGACTACATGAATATTGCTGCTTTATGCCATGCTCCTGCAAGAACCTTGCAAACTCATTTGAGAGGTACTCTCCCCCTATTTGCAGGCCTGTTTCTTTTTCAACCATTGCTTTAAGAGTTTTGAAATGCCCAAAAACTTCACTTTTCTTTTTCATAAAATACACCCAAATTTTTTTGGTATAGTCATCAATAAAAGTGACAAAATAATGACAACCTCCAAGAGATGCAGCTTTAATAGTCCACACATCAGAGTGGATTAATTCCAATGGCTTCTCACTCTCTTGAACATGTCTAGGAAATGGTTTCCTTGCCTGTTTTCCAAATTGGCAGGCTTCACATACCTTATGCATTTCTGCAACCTTGAATTTAGGCAATCCTGCAACAATGTTTTGGACCTGCATTGATTTAAGTCGCTGTACATTAACATGACCAATGCGTTTATGCCAGATATCAATATCTGCAACTACACTGGTCCCATGTGCAAACATTGCTGCACTCAATTCAGACATGTCTGCATCCAATGTAAACATTCTGCCCTTCTTCTTTCCTTTTGCTATCAAGCGACCTTTATTTTTCATATCCTCAACAAAGCATCCATGAGGATTAAATCTGACCTGCAAGCCCTGCTCAACCGTTTGACACAGAAACCAGATTCTTGGTGATATTCGAGACATGAAATACATCGGATATGTATTTCTTTTTTCCATCCTGCATAGACAAAGAAAATTTTCCAATCTGCACAATAGGATATGCAGTATCATCACCAGTCTCCACAAATGCTGGTTTTTTCATTTTCCTTGCATCCTCCATCCATTCTACATGACCTATCATGTGGTTTGATGCACCTGAGTCAACATACCATACATCATTGCTTTCTTCTGTACTTGTCACAGAATTGTTCATGTGCTGCACCATAAACAAATGCTCATTTCTATCATCACCTTGTCTACTAGAAGATGCATAATTCCCTTGTTGCAATTTCCCATTCATGATGTCATTCTGCTTTTTATAGCAGTCTTTAGCCATATGATCCATTTCACCACAATAGTAGCATTCAACATTGCTGTTTGCATTTTGGCCTCTTTGCCATCCACCACGACCTCTTTGGCTCCCCCTGCCTCTAGAGTTACCATGTCCTCCTCCATAGGACTGGTTTTCTTGAGTTTGCTGCATATTTTGATTTCTACCATGGCCTCCAAATCGGCCTCCTCTACCTCTGCCTCTACCTCTTCCATCATTTGAGTAGAAGATAGCTTCTTTTGAAGTTCCTCCTGAAGAAGATGCACCACCATTTCTCTGCTCCTCAGAAATTAGAAGAGCAATCAACTCCTCAAAATCAGGAAATCTTTCACGGACGGAAATGGATGTTCGAAACTGTGCATAATCCTTTCCTAGACCATTCAAGGTCACTGAGACTAAATCATCATCTTCCACTGGCGACCCAATGGAAGCAAGTGCATCTGCAATCTTCTTCACCTTCATGTGGTAGTCATTGATGCTCATACTTTCTCTTTGCACATTGTGCAACTCTTGCTTGAGCTGCATTTTCCTAGCTTGCGTATTTGTGCTATACATTTTTGACAAAGTATCCCATGCCTCCTTTGGCGTACTTGCATCTTGAATATGCACAATCATAGAGTCTGAAATGCTGATAGACAGCCAATACATAACTTTCCTCGCTCTCTCATGCCATGCTTTAAATGCCTGCATTTGTTGTTGATTGGGAACATCAGGAAGAACTGGTTCTTCTTCATTTCCTGCAACAAATTCCCAATATCCTTTTCCCATAAGGAAATTCGTCATTCTAAACTTCCATGCTTGGAAGTTGTTCTTGTCAAGCTTTTCAGTGACAATCTGTGAGAGAGAATCAGACGCCATTACAAAACACTGCAAAAATTCTGTCACTGCAAAGAACACAGCTTCAGCTTCACAAAGGCAAATCTGCAAAACTGATGAAAGTGGTATTTGACCACACAATCACTTCCTAGTGACGATTTTGCATCAATAGGCAACAAGGATGATTCTGTAACAGTGGCTGCACAGCATAAAACTCGGCCTTTTCCTGAGTGCGTGCAGAAAACTTCTGCCTCCAAAACAGGCCCGAAATGGCCTCAAATAAAAAAAACAGGGTCGCGAAGGGCGTCTCAACCTGAGACAATGCACTCTTGCAACTTTTGACTATGCTACTTGCAGAGATCTGCTCCCAAAACAGAAAATGAAAGCAACACTGCTCCTCTTACTAGAACACCATGAGCTTGGCTTGCTTTCTTGAGCTCCTTACCACGAACAAGCCTCTGATACCATGTCAAGATTGTGGGAGAGAAGGAAGGAGTCTCACTTGTAGCTTTCTTGCTTGCACAATGGGGGAATACACACACAGGTGGAGGCTGAAAACAGTTTTCCTCTTCTTAGTTGTGTAAGCCAAAAGAACTCTAGTACAAGGAAATAGAAGAACCCTATATATGGGTCTCAAACCAAACTCAACTAACTAAAGTGACATACTAACTGAGCCACGAACTAGAGTAGATAAGGATAGCTATCATGTAGCTATTATTCATGGGTGATGTACCAACCGCATCTGCACAACTGACACGTCGGTGACATAAATGCACAACGGTCACCCTGGCATATCACGAGTGGAGCTCGATATCTCAATAGAATGAACGCCCAAAGTTGGTATGAGATGAAAATGGTCCACATGGAGGCATATTCAAATGGAATGTGATGGTTCTAAGTTTTCTATGAGTTGCCATATTGGACCCACTTAAAGATCAACCACTTGTTGGATCCCATGCATATTTTCAAGAATGTGGGCAGCTTACTATGGGACCACATCACAGGAAAGAGAGACACTACAGGGGCACGAATGGATTTGAAGGAGATAGGCAAGATGGAGGCACTTTAGCTGCACTCGAGTACTAATGGTTGCTTGCAACTACCTCGCACTCCTTGGGTTTTGTCTAGTAAAGAAGAGCGCTTTGTCAAGTAAATTATTAGGTCTATCAACACTCCGAAGAGTATGATGCATCCTCTTAGATTTGTAGTCTCTAAAGACGACCAATTATCAAGGCTCAAATCCCATGATTGGCATAAGATATGTCAGGTTTATACTACAAATGGATTGTAAGTGGCCTGCGTATTTTGCTATTTGGAGTGTAGTAGTTCATAATTTTTTTTATTTGTGGTAGTTTGTACTACCGATCACGATCATAGTATGTCTCACTCCAGAAATATGTGGGGCGATTTATAGGTTGTCAAATTTAGTGTAATGGATCTCACAGAAGGAGATCAAGACATCCACTATTGAATTTGCAAGGCGGGGACAGTGGAGATGGTCTATCTCTTTGAGAACTACCAACCCATGATCATGCTTACGACACAAACCCACCTCTTGGTGCTTCTTGTAGATGAAGTGGAGATTGCAGGACCTATCCATACGGGATGGATGTTGTTCATGGAGCGCTTCATGAAAACCCTGAAAGACTTTGTGCAACAATGAGCTCGGCTAGAAGGTATCATGACTGAAGGTTGGTTGGTATCAAAGGCATTAGTGCATATCTCACAATGGCTACAAATGGTGGATTCAAACAATAGTATGCTATAGTTGCTGAAGGATTATAATAGACTGACCAGAGATTTGGTGGTTGGAAATGGGGTACAAAAAATAATGGATGCTGCAATGGAGGAGAAAGTGAATTATTTTTGTATATTACACTACGCCTCCATGGAGACATGGCTCGCTAGGTACGAGCAAGCCAGGAAAGAACAGGAAGAAGCATGATCCGAATTTCGATGTAGTATGCACCACCAACCAATTCGATATCCCAAGGGCATGGAGGAGATGCCATGGTTTATGCCTATGCAATGGTTGCATGGAGCTTTGATCGTTGTCTCTCGCAAAGGGGTAGAGGTCTCTATTGAGGAGTGGGAATTCTCAAGGGGATGTAGTCCAAAGGTGACCACATGTTTTATAAGCTGTCGTATCTAGATTTTATATGTGACAACTAATTAACCATTTCAATGTACAATAAAAAATATACAGTGTGGTGTGGTCACGTTGACGACATTTCCGTTTGGAGCGTATCGACAAAATGCACTCCACAATGGATTGTGGTGTCATGGAAAAGTTTGAGTAAGAGAGCCGACGGCGAGCCATGGATCCAAACATTGTTATAGAAGAGATGGAGTATTTTGGAAACTTGCAAAGTATTATCGCAGTAGATTACCGTAGCTTCTCCATGATCCTATTCGATGTGAAGTGGTTCAAAGTGGTACTGGAAGGAGTCAGGGCAACTGTTCAATGAGGTTCATCTAGATTTCTTGAAATAGTTTTCGAAAAAAGATGGACGGATTTTCACAACACATTTGTATTGCTAGCCCATTATGAATAAGTGCAAGAACTCATGTTTTTAAAAATTTTATTACGACATGGTATATGTCACAAATGTTAAATCTCTCTTATATGTGATTTTGAATAGGTAATTTTCTATCCAAACCCCTGATAACCTCGATGGTGGTATGTTGTACCTTTAGCTCCTCGAAGTACGAGAGTATATAATGAAAGAAATGTTCCCAGCATAGATGAGGACAGTATGTAGATAGAGGGGTCGATATTGCAAGGGGTGGAGGCCGCCCAAAGCTTGGAGCATGTAGAGGACGCAGAATTAGGTAACAATGATGGAAAGACATGAGGCCAAGAATTCTTTGAGAATGAGGAGGACTCGTCCTTTTGTAGTGAACTTTCTATCAACCTTCCAGTGTATGTGGAGTTGTGTTAGGAGATTGACATGGGACCATAGACTATGTCATACTTAGAGCATCCACCTACTTAGTTCGTGGATAAATCGCTTATAAGGGTACTCTAGAATATGCATTTTAAGTAAGATCTTTTTTTCAATAGTTATATTACCATGCTTTGCTTGAATCTTTATATTGATTATGGTAACATCAATTTTTGTCAGTGCAAGTGACCTTTGTGGATATTTGGAGAGCATGATGAGTCGAGAGATGAACGATGAGGAGCTAGAGGAGATCTTCACATGTATATCTCCAAATCAGATGTCTCGATTCAGAGATATGGTGGACCAGGAGCTCTCTCGTACACCATTAGGCCGTTCCATTAAATCTACTTTGGCATGCTCTGATGCTTCAATTTTAAATAGACAAGGTCGATGCTCCAGACTTGGGCTAGACGAAGGGAGTGATTCTAGGGGATGCTGCGGAGATGTGGATGCGGTGAGCTTGTGGTCGGCCGGGCTCAAGATATAGATACTACTTACTCTTGTTGTGCAGGTTCGAGAGAGAGTGGCTCAAGTGGTTGTTGTGGAGGTACCAACGAAGTATCTTTGTCTCGTTGTTTTGTTGGATTTGCCTTACATGTGGGATTTGTCACACCTGTGGAGACATCTACTCTAGTCACTTCAGCTTTTGCTCAGCCATCCACAGGTGACACCCCTATGGGTGCTACTCCAAGAGATACCACCCCCTTAGGTACACCGAATGTATAGGGGTCTCCAAGATATGCCCAAGGGCGCGGTCATAGGTGGGAGAGGACTCATCTTAGACATACCCCAGAGGGGTATGGATATCTTATGGATGATAGGACAGGAGCTATCATCATGAATGATGAGGGGAGGATGATGATGGCTCATATGCGAGAGCTGTGCCAATAAGTTTTTCGACACAACATCTTGGATCATTGAAAAAACATATGGGAGGGGAGCAAGGGCTACATAATAGCATCCTTGCATGAGGAGTTTCCAGTACCCATTGCAACAGATAGGTTCTCCATAGGCTGGATGATGGAGTGCATGCATGCGTACATGTCACATAGATAATCAAATGCACGCAAGAGACACTTAAGAGTGGGGCCTCAAAGCCTGAGTGGCTAGATGCAGCTGGCTAGCACCAACTTAGGGAGGAGAAGGCTATAATTTCTCTAGGACGTTGAAGACATCAACGTCAGCGAGGGTATGACTAGAGGCAAGAGAGATCCATCGTCTTGGGAGTGGCAGCCACATGACTTATCTGGAGGACTTTGTAAGTTTTTCTTTTGTTCTTCTCGCTTATTTTTTGCAATATCACTTGTACTGACAATCGTGTTTCTAACAATTGTATTTTGCTTTCTTTGCAACACTCCATTACAAACCGTGATCCCACCAGCCTAGAGACTCAATATGTAGAGAGACATCTCACTGCATTGATCGATAGATTGTATGCACGCAGTGGCCTAGTAAGTCACTCATCTTTCTTATCTGTAGTTACTAATTTTAATTAAAATACATTGTTTTATGATGTACTGATGTGTAGTTGTTTCTTTATTTGTAGAGTTTGTTCAATGCTCCTTTATGGCGGGATGAGCTTTCCAATGGCAAGGATATATAGCTGGCAGTTGGATCCGTGGAGCGCATATCCTCTTCCTTTTTGGTCATGTGATTTATGTAGGCATTTTCTATGCACTGTGTTATTATCATCCTTTGTATCTTGCCATGATTCCATGAGCATTTTTATTAAGTGATATTATATTTATTTTATGTATCCGTCTAGTTGTGGATTCAAATACACTTTGCCTTCATTTTGACGACCATTGTACACCTTAGTATAAACCTTTTGTATGGCCCAAATACAGTATATAGTGCTACATGTGGCAGGGCAACAAGTGCCACAAATTTTTTTTCTATGTAATCATCAGTATTAGCGTCGCAAATTTACTGCATGCATCGCTATTAGCATCGCAATTTATATCGTAAACCATCGCTATTTGTGTCACCAATAGCGATGGTTCTATGGTGTTGCTACTACCAATGTGTTTAGCGACAACGAGGGCAAATTTTTTTTGTGAACATTTTTGTGACTTTGAATGTCAGTATGAGGCATGTATCTTGTAGTGCAACTTGCATGTTAGACATGACAGTGAGTTTGCCTCTAATAATTGTAGCTTATGTCTCTAATAATTGAGGCTTATGTTAGTGATATGGTTTTTCATTGTGTCCTAATGAGATCCATTGGGACTTATGTTAGTAGTAATATGTTGCTCATTGTGTCCTAATTAACTGTATATTTTTTATTTTAAGGTTGATTTGAATTTGACTTTTGACATGTTAAATTTGGGCCTATTTTATGATTATTTGGAAAGTTAGTTTAAATTAGCATGATAGAATATTGCTTTGTGCCCAAATTTAAGAGTATGCTGAGATATTGTTGTACATATTTGGCCTTGAAGTTTGTAAGCATATTGATACTCCTATGGGGACAAGTTTGAAGTTGAGCCTTCATTATGTGGGAGATTGCTTTGAGGTCTTTCTCTATCAACAAGATATTGGATACTTGATTTTTCCCTGAATTTTAGTCGCACAAAATGAGCAATTTCATACATTACCCCAAGCACCAAGCATTGTCATGTAGTGATTTCTTTCACTATTTTCCTAGTCCTCAAAACTTTAGACTATTTTTTCCCAAGGGGGAATATTTCCATTAGATTTACATGTTTTTTGAAATTCTAACTCGGCTCATTATTAGGACACTCGTGTATTCACAAAATGGTTTTTACTTCATGCTTGGAAACTCATACATGTTGTGGTTAAGCAATAAATAACCATTGTGGAAAGTTTCTAGTGTGAAATCCACTTTCATAGCTATAGTTCAATGTATTTAGCTCATACACCTTTGGCTAATTTAGGTGCTATACAACAATCTACCACCACTGTCTTCATTGGCAATTGCTGGGAATTTAGTGTTCATTGATAATAAGAGTTCATTGGCAAAATAAGACTCTTATTGTCTTCATTGACAATAAAAGTGCATTAGCAATTGCGTGGAATTTAGTGTTCCATGCTCACACTAAGCACATTGATGTGGATTATTATTATATTAGGAAGAGAATTTCTTTAGGAGAGATCAACTTTTCTTATTTTCCAACACATATTAGCTTGCAATTTTTTTCACAATGGATTTTTTCATGAGATATTTGAAGCTTTTTGCAAAGGTTTGGGCTTACTCATCTTTGTGGATTGATCACTCTCCATTTAGCTTGGTTGTTTCCTATGCATCACTAGTAGATCTTGCTCTCACAATATCACTTCTAAGGGAAATTTGTAATTATTATATGTTTTGATGCTGATGTATAAACAAAGTTAGGATCATTGGGCATAAGTCCCCCCCTTGAGGAGAATTTTTTTTCAATACACTTTTTATTGTATGCTCTCAAGATTCTTCTTTTGCAAGTTGTGTGTTTGCATTCTTGCAACCCTAAATCCTATATACTACTATAAAAGTGGATGCCCTTCAATGTGACACCTTTTAGGATAGTTGCATTGATCTTTGTGATATATAGCATGTGTAGTGGCAAGACATATACACACCTTGTAAAGAATGCATCACTATTATATAAGGAGCTACATATATTTGCATTAATGAAACCATATCAATATGTAGTCAATTTCTACTCCATGCTCATATTAGATTAGGTGTATTGTACTTAATACTATTGTATTTTCTTCTTATTAGTCTTTTTTCTTATCAATAATTGCCAATTTTCCCAATTTCCATTATGCAAAGAATTGTTGTTAGAGTATACAAATCTTGGTACTTTGCCTCGCTTATCATCTACTCTTAACTATTACATTTTCCAGTCCTTCTACAATCTATACTATATTATGATTGATGCATCTCCCAAACCTAAGATCAATCCTAGGTAGCACCCATAGAATGACTCTAAATTTTGAAAAAACATTTAAAATTTTTCATTTAGAAAAAAATACATTTCAATGTATCACACACAGACACACTCTCTATAACTAACACTCACAATGTCAAGAGACCTGTCATCACCAAGGCTCACAGAACCAAACATAGTATGATAGGTATGAAACCAATCTCTATAGGGTGTCACATGAAATGACGCACTCGAGTCTAAGAGCCAACACTACGCATACATAGAGTGTATCTCAAAAGTTTGTGAGGCATCGCATGAAGAAGCTGCAAGTATGTAATCGTCATCTGAATCAGTGGCCTGTGTGACATTAACCTCTTCTATCTTCATACTAGACTTTGTAGGTACTATGCTGCGCTCAGAGGACTTTTCCTGCACTTTATCTTTACCCTTTTCCTTGCGCTTATCATCGCACATTTTATGGCACTACGGCCTAATATGTCCTGCTTTCCCACAATAATGACAGGTAAGATCAGACTTCCATCCACGGGACTTAATGTGACCACGTGACTTGGACCTGGACTTCTGAGAGTCCCTGCTCTTATGATCATTATCATGCCTGCCATGTCTTCCACCTCTAATGGTCAATGCATGTGAAGAGCGGGAAGCATCATTGTTTCTTCTGTTTATTTCCTCATTCAATAAAGCACTCTCAACATCTTTGATTTTCAGCCCATCAAGCTTATTCATGCATATGGTAGTACGGAAGACATCCCATGATTCAGGTAAGGTGCAAACAAGCAGAAACAACAAGTGCAAGTTGTCTTTGAACTCAATACCCTGTGACAATAGACTCTCCATGATAATATAAAACTAATTGAAATGAGATGAAAGGGAGATCCCCTCCTTCATGCAAAGGTCCATTAAGTGCTTCAACCAATACATCTTTGACGCAGGATTGTTGCGCATAGAGCTCCTAAATCTTCTCCCATAAATCCCATGCACTCTCATTCTCATCTTCAACAACATTATGATGGACCTCTTCTGAGAGTGACAAAATAATGGTAGACTTGCATAGCTCATCAACTTCCATCCAAACATCATCATCCATATCCTTAGGTTTGACGCCTTTGAAACACAAGGGTTTAATCTACAACTTTTGCACCAAAACTTACCATATTTGGGACTTCCAATATCCATAGTTGGTACCATCCAACTTGGCAATGTTAAAGAGAGTTGTGTCTTTTAGGTGACCAGTCATACTGTCCCAAATCAATGCAAAAAGGCAAAATTGCAGGTTGCTATAATTAGTAGAAAATGCACTAATACCACTACTAAAATTGACTAAAAGAGTGGATTTTACCAAGAGAAGCACCTGTCCACCAAATATGACCAAGATGACATCAAATAGTAAGCATTACCCTCAGAGAAGTACTCAAAATCTGTAGATTTTATCTTGTTGTAATAAATGATAGATTTCAGTAAATGAGAGCTAACTATGCTAGAAGTGGTTCCCAAGTCAATCATATACTGCCAAGACCATAACCAGCATCATGCGGGCATACCATAGGCATATGACAATCGATAAGCATGAATCCAACACCCAAACATGTCATGAAATATCTGCCAATGAGTAGGCACACCCCCCTAGTCAACGCAGCAAAGTGTGCCTGCCACTACCAAGACTTGACAAAAGTAGGTGTCAGCTCACAAGGAAAGGGACCCAAGTCAAAGAGTCATCTCATAAGCATCAGAAGGAACCAAGACATATGAACCATGCATCATCCCAAAGGGTAAGAAATCCCGAATAGTCTCAAAAGCTCAAATAGCATAGACTGCTTGCTCAATGTCTATCAAGCATCGAAAGACACTCCCATTGGCACAAAATCTATATATATCAAGCAACAAAGCTTGAACAAATCATGTACAAGCACTAATGACAAGTGTCCAAGATCAAGCATAAATGATACATCCCAAACATGTAGGTGGTAGAGCATCCATATGTAGCATCCATAGACATCATGTACATCCCAAATGTAACTTTGACAAGCCAATAAATACCCCAAGTAAGCTCGGGGAATCCAAATTCAAGCCAAGACAAAGCTCCAGTAGCAAAAGGCTCCAAACATTGTAACTAGCATGCATAGGTGACAAAACCCATAAATGGCAGTCAAGGTGGTCAAGCATAGACCAAAGCATGCCATAAGTGCATCAAAGACAGAGCATCCAAATTCTTTCCAAAGTTGAGCTCAAGCTCAATCAATGATCTGGAGTGTAAGCCAAGGTCAAAGTCAGTCCCCAAATGTCAATACATCACTATGTATGCCCGAAACATAGCCCGAATAGCATAGGCATAACCAAGCATGAGTTAAATAGCATCAGCCCAACTATGATTCATTGTGCAAAACTGAATATTTCAGCATCAAATTCAGCTCCAAAATGGTGGCAAATCAATAGGCATGCATCCTCGAATCAATAGGCATCAACCGGGACCAACCGAGCATCAAATAGCAATGCCGAGCAAGCATAAACATCAAATGTCACTATAGCACTATTATAAACTGCATGTGGACTATTATGACAATCCCAAAATAGTGCCAAATCAGTCCTGAATCAATGTTAGTGCTCAAATCTTCAATGCCAAGCATCAAAGCATGTTCATATGCCCGAAGTGGAGCCTTTACAAGTGCCCAATGCTTGGGAAGCTGGAGATGAGGAAGACCAAACTGTAGTTGCTAGAAATAGGTTGAAAAAACTGGTGCAACCTGATCTGGGGTTACTGCAATGCCACATGGCCTAAATGGCAAGTTTGGGGGGTAGGGCAGGCACCAATGAAGCCTAGGAAGAGGCCTCAACAAGCCACCATGAAGGGGGAGCAAGATATGAGCTCCATGAACCTTGGATATGGCTGCCCTACTGCCTGCACCCTGTGGATTGAATAAAACCCAATAAAGAATGAAGCAATAAATTTGTATGAATTCCCTGAGGGTGATTCAATAGTCCAGGAGGAAGCGCGGGAAGCCGAGGAGTGACGGGAACTCAAGGGAGTTGGCTATGGCTACCGGGATGGATACCCAATGCCAGTAGGGAGTCGATGGGAAGCTAAGAATGCCATGAGCCAAGCTCAAGAGTCGAGAAGCCTGAAGAGTACCCTGCCACAACACAAATAGAACCATGAACCGGCTAGGTAGAGGCTACAAATACATTGCTGGCCATGAAAACCTACAAGAAAGCTCTCCTTCTCACCAAGAATCCATGCTCTCCAAACACACAAGAGGAAGGCACACAAGAAATTGAACAATTCTTCCATCCTCACCCTCTTCCTCTTCCTCACTCTCCATTAGATTTGGCAAAGGAGCACAAGAGAAAAACAAGAACAAGAAGGCAAGTGTTGTGCCAAAATGAGAGAGGGAGAAATGAACTGTGACAAGAGAAGATAAAGGAAGAGAGAGGGTGTAACCACCTCAACCTCCCAACTCCCCAAATCCCACGGCTGCAACAACCTCCTTTTCCTTTCTTGAATTTAAAAAATTCAAATTTGCGTACATTGGCTAAGGTCTAAAGACCCTTCAATTTTTGGAATGAGACAAAAGGGTTTGACCTTTCCTTTTCCTAGCAATATTTTATATTGTGTCTCTTTTGGACTACACATTTTACATTGCTTCATATTTGAAATTTTGACAAAGGGGTACAAAAGCAAAGTGTTAATTTGCAAAGGATGTTTCCATGTTGAGAACAGTTTTTTGCCTTTATTTGCACTGATTTGGCAGTCATGAAAGCTAAGCTCTGATACCAGTTGAAAGGTGAGAAGGATCGAAGCTTGCACGCGAGAGCTATGGCAAGAGAGCAAGAGCAAGAAAGAGAGAGACAAGAAATGGGAACTCCAACAACCACAGCGTGTGGCCGAGCCTTCCTTTATTCAAATTGTCAATTAAAGAATAAAGAATAAGTGATTGTGATGGGTGCTCGCCACCTGTAGTGTGCAGTGGCGGGTACTGTCAGTGTAGTAATACACAGACGGCTAGGTGGAGGCACCTTTACCCCCAACATTAGCTGCAAGTTTCTTTGCTAAGCTTAGTACATCTAGGAGACCTAGTCCTCCTTCTTCCTTAGTTAAGGTACATGTTGCACAAGACAGTTTAGGTATTCTGAGTTTTTCATTATCACCAACCCATAGGAAGTTCCTCGCAAAACTTTCCAAGTTTTTAAGACCAGTTTTGGAGGGTTTCCAACATGATAAAAAATAGATGGTTGTTGGGATAACAACATGCTTTAGTACTAGCCTTTTGCCTGCTAGATTTGGCTGCATACCTTTTAGATATTTCAATTGTTTCCTAACTTTACTTAGAATCCAATCCCATCTCTGCTTTAGGGTGACCCCAAAGCCCATAGGTATCCCTAGTAATCTGAACACCTGTCCATCTTCTATATCTATGCACCCTTCATCCAATAGCCATTGGCGATGAGGTTTGATTAAGAACTTAATCCTAGTTTTTGAAAGATTAACCAGTGATCCAGCGACTATAAAAAAGGTCTGGATATAGCCCCAGAATGCCTTAATTGATTCTAGATCATTATTTATTGTTCCATTCGTATCATCAGCAGGCTGGTTTAGTACCATATTAGATTTGTATGGGAGTTTAATTTCTCTTATCCTGCCTTCTTTCACTTTGCACTCCATCAACCATCCTAGTGCATCAGCAGCTATGGAAAAGAGCAAGGGTGCTAGAGGACACCCTTTCCTAATGGATCGGAATAAGGGGAAAGGTTCTGATATTTATCCATTAATGGGTACCTTGATAGTGGCATTACCAAAAATGGTGCTTACATATCTAATGAATTTTCTGCCCATTCCCATGTCCTGCAATGACTAAAGGATAAAACATGAGTCCAAACAATTGTACACTTTATCGAAATCTATTTTAAAGAACATGAAATCTTGGTTATTTTGTTGGGCATATTCAAATCCTTCCCACATCCCAATGGAGTCCAGTATGAACCTACCCTTTATGAAACCCTTATGTTCTTTTCTTAACCAGTGGTCTAGATGGGGGCTTATTCTTCTTGCCATGGCTTTGGCAAAGATCTTATATGCTGAGGTCAAGCAAGTTATTGGTCTCCCCAATTGGACAGTTCATCTTTGGAATCCCTCTTGTGGATTAATTTTATCACACCTTGATTGATTCCAGTAGGTAGGGCCCCAAATCTTACAAATTCTTTCCAAACTTGGAGAAGTGGTTTGTTGACCACGATCTCTTGGAATTCCTAATAGAATTCATTTTTCTATCCATCCAATCCTGGACTCTTGCCTTTAGAGAGTCCTTTTATTGTGTCCACAATCTCATGGTCTTGCAAATCATGCTCCATTATCTATGCTAGAGTAGCAAGGATAACTTTAGGTCTTATCCTAGCTATTTTAGCTTTGGCCAGCATCACCTCTTAAGCTAGGAGGCGAGAGGGGAGAAGATGTCTACAAAAATTTCTTTGGTTGTTTCCATATTTTCTTCATTACGTCCGGCATGGGACCCATCTTTCTTTCTCAAAAGGGGAATGCAGTCCTTCTCTATTTTCTTTCTTAGGTCATTAAACATCTCTTTGGATGTTCTATCCAATCTTCCTGCCCACCACATCCTAGTATATAGTTTTATACTCTCACCTTCCTGTCAAGATTGTGGGAGAGAAGGAAGGAGTCTCGCTTGAAGCTTTCTTGCTTGCACAATGGGGGAAGACACACAAGGGTGGAGGCTGAAAACAGTTTTCCTCTTCTTAGTTGTGTAAGCCAAAAGAACTCAAGTACAAAGAAATAGAAGAACCCTCTATATGGGTCTCAAACCAAACTCAACTAACTAAGGTGGCATACTAACTGAGCCACGAACTAGAGTAGATAAGGATAGCTATCATGTAGCTATTATTCAGGGGCGGTGTACCAACCGCATCTGCAACTGACAAGTCGGTGACATAAATACACAACGGTCACCCTGGCGTATCACGAGTGGAGCTTGATATCTCAACACTCCCCCTCGAGCTCAATCCCAATTCCTGCACACCAAGCAGGTCTCTGAACTTGCGCAGCTTCTCTGCGCCCAATGCCTTCGTGAATATGTCAGCTACCTGATCCTCTGTGCTGACATAAACTAGATCAATAAGACCTAGTAAAACCCTCTCTCGCACATAGTGATAATGCACCTCAATGTGCTTTGTTCTAGCATGATAGACTGGGTTATTTGCCAAGTGTATACTACTCATGTTGTCACAATAAATGACAACTGGCCCATCTGTAGACTGATGCATATCATAAAGTAGCTTATGCAACCAAGCTACCTCACATGCAGCCATTGCTGCACCCCTGTACTCAGCCTCTGTGCTCGACAAGGCAACTGTAGGCTGTTTCTTGCTGCTCCAAGTGACTGCAGCACTCCCAAAAGAGAACACATATCCACTGGTAGATCGTCTATCAGAAATACTACCAGCCCAATCAGCATCAGTGTATCCATGCAACTGTATCTGAACCCCAGTCTCATAAAATAGTCCATACTACAATGTGGACTTCACATACTTGAGTATGCGTCTAGCCGCATCCAAATGTTGTTTCCTTGGAGCCTGCATAAACTGACTTACCAATCCAACAGCATAGCTCAAATCTGGCCTGGTAATAGTCATATAAATCAAACTTCCTACTATGCGTTTGTACATAGTAGGGTCTTCTAGAAGCTCACCTGCATCTGTGCTCAGCTTCACATTCTGCTCCAAAGGAACTGAAATAGGCTTACAGCCTGTCATCCCATATTTGGACAACATGTCCAATCCATACTGCCTCTGCAAGAGCTGTATCCCACTTGGTGATCTAATCACCTCAATGCCCAAGAAATAACACAGCTCTCCCAAATCCTTCATCTCAAACTTCTGCTTCAATAGCATTTTCACATGAAGGATATCTTCATCACTGTCACCTGTCATAATCAAATCATCAACATAAATGACAAGTAGCATAATACCTTTCTCTTTTTTTCTCACATAAAGTGAGAAATCTGCCTTGGAAATCTGAAAGCCAATAGTGACAAGATACTGTCCTATCTTGTCAGACCATGCTCTAGGTGCTTGCTTCAAGCCATACAAGGCTTTCTTCAACCTGCAAACAAACTCAGGATGAACAGCATGCACATAACCTGGTGGCTGCTCCATATAGACCTCTTCTTGCAAATCACCATGCAAGAAGGCATTCTTTACATCCATCTGATGTAAAGACCATCCCTTTGATGCAGCCATAGCAATGACTGCTCTTACGGTTGCCATCCTTGCAACCGGACTGAATGTTTCTTCATAGTCAATGCCATATGTTTGTGCATACCCCTTGACCACTAATCTTGCCTTGTATCTATTCACAGAACCATCTGCATTGTGCTTCACCTTATAAACCCACTTACAGCCAATTGCATTCTTACCTTTAGGCAAAGGTACCAATTCCCATGTAGCATTTGCTTCCAAGGCATCCATTTCTTCATCCATGGCTTTCTCCCATTTTTCTTTTCCCATGGCTTGCTCAAAAGAAGTGGGTTCTGGTTCCTGTATCACTTTGACCATATATGCATAGTGAATGGTTGTAAATCCATCATATTTCAGCCTATCCACAGGATACCTAGCTCTCGTAGACCTGCGCAAAGTAGGTTCACTCCCAGGTGCTCTCAAAACATCCCTGGTCTTCCTTACTCCAGGTGTAACAATAGAAGGAATACCCAACTCATCATCAATGCTCTGTTCTGAGCCACTGGATTCACCATCCACATAAGAGTGACCTGCATTCACATCAAACATGGGCTGATCTACCTTCTCTTTTCCTTTTCGTGATACCTGCATACCACTATCTGCATTACTTTGAGAAGATTCTCTTGATCTCAATCTGCCTGTCCATGGCAAAGAATGTGAACCACTACTAGAGGACGCTCCAGGTCCACTAATATTTTGTGACTGCTGCTGTGAATTTTGTGCGGCATTACCATTTTGTGCATCTACATCATCAATCACATTTACTGGTTTATACCAGCTACTCATCTCATCAAAAACAACATCTCTGCTCACTGTAAACTTACGAGTAGAAGGATTATAGCATCTATACCCTTTTTGCTGCAGAGAGTAACCAATAAAGATGCACTTCTCAGCTTTTGGATCCAACTTGGATCTCAACTCATCTGGCACATGTACATAGGCAATGCAACAAAAAATTTTCAAATGAGAAATATCTGGTTTCCTACCAGTATACCTCTCCTCTGGAGTCATTCCATGTATTGCTGCAGTGGGAGTCCTGTTCATTATGTAGACTGCTGTAGCAACTGCTTCAGCCCAATAAAAATCTGGCAAGTCTTTTTCATTGAGCATGGCACGAGATACCTCTCCAATATGCCTGTTTTTCCTTTCTGCAATTCCATTTTGTTGTGGGGTATAACTGCATGAATATTGCTGCTTTATGCCATGCTCCTGCAAGAACTTTGCAAACTCATTTGAGAGGTACTCTCCCCCTCCATCTGACCTTAGGCATTTTATTTGCAGACTTGTTTCTTTTTCAGCCATAGCTTTAAGGGTTTTGAAATGCCCAAAAACTTCACTTTTCTTTTTCATAAAATACACCCAAACTTTTCTGCTATAGTCATCAATAAAAGTGACAAAATAATGACAGCCTCCAAGAGATGCAGCTTTAGTAGTCCACACATCAGAGTGGATTAATTCCAATGGCTTTTCACTCTCTTGAACATGTCTAGGAAATGGTTTCCTTGCATGTTTTCCAAACTGACAGGCTTCACATACCTTATGCATTTTTGCAACCTTGAATTTCGGCAAACCTGCAACAATATTTTGGGCCTGCATTGATTTAAGTCGCTGTACATTAACATGACCAATGCGTTTATGCCAGATATCAATATCTGTAACTACACCGGTCCCATGTGCAAACATTGCTGCACTCAATTCAGACATGTCTGCATCCAATGTAAACATTCTGCCCTTCTTCTTTCCTTTTGCTATCAAGCGACCTTTATTTTTCATATCCTCAACAAAGCATCCATGAGGATTAAATCTGACCTGCAAGCCCTGTTCAACCATTTGACCAACAGAAACCAGATTCTTGGTGATATTCGGGACATGAAATACATCGGACAGGTATTTCTTTTTCCCATCCTGCATAGACAAGGGAATTTTTCCAATCTGCACAATAGGATGTGCAGTATCATCACCAGTCTCCACAAATCCTGGTTTTTCCATTTTCCTTGCATCCTCCATCCATTCTGCATGACCTGTCATGTGGTTTGATGCACCTGAGTCAACATACCATACATCATTGCTTTCTTCTGCACTTGTCACAGAATTGTTCATGTGGTGCACCATAAACAAGTGCTCATTTCTGTCATCACCCTGTCTACTAGAAGATGCATAATTCCCTTGTTGCAGTTTTCCATTCATGATGTCATTCTGCTTTTTATAGCAGTCTTTAGCCATATGACCCATTTTACCACAGTAGTAGCATTCAACATTACTGTTTGCATTTTGGCCTCTTTGCCATCCACCACGACCTCTTTGGCTCCCCCTGCCTCTAGAGTTACCACGTCCTCCTCCATAGGACTGGTTTTCTTGAGTCTGTTGCATATTCTGATTTCTGCCACGGCCTCCAAATCGGCCTCCTCTACCTCTGCCTCTACCTCTTCCAGCATTTGAGTAGAAGACAGCTTCTTTTGAAGTTCCTCCTGAAGAAGATGCACCACCATTTCTCTGTTCCTCAGAAATTAGAAGAGCAATCAACTCCTCAAAATCAGGAAATCTTTCACGAATTGAAATGGATGTCCGAAACTGTGCATAATCCTTTCCTAGACCATTCAAGGTCACAGAAACTAAATCATCATCTTCCACTGGCGACCCAATGAAAGCAAGTGCATCTGCAATCTTCTTCACCTTCATGTGGTAGTCATTGATACTCATATTTTCTCTTTGCACATTATGCAACTCTTGCTTGAGCTGCATTTTCCTGGCTTGTGTATTTGTGCTATACATCTTTGACAGAGTATCCCATGCCTCCTTTGGCGTACTTGCATCTTGAATATGCACAATCATAGAGTCTGAAATGCTGATTGACAGCCAGTACATAACTTTCCTGGCTCTCTCATGCCATGCTTTGAATGCCTGCATTTGCTGTTGATTGGGAACATCAGGAAGAACTGGTTCTTCTTCATTTCCTGCAACAAATTCCCAATATCCTTTTCCCATAAGGAAATTCGTCATTCTAAACTTCCATGCCTGGAAGTTGTTCTTGTCAAGCTTTTCAGTTACAATCTGTGAAAGAGAGTCAGACGCCATTACAGAACACTGCAAAAAATTCTGTCACTACAAAAACTCAGCTTCACCCTCACAAGGGCAAATCTGCAAAACTGGCGAAAGTGGTATTTGACCACACAGTCACTTCGTAGTGACGATTTTGCATAAACAGGAACCAAGGATAATTCTGAAACTCCCAATGTCTCTGCGCACAAGCATACGATGCAATTTCCACAGTAACTTTTCACCGACCTGTAGAACAGTGGCTGCACAGCATAAAACTGAGCCTTTTCCTGAGTGCGTGCAGAAAACTTCCGTCTGCAAAACAGGCCCCGAAATGGCCTCAAATAAAAAAAACAAGGTCGCCAAGGGCTAAAGCCCTTTCCCGCAGCATATACTGCCCTCTTGCTTCACCGCGAAGGGCGTCTCAACCTGAGACAATGCACTCTTGCAATTTCCAGCTGTGCTACCTGCAGAGATCTGCTCCCAAAACAGAAAATGAAAGCAACACTGCTCCTCTTACCAGACCACCGCGAGCTTGGCTTGCTTTCTTGAGCTCCTTACCACGAACAAGGCTCTGATACCATGTCAAGATTGTGGGAGAGAAGGAAGGAGTCTCGCTTGAAGCTTTCTTGCTTGCACAAGGGTGGAGGCTGAAAACAGTTTTCCTCTTCTTAGTTGTGTAAGCCAAAAGAACTCAAGTACAAAGAAATAGAAGAACCCTCTATATGGGTCTCAAACCAAACTCAACTAACTAAGGTGGCATACTAACTGAGCCACGAACTAGAGTAGATAAGGATAGCTATCATGTAGCTATTATTCAGGGGCAGTGTACCAACCGCATCTGCAACTGACAAGTCGGTGACATAAATACACAACGGTCACCCTGGCGTATCACGAGTGGAGCTCGATATCTCAACACTTCCTCCTCCTCCATATTTCTTAACTCTTTTTTTAATTTACAACCACTCTTCTTGCCCCTCTGGTAGTCCCCTAAGTTAATTTTCTATTCTAAATCATCTAGGTTTTGGTAGAAAGATCTTCTTTTCTCTTTTATACTGGCCACTCTATCCTTTTTAGCTTGTCTTAGTGGATCATGAGAGTCACTGATTGCCCTAGTGAGCTAGGTGGGAGGTAAGTCTAAATGCCTCTTTCCAGTTACATTGAATGCCCTGCCTAACCTGATTCAGTTTAAACAGTCTTGGGTCTGTATGGAACCACCCTGCCCTAATTACATTCAGATTATTGGATAGTAAGGTCACCATAGGGTAGTGATTTGAGAAAACAAGATCCTTTGCTGACCTACAACTTACATTTACAAATGAAGAAAGCAAACCTACAGAAATGTAGACTCGGTCCAATCTAGCTTTCCTTATAGCTTGCCCTTTCTAGTTACCGGACCAGGTAAAGCCAACATCTGTGCTGATGTCTACCAGTCTACGGAATGTTTTGCAATCTTCCCAAGCCTTTTTTTCTTATCTAGTAACCACCAGGCCTTTCTACATGTACCTGTTAGCTACATCTTCCACCATGTTAAAATCACCTAGGACTATTAGAGGACGATGTGTCATCATTAGAGATCTCCATATTGCAATCGTTTCATGAGCATTATAGGATGCATAAATTGATGTGATCAGAAATTTTTCTTCATCATTGACAAATAATGAGATCCACCTGTTATTAGGGGGTCAATTTCAACTTTTGTCACCAGATCATTTAATTTCCCATTAATTCCTATTGTTGTTCTATTACTTCTCTGAGTGTGGTTAGTAACATGCCAAAAAAAGTCATTTCTATTTATTCGGAGATTTCTCTTCAAGTTAACACTTGTCATTTTGATTTTCTACAAACATATTACATCTAATGAGGAGTGGTTATCCCTTAACCATTTCTTGATAACTCTTGCCCTATTCTAATCAGTGAGACCTTTACAATTAAGTGAAATAAGCTTAATTTATTTAATCATAAATACCATTTTTTGTTTTTGCCATTCTTGGCTATTTCTTTTCCTTTAGCGAATGGATTGCTTACACTGTCCCCTACCTTGGAAAAACGTCTTTTGGATGTCTTCTGATTTTTTTCATCACCTATTTTAGGGCTTTCAAATAATTTGGGAGAGGAGATGTCTCCTTCAAAATTCTCCTCTACATCCTCGATGTTGACATCGCACTGTGTGTTTAAATCTATGTTATTGGCTTCACCAGAATTATCTATCTCCTTCTGTGTATTCCCTACCAGAACTTCCTCTGCTTCAGAGTCCAAAGACTCAGCTTTCTTGAAGTTCTCATCTGATGACTTAGGGCCAAAATTTTCATCTTGGACATCGATAAGTAAGGCTGCAAATTTATTACTATTCTTTTTCTTGTTAACACTAATGTTAATATTGTTGACATTGGTGTTCTTTTTACCCTTTTATTAGCTATTTTGCAACTATCATCGGGAGATTTATGTTCTTTTTTATTTAAATCAGCCTCCTTAGGTTTCATCTCAAGGAAATATATGATGAAATGACCAAGCTTCATGCATTTGAATCATGCATTAAGTAGGTTCCTGTAAGATAGTGGTTGTTTGGTTAAGACATTCCCTTCAATGTCTGTGATAAGCAGAGAGTACAAGAGTCTATTGTTGATTTCCATTTCAATTAAGACTTGAGGGAACCACCTGGGATTAACTAGATTGGCAAGCCTCTATCCAATAAGTTTACCTAGAGGAGCAACCATGATTTTAACCAAAGGAAATAAATTATGAGGGAGGTCGATGAGTTCCACACACATAGGGACTCTAAAGGCTTATCAGTCCTAGGATTAAAACTAGGGAACCATTTAAACAATGTCAAGGGAGAGCTCTTGATCATCCATTGGCCTATCCCTAAAACTTCGAGCTTATTCGAAGAGGAAGAAGAAAAATTTGTTCTGCATGTAGTTCATTTCCACGACACCCGACAGCCTAATGACTCCAAATTAGATTTTAACCAATTCCTCATTATTTCTGTGGGAGGCCTAAGGCCATGACAGAGACCGACAAGGGCTCTTTTCTCAAAATCTTCATTCCATAATTTCAAGCTAATTTTGTTCAATGCTACAGGAATAACAAATTCTTTCTCACATGCTGACTCTGTCGAAGTCTCTTTGTGCATGCCTTCTGCCTTATTTGGAGAGGCAATCAATGAACAGCCTCCTTGTTCATTGTGGCACTTACTTCTATGAGCCTTTGTGTTTCCATTGGTTTGAGCGTCTTTAGTGAGTTGTGGTGGGCCTAAGAAAACTTTAGGAGCCAATCCAATAGATTGTGAGCCTCCCAACTGTACTTCCCTTGGTCTCCCCCCGTCTGCAAGTCCTCTCCATGGCTCTCCATTTATGGGAATTGCATTCTATCAAATGTTAGAATGGAGATTAGAGTTTTGATACCCAAAGTTAAACAGCGAGTTAAATGATCCTTTAAGTGATTTAGCAAGCCCCATCGATTCATGATGGAAAGACGGCTCCGGTTGTTGTCATGACTGAAGTTGGTACCGTCCCAAATTGAGGGAAATGTGTTGGGAATGTTGCATAATTTGGCTCCATGATGTTGACTTCGGGTGAATGAACCCCTCCCGTGTAGGGGAGAGTACAAACTTCTCCCTCTCCTCCCTTCTCCTTGGTTATTTGCTAGCCAAGAACAAGGAAAAGGGAGGAGAGAGTTAGGTTGCATGTAGCAATGTGAGGGAAGGGACAAAATGGGAAAGTTTCCCATTACACTCCAGTTCCACTCCCATTACACTCGAATTGTTCATTAGGGCCAAAAATGCTTCAAAAACGGCACTTGTAAGAAAGTGATTAAGTTGCTAATTAGTTGAGGTTTAGGAAGAATAAAACCTCTAAATTTGGTTGTCCAGATGTGATTAATGAGAGAATATTTGGTTCATTGAAGAGGTCGGCCATTAATTGCCCTCATCTTTTAATCTGGGTCAAGGGTCACCTTTTCGGCCGTTTTTCTCTTGGAACTCGAGAGATTTTGTATTTTTGAGATTTTTGTACGAAATTCTCATTTGTTTGCTCCCGCGTTTTCTTTCTACACACTATTCTCTTTTGCCATTCTTTTTGTTGCACTTGCTTCCTACCACTGTGAGATTCTTGCTCGGTTCATTTGCTAGAATGTCTAACAATACCTCTTCAAATAACACAAGCGCAAGCACACGTAAATACAAGCTAACTGTTCAGCTAGATCCGATTTACACATCTTGGAGAAGTATACATCATCGAGTATTGATAGATGAGATCGAAGCCAACAGGTAGCGAACACAAAGAATGAAGCATATAGATTTGTGGGTGGACAGAAATATTTATCCCAGGGATTTGTCTACGGGTAAATCACCTCATTTTTTCAATGTCCATAACTATATAAGATATGTTGGAGAATGTTACAATGGGATGCTTGGCTATTGTATGAGGTTATACTCTACATCTTACACATATATAGCTCAAATGCACGAAATGAAAAAAGCACTAGAAACTACACAAACAAATATTTTAGAGTTGACAAGTCAGATTGATGTTTTGAAAAATGTTAACAAGTCATTTCAGGATAAGCTAACACGCTTGAGAGAAACTCCAATAGGATTTAGAGAGAGGAAGAGACCATTAAAAAATATAACCAACTTGTGTGAGAGAGCAAAGAAAAGGAGACTAAATCTTACAAAGAAATATGTCTCCAACATATTAGGCATCAATATCCGAGAGAATGAGGAAAGAATCGAACTTTTGAAGGAAACCATGAATAATGAAGATATTTTGAGGATTCTTAAGTCACCGGAAAATGCGGATTTGAGAGGTCCAACTCTCAAAGAGTTAGTCAAGGACTTAAAAGGCACGGTGAAAGCAAGTGAAATTGTAGAGACATGTGATACTGTGGGTATAAGTCGAAAAGGTTATCGTGCTATCTCTGGATTATGGTTTAAAAATCTTAAACGCAATAGGGTAACTATATTTGGATTGCCCCGAGCCCTTGCAGTTTCGACTGCAAGAATTGCCATGAATCGCAAGATTCCACATGTTTTTGGAGATTACATTCACATCGAAAGGTCTATGTCCTATGGAAAACAAAAAAAAATGCAATTTTTTATTACAATGCTTTTAACAATATATGGTTTGATCTAAAAAAGGTGCAAATTGCAATGGTTCACAAGTATAAAATCACAGTAGAAGAAAGTTATGGTGTTCTAAAGTTTGCCTTGAAGTTGGATGAAGCACAGATTCAAAAGGGACAGAAGATGGAAAGAATTAGCATTTGCCTCATGAACATAGCATTGGACTATAGCAATGGTGAGGGCCAAGCTCCATTGCATAAGATCCAATCTGAGATGGAGATTTGGTGGATTGGTGCAGCCCAAGTACCAATTGAAAATCATCAAACGTTGTCAAAGAGATCGTGCAAGAGCTGCAAAACACGGGGTTCAAGATACATCAAGGAAAGAGGCTAACAAGAAGATCTCAAAATTTGATGCCAAAGATCATATATTGCTTGTCAAGAACATAGCCACAGCTCAAAATTTTGGTTCGAACAAGTACAGCACCAAGTAAAGCCTTGCACGTGGTCGTTCAGCTGTAGTATGCCATGCTTGAAGATGAAAACTCTGTCGAGAGGATTGCTGAGAATGGGAACTGGGTTACTGAAATTTCAGCCTAAACAGAGCCTTTGGGATACTTGCAACATGGAAGTTGGTTGCATCATGTGATAAAAAAAAACTGTGAGCTCTTTCAGATTAGCTATCCAAGGAAAGACCCAGTTCTAGAAGATGAATTACTTTGATCACGAGGAAACTGGTGGATCTCCAGCAACACGAGCATTTCAATAGTTCAAAATCATTGTACCCTTTATAGCAATTTCAGCACCATCACTTGAGCAATTTCAAAAGACAAGCTTTTGCCGAGTGCATCGAGTACAGGACAGGTGGGTCTGCTCAGCAGCACTCGTGCAAGTCCTGTTGAACAATTAAAAAAAACAAACCATTCTTCAACTGTCCAAAGCCTGCTGATTTACCAGTGGCATCAATGCATGAAAGCTCAGGCGGCATGTCATAGTTAGCTTTCACAACTCGCATGTACAACACTGAACCTGCTTGAAGGCTGGGTACATTGCGTCTAGTGCCTCAAATGCAAAGATAGAAAGAGTTCCATAGCTTGGACCTCCAATATCAATGGTAAAGCTCTCTGAACGTCGATCAACAACAAGCCCAATGACAATATCATTTGCACTTGGAATATAACGCTTTTGTGAGCCTTCCACCCAAAGCTTGTTCGGTTTTATGAATTTGAGTCTCCCAGCCTTGGTAGCCACAATCTGATCTTTATCCTGACGGAGGCCCCCTTCCAATCGAAGTGTGGCAAGGCTGAGTTTGGAGAGGTCCAGCACTACGTCTCCGGGTGCCACAATCTGATTGAGGAAAGGAGATGCCTCGAAGGAAACCGTCACTCGCGACTTCACCGCCCCCTTATCATTGGTGATCATGATCTTATTCTTCTGCCCCGTCGTCTTATCCTCAGCGGAGACATTCAGAATGCCGTTGGCATCGATATCGAAGCAGACAGTGATTCATCAGCTCAAAGTGCACTTTTCCCCTCTGAATTCGCCACATTTGACAGCGACTTGCCACCGCAAAATGCAGTTTTGTCCACCACATTTGGCCGCAATGCTTCACCTATAGTCACAGCAGCATCACCGGCATATGACATTTAAACCCCATCACAAGCAGCGATAGCCTGTGCAATTGAGAGCAAGGCTGCAGCCGAGCCTCCGGAAGCGGACCCACGAGTCATGCTCAGTTCTCTGCCTGAGAAAGGGAAGCTTCTCTAAGCTATTATGCAAGCAGGGCCTCTACTACAAACACTCCTCCTGGCCTGATGACCGAGGCCGGCTTCATTGTTTACTTCGTCTCTCTGCCTGTTTGTGCTTTGATCTAGAGTTTGAATTTCATATCTGTGAGATGTTTCATGATACACAGCTCCAGATGACTCTCTATCATTCATAGCGTCCATCCTCATAATCCTCCCATTCTTGTTTTTTTTTTTTCCTCTTTCTGCTGCAGGCCTTCGTAACAGAAAATTGCGCTCTCTCCCTCTTGTTCGTAACTTCCTCCCGCTTTTTCTCTCCTTTCTTCCCCCATTTGAATTCTCTCCCCCAATTAGTCTCCTTTTCCCCTTCCTTTTCTCCTCTATCTTTAGTTTTTCTTTTTCTTGTTCACATGTCAAAATTAGGCAAGCGACCTTCCTCATTCCAGCACTTTTATAAAAGTCTGACATGAGCATAATTTTTGTCAAAGCCTTATTGTGCTAGTAATATGTCACCATGCCTTTTGCATTAATTCTACATTGACATCCAAGCAACCAAGATTATTTGTAAGAGGCATATCTTGCAACAACTCTTCTTCCTCTTTTAAACGTCCTTCTTGTAACATATCTCCAAAACACTTGCACCAAGGCTGTCATTGCACATAGAGCTAGTTCAAATAGCAGCAGGACAAAGATCCTTTGGCATCAGTTTTTCATATTTTTCTAATACATGCACATCATGCATCCAAACAAAATCATGCGCATGCACTAAGGGAATATATACATTGGATGTGGATTATTAAAATTCATCACACAAACAATGAATCACACGCAGAAATTAACACAAATGCACAACAAAAGAAATGGAGGTGTATACGACTCGAATGCGCAACAACACGACATCCACCCCCTCTAAACCTGCGCATCCTCCGGATGTGCCAACTATCCAGGATCATTCAACTCCACAAACAGGTCAAGTCCATCTTCTGATTCTAGTAAACCTGTTTCTCCATCAGCTTCATCATCTATGTCTTCTGTCTCATTAGCTTGTCTTTCTCCTATCTGCTCTTCTTCTGTCAATGCTTCAAGTGCATATTCTTCATCTTCTATTCTCTTGAAAATCTTGACTCGTTTTCCAGCAATAGGCACCCTCAATTTTGTTCCATCTAATTCAGCCAGCTCATAGGTACCATTGTCAAAAACCTTTTTCACTTCATACGGTCCAAACCATCTTTGAACCATTTTTCTCATACTACTATGCTGATTTTCTAGACTAATGTCGTAGACTAGAACCCAATCTCCTTCTTTTATGGCTCTAGGCCTCAAGCGATGCCTTAAATCAAACCTGTCCTTATTTCTGAGACGGGCTGCCTTCAAACGGTCAACGGCTAGCTGCACATCTTCTGTCCTTCTCTCTAGTTGACGAATCCGAAGGGCTAACAGCTCTTCCCTTGATAAATTCTCATGCCACGGAAGAACACTCCAAGTGAGAGCACAAATTTCAGTAGGCATGACAGGTTTTTTCCCATACATCAACTCCACTGGCATGTATCCAGTAGTCACACTATGTGTAGAGCGATCAGCCCACAATGCAAAAGGTAGTAATCTCGGCCAATCTCCAATCCGTCCTCTACAAGCTTTTGCCAATGCTTTAACTATTGGCGGATGTCCTCTTTCACTTTTGCCATTTCCCTCTGGATTATAGGCAGTAGTAAGAGCCAATTTAATTCCAAGCCGTGAGAAGAATTCTCTAGCCTCATCAGCATCTAGCTCTCCACGATCAGCTGTAATCTTGCCTATACACCCATACCTGCAAAATATTTCTTCCAACAAGAATTTACATACTGTAGTGGTGGTCTTCGTCCGCAATGGTCTACCTTCAACATAGTTTGTAAGATCCTCCCTAGCCAAGACAAGATATCTCATCTGCCAAAGTCCCACTGGCAAAGTAACCAAGTCTACCACCCACTTATAATGCATACATAGTGGATAAGTCGGATGCAGCTCATCACGATGTCGCACTAAAGAGTAAAGCTAGCAGTCCCTGCAAGTCTCCACAAAGTGAGAAACATCTTTATACATCCCTTTCCACCAGTATCTTTCTTTGATTTTCTCATAGGTAGCCCACACACCTCTATGTCCTGCCCATGAGCTCTCATGAAACTCTCGCATAATCTGTATTTGCATCGCTACATCACAAACTACTCTCAAGGGAAAGCCTCCTCTCTTTCTTGGATGCTTCCAAAGAAAACCATCTTTTAAGAAATACCCATAAGCCTTCCTTCTGATTTTCTTGAATTCATCATCTGTCCAATCAGCTCTTCAAGTCAATGAACTTAGATATTGTCCAATTTGTAGCCATTCATCAACATAAAGCTCTTCAATAAAGGCTTCAACAGTAGATACATGACAATCATGAATAAGGACAGAAGCAGCAAACTCTGTCTCATCATCTTCTGCAAGCATTGACTCCTCATCCTCATATCTTGCTCTAGAAAGCATGTCAGCAACTAGATTATCTTTCCCTGCTATGTGTCGAAATTCTGGATTCAATGATTTGATATAGGCAATCCACCGAAGCATCGCTATATCTGGAGTCGAGCAACTAGTAATCATGCCAAGCAAAGGCAAACAATCTGTTTCCACAATAACTGAAGCTCCAATAAAATATCCTTTGTCACACTTCAGTGCAGTGACTACTCCCCACAATTCTCTTTTGATCTATGGGTATCTCCTTTGTCGCTCATTAAGAACTTTAGCTCCAAAGCGGATTGCATACCTATTTCCATCAGCATCATCCTGTCCCACAGCCCAACCTATGCCAATAGGGCTAGTATCAACTGTCAACATGATAGGCCGTCCACACTGATAATCCACCTTGCGTAGAGTAGGAGCTGATTGCAACAGCTTCTTGAGCTTACGCATGGCTTTTGAATGCTTCTCATCCCAATGAAATTTCTGCCCCTTTCGAAGCAGCTGATAGAGAACATCTGCAATATGAGCAAAATGAGGAATCCAAATCATGTAAAATACACAAGCTCCCACAAATCTCCGCACCTCTGAAGTAGTCGAGCAATACTCTACAATCCTGTTTATGGCATCCACCTTTGCAGGAGAAGGCTTTCTGCCATAATATCCAACCATATGCCCAACTATGATGACTTCATTAACAACAAAGACAGATTTCAGCCCTGAAAGTGTCAAATTTACCTCCTCTAATCGTGTCAATATTTGTTCACAAGCATTCAAGTGATCAGCCACAAACTGTCTACATCCACGCAAATCAAGACTTTCATTCTTTTCTTCTTCTGCACAACCCTTAATAGGCACATCATCTAGAAAAGGCATGGTATACTGCGGAATATAGTCTCGAAGAACTCTATGCATAGCATTCATCATATGAGCAACCGAGTTTGTAGCACCTTGAGGCAAGGTACACATCCTCACAAGACCAATAGGTGTCCGCATAGTAGTAATATCCCTGCTTTCCAAGGCAAGCTGAAACTGATCATAACCTGAATACAAGTCACCTAGTGAATAGATGGCTCGTCCTGCAAAAGCCTTAGCAAATTCATCCACAACTGGACCTGTTCCCACATTCCTGATTGTCACTTTGTTCACGGGCTGCATATCCTGAATAAATCTCAAAGTACCATTCTTCTTTGGTACAGTAAACCACCTGTTTGAATAGGGTGCAGAAGAGGGTTCCAAAATCCCCATTTTAATCTTCTCATTCAGCAACTCTATCAGCTTTGGCAAGTGTGCTTTAGGCACAGGAATAGGACGTATATTCCATGGTACATGAGGAACAGTGAAGATGACCATAGGTGCAACCAATTCGGGACTAATGCAACCAATTTCATGTGAAAAGAAAGCAAATGCCTTACCATGACGTCCAAGCATCTCTCTAAAACATTCTTTTTCCACTGGAAGCAAAAAATCATCATTTCCAATCTTCAATTCTGCAAGAGTTTCAGCTGTAAACTTATGTCCAATATTTGCAGGATCCCTCAACATAGGCTGCTTCATAGCTTTTTCAATCTGCTCATCACTATCAGAAGGAAGCGGGCCTGCAACCGGCTTAACCTTCTTATCAACTGTTTTATATTTTGTGTCAACCTTGGCATCATTCAAGCACTCTCTCCTTTGCTGCAATTTCTGCAAATTTTCAGCATCTTTCAACTCTGTTGGCTGAAAAATTTCAGCCTTTAGCTCTATGGACTGCATGGGTGCAGCCTGAAACTCTGTATGCAGAAATTTTTCTGCATTCAACTCTGTTGGCTGAATGAATTCAGCCCTCGGCTCAATGGACTGCATAGACGCATCCTGAAACTCTGTATGCATAAATTTTTCTGCATTCAACTCTGTTGGCTGAATGGATTCAGCCCTCTCCAATTCTATTAACTGATCAAGATCAGCCATAAATTCAGTTTGCTGAGTTTTCTCAGCCTCTAACTCTGTTTGCAGCATAAAACCAGAAATTTCCTGAAACATATCCAAGGTTTGCACAGGTATGATCTTTGAACCCTTGCATACATCAGTTTTCAGCATTGCTCTCATCTCAAACAATGTATCTGCATAAGACATCCCTTCATACAATCCATCTACATGCTCTTCTGCTTGCAAAATACCTGCATTCTTCAACTCTTTCTCCTTACGACCAATGTACTGCCTGGCAGCTCTAGGCAAATCTGAAATTTTCTGATAACTCACTGAACTATCTGAAGTAAACCCAACAAAGTTATTGGAGAAAGACTGGCTGCCAGGAGGCGAGATCTCCTCTTTTCTCCGCTCCGTACCACTGGCGTCTCGCAAGACAGCGGTACCTAATGAAAATCCAACTCCTTCGCAGGTAGTGGTGCCTCACGCAAGGAGTCCCTGTTTCTCGGATGATTTACCCCAACAATCATAAACTGAACAGCTCGCATACCATCTTTACTGCGTATCCGCGCATAAGCTGATCCGTTATCCATCACTTTTGTTTCCATTCTTGCTTCTGTAATGAAAGGCTGTCCAAGAATAATCGGATAAGAGCATGAATCCTGAACAAAGCAATGATAATCCTCTTCAACATTACCAATAGAAATTCTGATACTCGGACAAGCAGCATACATATCACCAGAAGTATTATTGGCGGCTCTCATGCGCCAGCCATGCTCTGCATCCATAGGCCACTTGCCACTCTCATAAACACCTCGAGCAATAAGATTAATCTCAGAACCATGATCAACTAAAGCAATCAAGGGAATTTGTTTCTCTCCTATCCTTACCACTGTCTCAGTGGTTGCTCTAGCCCAATGACTTCGTGAAAAATGGTGGCGAGGAATGAGAATAGGGGTTTCATCATCTTCATACTGCGTAGGCTGCACTATTTTCTCCAATTGCGGATTAACAGAAGCATTCTCAACCATCACTGCATCATCATGCTCTTCCCCAAGAGCTCCATGCCACAATCCCTGTAAAGCAGGTCCTTCCATCGCATGTCGTTTCCTCCGCAAAAGATCCTGCATTTGATCCTGTATTTCTCTTCTAGCAATCCCAAGAGCCTCTCCAACAGTAAAAGTGACTTCACTATTCAAAATTCTTTCATGAAAAATCTTACTCATATCCGTTTGCATATCAAGGTCTGACAAGAGCTTGAATCCTGGCTCTTTTCTTGGTTGCCTCTTTTCCTTCTGCTTGTCTCCCATTGGTTGATCAGAACCTGTTTGAGTTGGAGAATTTGACATAGGTGGAGCTGTAACAGGTGGTGAAACAAAGTCACCCCCTCTGGTCTTTTTGGAGGAGCTAGGACCCTCCTCATCTCTTCTTCTCTTTTCCTCAACCATGGCATCTAAACCCTACGTTTTAGCCATATAAGCAAAAATAGAATACTTGTCAACAGGAGAATCCCATCCTGTTTCTCCTCGGATGCTAGAGCCCACACAAGTCATAGTAGAAGTTTGAACTTTCCCTCTTCTCGCTATCTCCAAGGCAGAAGACCACAAAGCAGAGTCTCCATCAGATTTCTGCTCAAGCTGGACTCCAAAAGCTGAAGCATCTCCTCTAACACTCACATAAGCTGATCGCGCAGCCATATCATCAACAAGCTTCTTCATACCTCCCTTACCAAAGTTCGTGTCAAGAGGAGCGCCAGTCTCTGTCAGCCATATCTTCCCATCTTGTCCCCAGAACACTACATTCTTCTTACGTGCTTCCTGAAAAGCATCACAATCTCTGTAGTGTTGGTGCTCTGTACTATCACACCAAATACATCATCGCCCTTTTCTTTGACCAGCTGGAAAAGCAGTCACTGGAGCAGGTGCTACAGCAGGTACTGACATAAGTTGCTCCTTTAATTTACCAACTTCAGCTTTGATTGCTTCAATTGTCAAATCCGGCAAGCCTTTAATAACATCATCTACAGATAAGGGCACTGGAGCAGCAGGAACTGGTGGATTTACAACAGGAGGAGTAGGCTTAGGCAAAGAAGCAGCAGGGGTAGAAGAAGAAGTCTCCAAGGATTTTTCAGGAACTGATCCTGTGTTTCGATGCAATCTGACTCTCCTGCGCTGCTTCTTGACAAGAGCATTCACAGCATCAATGACATGTCTCCACTCAGTCTTTAAACCTGAATCAGTAGCTTGATCTTCCAAAAGATCATCCAACTTTTCCTGTAAATCAGCATCTGCAGCTTGCAAAAATAACTCCACTTTCTGCATCTCCAAAGCTTCCTGTTCAGTCCCATCCAACTGATCATAACGGCTTTCAAACTCTCGCAGAAGAGCGGTAATAGAAAGTCCCTTATTAGGCATAGAAACCCATGCTAAAAAATTCCTGCGATTCATAAGACCTGTATCCTCCAGGAAATATTCATCTTTTAATGCCTTTTTAAATTCAGCCCAACCTGCATGTGCCTCTTGAATTTCTGCAATTCGACCTTCAAGAGCGCGCACCACGATCCGCAAGAAGTAGCGCCTCCAAACATCTTGAGAAACCCCAAAAAACTTCATCTTTTCTTCATACAAATGCAGGTAAGTTGACACTTGCTGGCCATTAAACTGCTTCATCTCCTGTTGGACAGCTTTCAAGGCATCCATAGCATCACTGTCACGTTTAGCATGAGCTTGCTGTTGCATATACATGGTAAATGACTGAAACAGGTTCTTCATGACATTATCATCTGTCATCTCTTCTTGCGAGTCTCCCATCTTGCTGATGACGCAGCACTTTCACGTCGGGTTCACCAGAAATGTCAAAGAGATCGTGCAAGAGCTGCAAAACACGGGGTTCAAGATACAGCAAGGAAAGAGGCTAACAAGAAGATCTCAAAATTTGATGCCAAAGATCATATATTGCTTGTCAAGAACATAGCCACAGCTCAAAATTTTGGTTCGAACAAGTACAGCACCAAGTAAAGCCTTGCACGTGTTCGTTCAGCTGTAGTATGCCATGCTTGAAGATGAAAACTCTGTCGAGAGGATTGCTGAGAATGGGAACTGGGTTACTGAAATTTCAGCCTAAACAGAGCCTTTGGGATACTTGCAACATGGAAGTTGGTTGCATCATGTGATAAAAAAAAACTGTGAGCTCTTTCAGATTAGCTATCCAAGGAAAGACCCAGTTCTAGAAGATGAATTACTTTGATCACGAGGAAACTGGTGGATCTCCAGCAACACGAGCATTTCAATAGTTCAAAATCATTGTACCCTTTATAGCAATTTCAGCACCATCACTTGAGCAATTTCAAAAGACAAGCTTTTGCCGAGTGCATCGAGTACAGGACAGGTGGGTCTGCTCAGCAGCACTCGTGCAAGTCCTGTTGAACAATTAAAAAAAACAAACCATTCTTCAACTGTCCAAAGCCTGCTGATTTACCAGTGGCATCAATGCATGAAAGCTCAGGCGGCATGTCATAGTTAGCTTTCACAACTCGCATGTACAACACTGAACCTGCTTGAAGGCTGGGTACATTGCGTCTAGTGCCTCAAATGCAAAGATAGAAAGAGTTCCATAGCTTGGACCTCCAATATCAATGGTAAAGCTCTCTGAACGTCGATCAACAACAAGCCCGATGACAATATCATTTGCACTTGGAATATAACGCTTTTGTGAGCCTTCCACCCAAAGCTTGTTCGGTTTTATGAATTTGAGTCTCCCAGCCTTGGTAGCCACAATCTGATCTTTATCCTGACGGAGGCCCCCTTCCAATCGAAGTGTGGCAAGGCTGAGTTTGGAGAGGTCCAGCACTACGTCTCCGGGTGCCACAATCTGATTGAGGAAAGGAGATGCCTCGAAGGAAACTGTCACTCGCGACTTCACCGCCCCCTTATCATTGGTGATCATGATCTTATTCTTCTGCCCCGTCGTCTTATCCTCAGCGGAGACATTCAGAATGCCGTTGGCATCGATATCGAAGCAGACAGTGATTCATCAGCTCAAAGTGCACTTTTCCCCTCTGAATTCGCCACATTTGACAGCGACTTGCCACCGCAAAATGCAGTTTTGTCCACCACATTTGGCCGCAATGCTTCACCTATAGTCACAGCAGCATCACCGGCATATGACATCTAAACCCCATCACAAGCAGCGATAGCCTGTGCAATTGAGAGCAAGGCTGCAGCCGAGCCTCCGGAAGCGGACCCACGAGTCATGCTCAGTTCTCTGCCTGAGAAAGGGAAGCTTCTCTAAGCTGTTATGCAAGCAGGGCCTCTGCTACAAACACTCCTCCTGGCCTGATGACCGAGGCCGGCTTCATTGTTTACTTCGTCTCTCTGCCTGTTTGTGCTTTGATCTAGAGTTTGAATTTCATATCTGTGAGATGTTTCATGATACACAGCTCCAGATGACTCTCTGTCATTCATAGCGTCCATCCTCATAATCCTCCCATTCTTGTTTTTTTTTTTCCTCTTTCTGCTGCAGGCCTTCGTAACAGAAAATTGCGCTCTCTCCCTCTTGTTCGTAACTTCCTCCTGCTTTTTCTCTCCTTTCTTCCCCCATTCGAATTCTCTCCCCCAATTAGTCTCATTTTCCCCTTCCTTTTCTCCTCTATCTTTAGTTTTTCTTTTTCTTGTTCACATGTCAAAATTAGGCAAGCGACCTTCCTCATTCCAGCACTTTTATAAAAGTCTGACATGAGCATAATTTTTGTCAAAGCCTTATTGTGCTAGTAATATGTCACCATGCCTTTTGCATTAATTCTACATTGACATCCAAGCAACCAAGATTATTTGTAAGAGGCATATCTTGCAACAACTCTGCTTCCTCTTTTAAACGTCCTTCTTGTAACATATCTCCAAAACACTTGCACCAAGGCTGTCATTGCACATAGAGCTAGTTCAAATAGCAGCAGGACAAAGATCCTTTGGCATCAGTTTTTCATATTTTTCTAATACACACACATCATGCATCCAAACAAAATCATGCGCATGCACTAAGGGAATATATACATTGGATGCGGATTATTAAAATGCATCACACAAACAATGAATCACACGCAGAAATTAACACAAATGCACAACAAAAGAAATGGAGGTGTATACGACTCGGATGCGCAGCAACACGACAACGTTGAAATGGTTGTTCAACCATACAGGTATTCCAAATATCATTAAGTCTCAAAGTGAAGGCAAAATGTTGGTAGTTGATGGGGTTGGTAATTTTAATGTGGAATGGCATATGAGTGTTGATTTAAAAACTATCAAATGTATGCTTGGAATATGTAATGGTGCAAATACAAAATATCCTTGCATTTATTGCATGGAAAGTATTGGATCCAAAGATTGGAGTAGTTTGCGACCAGTAAGAAGAGCCCCAAATAGAGACTCTATAGATTTGAGTAAATTTAAAAACATAGAAGACATCTGAGATCCCATTCTTTCAATCTCTCTTAAGAATGTTCATATTTGTACTTTGCATGCAGAGATTAGAATAATCGATAAGCTTCTCAAGTTGCATCTTGACTACGCATATTCCATTAAGCCATTATCTTTATCAGATGAGTGTATTGATAAATGCGAGGCATTACTATTGAAAATGGGATTTCATGGGGGCCAAGTTCACTTGAGAAAGGATCCAATACTTTCAGGAAAAACAAGAGATATCTTGGCTGATGTCTCTATGGGAGGCTCAAAAGCTAGACGATTCTTAGATAACCATTCAGGAAAGCAAGTGAATGCAACTTGGGAGTGTTGGAGAGAGCTATGTGAGATCACAACAAATGTTACAAGCACGCCAAGGCTTGTGTTTCTTAGAATGGAGGTCTGGATACACCTTGATGTTTTTCTGAAACTCCTCAGGCAACATAAGACAACATATACATATGCGAAAGAGTTCAAAAGATCAATCACAAATCTTGTTCAGGCGATAAAAGAGGCATGGGGACAAAAAGATATCACTTTTTATCTGGTAAAGTAACAATTATTTAATATGGGTTTATTTTGACAGGTTTTTCAATTGGTATAAAATTAGTGTTACTTTGTATTGCAGCATATTCTTCATATTCATGGGCCTTACTTTGTGGAGGAGCATGGCCCCTTAGCAACTTATAGTAACCAAGGCATGGAAAAATCCCACTATCAAGCATGCACAAGTTATTTTCGAAGCACAAGGCATGGGGGAGGAGTTACAAAAAGCAACGCTTTGGAGGAGCTATTCAATTGGTTTTTTCGACGACAACTTCAAAGAATGCAGATAAAAGACGGCAATGACACATGAGCAGTTGCACTTTTATATGTAAGAAAGAATATATACAAAGCTAGCTTTCCAAAACTCTCACATTCTCTTCCTCCTCAAGAATCTTTCCTCTATAACGTAGAAATTTTTTTCTCTTGTAGCCAGTTATAGATTTTACATCAGTTCGGTTTGCAGCCAAGGCGTAGGATGTGAACACCAAAAAGTATCCTGCTCTAAAAGTAGAGTAACCTGGACCGTAGCCAAAAATCCTAATTGCTGCAGTCTTCTCCAAAAACATTACTTTGTGGGCATTATATTGTAATCTTGAGAAACCTAGAAGCCTTGTAAGAGCTTTAATACAAAGTATTGGCCATGCTGCATCCTCTGAGAAACTACTATGAAGTACTAAAAAGGAATCAGGGTCAATCCTAGCCAAGTAGTGGCCGAGTGCAATGTCTTTCAATGTACTACCACCAGCTCTCGATCCTTTGCCATGTCCCAAGAAGTTATCTAAATCAAAAATCTCCAACTGCAAATAAAAACCATACTGAATGAGCGTGAAATGCAAACCTACCAATGTGTAAAAGCAAATTCAAAATTAGCTTACCACTTGGTTTTCATCGTACTCCAATTTAATTGTATTCCATAAATTTATTGATGATGATGTCTCATTGGTGTTAATCAATTCTTTAACGTATTCACACTCCTCTCTTCCAAAATTGGAAATCCCAAGTTGGCTTTGAATGCGATCGAAGTCCTCATCAGTATTACTCAACTCTTTCTCAGCTTCTTTGGCCTTTTCAAAACAAAGAGAGAGGGCCTCACCAGTATCAATAAACTTATCGTCTAGATTTTCTTTATCAAGTTTGAGTATCTCTTCCTTTGATTCATTCTCTGTGTCAATTATCCCATTTGTAGCATCACAAGCCTCTGCAATAATTGCTAGACAATAATCCTCCCTAAGATTGAAAAGTTTTTGAATATCTGACAGTAAAATGCACTCCTTCTCCTTGAAAGGTATAGATGGTAGAGAAGGAATAGTATGGTGAGAACTCTCATCAGTTGCAGGGTTTGTATCTCCTTGGCTCTCCTCAATGATAGTCTCAGCTTTGAACTGAGCAACATCCAACTTCTCAGCAATAGAAGCCTCAAAATCTGCATCTACAAGCTCCTCTGTTTCCCTTTCATTTGCCAGATCATCTAACATGCAAAAGCTAGCAGACTTTGCTCCTTCCAACTGTTGCTTATCAGCTTTCAAAGGATATTTGACAAGGGTGAAAACAATAGCAGCAAATTTTGTCATCATCCTGAAGTTCTTGGAATGAGTGGAGCACAATATGTCTCTTGCATAAAATATGTCCAGAGAGTGGGCACCACACTTCTTAGTAAACACTAATTTTTCATTTCCTATTGACCCAATGGGAACATGGACATATTCATTTGTACCAACTTCAATAGAAGGACCTGCTAGATTTTCAAACTCCAAAAACTCCTCAAAAATATATTTTTTACAATATTTTAAAACACTGTCAAGGTCCCAATCAGGATTAAAGACATTCTTCACAACTCCATAGAAAGAGAGATCTATGCCATTTTGAAGGATAAAATCAAGAAGCCTCTCTGATGGAGTGACATCAGTAAGCTCTGATACTCCAAGACCTCTCATTGCCGACTTTCGCTTCCCTGGAGATGTGCTTGGCATTCTGAAACTGGTGGCAGAGCATGGAGAAGAAACAGAATGCACAGGCTCATCTCATGTTGAAGCCCTTGAGCCTTTTGAAAGCCTTCTTCTTTTCCCAGTTCCTGGAAAAACCTTGGAGCCTAGAAAATCTATGGGTTTAGACATGTTTCCAACTTGTGCTTGATACATCGCGATAAAACTCAAACGCTAGACACGGATCTTTGTACTCGCGCCGTATCGGTAATGCAAACCAGCAACTTTATGCAAAGGGCCACAACCGTAACGACGTGAGAAGGAAGTGCCAAAATCAATGATCACACACCCTCGCACACTATCTGGTAAGGAGGCACGCCGAAGGAAGACTCTGAAGAACAAGAAAGCCCAAAACGACGCAAACAAGCGAAAGCGCAAAAGACGAAAACTCGCTCTCGCGCCGTATCAGGAGAAGTGACAGAGATCCACAAAGAAAATAGAAAAAGCCGTACAGATGAGGGATACCCACTTATATAGGCATGAAATAATGCCACCTCTAGCACTAGCCGTTGGGCTTCGACACGTGGCAATAGCCATTGGGCTTCAACACGTGGCACTAGCCATTGGCCAACACGTGGCAAATACCTGGACCGATCGTTAGTCGACAGGTGGCATATGGAAGATAGGCAGACATGTGGCACAATCAGTGCGAGACACGTGTCTGACATGTCATGGTTGAGGAGGGTACATAAGGGGTTATTTTGCTTACGTGTACACTTTACATTTCTCGCGCTCGCGCCTTCATTGCCAACACAGTGCGATCCTAGTGTTGCGTCTACTGCGTTTCTGTTCTATCGCGTCGTATCGGTTCCGTCCTCGATTTAGAGCGAGTGGTAGCTCTTTGCTGATTTTCTCACTTCGGTGGTCTTCAGTCGATGCGCCGATATGGAGCGAGGGCGTCCTTCTGTAGTCTTCGCAATCTCCAACTCACGCCATATCGGCCTTATTGTCCTCGTCTCTAATACAGAGCAAGGGCATCCTTCCGTTGTCTTCCCAATCTCCATCTCGCGCCATATCGGCATTCTTGTCCTCGTCTCTGATACAGAGTGAGGGCATTTTTTTGTAGTCATCACAATCTCCATCTCACACCATATCGGCATTTTTCTTCTCATCTTCAATACGGCGCAGATGTGACGATTCGTTTGTTCTGTTTGTTCCTTCTCGTGCCGTATTGGGCCTGCTGCATTGTCAAATTTTTGAGAAAGTTCCTATATCACTTTTTGTCTTTCTGGATCTACTATTTTCTCCTCTGTATGGCAAGGACAAAGCAAACTGCAAGAAGAGTGTATGTGGATAAGAAGGACAGTGGGGGTAGAAGAAAGTTAGAATTTGATAAATCTGAGGAGGAGCCCTCTTCAAATATTGCCGAAGCTGAGCCATCAGAGGCCTAGAGCCTTTTGCCACAGAAATCCCCTCTAAACCAGGTGTTGGCCTAACATCTTCCATGGAGTTAAAGCATTTCAGTGCAGTGAATGTTTCTTCTCTTGAAGTTGAAGAAGCAAAGGATGAGACTTGCCCTGCGAAGGATTCATCCCCTCCAATTGCACCTGAGCCTATATCTGCTAAAGCCAGTGAGCCTCCCAAGCCACAAAAGAGAAAGAGGAAGTCCCGGTTCTTCTACATGCAGAGGTATTTCAGTGAGATTAGAAAAGCCCAGAGAGCTACAGAGCACGTGATTCCAAAGGCTGCTTTCATAAGAGTTGTTAAAGAGATCTCTGATAGATTGTCTCAAGTGGCAACTGTCTCTGGTCTAAATAAGAAGTGGCAACTCTCAACCATTCTTGCTCTACAAGAGACTGCAGAAGATTTTGTTATTGATTTCATGAATGATACTTACATTGCTACTATGCATGCTCATAGAATTACCCTTATGAATAAAGATTTCAGCATTATCAAGTAGAATCAGGTATAGGTTCGATAAAGTGTTGAGGCCCTTGCCTTCCAACGATCAAAAAGCCCTTGAGATCCTTAACATTCCCCCGAAATTGTCCAGGAAAGGGAAAAAGCTAAAGGTTGAGGATGTGACTCACCTTTACTCTACAAGGGGTGCCACCCAGCGGGAGTCTATATTGAGTGAAAATTTTCAAGAGGCGTTGGAAACTGAAGACGAAGTTTACAAGAGGAAAGCCGCATCACTTGCTCCCGTCAACAACGAGAGGATGGGTAAAGTGTATGGGCAAATACTTGTAAATGTTTCTACGGAACCTGAGGAGGAATACCTTAGTATATCTCTCGAGGACAAGCCCATGTTGGAGAAAAGGGATGTCCAACTATTTGACTCCGTTGTTTTTTGTTGCATAAGGTAAGGCTTATATTTTTTGTTTTTTTTTTCATAAAGTAAGGCTTATAGATTCAAGTATATTTTATATATAATTTGTATTGATTTTGATCGATTCAAATAGCTTTTGCTATTGACTGTAGGGCATTCGTCTCCTCTCTCACTCTCGATATCCATAGAACCATATATATTGTTGATCCACTTCTCTCTGTGGAACTATTTGCAAGATCTGGGTCTAATATTGCACCATTCTTTCATACTTTCAATAGTGTGACAAATTACCACATCTTTTTCCCTTATGTAGAAAGATATTTTTCTTTTCTGTAGAGGAAAATTTATATTCATTTGCTTTCACCCTTCTACTCACCTCTATTTTGAATTTGCAGAGGGCATTGGAGTCTCATCTATATTAACTGTCTTATTAGAGAAATTATCTTTATGAATTCTCTCAACGGTGTTCATGGCCAAGCACGAATGTATGTTGAAAGAAAATTACTTGCTTTGATCATATTTACAAAAATATTTTGAACTTACAAAGCTTCCTTTTGCAGTGCTGGTAGACTTGTTTCTACATTTTTGGATACTACATATGAGGATCTTGCAGATCCTCAAAAGCCTTATACATTTCTTCTATAAGAAGTTCCATTGCAAAGGGATGCGCATTCTTATGGATGGAGAGTTATATCAAATATTTGCAGAATAGTGGATTCAAAGTTGTTACAAATAGAAGGAGTGAATGTAAGTTAATTTCATTTGATTTTTGTGTAACCCTTATCATGATTTCTTTTCACTAACTTATAACATTTATACTTACAGTGTAGAGACTATCTTGATTCATATGTTTGGTGGATAAGGGAGAGATGCATTGAGCTAATTTTGGACAAGGCAATCACACCATATGATCATGACTCCCCTCTTCCTCCCAAAACTTCAATGGCCAAGGGCACAAGCAAGGGCAAGGGCAAGGGAAGGAGTAAAGGCAATGGTAAGGGCAATGGCAATGGCAAGGGCAAAGGCAAGGGTAATGGGACCACTGCTGCGGAGTCTTAAAAAAAAGGAATACCAATGCTTTCTCCTTTGAAATTTGATCCATCCCCTCTTAAACCCCAAGAAAAGAGAGTACCTGTAAAGGTGAAATTCTTTCAACAATCAAAGAAAGGCCCTGTGAGAAAAAACATCTTTGAAGAAATCGATAAAGAAGCCACAAAGCCAACAAAGGAGAAGGCAGCTGATAAAGAATCAAAAGAGCAAACATAAGCATACACAAGCCTTATTATTTTGTCTTTGTACATTTATGTGACATTTTTGTACCTCATGATGTAATGAACTTTTTCACTTATAAATCGAATGTAATGTACATTTTATTTATATACATTCGAAAGGCAACTTGCTTCATGATAGCTTATGAGTTCCCACTAAAAAATATCTTAAGGACAGTCTATTAAGATAAATTTCTGCAAAGTTTTCATTCTCAAGGCTCAAAACTCACAATTGTGGGAGACAAACAACTCGTACAAGAGAAAGAGCGCTCGACTCTTTTACCAATTATTACGCCATTCACTTTGAACTTATATCTAGGGGATGTATTGTCTAGCAATTCCAAGGTATCCCTCACATCTTTCAGACTCCAATTGGAAGTAACATTCACCTTCTTTACTTCTTCATGCGGCAAAATCTGCACCGCAAGTTTATATGGTGTGCAATCTGTATTGAAATCCAAGGGAACCCAAATACCCAATCTTAGTTTGTATCTCCTGTAATCAAAGCCCAAAGCAAGAGTTTGGCAAGGGATACTGTAAGCCAAAGCCAAGGATTGAGGGCATGCACTGCACCTCAAGATATCACCTTTATGGTCGCACTCTCTAGATTTCCAAAGCGTCCCTATAGTGTTGTCCAAATCCTCTTCCGAAAAGTTTCTACTTAGCCAGGATACCTTCGTTCTTCGTAAATTTGCTGTTTTGAAGCAAGCCACGAAGATATGGAGGGGTGCAAACCATGATAAACGTATTCTTCTTGAGATCCTTCCAGCTGTCATGGACTTTTGAATATCCTAAGATATTTTGAATTTGAAACTCTGCACCGTTACCTTGTCAAGAATCTCCTAGTTTAGAGATGAAAGGCTTGGCAATGGCAAATCTTTGATATTCCCATACCTATCCGCTTTAGAGGGAACCGCATACTGTGCATAATATATAAAAACCTTGCATTCACTAAAAAAAGACACAGTTTGATCGGCATAAATAATGTCTGCCAACACCTTATGAATGGCATGGAAAGTCCCACTTAGGCTTTCCATAGGTTGCCATTCAATACTTGTTGACGAAAAGATATATGCAATGACGAACCGATTGTTAGAACTTGCCTAAATGGAAAAGAATTATATACGTTATTCAACTAATAACTTACAATGTGTTTGTTGGGGAATACGTTCGTTTGGAGGCAAGTGCATATCCTTGGCCATGTAAACATGTTGCACCTTGACAAACCACCCTTCGGGCATAATTTTGAAGGCAATGATACGCCCCTTCTAGTGATGTTTTATATCATCTCGTTTTCTTCTTTTCACCTTATGAGAGCCTTTGCAAGATGGCGGCATGGTAACCCAATCGTTTACAGTAAAGGTTTTGGGCTCCCAATTTCCATCTTCTCCCTAGCTATAGACTGTGCAAGAGTGTATTAAACGAGAAGGGCGCCTAGAGGAAGCCATGAAAAGAATGAAAGCGCAGAGAAAGAAGCTCAAAGAGGGGTGAATGAACTAAAAAGTAGCGCCAAGAACACAAATGAGTACGTATTGGGCACCAAAAAGAATATTGAAAAATCTCTCGACTTTCAAAAAACTCATTATTAATTTCATCACATCTCTATCATGTATTTTGTCAAATTTGTAAGTAAATAACGTCTTTGGGACTCCAAAACATATCAGACTTTAGGGATTTTGGCTAAAAAAGAAGAGAGAATCACGAAATGGACTCCTCTATCTCTAAAAAAGAGGAGACAAGAATACCATATTCTTGCATACGTGGCAAACTCTCTTTGGCCCTTTCCTTAATCCCGTGATTAACAAAAGTGCATTTTTTGAAGCGTTTTTGGCCCTAATGTGTTATGTTCTTAAGTTTTGCATTTCTTTTTCCCACCGCAATTCTAATCAATCACTTATGGATGTAGACAGGTTACGATAAGGAAAGAAGCATGTAGACTTATGGATGGATGGAAATATTTATCCTCCGGACCCTCTACAGGTAAACATCCTCCTTTTTATAATATTCATAACTTCATAAGGTATTTTGGATATGGTTGTGATGGGATGATTGGCTATTGCATGAGGTTACATTCTATATCTTTTACAATTAGAGAACAAATGCATGAGCTAAAGGAAGCATTAACATTGGCACAAAAAACTATTTTTGAGCTAACGAACAAGGTTGATAATCTAGAAAACTCTAATTAGTCATTGTAAGAAAAATTATTGCGGTTGAAAGAAACTCCAATAGGATCTAGACGTGGAAAAAGACCACTTAAAAATATAATGGACTTGTGTAGTTAGGTGAAGAAAAGGAGACTAAATCTTGCAAAGAGATGTGTCTCTAATATTTCAGGTATTGATATTCAAGAGAATGATGAGAGGATTAAGCTTATTGAAGAAACCATGACAAAGAAGTACATTATAAGGATTCTTAAATCATGTGAAAATGTAGACTTGAGAAGCCAAACTCTGAAAGAGTTAGTTAAAGATTTAAAAGGAACAGTTAAACCAAATGAAATAGTGGAGACATGTGACAGTATGGGTATCAATCGTAGAGGTTATCGTGATCTCTCTAAATTGTGGTTTATAAATCTTAAATGTCATAGAATAAGTGCATTTGGTTTGCCTCGGCCTCTTGTAGTTTCAATTAACACCATATTGGGGAATATGGGAATTTCCCATAAGTTTGGGACACGTGGTCAAATCTTGGATTTGTCATAACTTGAACATGATAACTCCAAATCGAGCGTTCTATAGCTCAATAGATTCCATTTTTCAAGCGCTTTCCAATGATAGGTCACATCATATGGTTTTGAGAAAATTATGGGAATGTTATTCGGGTGCCACCTTTTTAGTATTCAAAAAATGGGAATCAGGAGATTCCCAAACTCACTAATATTGTGTTAATTGCTAGGATAGCTATGAATCATAGAATTCCATATGTTTTTGGAGAGTATATCCATATAAAAGGATCTATGCACTATGAAAAACATAAAACAAAGGTCTTTTTTTAATACAACACATTTAATAATATTTGGATTGATCTCTTAAAAGATTCCAAATTGCAATGGTCTATATGTATAAATTTATTGTCCAAGAATGTGGTGGTATTTTGAAGTTCATACTAAAATTGGATGAAGCACAGATTCAAAAGGGACAAAAGATAGAAAGAGTTAGCATCTGTATCATGAATAGGGCATTGGATTACAATATTGGTAGGGGGCAAGAATAACAATTTAAGATACAATCTGAGTGGAGCTTTGGTGGATTGGTGCGGCCCAAGTACCAAATGAAAGTCATGAAATCTTGAAATGTTTATTCTCTCATACAGGTATTCCTGATATTATAAAGTCTCAAAGTGAAGGTGAAATGTTGATATTCAATGGTGCTGGTAGTTTTAAATGTCGAATGGCATATGAGTGATGACTTAAAAAGTATCAAATGAATGCTTGGATTAAGTAATGGGACCAATGCAAAATATCCTTGTATTTATTGCATTCAGAGTTTGGGATCCAAAGAACGGAGTACTTTGCGGCCAACAAGAAGAGCCCCGGCTCGGAACTCTATAGATTTGAGCAAGTTCAAAAATGTGGATGGCTTGTGGGATCCTATTCTCTCAATCTCTCTAAGGAACGTTCATATTTGTGTTGGAAACTGCGAGGAAGACGTGAGATGAAAGGAAGAGAGGAGAGAAGAGAGATATGAGACACCAGAAGTGGAACCTCAGAAGTGTGTCAATTGAGCACACATGATAGGAATATATAGAGGGGACCTGGGGCACTATATATAGACAGAATATATAGCTAACACCCCCGCTCAAATAAAGGTCCCTTTCTATGGATGAAAAAACCCTTGGGGACTCAAGGGAAAAACCCACAGCTCTATATAGGCCTACCGTTATATTAATATTCAAAATATTAAATTACAAAATTGAACTTACAAGAGCCTATTCATAGGCATCAAAGGAGCTATATCACTCGTGAATTACAACATCAATAGAGAAGGAGCTACATTACTCCTGAATTACAATAGCCTATTCAGAGGCATCAAAAGAGCTTTATCACTCCTAAATATACAACATGTAAAATAAGGATGAGTGACATCACTGCAAAAGATAAAATCTCCAAGAAACTCCTTCAATCGAACTTGGGATGTAAGCAGTATATCTGTCACATCAAAACTTAAAGAAAAACATTACAGTGACATTAGAACAACATGAGGTCTATAGAGACGGTTCACGACGCCACTCTATAGACAACATAACACATGTGGGGCCCCATGAATAGAATATAAATAAAACAATTTGTCATCAACTAGAATATAGAGGCTCATCAACTGGAAAGAATATAAACAAAATAATGTGTCATCAGCTGGAATTTAGACGCTCATTAGGAAAGAATATAAACGAAACAATTTGTCATCAGCTGGAATATAGACCCTCATCAGCTGGAAAGAATATAAATGAAACAATGTATCATCAGCTAGAATATAGACGCTCATCAATGGAATAACAAACGAGGACGATCATCATGAAGCATGGCAATATCAGGGAATGAAGCATCAATGAAATAACGAATGAGGGCAAGCATAATGAAGCATTGCAATACCAACATACCAAAGCATTGAATGAAATAGTAATTGAATAACATTGATTGAATGAAAAATATAAAATATAAGCTATGAAACTTATGAAACAATGACATGACAAAGAATCCATAACATAAGACATGACATTGCTATTGTTGGTTCTTTTCGTAATGTCGATGCTATTGATACTGAAGATAATTAACAATAACCTGGATATAATAACATTATCGCCTGACATTTCGAATCTAGGTAGTTTATACATAGAAAGAAAAAACCATAATCATGACATTGCTATTGTTGATTCTTTTTGTAATGTCGTGTTATTAATATTGAAGCTAATTAACAATAACCTAGATATAATAACATTATCACTTGACATTTTGAATCTAGGTAGTTTATACGTAGAAAGACAAAACCATAATTATAATCACTTTGGTGATGCACTGATGTAAAGCTTTTGATAAAGCTTTTGAGAATAAATTCGCATTGTATCCACGAATAGCATGCATGCTTTTCCATGAAATGCTAATTGGAGAGGAAAGACTTGTGTCCTCTCCACCTCCCACGTCAAGTTTCTCCAGCACCCTCTCTATCTCTCTCTCTCTCTCGCGTAATGCCCGCCTTAACTGCAGCTTGTGCCTACCGTCGTGCACCTTCTCTCACGGGTCTCGCTTCCATTGCCTCTCTCCCCTCCAGCTTTTATTTGTTTGCTCTTCAATATGTTCCTATCTCTTCCTCCTCCTCCCCTATCGGGCCTGTCGTTCCCCTCCCCTCTAGTATGTAGCATGTTGTGCCTACCGGCCGCCTGGCCGATCCCCTCCTGTGTGGGCAGAGGCTGCTTCAGAGGCGCCCCTGAGGCTTCCCAAGTTAAGCCTTTCCAAGAGAAGGCATTCTGCTTCTTGCTACGTCTTCAGAAAGAAACGGGGAGAAAGGGTGAACTCCCAAACCTCCGAGAAAGCGCAAACACAGTGCTTTTTTTCGGGGCAAAAAAGATCTAAAAAAACAAGTGTTTCCCAAGGAAAATATACTTCCCTCAAAATGATGTCGAAGCTGCAAACCCTAATCCTTCATGGAAGGTTGTGCAAAGGGACAAAAAGAAAGAAAGAAAGATAAACATTTGTGTTGCACCTAGCATATTCGACAAGTCCAAACTGCGAGACTCCCAGCTTTCAACCGCACGGCCTTCTTGCTAAAAAAAAGAAAGATAAACAAACTTTCAAGAACTTACCTCAAAACACAAGATCCACAAATTCAGGGCCTTTGAAGCATGTCCAATTGTGCCTTAACTAATACATTCATAGAAGTTAAGTTCCTTGAACCATATGATGAGCTTTAAATAAGAGGCTGAAATATGGGCACACAGGCCTTCCCAGCGCCATGGCTGGAGCAACAGCGGTGCCGCTGGATGCCTACAATATCAGCATCAACAGCAACACCGCGACATGGCCCCTGCTACCATGACTGATGATGATGAGAGGGCGGCTCCATCATCTTGTCCTCGTCTCTAGCTTTTTCCCTCGCATGTCTTCCCCGTTGCAATTATAGGATCGGCAGCGTGCCACCATCTCTCGCAGGCGCTGCTGGGCATCAAGGCCCCTTCGCCTCGCAAGTGGCACGACCCATCAACGAAATCGACAAAATGTCATGAAACAGAGGTATGCTAATGAGCAAAGAAATAAAACAATAAAGAAAACTTATCTTTGTGATGTTGTAGAACCTCGCTCTGATACCATGTTGGAAACTGCGAGGAAGACGAGAGACGAAAGGAAGAGAGGAGAGAAGAGAGATATGAGACACCAGAAGTGAAACTCCAGAAGTGTGTCAGCTGAGCACACATGATAGGAATATATAGAGGGGACCTGGGGTGCTATATATAGATAGACTATATATAGCTAACAATTTGTGCATTACATGCAGAGATTAGAATAATTGATAAGTTTCTTAGATTGCATCTTGACTATGCATATTCAATAAAACCAGTATCTTTGTCAGATGATTACATTGACAAATGTAAGGCTTTACTGTCAAAAATGTATTTTCATGGAGGTCAAGTTCACCTGAGAAAGGATCCAATAGCCTCAGGGAAAACAAGAGAGGTCTTAGGAGATGTCTCTATGGGGGGTGCAAAAGCTAGATGATTTCTAAGAAATCATACTGGTAAACAAATGAACGCATTGTGGGAGTGCTGGAGAGAGTTGTGTGCAATCACAACAAATGTGGCTAGCACACCACAAATTGCATTCCTACGAATGGAGGTTTGGAGACACCTTGACATATTTTTAAAGATGCTTTGGGAACAAAAGATAACATCTAACTATTCGTAAGAGTACAAACGTTCAATTGTGAATCTTGTTCAAGCAATTAAGGAAGCTTGGGGAGAAAAGGATATTACTTTCTACTTGGTAAGATAGACATAAATTTGAACCTTTCTGCTTTGAAAACAAGGTTTGATGACTTAATCTGATTATTTCTTATTGGGTTGTCACAGCATATTCTTCTTGTTAATGGGCCTTATTTTCTGGAAGAGCAAGAGCCCCTAGCAACTTACAGTAGCCAAGGTATGGAGAAATCTCACTACCAAGCACATATGTGTTTCTTTCGGAGCACCAGACATGGAGAAGGAGCAACAAAAACCAATGCCCTTTAGGAGTTATTCAATTGGTTTTTTCGAAGACAACTTCAAAGATCGAGAACACAATACATGCAATGGAATCTAAAATATTGATACTATTTTCAAAATATTATATACATGGTTAGCTTTTAAGAGCCTTTACATCCTCGTCCTCCTCAGGCATTTTTCCTCTATAATGTAAAAACTTTCTTCTCTTGTATCCATATATGGATTTGATATATGTTTTGTTTGCTGCAAAAACATAAGATGAGTATGCCAGGAAGTATCCGAGGCAGAGAAGCTGGGACCATAACCAAATATTCAGATGGCTGCTGTATTTTCCAAAAACATAACTTTGTGCGCATTGTACTGCAGACCTGAGTATCCAAGAATCCTTGTAAGTGCTTTAACATAGACAATTGGCCATGAGGCCTCCCCTGAGAAAGTGCTATGGAAAACCAACAGAATATTGGGATCAATCTTTGATATATAATGCCCAAGTGCAACATCCTTTAGGGAACTACCACCAACTCTCGATCCTTTGGCTCTTCCCAAGAAATTATCCTCATCTACAATCTTCAACTGTAAAAGCAACAGCCAAAATGAAAAAAATGAAAATATGTATGTGGTTCCACAAAAATAAAAGAATGGATTACCATTTGATTTTCATCACTCTCAAGTTTTCTTAGATTCCATAAGCTAATTGATGTCTCCTTGGCATCCTCCCTTGAGCTCCTTTACATATTCTGACTCCTCCCTTTCGAAATTGGAGATTCCAAGCTTCTCTTGAAATTGGTCAAACTCTTTGACAGCAGCCTGTAACTCTCTCTCAGCATCTTTAACCTTGCTTAAACATAGGGAAAAATCATTTGATGCATCTATAAACTTATCATCAGACATTTGAGTATCTAATTTAGGTAAGTCATCCTTGGACTCATTTTCGATATCCACTATGCCTTTTGCATCTACAGATGCCTCTATAATAACAGCCACACAATAATCTTCTCTCAAATTGAAAAGAATTTGGAGATTAGACAATAATATGCACTCCTTGTCTTAAATTGGGAAAGTAGGAAAAGATGGAACGATAAGGCTTGAAGGAGTGTCAGATGGCTTATCAACCTCTATAGTGGTCTCTTTAATTACTATCTCTGCTCTGAATTCAAAAACATCCAGGTCCTTTGCAACTAATGCTTCCATCTGGGCATCTAGTTGCTCCTCAACATCAACTTCATCTACAATCTCTTTAAGAAGGCAACAGCTAGATAATTTTGAGGTTTCTTTATGCTTTTCATTAGATCTTAGAGTGTATTTCACAATGGAAAATACAATGAATGCAATAGACTTAAGTATAAGCTTGCATTTTTTTGGATGTAAAAAACATAACTCAAGTGCATAAAATCTATCAAGACAATGATAACCACATTTCTTGGTAAACTTCTTAGTGCCCGACCTTCCAACTGGGGTGTGAACATACTCCTTGAAATCCAACTGAACAACAAGATATGCCAACTCTTCAAACTCTGCAAAATCTTCCTTGATAAAGTCATTTGAGAAATTAAGAACTTGATCAAGGTCTCACCTTGGATTGAAAATCTCCCTAGCTGTTGGATAGAAGCCAATGTCAATATTGTTTTCTATGATAAAATCTAGAAGCTTCTCAGAGAGACTGTGGCATTTGTAGTTTGAGATAGCCCTGGGATCCTCACAAGAGACTTTGAAGCCTTTCCCTTCTTTGGATCCTTGCTTGAACCTTCAGTTGTCACAGGCATATGAGATGCTATTGAAATATCTTAGGAAATTGACTCCTTTGTCATTAACACAATATTAGTGAGTTTGGGAATCTCCCAATTTCCATTTTTTGAATACTAAAAAGGTGGCACCCAGATAACATGCCCATAAGTTTCTCAAAATGATATGATGTGACCTATCATTGGAAAGCGCTTGAAAAATGGAATCTATTGAGCTATAGAATGCTCAATTTGAAGTTATAGTGTTCAAGTTATGACAAATCCAAAGATTTGACCATGTGTCCCAAACTTATGGGAAATTCCCATATTCCCCAATATGGTGTTCATTGTGGACTCCAAGACTCTTTTCCTCTTCATAGATGTGGAAGTAGACATGTGTGACATCTCTGTACCAGACATCTTCTTGAGATTCAATAGCTCTAGACTGCTTTCCTATACAACGTTAGTATCAAGGTATAAGCCTCTTGAAGTGGTGCACCCGCTCCGTGTTGGATTAGCTAGGAATATGACATGAATAGGAGCCTTTCGGAATCTCCAAACCCCAATATCGCACTATTTCCACAAGAGTAGGAAAACGAGTGCCGGACGAGTCAGGAATACGATGTGATAGGAAGAAAATCAAAATCTTTCTATTTATCTTCTAGCGATGTGTTGGACGAGTTAGGAATAGAACGAGCTAGGAATACGATGCTATATTATTGTGCCTACGGTGAGGACAACCTTGATGGAGAGGGGTGACAGAGTATGGACCGAGGGGGTGACGGAGTATGGACGGAGGGGGTGACGTGGAGATTGAAGGTGGAGTATGGACGTAGGGGGTGATGCAGGGGGTGATGTAGGGGGTGATGCAGGGGGTGACACAGGGGTTGTCAGTGATGAACAAGGAGACGGAGGGGGTGATGCAAGGGTTGACGGAGGGGATAACGGAGATGGCGTCGGAGATGTTCGATGCACGAGGAAATGGAGAAGAAAAGTGCGCGAAAAAATTTGGGTGGCCTTAAATAGGCACGAGGGGGAACAATGAACATTTGAGAAACCCTAATCAAATGGCCAATGAGAACATGACACGTGGAGATCAGCACCCACGAGTATATAAGATCTTCTCAGTTGGTGCAAACACGATTTCACATGTTATGTCACAATTGTCGTTCGTCCGATAGTTTTGACATATCTGACTAACAAAGGTGACATGCGTCGGATGTTAATGATGTCAAAAGCTATTGAGTTGTCCGAAACAATGTGATAGACTACTTCAACAACTTAAGCAAGAAACTTCATTGCGTTGTATGGTGCTCAGTTCTCTGAAACAGCACGATATCATACTTCAGAAATTTTGCAGTAACCTGAATTGTATCATATCAAACTTCACTACACTACGACCAAAGAACTCGTGCATTTGTGTTGCGTTAGAATCCACCAATACGAAGTGATTAGGGCAAAGCAGAAACTCAAATTCGATCTATCGTATTGTATTGGTCCAGCCTTTATCGCGAAGCGAGGAGGAGTTCAAGGCTTCCATCTAGTCTCTATTACGGCGTGATGGGAGTCAGTTGTCTTCATGTTTCGCTCCCTTATCACACCATGTGGATTTCCATGGCTAGGACAAAACAAACTTCAAGGAAGGTCTTGGTGAAGAAATCTTATGAAGAAGGTCGTGAGCTAACTGTTGAGGAGATAGTTGAAGAAATTGTTATCCATGTTACACCGGCTGGTAAAGTTTGTTCAGGTGAATCCTCAAAGAATAAGTTATCTAGTAAGTTTGAGCCCTCAGCTTCTTCTCACTCTCAGGATCCCAAGGAAGCCCCTGTGAGGAAAAAGAGAAAGGCAAGATGGATTTACATGCAAAGGTGTTTTGTAGAGATTAGGAAAGCTCAAAAGTCAACTAGTCACCTCATTCCTAAGGCTGCATTTTTTAGACTAGTCAAGGAGATATCTAATAGGTTGTCCTTTGTTGCTTCTGTGGATGACCTCAATAAGAGATGGTAGTTGTCTGCCCTACTATGCTTGCAAGAGGCAACATAGGGTTTTTAAATAGATTTTATGAATGATGCTTATATTGCAACTGCCCATGCACATCAAATTACATTAATGAATAAATACTTTAATGTGGTTAGCAGACTTAGATATAGGTTTGACAAGGTTTTGAAGCCTCTTCCATCAACTAATCAAAAGGCATTTGAAATCCTCAATGTTCCACCTAGGAGAAAGCAGAAAGAGCCACCAGCACCCAAGATTGAAGAGGTTACCCATTTGTATCCTACAAGGGTTGCAAGTGAGCAGGAGGTTATCTTGGAGGAGAAAAGAAAAGAGGCAATAGAAAATTAGGATCTGATCTGGCAGAGAAAGATTTTGTCTCTTGGCCCGGTGAACTACGAGAGGATGGGCAATGTGTACAACCAAATGGTAGTGAATGTTTATGTTAGTCCTGAGAAAGAAGACTACCTCAGCATTTCTCCAGAGGATAAGATCCTATTTGAGAAAAAGGATTCTCAACTAATAGATTTAGTAGTTTTTTGTTGTTTGAGGTAAGGTCTTTTGCTTCTCTTTATTTATAATGAATTTTTCCAAGGGTCCTTATATTGCACTCATTCTCTTATTCATTCTTTACTTTGTATGCAGGGCATATGTTGCTTCTCTTAGCATTGATATTGCTAAGGGTATATTTGTTATTGATCCACTTCTGTCTGTGGATATTTTTTCAATATCTGATTCAAATATTGCAAGGTTTTTTAAGGACTTCGATAGTGTCACAAACCATCTTTTTTTTTCCATATATTGAAAGGTACTTTCTTCAATGTTCTATCTCTTGATGATTTGTCTTTAAGGTTGTTTATCACTTGTGTTTTGGTTTGAAGAGGACACTTGAGCCTAATCTATATCGACATTCCTGCAAGAGAGGTAATTTTTATGAATTCTCTTTTAAGAATCCATGGCCAATCAAAGATGTATTGTCAATAAACACTCTTTATTTTATCTTTTATTGGATAAAGTTTATAGTATTCGCTAATAAGTTAATATGTGCAGTGCTGCTATACTTGTTACTACCCACTTGGACACCAGCTTTCAAAGCATTGTTGATCCTCAGAGACCTTTCAAGTTTCTGCTTCAAGAGATCCCATTGCAAAATAACGTACATAGTTGTGGCTGGAGAGTGGTTTCAAATGCTTCAAGGATAATAGATTCAAAGTTACTGAATGTAGAGGGGGTGAATGTAAGTTTCCTATGCTTTATCTTGCTACTTCAAATAACTTGTGTGCTTTGTTACAGTGCAGAGACTACGCTGAGTCATACGTGTGGTGGATATGGGAGAGGTGTATTGAACTAGTTTTAGATAGGGCAATTACACCAGTAAACCCAAATTCCCCTCTTCCAACTAAAAATTCCAAAGGATAGGCAACAACGAAGGGCAAAGGTAAGAGCAACCACCAAGAAAAGAAGTCTCCAAGGTCCAAAAAAAAGGGGCCCAAAATGAAGGGCATGCCTAAGCTTTCTCCATTGAAATTTAGTCCATCCCCTCTAAAGCCCAAGGAGAAAAGAGTGTGTGAGGTAATTAAAACTAGTGATGGCGAATGAAAGTATGGAAGATGAAGCAACTTTTCCAAAGAAAGAGAGAATTCTTAAGGATGGAGAAGCTATAGATCAAGGAGAAGCTAAAGAATAGCCCAAGGATGGAGAAGCCAAAGATCAAAGAGAAGCTAAAGAATAGCCTTATAATTACCAGTTTGTCTATTTGTACTAAAGTAACAGTCCCCTTGTGTATACATCTGTAGTGCGATATTCTAACCCAAAATGTAATGATATGTCATTTTGATCTTACCCATGAAAGATGATTTTTTGTTCATAGAATCATAGAGAATTATAAAGCTTGTACTAAGTATTTCCTATTAAATTGTACTGCATTTTTTAACTCATGATATAATGAAATCATTTTGGTCCACAAACGATGATTTGTTATTCACAGAATCACTGCAAAGGCGCTTATACCAAGATTTTTTAAAATAGTACTTATCAATGTGTATAATTCCATATTTTTGGCATTAATATTTGTGAGAAAAAGAAAGATTTAAAATTATTTATACATGCATATTTATGGTCTGAAACTCACAACACTAGGAGGCAAACAACTCATACATGATACAGATCTCTCAGCTCTTTTTTCAATTACAGCACCATTTACCTTGAACTTATATCCAGGAGTAACATTCTATAGAAACTCCAAGGTGTCTCTTACATCCTTAAGCCTCCACTTTGAATTAATGTTCACAAAATCCAAGATGTATACAAACTCCAAGGTGTCTCTTACATCCTTAAGCCTCCACTTGGGATTCCCCTTTATATGAATCTAAAGGAATCCAAGTACCCAATCTAAGTTTGTATCTTCTGTAATCAAAACCTACGATAAGACATTGTCACGATGTATTATAGGTTAAATCCAATGATTGAGGACACACATTGCACCTTATAAAGTCACCTTTGTGGTCAGATTCCTTGACTTTCCAACATAGACCTAAAATTTTGTCCAAATCTTCATCTAAAATTTTCTATTTAGCCATGAAACCTTCGTCCATTCTAAACATGGTGTTTTAAAGCAAGCTACAAAAACATACAAGGGTAAAAACCACGATAAGTGTACTCTTTTTGAGATCCTTCCAGGAGTCATAGCCTTTTGAAAATCTTGAGCAATCTTGAGTTTAAAACTCTCCCTGCAGATCTTCAAGGTATCCATACAAACATACTCTTGAAGGAACCACATGTTGCGCATAATACACAAAAATTCCACTTTCATGAAAAAAATTTGTTGTCTGATCAACCTAAATAATGTTTGCAAATTCTTTATGAATGACATGGAATGTTCCATTGAGGTTCTCCACAAGTTGCCACTCGAAACTTGTTGATGGAAAGATATTTACAACCAACTATCCATTATTTAGTATATGCTTCAAACAAGACCATATACTCATGTAAACCTTACAACTCAAACTTACAGTGTGCTTACTAGGAAAAACATTCCTGTGGAGCCAAGTGCATATCTCTAGCCATGCAACCATGTTGCACCAGAGTAAACTAGCCTTGATGAGTGGTTTTTAAGGCAAAGTTATGTCCCTTCCAATGATATTTGATATCCTCTTATTTTGTATTTTTTTCACTCTGTGAGAGCCTCTACAAGATGGTAGCATTGTAACCCAATCATTTATAGTAAATGTTTTGGGCTCCCATTCTCCATTTGCGCTCTTGCTATACATGGTGCAAGAGCTTATGGAATGAGAAGGACGCCTTGTGGGTGCCATGTAAAAGATAACAAGTATGCAGACAATGTGCAGAGAAAGAAACCTAAAGAGAGAGGTCAGACAAATTAAAAATAATACAAGCACCAAGAACTTTGAAAATTCTCCCAATTTTCAAAATGATCTTAATTAACTTAACTTTTTCATGTCTTTGTCAAAGGTTTTGATAGCTTTTATTAGTTAATAAGGGCCATTGGGACCAGCAAAACTTGTCAAGGTTTAAAGATTTCGGCTAAATAGGAGAGGAAAACCACAAAATGAACTCTACTATCTCAAAAGCAGAGGAGACAAGAATACCATATTTTTGTCCACGTGGAAAAGTCTCTTTGGCCCTTTCCTTAATCCACGGATTAACAAAAGTGCTATTTTTAACATTTTTCGGCCCTAATGATTGTGTTTCTCTAAGTAAATTATCCACATGGACTCTCATTTGTGCATGACAATAATTAATTTATTGTGTTTCCACTTTGGGCATTCAAAACTATTGTTCAACATTCTACTTTAATGAATTTTGTCTTTTAGTTTTGTGATTTGGTTTACCTTTGAATTCCTTCTCTCTCTGTCTCTCTCTCTCTCTTTCGTGCATTCGATTTTCCATTTTTCCACACTTGAATCAAGTTAGGGTTTTGAGTTCAATGGGACACAAGTTTTTTTTGGAATATATAATCGTTGGGTTTTAGGGTTAGGGTGATGATGAAATTTGGACAGCATCTCCAAGCTCAAATGGGTATTTGTAGTATTTAAAGTATGTATTTGACTTGAATTCAATGGGACACCCTTTTGGTCTAAATTTGCTACCATTTGCATCTCTCTCGTTGAATTAGGTTAGGGTTTTGAATTCAATGGGACACACAACAATTTTGGCATGAATATAGAATCATTGGAATTTAATGTTATGGTGATGACGGAATTGGGAAGGCATCTCCATACTCAAATGGGTATCTGTATTAATTAAAATATGTGTCTAATATGAATGCAATGGGACACCCCTTTTGACCCAAATTTTTCATCATTATGTTTTTTGTTTATATGCTATATTATGGACTCTCAACTTCATAATGGTTGGCAAGTACTTAAATTTTTCATGGACTTGTGAGAAAGGGATATTGGTGATATATGTAATCCCAAATGTGTTGCTTTAAGTTTAAATGGAAAGCTATCTATTCTTACATGCTCCAATGGATAATTTTAGTATTTAAAACATGTCTAATATGAACTCAATGGGATATCCCTTTTCACCCAAATTCTCCACCATTAGGGTTTTTCATTTAAATGTGACATCCTTCATAATAAAAACTTAGGGTATTGGTGATACTTAATCCCAATTGTGTTGCTTTAAGTTCAAATGAAAAGTGATCCCAATTTGTAATGGTGTCACACGTTGTTGCTTAATCTATAAGCCCCTAGTAAAACATCAAGTAGGTAGGAATTTTTGTGTTTACTCGATTGTGTGAATGTTTGTTTTTTTAATTTTAAGTTATATCTTTTGTATCTTATTAAACTAGGAATTATTTTTTGCCATTTTTTGGATTTTTTGTGCTTGAAAGACTTGATAGTTTTGGTCAAGATTTATATTTTTTTGGACAGATTGGAGCTAGATTTTGGTAGTTGCTAAACATCTTGAATCATGTATATTTTCTTACCAACATCTTTGCACGTCACAGGGATTATAGGTTCACAAGCACTTCTTTCACATTCTACTTGTCAAATACACTATTCTCAAGGCCATCTCTTGATTTTTTTCAATTATTTCATGCTATAGGATGGATTAATACACACTTGTACAATCATTTAGCACTAGCATGACATGATGCCTACTACAACTATATATAGTAAATCATAAGAGCACACACACTTGAAAGGTGCTAAATGCACATGCACTTCAGAGACCACCTTTCATTGTGCGCACATAGTTATTTGCATGCATGAGAGTTTGGATTTTCATTACCAATGTAAAAATTTTAGGTAGAATGGGAAAGGTGGTTGGGTGAGTTTGAGGGTTGTGAAGGACTCCTTCACTTGTGAGATGGGTTGTTATCTTGGTCAACATCAGGAGGACCATAGTTTTGTGAGTGTTTATTGAGATTTGAATGGGGGCAGTGGAGTGTGACAATTATTCTTTTCACTAAGTGTTGAGAGGTGAGATTAAGGATCATAATTTATCAAGAAACTATGCTTGCATATTGCATGACTCAAGAGCATTTGTAGGCTAGGCACTAATTTTCCAGTGCATCCGTCCTTTCACTAGTAGCATTGCTTATACAATTGCATGACATGGATCTAATTTTGCACTTCTTCTCAAATCATGTGTGATTGAGCACGGAGTATATTTTTAGAAGCATGTTTTTTTATAGGAAACAATGCATGAACAAAGGTAGGTATATCTAAAGAAAATATTAGTTTTTGAAGACTCAAGGGGTTTGTACACTATTATGGAGTTTATGGAAGAATGCTTGTGGAGAATTATGAAGGAGGTTTGATTTTGGCTCGGATACATGTACTTCTTCATCCAATTCCCTTGCTTAAGGAATAATCTTATTGGTAAAATGAAAATTTCTCATTTTTGGATACTGCTCTTAAAGGTAGGAGTCATACTACCTACAAAAGTGTTCATATGGGTTCATACTATAGCTCATTGTTAAGGCTATCACATGATTTGAGCTATTGTCAACAATCCATTTTTTGTGGATATGTCAATCACTCTATGTGCTTAGTTCAAGACTTGATCATTGTGAAAAGATGGATAAAGTGTTCGAAATAATGGACAGTTGTGGTTGCCAATTAAATTCAAAAAATTATAAAATAGCTCAATCGAAAAACTTCTTGGTCATGTGGCTTTTGAAAATGGAATAGAGTAAGGTTAAAAATTTGGTCACTTTAGTGTCACCTACAAATACTAAGGAGCTTATGAATGTCATTCATAAGGTAAGATATCTGTCAAGATTTATACATTTAGCGTCTATGTTAACCTAGCACTTGCAAATAGTAGCTAAGAAGGATCCTTAAGAATGGATAGTAAAAGATGAGGAAGTATTTTAGCATGTCAAGAAAACAATAGGCCATGATTCATCTATCGGCCAAGCACCAAATTGGGAAAGGGAATTCTTCATGAATGCTTCAGCAGAAGAAGATGCTATTGGAGCAGTTCTTATGCAACAAGGAAGAAATTCTCAATATATGAGACCCACATATTTTGCAAGTAGAGTGAAGTTGCAAGTTGAAAGGATTTATACTAAAATTGAGCTAGTGATAATGATTAGTGTGATCTTTTCTTACAGAATGTCTAAATAAACCCTTTACGATTTTGACAAGCTATACACTGTTGTGCCACAACTAGTAAATAACTCAAATCTTTTGAGAAGAGTTATAAAATGGATTGTTGAGCTTGAGGAATTTCATTATAATTCCAAGTTGAGGATTCAACTCAAGCTACAATAGTGGTCCTTTTGACTCATAGGGGGAGGTCATTCTTATTAAAAGGAAAATTTGGGAATAAAGAAGAAGCTAAATCATAAATTGAAAATTTATTTTTGATGTATTTTGATGGATCATATCGAAAAGCACATCAAGCATTATCATGTGGGTTTGTGATTTGTGATCCACAAGGAAATTTGATTTAAAAAAAGAAACCATTAAACTTGAGGCAACCAATAACAATGAAGCTAAATATGCAACTTTGCAAGTAGCTATTTCACTTTGTCAAAAAATGAAAATTTGAAGATTGAGGATTAGAGGTGATGCTCTACTTTTAGTAAAGCAAATACTCCAAGTTTGGCAAATCAAGATTTTCAAGCGTAAGAGAATGTGTAATAAAAGTAGGAGAGATTTAAACCATTTTGAAACTTGAAGTTTGAAACATATAGCCAAAGAAGAAAATAAGGAAGCTCATAATGTTGCCCCATTTTCAATCTATCAAGTATTTTCTATTAGAGTAGATTTTCCTTTGTATAGAGGAAGAGGAATACTTGAGTTAGAAGAAGAATTTCTTTTTTGACTGGGCAGGTACCATCTAGTGTTTGTGAAGAAAAAGGTATGGGTTTTTTAGAAGGGATGTAAGGTATAAATTAGTGAATGACGTTCTTTTTGCAAAAGGAGTAGATTTGATTTTAAGAAGAGTGTCTAAAAAGAGGAAATATATCATATTCTTGAAAGTAATCATAGGGAGCTTGTTGAGACATTATTCATGCAAAATCACACTCCAAAAAAAAATGATCGAGAGATATATATGGCCAATTGTGCATAAAGACGTAAGTCACTAGTGTAGATCATGTCATGAATGTCAAAGAATGAGTTAAAATTTTCTAAAACCAAAAACAAGAAAAATAGTTCTTGCTTGTGATCTTTTTGAAAAATGGAGAATTGATACAATAATTGATCCTTTACCTCATAAATCAAGAGGAAATGTTTATATTTTGATTGCAATTGATTACCTTTTCCATTGGGCAAAATCCAAAGCAGTTAAAAATATCACAACCATTTATGTGCAAAAATTTATATATAAGGGCATTGCCTACTAGGGGACTTGGTTTCAAAGGATAACTAATAGATTATTTTTGTGAGAAAATGAAGATAACCAAATGATTTGCTTCACCATATTATCCTCAATGCAATGGTTTGAATTAATGATTCAATGGTGAGCTAATTAGAATGTTGTCAAAGATGACTAAAGACCATCCTCAAACATGGGATATTGAGGTTTCGAGTGCATTATGGGCTTACCATTTATCCAAGAAAGAGATAAATGGGTTTTCTCTACATAAAATGGTTTTCGGAAGAGAAACTTTATTGCCTATAGAAGTGGAAATACGTGCTCTGAGGATGTTTGAAAAATTGAGTGAAAGTAAGGATAAAGATTATTTCAAATTCGAGGTTGCTACAATTACAAGAAGCACATTTAAACAAGCAAGAAACATGTGATTATTATGAAAGTTACGGAAAAATCTTCAAATTTTTAATCAAAAAATCCAAAATAAAAGCATTAAAAAAAGATATTTGTTATTAAGATATAACAGTAAGTTGGATCACACTTTTCAAAAGAAATTCCAAACTAAATGGAAGGGACCATTTAGAGTATTTGAAACATACAAAAATAAAACTTGTACATTAGAAGGTTAAAATGGAAAAGTATATAAACAAGGAATTAATGGATATAGATTAAAGAATTATATTTCAAGATTGATGGTCATTAGATTGGAAGAGTGGACTGGACATAAACAAAAAGAGCAAAAAATGAGAAAACTGAATGGATGATAGATCTAGCATCACTTTTTGAAGGCTATGGTTACACATAAATGCTTCCAAACTAGGGGAAGGGATAAATATGTCATGCATTTTTTTGTAATCTATAAATTCCCAATTAAAATCAAGTAGGTAAGTTTTTGTATTTACTCGATTGTGTGACTATTTGTTTTGTTGTTTTTAGTTATTTTTTTGTGTTTGATTAGACTAAAATTTATTTTTTGTCATTTCTTTGGATTCGTTGTGCTTGAAAAACTTGATAGTTTTAGTCTAGATTGGTATTCTTTTGTAGAGATTGAAGTTGGATTTTGGTAGCTGCTAAACATCCTGAATGAGGTATACTTTCTTACTGATATCTTTGCACATCACAAGAGTTATGGATTCACAAGCACTTCACATTACACTTATCAAATGCACTACACTTGAGAATCATTTGCTCAAATTTTTCAATTACTTTTGTACCATGGGATGGGTTAATGCACACCTACACTATCATTGAGTACTAGCATAGCATGATACCCATTGCAACTATATGCAGTAAATCATAGATGCCCACATACTTGAGAGAGCACATTTCATTATGTACACATACTTCTTTGCACACACAAGAGTTGGGATTTTCATCACCAAATTAGGAATTTCAAGTAGAGGGAGAAAGGTGATTGGGTGAGTTCAAGGGTCATAAAGGACTCCTTTAATTGTGAGATGGGTTGTTTATGGTCAACATCATGAGGAGCATAGTTTTCTAAGTGTTTGTTGAGATTTTGATGGGTGGAGTGAAGTGCAATAATTATTCTTTTCACTGAGTGTTGAGAGGTGAGGTTAAAATTTTGTAATTTAACCGCTTGCATATTGCATGCCATACAGGCACTTGTAGATAGGCTAGGCACTAATTTCTTAGTGCATCCATCCTTTCACGTATAGCATTACTTATATGGTTGCATGGCGTGGATCTGATTTTGCACTTCTCAAATCATTTGTGATTGAGCATGAAGTATATTTTCAAAAGCATGTTTTTTAAATAGGACATAGTGTATGAACAAAGGTAGGTACATCTAAAGAAAATATTACTTTTTGAATATTCAAGGGGTGTGTACACTATTTTGGGGTTATGGAAGAATGCTTGTGGAGAATTATGAAGGAGGTTTTAGTTTTGCTTGGATACACATACTTGTTTGTTTGAATGTCATCAATTTCTGTTGCTTAAGGAATAATCTTATTGGTAAAAAGAAAAGCTCTCATTTTTGGATACTGCTCTTAAAGCTAGGAGTCATACTACCTTCAAAAGTGTTCATTGGGTTCATATTATAGCTCATTGTTAAGGTTATCATGTGATTTGAGCTGTAGTCAACAATCCAATTTTTTTGGATATGTCAATCAAGGAATGTTCTTCATATAGAGTCAAATGGAACTATGTGAGTTGTGGAGTCTTGGGGCATATGGTGCGGGTGAAGACCTTGAAGAGGAATCACAAGTCGATGATAGAGATGGGACTATCTACCATCCAAGAGAAAGAAGGTCATTTGCAAGACATCAAAAGGAAGGTCATAGAAATGATCAAGTTCAAGGTTCATAACATTCAGGCACATGATGTTGAGCAAAGGAAAAATCAATCTAATGATTTTTAGCACATGGATACCTCTCTTGAAAAAGTAATTAGTGAAGGCCATTACCAGTGGGACCATGCAATTGAGGACAAGGTTTGTGATTTATATGAGAAATATGTTGAGGTAATGGATAAAAACAAAGGTCCTCATATAATAAAACTTTATGCAAAGCTTGCGAAACTCTAGCCACTAATGGATAGACAATGTTGGAGTGAAACATGTCGTCGATTGGTCAAAAGGAAGGAGAAAGGAGCAAATCAAAGCTGGTAATAGTGTAGAACCCAAAAAAGGGGTGAGGTCAACTAGGAAGCAAAAGATTGATGATTTGTGGACTAAGAGAGTGTTGATGCTTTAGTCGAATACTTCATGCCAAGATCAATGTACATACGATAGAATGGGGGAACAATTGATTGGCGCACCACTAATGGAAGAGAAGCAATCTAAATAGAGCAAGAATGCAAGACTATAAGTATCTGATGCATTTCCACTTCTAGTATTCATCACTCTATTTTTTGTGGCATGTGTGTATTTATTGAGATGATGAGGAGAAAAGAAGACCAAAAATCCCACATCATCTATATCTTGAGCTTCCTGAATTTCCTAAGGATTACAGATGAAGAGTGGGATTTTGGTGAGGAAGTTGAAGCATTAGTAAATTTATCACAATATACTCGAGTTCAAGTTCCTATGATTATACCTAAGGCACAACTAAAGGGGCAAGATATAGTAGACAACAATGATGAAGACATTGCATATGCAACATGCTATGGTTCAATGCCATTTTATTCATTGGGAACTCGAGTAAGTTACTCATGAATATATGTGTACATCACATAGGTTCAAAATAAGTTGTTTTTAAAATACCATTTTTATACAATTTTACATACATCAAGGTGTAATATAAAGGGATTATTTACAGATTGAATAGAAAAAGGCTATGTTTTATTTTTAAAAAATTCATAGATAAAGATATTTATAAATTGACATTGAATACACTTGATGTAGAGGCTATACATATAGTAACACGCCAAAAAGATTATGTCCTTCACTACAAGGAAAGAGAGATATAGCGATGGCGAGTAACAACGCAGGAATAGCGGCGTCGCTATTTGCGTCGCTATTTGTGACGCAAATAGTGATGCAAATAGCGACACCCCACAGGGAAAAAAACAGGGCCGAAACCCGAGCGCATTTCATTTCACGCATTTTCGTGAGACATTTCGAGAGGGAGAGCAAGAGAGAGAGCGACTGTTTTGCATAGAGGGTGAGAGAGGGAGAGGAAGAAGACTTGCCGCCGCCGCCGCCGTCGCCATTCGCAAAGGAGAGGAGGAGCCTTCGTCGCGAAGTGGAGCCGCCAAAACCTCGCCATATCTTTATGGTGAGTCCATTCTCTCCTTCTTTTGCTTGTTTAGGGTTTAATTCTCTCCTTCTTTTGCTTGTTTAGGAGAGGAAATGAGAGAGAAAGAGAGGGAGAGGGAGGGGGAGGGGGAGGGGGGAGGAAATGAGAGAGGGAGAGAAAGAGAAAGAGAAAGAGAAAGAGAGGGAGATGAAGAGGGGGAGGGAGAGAAAGAGAAAGAGAGGGGGAGAGAAAGAGAAAGAGAAAGAGAAAGCGAAAGAGAAAGAGAAAGAGAGGGAGAGGGAGGGGGGAGGAAATGAGAGAGGGAGAGGGAGAGGGGGAGGGAGAGGGATGGGGAGGAAATGAGAGAGGGAGAGGGAGGGAGAGTGCATTCTCTCTCTCTTTTACTTTTGCTTATATGATTTGTGCATATATATTGAGAGAGGGAGAGGAAATGAGAGAGAAAGAGAGGGAGAGGGAGAGGGAGGAAATGAAAGAGGAAGGGGGATGAAATGAGAGAAGGAGAGGGAGGGAGAGTGTATTCTCTCTCTTTTTTATTTATTTTTTGTATAAATTGTATATAATGAGAGAGGGAGAAGAAATGAGGAAGAGGGAGAGGGAGAGGGAGAGGGAGAAAGAGAGGGAGAGGGAGGAAATGGGAGGAAGAGAGAGAGGGAGAGGGAGAGGGAATGAGAGAGGGAGAGGGGGGGAGACGAAAACATAATAGGGAAATGAGAGAGGGAGAGGGAATGAGAGAGGGAGAGGGGGGGAGACGAAAACATAATAGGGAAATGAGAGAGGGAGAGGGAGGGAGAAGAAATGAGAGAAGGAGAGGAAGAGAGCAAAAGAAAATGAGAGAGAGAGAGAGGAGAGAGAAAAAGAGAGAATGAGAGGAGAGAGAAAAAGAGATAAGATGTTAAACATAATAGGCAAAGAGAGAAAGAGAGGGTGTGGGTGAGGGTGAGGGTGAGGGTGAGGGCGAGGGAGGGAGAGGAAATGAGAGAGGGAGAGGAGAGAGAAAAAGAGAAAAAATTTATTAAATCTAATAGAGAAAGAGAAAAAGAAAGGGTCGGGGTGAGGGAAGGACAGGAAATGAGTGAGGGAGAGGGAAAGAAAGAGAGAAAAGTAAATGAGAGAGGGAGAGGAGAGAGAAAAAAAATGAGAGAGAGAGAGGAGAGAGAAAAAGAGATAAAAATCATTAAACCTAATAGGGAAAGAGAGAAAGAGAGGGTGAGGGCGAGGGAGGGAGAGGAAATGAGAGAGGGAGAGAAAGAGAGAAAAGGAAATGAGAGAGGGAGAGGAGAGAGAAAAAAAATTGAGAGAGAGATGAGAGAGAAAAAGAGAGAAAGATCATTAAACCTAATGGAAAAAGAGAGAAAGAGAGGGTCAGGGTGAGGAAGGGAGAGGAAATGAGAGAGGGAGAGAAAGAAAGAAATGGAAATGAGAGATGGATAGGAGAGAGAAAAAGGAATGAGAGAGAGAGGAGAGAGAAAAAGAGAGAAAGATCATTAAACCTAATGGGAAAAGAGAGAAAGAGAGAGTTAGAGTGAGAGAGGGACAAGAAATGAGAGAGGGAGAGAAAGAGAGACAGGGAAATGAGAGAGGGAAAGGAGAGAGAAAAAATAATGAGAGAGAGGAGAGAGAAAAAGAGAAAAAATCATTAAACCTAATAGGGAAAGAGAGAAAGAGAGGGTTAGGGTGAGGGAGGGAGAGGAAATGAGAGGGGGGAGAATGAGAGAAAGGGAAACGAGAGAGGGAGAGGAGAGAGAAAAAAATGAGAGAGTGAGAGGAGAGAGAAAAAGAGAAAAAAAATCATTAAATCTAATAGAGAAAGAGAGAAAGAGAGGGTCAGGGTGAGGGAGGGACAGGAAATGAGAGAGGGAGAGAAAGAGAGAAAGGGAAATGAGAGAGGGAGAGGAGAGAGAAAAGAGAAGAGAGAGAGAGAGAGGAGTGAGAAAAAGAGAAAATTCATTAAATCTAATAGGGAAAGAGAGAAAGAGAGGGTTAGGGTGAGGGAGGGAGAGGAAATGAGAGAGGGGGAGAAAGAGAGAAAGGGAAATGAGAGAGGGAGAGGAGAGAGAAAAAATGAGATAGGGAGAGGAGAGAGAAAAAGAGAAAAAATCATTAAATCTAATAGAGAAAGAGAGAAAGAGAGTGTGAGAGTAAGAGAGGGAGAGGAAATGAGAGAGGGAGAAAGAGAGAAAGGAAAATGAGAGTGAAAAGGAAATGAGATGGAGAGGAGAGAGAAAAAGAAATATGAGAGAGAGAGGAGAGAGAAAAATATATAAAAATCATTAAACCTAATAGGAAAAGAGAGAAAGAGAGGGTACCCTAGCACCTGCTACATAGTATCGTAGTACTAGGTACTTGGCACTATGATACTAGAGTACTAGGTGCTAGATACTAAGATGCTATGATATTATATGCTAGGTATTGAGTACTAGGTACTCAATACTAGTGTTCTATGATACTATATGCTAGGTCATAGAAAAAGAGAGAGATGGAAGGAGAGGATAACAGTCTAAGAAAAGAAAAGAATGATAACAACAACAAATTGTTTGTTATAACGTAGACAAAATGGAAAACGAAGGTCCTGTTGTTCAAGATCGCGAGGCGTATCTTAATCAGCGTGTCCCATGTCCTTGCTCTCAATACAAGCTGGCAATTAGACGAAAACGTCAATTGTCTATAGAATATGTACGACGATTTGGCGAGTTTCAATCTGAGATCATTAATCAAGCGATTGTGGATTTTTAGCAAACGGTAATTTGAAGTTAATATCAATCATACATTGTACTCGCAAGCTATTTGAATACCATATACAATAAGATTGGGTCTCGCTGAAAAATTTTCTATTCAGGGAGGTGATGTCTCACCCCAAGGAGAAGTGCACCCTTTGCGGCCAATTAGAAGAGTACGTGGGCGTGCAATGGACAGGTAACCTTCCAGACCTACCTACAATCTTGGAACCTGAGATGGAGGCAATGATCGATGCATTGATTCCCATGGATGTCGGAGACTTCTGATCCGCTTAGAGAGGAAGCATCCATACCATTATATAATGGGTGCCGAGTATCTTGGCTGAAGACACTGCTTGCACTCTTAAGTGTGCAAGCAAAATACGGGTGGAGCAATACGAGTGTGACCGAGTTGTTCAAGTACCTTGTACATACGCTTCGTTCATTTTTTTTTCAGCACTATTATTACAAACATTTGTGATTTTTCAAGGTGTTTATGATTTTTTTCAGGTTATTAAAATATCATATATTACCACTGCAAATATCATGCCTGAGTCTCGTGATGATGTACGACATGTTTTACGAAAGCTTGGTATGGACTACGATAACATCCATGCATGTATCAACGATTGTATACTGTTTCGAGGAGAATACGAGACTATGGAGACATATCCAAAGTGTGGCGCTCATAGGTATCAACAGGACTTGCAAGGGCAAACCATCCCTTAAAAAGTTCTCAAACACTTTTCGCTTATCCTCTACATAAACCACATGTTTCGTACGTCCGGCATGTTTCGTACACCGAATGCACAGGGATCTCCTAGATATGCCCTAGAGCATGGACGCAGATGGGAGAGAACCCATCTTAGGCAAACTCTAGGGGGATATGGATATCTAATCGATAGTAGGCCAGGATCCATCATCATGAATGATGAGGGGAGGAGGGTGATGGCTTGCATGAGAGAGTTATGTGAACAAGTTTTTCGGCACAACGTTTTGGATCATTGGAAAAACATACCAGAGGGGAGCAAGGACTACATAGTAGCATCCTTGCACGAGGAGTTTCTGGTTCTAACCTCAGCAGATAGATTCTCTACAAGCTAGATGATGGGTTGCATGCGTGCATACATGTCACACAGATGATCCGACGCACGCAAGGCAATCAAGACAGGGGTTACAAAGCCCGAGTGGTTAGATATAGATGACTGGCGCCGACTGAGGGAGGAGGCTACAGATTCTCCAAGACGTTGGAGTCAGTAGCGCGAGGCGGCGAGGGCACTACTCGAGGCCAAAGTGGTCCATCATCTTGGGAGTGGCGGCCACATGACATATTTGGAGGACTTTGTATGTTTTTCTTTTGTTTTGCTTGTTTATTTTTTCGCAATATTCTTTGTACTGACAATTATGTTTCTAACAGTTAGCATTTTATTTTCTTTGCAACACTCCATTATAAATCGCAATCCGATTGGCCTTGAGACTCGATATGCAGAGAGGCATGGTCTCACTTCATTGATTGACCGATTGTATAGACGCGGCGGCCCTATAAGTCACTTATCTTTCTTGTCCATAGTTACCATGTTTAATTAGAATGCATTATTGTATCGTGGACTGATATGTTGTTTCTTTTTCTCCAGAGTCCTTTCGATGCTCTTTTGCGGTGGAACGAGCTTTCGGGGGACAAGGATATATAGCTCGCCCTTGGATCCCTAGAGCTCACATACCTTTATTTTTGAGTCGCCCGATCTATGTAGACATTTTCTATGTATTAGTGATATCTTGTCATGATTGTACCAATCGCTTATTATGCGATCATGTATTTATTTCATGTATCAGTGTTATGATTTCAGTATACATTGTTTCTGTTTGCAAGCGCATTGTACACAGTGCAGAAACTATTTTGTATGGCTCTAATAAAGCACATAGTGCTATATGTGGGAGGGTTGCTTGCTGCCCTGCCACAAAAAAAAAATTCCATGTTACCGTCGCTATTAGCATTGCAAATTTTACTGCTCGTGTCATTATTGGTATCGTTATTCACGTCACAAACCGTCACTATTAGCATCGGTAAGCTGATACCGATGGTGATACCGACTGTTCTATGGCGTCGCCAATAATGATGCTTTTTGCGACGATGGGGACAAATTTTGTTATTTGCATTTTTGTTGCTTTAAATGTCGATATAAGGCCTATATCTTGTAGTGCTTAATGCATTAATAAACAAAGATGTTGATAATAACATACTCGCGTATAATGACTAGACCACAACCCTAGTTGATCATGCAACCAAAATTAACTCGTATGGGGAAAAACCATGCTCTCTACTAGAAAAGTGTAGAGTCATGATCATAATCGAGATTGAAAGCCTTCATGTTATCTTTTATGTGCTTTTGAATATTGAGAGAGTAGGATAGGAAATAGATATGCCTACCCTACAGGTGGATCATGTCACCTTGCACATCAAGTCTTAAAGATTGAATTTGGAAGTTGATGAAGGCTACGTCATTCCAAGGGGATGTAAGAGAGTATACTATCATTGGGAATACGGACGTACGATATAAAACAAAGCAATAGATAGCATGGGAGCAATTTGTCTATCCGAGCATACAAACTCATTGCAAAGCTTTGTGGAGGGTGTGATAGTGAAAAGTGCAGAAATAGCAGGTGTGGGAAGCTTTATATTGGGAGGCTTGATTGTGAAGTTGTTGGGGAAGCTACTTGATCAAGCTAACCAAATGCTTGACATGGGGTTTGAATATCAAAATAAGATTCATAGTAGAGCAGGTGGAAGGATTGTCTTCAGCAGATAGCCAATGTTCGAGAGTGCTTGCAAGTTGCGCCAACAGGAAGTCCAAATGGTGATTTGATGGGTCAAAAAAAAAGAGAGGATGATTGCTACAATGCAAATCGCAGTCGTTGTTAATGATGTCAAGGTGTCAGTAAAATCTGACATGAAGGGAGTAGATCCTCAGCACTAACTCCCACGGGGTCATTATGACCTCGGGGAGTTGGGATCAACGGCTCATGTTGATCCCCCTCCTCACGACCACGGCGCCATCGTTGATCTCATGAATGATTAAACCCATCCTCCTTTGGTCATCCCGCCCGAGATCATAAACCAGACCCCCCAGAAAAGTGCGCCGTTGATTGGCCGTCTCCTACGTGTCTGGCATGCGAACTGGAGCGCCTTAACTCCTCATTATTGGAAGGGGCCCCGCAGAATGTGCCGCCGCCGTTGAATAGGGTGATATCACGCCCTGGGAATATGCAAAGTCCCAGATGCTCCTTCATCCCTCCTATTTGCACCATCTTCAAAAATTCGTGCTCTCTCTCTCTCTCATACCCCGTGGGACTCATACTCTGCGGCGTATCCCTCCCAGCGAGCTCATCCCTCCCAGCGAGCGCACATCCCTCCCAGCACTCTGCGGCTCATCCCTCCCAGCAAGCTCACATCCATCAGCACTCTGCGGCCTCATCCCTCCCAGCACTCTGCGGCTTCATCCCTCCCAGCACTCGCCGACGACTTCATCCCTCAGCTCTCTGCGGCTTCATCCCTCCCAGCTCGGCGGCTTCATACCAACTCGACGGTTGGTTCCAGAGTTTCGAGACCCACCCACGGACCCATTCGGACTCGAGCTGGTCTTCATCCACGTCAGCATCTCCCAAGTCGGCGTGGTTGTATCTCCCAGAGTGCGCATCCCATGCCCATTCGGATGCGTGCTGGTCTTTATCCACAATAGCATCTCCCAAGTCGGCATTTTTTGCTCGGTGAGACAGTTTGGCGTCTCCAGTTTTGTATGCGCCTCCGTCTTCATCCCTCCCACAGTCGGTGAGACCGTGACTCAGGAGGCTGCAGCGTGACCGTGACTCAAGAGGTTGCAACATCTCGGGAGGCCCAATCGTCTTCATCAGCGTGCTACGTGTGTGGGAGGCACTATCTCCCATCTCAGGCTCAATCCTTTTGTAAACTTTCACAACAATCTCAAAATAATGCTCTCTTTGGATGCAAGCATAACTCCTGTTGGAAGAGTTTGTTGATTATTATCTATGTTGCTTACGTCGCAATCAATTTGCAATTAAAATATGTGCTCTGTCTGATACGTGTCCGTGCCTAAGTGTGATAATCATGCATGCATTTCCTATAAGCTTTTATATTCGATTGATATATAATGTTATATTGTGGCTAACATATATATGAACCCAATAAATGAATGTGAGAATAACAATGGGATTTACAACTCTATTTATGTCACTAAGCTTACAATCATCACTTAGCATTCAACCTCTTTTGAACCATGTCACTTTGTGGAGAATGGGTTGCGCAAAAAATTTAAGATAACCAAAAAGGAAAGCTATATCAAATTCAAGTTTCTAAGATAAACTATGATGCATGTGCAAATTGTGAAAGTGGTTTTGGGCTCAAGCTTTGAGGAGGTCACAACTACATTTTTCATAATTTAATTATTCAAGCACTACTTTCCTTTTTGTTTTTCTAAGAAAATTAATGGTCTTAGATTTAAGTAGCTATTGGTACACCACAATAAATTAGCTCTACTTCTCTAAAGTTTGGGCAAGAGAGAATACCCTTGCCAATTACATGTGGTTGTAGAACCTCAATCTTGGTTCCAGCCACATTAATGAGACTATCCTTGATGTAGTTGCAAGCCCACCAATCATCACTTTTAGCTTTTTCCATGCCCCAAAATCTACTTAATGGTCAGATTTGGCAATTAATACATGTGCAAAGCACAGATCTACCTATAGATCATCTATATACGTCAAATTTGGCGAGTATTGGGAATTGTATGAATGTGTTGAGTCTCAATCCTTTGCAAAAAATATTGATTGGAATCCTATAAGAAGCCCAATAACCATGTTACAATGTCAAAATATATATTTGCACTAGGAATAATAAGGCAAGGCACTAGTACTTGGAAGTGTTGTAGTGAGGTGATAGCTTGGTGAAGAATTGTAACATTAGAGGTTTCTGACCTACTATTGATAGCCTACCGATTTTTTGAATAGAGCTTTTTTATTGTTACTAAATTGAACACATCTAATCGTTAGATTGGATGTGGCATCCACCATTGGTCATAAATCATGACATATTCTATATTTGGTCTTTCATCAAGCATGTCCAAAAAAGTTTAGTAGGTTATCAACTTCTATATTTTTTCATCTAGCATATTCTATATTTTTTTATGGATTATCCAATGGTTATCAACTTCTCACTTTTTGTTGTTTTGTGACATGGATTATCCAATGGTTATGAGTAGGTGCGCACGCTTTCACCTGTGGCAAATGGCTCCACGCACTCGCAGCCATCCTTCGTCGGATGTCCATTCGCGAAAAAATACCAGAGTAAGATGCCCTTTTTAATATTTGTTTAGGGTTTTCTTGACGTTCATTATTGATTTCTCACATATTGTGTAGTTTCGTTTCTTTTTTTTAGGTTGCATCATCTCCTCGACATACTCGTAGAGGGGCTCGGACGGCAGGCGCGTCTCAGACATCCATTGAAAGAGAAGTGCCAAGCTACTCTCAGGTAAGTGTTTATCCTACTTTCCGTTGTTAGTAAGCATACTCCTAAGATGTGATACTTATAAATAGAATGTCACTTTACATAGGAAAACCCACCATACATTGAGATCACACTAGCTGATGGGTCTCTTGCCCTCAATGCCGTGTTGACATTCTTTGTCCGAAAAGACATGTCAACATAAAGAGATGGGCAAGGATGATACAGCATCTGAAGGATGAGCATGGTATCCATTATGATATTCCATGTCGAAAGACCGGCCGTCCCATAGGCGCACAACATGCTCGTCATCCTGTTGGTGCTTGGCACCGCTAGGCAGAGTCTCGGTTCTCTAACCTTGAGTGGAAGTTGAGTTTGGCCTGAAGTAAGTATGAGAAGACTCAGCATGCGAGAGCGAGCTCATTATGGGACTTACTCGAAGATGCTGAGCGTACCATGGACAGGCAGGAGTATGTGGAGGCATTTGTGAATAGACAAATGGGCAAATATGACTCCAAAAGAGATGAGCGTGTGCGGAGAACGCAGAGTCGAATAGCGGATGGCTACCAAAAACATGTAAGCCTCTTACCTGATATTGTTTATTCTTCTATAGTGTCATATGCAAATGCAATTTTATTACCTTGGCCTTAAGTTTATCATTTTTTTTATATGTATATACACTCACAAGTTGCCTTCTTTAGAAACAACCTCACACACGAGAGTATGAGGATATGCCTCATATTGATGATGAGGGTCAAGTCCTAGACCACCATGCGGAGTTGCAAACAGTGGAGCGTAACTTCCAGATGGACCTGGATAGCTTATTGCAGGCTGGTCCTCCATCCACTGGAGATGTTATGGACTCCCAGGTTAGTTTATCACAATTTTTTGGCTTTTGGTTATGGTTATGGTTCAGGTTAGTTTATGGGCATTGTATAGTTAGGATTATGTTTATGGTTATTGTTTATGGGCATTGTATAGTTCATGGACATTGTGTAGTTAGGATTATGGTTATGGTTATTGTTTATGCTTATGGTTCTGGTTATGGCATTGTTTGTTGTGTAGTTTATGGGCGATGTGTAGTTAGGATTATGGTTATGGTTATTGTTTAAGGTTATGGTTATGGCATTGTTTATGTTTATGGCTATGGGCATTGTGTAGTTAGGATTATGGTTATGGTTATTGTTTATGCTTACCGACTTTGACATTGTTTATGGTTATGGTTATGTTTGTGGCTATAGGCATTGCTTGTTGTATAGTTTATGGGCATTGTGTAGTTAGGATTATGGTTATGGTTATTGTTTATGCTTATGGTTATGGCATTGTTTATGGTTACGGTTATGTTTATGGGCATGTTTGTTGTGTTTATGGCTATGTTTATGGTTATGTTTATGCTTATGGTTATGGCATTGTTTATGGTTATGGTTATGTTTATGGGCATGTTTGTTGTGTTTCTGGCTATGTTTATGCTTATTGTTTATGGGCAAGGTTATTGCATTGTTTATGGTTATGGTTATGTTTATGGCTATGGGCATTGTGTAGTTTATGGGCATTGTTTATGGTTATTGTTATGTATTTTATGGTTATGGTTATTGTTATGTATATTATGATTATGGTTATTGTTTATGGGCAATGTTATTGTATTGTTTATGGTTATGGTTATGTTTATGGCTATGGGCATTGTGTAGTTTATGGGCATTGTTTATGGTTATTGTTATGTATTTTATGGTTATGGTTATTGTTATGTGTATTATGGTTATGGTTATTGTTATGTATATTATGTTTATGGCATTGTTTATGGTTATTGTTATGGCATTGTAGGGCGAGGGGAGTAAGCGCTTCACGTCGCTCCTCCTATCACCTCGACCCACCCCTATCACCATCTCCTCCCCTCTTGAGTATCCAAGTGATGCTCGCTATTGCATATTCACCATTGAATGCAATTGGGTTGACACCAAGGTGAATGGCTCTCCTGTCAAGATGAAGGGGCAAAAAAGTGCCACCTCAAGGTGCGTTTTTTTTTAATGCAATGCTTTCATTGTGTTGTATTTCTTGTACTTGTGATTGGTTGCATTGTGTGTGGTTGTTTTTTGGTATTATTTTAGGTTAGAGACTTCCGCAAATATCGAGTTCGTGTCTCTATGCTCAAAGCTCCGTGTGGATGTTGACCGGGCTTTGTTGGATGCCACCATCGGAAGCTGATCTCTCCAATCCTGTGATTTCATCGCCACCTGGTCTTTCCTTTATGTCATCAAAGACATGCGCACTATCGATGATGGGGAGAACCTCATGAAGGTGAGGAAAATAGCTCTTCAAGATGAGCCTCAAACCATGAAGATGTTTACAGTCAGTCAACCAATCAGGGCAATCACAGTAGTTTGATTGTACACTTACATGATACCATTTTGCATGTTGGGTGGTGCTCGCTATTTTAAACAACATGGTCCCCTCGTTAATGACTTGAAGAGAGGAGGGATCTTGCTCATACTGCTTAAGAATCTTCTCCCCTGCTGCCAATCTAGCCGTATGACTCTTGCTTGACCCATAGACTTTGAAGCGCTCAGAATCAGCTGGCATAAAAAACATGTATAAGACAACAATGCATTTCAAGGAAAGGTCAAATGTGCAAATAGAAAGGAAATTGACCACATTACCTATCTCTTGCTTTTTCTTGAAAAACTCCAAAGCCGATCCACCCATTCTAGAACCCGACAATGAGTCACCAACAAGGGCGTGCAGCAGATCCAAAATGGACCTGTTGATCCTAGCATCAAGTAGAGTGTACTTGATATATTGCCAAAGTTTCTCAATGAGGTTTGTTGTGTCGACATTGCCATGTGGAAACATGCGACCAAACTTGGGCCATCTTGCACGCCAAATACAATCTTTCCCACACCATCCATTGGTAACGTATCGGACCACGTTTGGATGAGCGGAATAATGATGAAGCAATTGCTCAAACATATCATCAAACTGCGACTCTGTAGGGCAATACATAAGATTGGACAAAGAGGCATACACATGATCGCGCTCATCTGTAGGGACCTTGATTCACGCAAGAACATGTAAAGTACTCACTGTCAAGCTCATGGAACTCACAAAAAGGCAATGCTTAAAAGTAAAATGGTATTGAAAAGGTGTACATGTGGCAAGAGATTTTCAACCCATGCTTTCTTTGTGTGGAACCAGCATAGAATAATATGGCATGCTCGTTGACGTTTGTTGCCACCAAGGTAGTCAGTGGTCCAACAATGAGGGTCTTCCAGAACAACCTTCGAGAGCGCCTCCAGCTCTGGCTGGGACTTATCAATCACCAGGGCAGCAGGGCGAATATCTCCCATCCTAGAGAGTTCTAGTCTCATGGTGATTTGCAAAGCCATAATCTCTTGGTTTGAGCCATTGTCACTAGTGCATAGCATAAACCAAATAGGGATACCCACCCCATGTTGGTTTGGTAAAACCCCCGCATAAAGCAGAAGACCAAACACATTGGTCTTGAATGTGATGTCGATTGCCCAAGCATTGTTCTTTGAGAACCTCTTACTCATTTGCAACATCCATTCGTCCTGGACTATCAGTACGAATGGTTTGTCCTTGTCCTCTATGGCATGAGGATTGTATGGTTGGCAATAGAGTACCTAAAAGACCATGTAGATGATAGTATCAAATAGATGTACTAATTTTCGCAGCTTATAAACATTTATGAGAATATGTCAAATACCTTGTTTTGATCTCGTAGATGGAGAGCCTCCAAATACATTGCCATCCAATCATCCTTCGGAAGTTTGCCTGTAGCAGGATGACACGTAGAACATTGACGCTCAAAGCAACCTAATACCATAGACAAAGGCTTAGAAGGTAGCATACCTTCAGTTCGAATTTGATATGATAGTGTCTGTACCTCCCTTGGTATCATGAAGAACCTATAAATGACACGATCCAATGGAGAGGCATTTTTCAAATGAAACCGCTCCTTGCTAAGGCTCATCTTCGCGACGTGCCGACATGTCCCAACGTCAAACAGGTCATCCTTGCAACAATCAATCACAGTTGGATGCACCGGCAAGTGATACAAGTCGGCACGAGATCCAGGTACATGACCCTCGTGTGGTCCATGGACTCGTATAGTGACATCATGGAGATCGTCTTTGTACTCGATTTGCACCTTGAAAGGGTAACCACATTTATTCGACGTTCGCAACCTGCGGATTTGGGAGCCCTTTCGAGTTGCTCTACCACTGCGATGACATGCATATTCCACTATTGTCTTCCCTAAACCATGCTTTTTGGTTGAGCGGACCTTGCCCAACCTAACATTGTGTTCAAGCATGATTTCTTGAAGCCTCCGCTCAACAAGAGATCTATCTACAGTAAACTCCAAGATGGGTGCTCTTCTTTCTTGAACCTTCCCATGAATGAACAATGGGCCTTTATAACCATGGGGCCTTGTGAACACCTTGCAAGTACACCCACTGATGATGAGATCTCTCATATACGCAAGAGGAATGCCATGCCTTCTCAAGTCAGTACACCATGTGGATTTGATGGAATCAATTGTGACATTGATACCCTCGTGAGCACCTGTAACCTTGTTTATGTGATTTTCAAGGAATATGCTCTCCCACTCCTCTATACATGCAATGCGCAATGATGGCTCTGATTTCAAGGCCAATGTAATGTGTCCATCGCCATTTCTACCAATGCAAAGACCTTCTCTGATTCTTCTCCACTTCTTCAAGTCGAGCAACTCCCTCCTGTGGAGTTGCTTGAGCACCTCCAATGTGATGGCCTTCTGCCCGCTCAAATCACTGACCATCAAGCTATAAGTCTCTCTATTAAAAGAGAAGTACTTCGATGAGGTATAGGTAGTTGGGCTTGGTGCATTGATAGTGATTTCTTGTGGTCCCGAATCATTGTCTCCACTTAAGAAATCAAGCATCTCAACCTCGTCGCTTGATGATCCATCTAATGTCTCGATCTTCATCCGTGTCGAGATCATCGATCTCAATGTCGCTTTCCATAATCCATGCGTGTTGACTACATCCGTATATATCACCAAAACATCATTCCAATGTCACAATGCATCCAATGCAAATATGAGAGGAAGAAAGAGAGAGAGATATGCACCTTGTAGTGGAAGTCATGACCAAGAAATCGTAATATGAACCTCAAACCTTTGTTCCAATGATCTCGTGAGCTTGTATACGCTTGGAATATGGGCATCCAACCTCCGTTCACAACAGCATACGAATGCGCCCTGCGTGCAGGATTTTCCTATGGGTAATACCGAGAGCTTTTCGGCTTTTGGTACCAAGTCAGCACAGTTTACTTCAATGGCTGGGTTTACTTGTAGTCCACGATTCAAAAATACGTATTAGAGATAGTGGGCCCCGCAAAATCTACTATCTCTTACTGCCAGCCCATGCAATCAATTTCAACGACTGGCGGTGCATTTATAGTCTTGGATGGGTTTACTTTTGCATGTCGCAGTGAACATCCCCAAATTTCGAGACGCCGTTGCTCCGTCAGATCCAAGTTTCCGGCTGGTTGGGTTTCTATTTGCTGGTTGGGTTTTGTTAAGCTGGTTGGGTTTACTTCTGCATAAAGTAGCGGCTCTGATGCGAGCCTTTTTTCACCATCAAGAGGAGCCGTGGTCATAAAGACCCCGTGGGAGATAGTGCTGAGGGAAGTAGAGTCTAGACGGCGTTCTAAAATGCAATGTGCAGTAATGGCAGTACGTTGACGCAGGATGACAGCTTGTGAAGTGGCTTGGCAATAATGAAGGCGTCAATGTCAGAAGATTTGGCGACTGGCATTGTCGCAGAGAAGATGGCGATTCGCGAAGGAAGCAGACTGCAGTCACTCCAGACTCCCGACTCCCGAGATTCAATATTAAATTATGATGTCGGCAAACGGCCGTGAGAGACGCACAGGCAGCATACGTCATTTATCAGGCAAAAAAATGACCTTTGCAGTCACCATTTTCGTGATGACTTTATCGGCAGGACAGGTTGGCGGACAAACGTTATTAACAATGAGTAATGAAGGCGGACATTAATGGCAACTTCTGCTGACACAGAGATATCGGCTTGCCCGACGTGAGAATGACGATGAGTGACGAGTCCTGACTACTGAGTTGGAGACTGGAGTCCCAGAATCCCCGAAAAACCAAGGACTAATGTAAAGTGAATTGCAAATTTTTTAAAATAACGTTCAAAATTGAAAGAGGAAGGTTTAAAACCTCAAACTTTTGAAAATTTTTAGTTATAAAAATAATAAATACATGTAATTTTATTTAAAAATCCTTGTAAAAATTTTAGTTGAAAGTTTTTGTATATGTTACGAAAAATATTTTTCGTGAACACTGGTCCTGACATTGATGAATGGCATATACCAAGGCAGCAATGTAACATGTTCAAAAACGCTATATGGCAGTTGTCAAGGAAGCAAACAATTCAAAAGCTTAAGATATAGCTTTTAAAAACTTAAGCTATAAAGTCTAAAGTAACGCTTAAGTTTTCAAAGCATAGCCTTAACGTTTTAAGTTAAAGGCATAAAAGCTTAAGGCGTTTTGGAAAAGCCAAAGGCAAACACGAACGTGAGTAGTTGAGAAAACTATATAAAAAAGGCACAAGTGGAGCATTAGGCCTTGCCCTACTCCTTACAAATCTTCTTGTAACTTGAGTGAGGAGAGTGGAGGGTCAGATGCAAGAGTGTGCTCTTCACGTGCTCTTTTGTGAAGTTGAAGAATTTGGACATTGAAGTGCTGAGTATCGGCTCAAGGTTGTCAAGGTATGAGAATTCAATTCAATTGGTTTTTTCTTCAAGTTTGTGTTTTCTTGTCAAAAAATCGTCGTAAGGTTTATGTGAAGCTCTACCCGGATTTGGGTTTTTAGTTGTTTGAGGTATGAGAGACATTGTTTGGCATTTGGTTTCGTGTGTGGTTCATGTGGTGTTTGTCGAAACATTTAATTTTTTTGTGTTGTGTTGTGCATCCGACAAAGTCAATAATCCTCACCGGCACTCCTTAACATCTCGTTATTAGGTTGTGAGTGAGGCTTGGTCTCGATCACTGCTCATGTAACAATGAACAACGTTAGGTCACATAGTTAATATTTCATTGAGTTTGTTCCTTGAAGGTTTGTCCCAATTACAGAATCTCATGACAAGAAGAATTTCCATCATGCCTGTCTTTGCAATCCATGACTTGTGCTTTGGTTTAATCACTTTGACAAGTGTTGCAATGCAATGTGCCCTATAAAGAATATGCTACGAAATAGAACTTCATGTCTAATCAAATACGATTCAAGAAAATATGCAATGTAGGATCCATGATATGCAATAAATCAATCAATGCTTGCATGAAAATTATGGATGCACTGAGGAATTGTGCCTAGCCTATATATATGTGCCAATGCATTATACAATACGCAAACAAAGTTCCTTTATTATTTGAGATCCTTATCCTCACCTCTCAACACTTAGCAAGAAAAAATGTCAATCTCCCCTCCACCCACCCAAAAATCTCACTATTGCTAAAAAAACTAATGGTCCTCAGGATGTTGACTAGAAAACAATCCAACTCACAACTCAAGGCATCCTTCATGACCCTCAAACTCATCCAACCACCTTATCCACTCAGCCAAAGGTTTCTAACTTGGTGATGAACATCCCAACTCTCATGCACGCAAGAAATTGTGCGTTCTCAAAGAAGGTGCTCTCTCATGTGCGTGTGCAACTAAGATTTACTGCATATAGCTACAACAAGCCTCATGTCATGCTAGTACTCAATGATGGTGCAAAATGTGCATAAACCCAACCCATGGCATGAAATTATTTGATAAGAATAGGAGATGACCCCTTAGTACATTCCATCAAACAAGTGCAACATGAAGTACTCGTGAATCCATAAGCTACTAGCAATCTCTAGCTCCAACCTATCCAAAAAAATACCAAACTTAACTAAGGCCATCAAGTTTCCACGCTCAAAAAATCAAACAAAATGACCAAAAAAAATCCTAAGGCTAACAAACACAAAAAATCTAACTATAAAACAACAAGATAAATAGTCATACAAACCTCTAAGCTAATAAAAATCAAACCTAGCTATAGATTCACTAGGGGTTTTCTATTTTCAAAAAAACACTTGACAACACATCCACATTGCTCTCATAAATGTTAGAATAATAATGGCTTTTAGCAAGGGCACCTGGGCCTATCCCACCACTAAGATTTTCATCTACCACAACTCTAGTAAGAGGGGTAAACAAATACTACATGACTTCCAACGAGCTCATACGGCTAAATATAAACCTATAAGTGAGCTAACCCTTGGCCAAAACGTCCATAGCAAGTGTGGTTCTAATACAAAGTATTCTTCCTACAAAACTCCAATATCAAGGCCATCGAAGTCTCAAACCCACTATTAGAAAACCCAACAAAGAAGTTGGCAACTATCACAAATAAACACATGTAAAGCCGCAATGGGTCCCCAAGGCCTTGTTGCATGCACAAGGGTGCTATGAAGGAAACTATTGGCTATGGCTTCCAAAGAATCCCACCATGATCACTCTCTCACAATCACATAGACCAAAGAGAAGTCAATTTATTCTCATGCTATTAGTTACAATAGTGTTAAACTGACCATTATGCTTTCCTATAGCAATCGGCAATGCAACAAGCCACCTAATCTAGTGTCTAAATGGAATAATTCAATGATGTCACAATCAAGGGCTAGACAACCTCCACATCATCAACCATTGCCATCTTCCCACAAATGGAAACCTAAGCACAAGGAGCCCGCTACTCTCATACCAACATCAATGCAAGCTACACGAACAGATACAGACTATCTAGACCTGAAAGCAGCTTCTTTTCCATCTCAAAAAGACTGGACAAACTATCTCCCTTTCCAATCTAATTACCCCAAAAGAACAATCATCAATGACCACAACTACTTCTGAGTATGCACCAGCACACTGAATGGCAATCAAGCAAATCCTCTTGCGAGGTCAGGTATAAGTATATTATCAATGAGTCATGTGAAACCAAAGTCTCCTATAAGTTTTCCCACATACTTTAGACCTTCCATAGTGGAACTCGCAGAGTAGACATGGCTTCCAATTTACGTGATAGTATAGTCGACAACATCTACAATCTTAACAATACATTCAACTTATTTCCTCATAGCTATGACCACTTGGGCCTAGGTTTGTTAGATGAAGACACTACCATGATAGTAAGAGGCCTTCCTTTCTCTTGGGAAGAGTATGAATTCATCTTTACCAAGCACACCTCTATTTCCAAAGAGCTCATTGCCATACAAATTAGTAAAGAGTAAGCCATACATAGCTAATTAATCAGATCTTCTAAGTGTAGCCATGTAGAAGCCTCAAAAATAGAAATAGCAAATTTCACCCATTTAAGAAGTGAGAATGAGAATGATTCTAATATATTTTAATGTTGAAAAGTCATGAGGGCATTAAAGAGTTGTATATTTATGATTGGCTCCATTTTTATAGAAAATAAATTGTATTTTTTAGTTATGAGGATTTTGAGAAAAAGTGACCTTATCATATAGTTTGAGAATAAAATAATAGGTGAAATCTATTGAGAATACAAATACGAGATTTTCTTGATTGTAGAAGATCTCTTATTATAATATAATTTTGGAATCTCCTTTTAGAGAGAGAGAGGTGTGAGAAACCCCTTAAGCAGTAAAAAAGAGAGTCCATATTTCTCCTAATCTCTCTCTCTCTCTCTCTCTCTCTCTCTCTCTCTCTCTCTCTCTCTCTCTCTCTCTCTCTCTCTCTCTCTCTCTTATTTTAATTACAAAGATAGTACATTAAATGGCATCCCGTTCCTGTGCAATGACCAAGCTACATGGAGGCTTAAAGGGCTTTGCTTAGAAAGGCCATGCTCGGCATATACCCCTTCAAGTTAGCTCTTACAATTGAGTGGTGTAGATGTCAAAAATGAGTGGTTACACCTAGTAAATCTACTATCATTCATGTCCTCTAATAGGTTTATACAAAATGTTGGCAAGAGTGTGGCTCGCATCATGAGACAGACCATTACAGAGCTATCTATCCTTGAATTAATATTAAAAAAAAGAGGTGTGGTATAACTGCTCTTCTCTATGGTAGGTTTTTGTTTTAATAGTAGTCGCAATAGGCAGAGATAGTTTCATGTGGTAATAAAAGTGAGACCTAGGCATAAGGAGAAATATTTGAGAAAGCCTATTATTAATGGTGGGTAGAGGTCCCTTCAGTATGAAGATTAGGCTTTCCTCAGGGGTCGAGGCATTCACATTGTAGATCAAAGGGAATTCAAACCTACCATGCGCCTCTTGATTGAAGTCAACTCCAATCCTCCTCAGGTAGGACATGTAGGTAGAATCATCCCTTTTGCATAGTAAGGTGCTATAGAAAGCCATCCAAGCCTCTGTTTAGAGTCTTAGATGTTTTTGCACCACTCAAGCTAGGCCTCATACCCTTCCACTCTCTGAGGCACCTCGCCACCTTTTCTTTCCAGTAATCAACAGGCTCATGTTGCCACCTCGTAGGGTGTCTCATTCTTTCCTCCAGCCATCTCCTTCCCAGCCTCATCAAGAGCTTTATAACATCCTCTACCACCCTTGGAGATAGTGTCCTATCCAATGTACGAGGGAAGGTGAAGAAGAATTCGAAAGGGTAGCTATAGTTCTCCCATTGCTCCCACACTACAAGTTCTTGGCCCCAATTTAGAGGGTCACACTCCTCTCTTTGACGGATGGTCACCTGTGGAACTTGCAGTGGCATGGCTTGGAGCTTCCTACAGACTAGTTCCACCTGCTCTCTATATTTGTGTCTCATCTCCACCATCATTTTGGGTGGTATGGCTTCCTCTCCTTGTGCTTTTGGTTGTACTTGTGGCTATAAATGGAGGCTTGGTTCATGCACTTGTTCTTCCTCCTCCCGGTCATGCTCAAAATCTAGCCCTTCATCTTGAAATGGCTTCGTCAACTCTTGTGGAAGTGGTTGCACTTGCTACTCTCTAGCTCCTCAAACCCTAGCAATTTGAGTTTTTGTGAGGTTAGGCCAATTAAGATTAGATGAGCTTGTTGCTCCTCCACTCCCAAGTTGGTGCTAGGCTTGGGTGTCTTGGCATGGAACCCATGCTACAAGGCTCTCCTTGCCAGCTCTAACTTTCTTTTTACTTCCTTGAGCATTTCTTCTTCTCTTGACTATGTGACATTAAGAACTATGCTTAAAAAAGCTCATTTTTGCTCCCCAGCATTCCTGTCTCCACAACTATGGATTTTCTCTCTAGCATGATGAGTTCACTCTTTGAATGAGCTAGCCCATCATCTAAGTCTTTGATTCTATCCTCATTCTTGGCTATCCATTCCTTTGGTTTATCTTTTATCTACTCTAGCCCTTGATTTTGGTATTGGGCTAGAGTAGCAATTACATGCTCATGTTCTTGCAACAATACGTGCATTTGTTGTTGCTCCTAGTCCCTATGCTCTACTTGCTCCCTTAGTATTGCCTGTTTGTGAAGAGCTACTTGAAGTTGGTTGTGCAACTCTACCAGCTACTCTGTGGCTTCCTCATCTTTCTGTGTCTTTTCCATATACAACTCTTTCCTTGGCTCCTGTCTTTGTCCCTTCAGCTCCTCATTTTCCAGCTCTAGGTGCTTGTTTTTCCTTGAGTTGAAGATGCACATATTTTCCAAGGCTATATGGTTGTCTCTTTCTTCATTGTGTAGATCCTTTAAGCTCTCTTCTCCTTGCCTTGCCTTTAAAGTCTCTTTCAATGCAATTGTCTCCCTATTTAAGACAATCATTACCCTTGTTCTTTCTAACCTATAGGATGTGAAGGGGTTCTTCTCTTCTTCCAGCTCTACCAAAAGCACGGCCTTTTTCTCCTCAGTCATATTATCAATTTTTCTTTGAAGTTCTTTCACCAACTCATTGTATTTCATAGAGTTGTGCATGGCTAAAGGCACTGAAGTGGTTGACACTTCCAAATGTGGTACCTTTGGCCCTTGGGATGATTTTGCATCAGTGGTGGCTCTCGGCCTTTTTGTTCTTGCAAGGGGAGCTACTTTGCTAGGTGCAAGCACAATCTCTTACACTTTGCTTACTAAATACTACATCCAAGTCATAATGTTGCTTTCATTGATCGCCCCTTTCGTGATTCCTTGCATTGGTGTGACTATCGGGGTGACCATGATAGGTGGGATTGTGTGTAGAGGGGCCTTTCTCTTTCCTTCTACCACTGGCCTTTGCCTAGCCTCTTCTACCACAACACTCGTGCCTAGTACATCTTCCTGAGTGTAATGTGATTGGCTATTCGAGCACATTTTTAGCAGTCCATCGTGAGACAAATCTAAGCAATGCTGCTCGGCACTCCCATGGAATGTTATGGGGTTTGTCGCCTAGGGTTTCTTGAGTCCGCCTCACAACAGAATGTTCATGGCCGAGAACCCACTAGGATTGACCTGAAATCCAGGTTCCTAGTGGTCAAGGTCTCTTGACAGCATTCTAACATCAGGTCTTGGACATCCTACTTTATGCAGAGATACCCAATCTAAAGCATATCCATGCCGCACTTGGTTCAAAGAGAATGGAAAACGAGAGGGATGTGCCGCTCAACCTCTCTACCTGTAGGGCATAGTCCCATTATGGTCCTCTAAAATGGCATGAATCGGGGTTCTAACCTAGCAATTTCTAAGGGTCAGGACGTCAGTCAAACCTGGTGAGAAGCCTCCTAGTTCTCTGAGACCACCCTGCCGTAGGACAGACCCTTCGAGGCTTCTACTTACATGCTTCCCTCAATAGACATTCTTTAGTTATCTAATTAGGTCCTATCACATTCATGTGTGACATTTAAATTCACCAGCTCATCCAAAAGGTAGAAGCTAAAACATTTTGGTTCCTCCAATTATTGTTCATCAGATTTTGATAGGATATTTAACAAGAGTATACCCAATGAATGCAACTACTTTTGACATAAGCCTACATTTCCTAGAATGAGCAGAACAAAACACGTCTGGAGCACAAAACCTGTCGAGAGAATTAGATCCACAATTCCTTGTGAACAGTGCTTTCTCTCCAAAGTTGAGCTCCCAATAGGTATATGAACATATTCCTTTGCATCCTTTTCAACCACAAGCAATGTAAGACTTTCAAACTTAGCAAACTCCTCCACAGCTTTTTTTTTTTGCAAGAATTCAAGACATGATCAATATCCCAATTAGGGTTGAAAATGTCCTTTGTAATTCAATAGTAAGATAAATCCATGCCATTCTGAATAAGAAAGTCTAGGACCCTTTCTGAGGGAGAAACCTCTGTTGATCAAAGACATCCCAAGAACCCTCAATGGTGACTTACCTTTGACTAGAGACTTCTTAGGTGTTTCCACACTTGTTGCTAAGCAAGAAGAAGAAGCTCGGGAAAGTTACTATATGTATATCATCTACATCACGTGCGTTCAAGTCATATTTATAAATATCCTTATCTATGAATTTTTCCTAAATAAAACATAACTCTTTTCTATTCAAATTGTAAATAATCCCTTTATATTATACCCTTCTATATATAAAATATGTATAAAAATAATATTTTAAAAATACATTATTTTAAATCCTTATATAATATGATGCATACATATATTCATGAGTAACTTACCCGAGAGAAGTAGTGGGAATTTTAGGAAAAAATGTAGGACAACCAAAACCCCTTGACCGTGAAGATAACCTTCTTCATTATGAGAAATATGGACTCTCTTTTTAGCCCCTTAAGGAGTGAATAAACAAATATAGGTCTAACCAATGAGAAAGCTCGGAGTCTAGATTTATGTAACATGAATCTTCTAGCCATATCTTGGCCCAAATCTTCCGTCAACAATAAAATAAGGCGAAATGTGGGGAATACAATGCTGACACTTCCTGGTCTGTGACTCAAATTTTCATTTTCTTATTTTTTATGTTTGACTTTTTATTTTTTTCATTTTCAGTTTTCCCCTCTTTCTTAGGTGGAACTCAAATTTATCATATCCCTTTCCTCACTTCTTCTTTCCTGACAAAATTTTGCAGCCTCATTGTTGCTTGCCCTATCTATAACCTTGTGAAATTTCATTTCCTCTACACAAACATAGAATGAGTCTCGTATGTTTTATGAGAGCAGAGCTTATTCTACCAAAGCCCCAAGATTTTCTTCACAAAACTTTACATGTATATTATTCTCTTCCATGGATGTTCTATGGTAAAGTTTTATCTCGTTTGGACAAAACCTGTGCAAGTTATGTGCATTATTTGACATGTAATTTCTTTTGTTTTGGTACTCTAGAAGTCTCTTATAGTCAAGAACAATGATCTTTTGAACACCCAACTTCTTCTTCAACATCTTACGGTTTCTTTGTAAACAAAGTTATTACAGGTATGTTGTCCTATTTTTTTGCTGCTCTATAGTTAAATTTTATCTCGTTTGGACAAAATGTATGCAAGCTGTATGCATATTGAGAATTCTTTTGTTTTTTTACTCCAAGAGTCTCTGAGGGTGGAGAAAAATGATTTTTTAAAAACTCAACTTCTTTAATATCTTTTCTACAAAGAGGGCCACATGTATATTGTCACTTTTTATTTGTTGCTCCATGGTTAAGTTTCAACTCATTTGGACAAAGCCTATGTAAGTTATATGTATGCTTTGATCTGATATTTCTTTTGTTTTTGTACTATAGGAATTTGTCAGTGCAGGAACAATGGTCTTGTTATAAGTCAACTACTTGTTCAACATCTCTGGGCTTCTTTATGAAAAGAATTACTTGTATAATGTTTTTTTTAATTACTCCATTTAAATTTTATTTCATTTGGAGAGAACATTTGTAAATTATAAATATGTTGATAGGTAAATTTTCTATTTGGTTATTATAGATGTCTTCACAGAGAGGAAAGATATTAGTGACATACTTGCAGTGGAGGTCTTCAATAGAAAAGATAGTGGCGATAATTGGATTTATGATAAGTACTATAAGTTGGATTGGATTTTGATGCACCCAAGTACTCGAGGGAGTTTCAAGGTCAGGCGTAAGGATGTTGCAAACCCTAGCAAACATAAAGGTAGAATTTTAGAGTTCAAAAAAGTGTGTAATGGAACAAGTACAATAATAGAAGTATTGATCCAATATGTTTATACGCACAAACAAATCTCTGTACATGAAAAGAACTACATTCCAAATTATAAACAAAATAGTAAGGTTTTAAATTTTATCATTGTTTATTCTTTTGTATTAGAGTTGTTTTTAAAAATATTTGCAGTGTTCTAATCCAATGATCTTGTTTTATTGACAGCTTTATATCCATGAACTTTGCATGAATGGTAGAATGTGGAATGTTTGAGCGAAAAGATACATATTTGGCATGAAGACATAGGTTCTTTGATCTATGATAATAACTCTACAAGTCAACTTGCAACTCAAAATATCTTTTTTTTATAATTCCTTGTATGTAGTAGAAAGCTAGAGATTGTAGCATATCCCATTGCCACCACTATCTAGTGGTGAATGGTTGATTGTGGTAGCTTGGATTTGTCAAGAGCATGTAAGTCCAAGATAAAATTTGACATCAATAGTACTATGAAACCCACCACAGGCTCCAAAGATATGCATCTTAGTTGGTTTATTCCATTCTCATTGTTTGCACATTTGTTTGGTTCATGTGATATTCTGAAGAAAACAAAGAATACTTATCAATGCAAGTGTCCATTCGAGGAATGGATGAGTCCGCTATTGGGTGAGTCTTGGTAAGTCAACATAACACATTTTGATGAGACGATTGAGTGCAAGGTCAAACAATCTAATCTCACATTCAGGTAAATCTTTTTTACTACTTTGAATGCCTTGATTTAATTGACATTGGTCTTGCTTAGATGAATTGTTGTGTTAGTTGTATTAACTTACCATCATTTTATTTTTATTATAGGTATTTCATCGCTAGACAAACTCTGTACATTTGTTTTGGATATAGAAGATGGCGACTTTTGCAAGGGGAGTGGACTCGGGTAAGTTACTCATGAATATATGTGTGCATCACGTGGATTCAAAATAAGGTATTTTTAAAATACAATTTTTTACATACAAAAGGGTGTAATATAAATGAATTATTTATAGATTGAATACAAAAGGGTTATGTTTTATTCATGAAAGATTCACTGATAAGGATATTTATAAACAGGCCTTGAATGCACGTGATGTAGATGATATACATACAGTAACTTCCCCGAGGGAGTGGATCAGCTTGGATCAAGATACCCGAGATGAGACACATACAACTCTCATAGATGTGGTTATCTTGTGGAATGGTCATAATCCTTTTGTGCTCAATGTAGAGAGCCCATTTCTTTTCTGAGACGAGAAATCCAATTAATGTCCAATGAGCCCCTGTGCGACTTCTATTTCAAGTTAGATAATAGAAAAGTCAGGATTCGTAGTGAGCAATCCATGACATGTAAACAATGTGCTTCTCCACATATCCTTGAGATAGTGGAATCCTTGTAATTTTTTAAAAATAAAGAACGAATAATGTTGTGTGAAGACTGGTTATTCTTGGCTAGTACCATATGCAAGAGTGGTTATAGTGCCAAGAAGGACTATCTTTGGATGCTAGAGTTATCCCTAGAGCTTGTGAAATATGTTCTTTGTTACACTTGAGAGAACCTACCAACTTATAAGGATATAGATCTTTATTACTTCTATGAGAAAAAGATTCATGAATTGATGATTTGAATGACTATAATATGACATTGATGAGTTAGGAGTCCTTATGGTGAAGGAATGAGTCAGCTTTGTAAGTGTCATGATCCTTGCAAGGATCATAAGAGAGAGAACCCTTACCACTTTTGTAAAGATCTATGAGATGTGCTTGGACAGGCAAGTGAGGAGTCCTTGTAAAGACATGGGAATCCACCTTGAATTATTAAAATGGCTAGAAGAGCTTAAATAAATCAAATCTTAATAGTGTAATAATATTTAATATAATATTATGTAAAAACCATTTGGGAAGTGCCGTGGAGGATGTTGATCATACTTTGCTAGATGATTGACTACACAGAAAGCTTTGAGAGACCAATATTGGTGGTTATCCATTTTCAACTATGCATTTATGTATGTTAAGAGATGTGATACATATTAGAGACATGACAATAGTGAGAATAGGAAGCACCCAACTGACTCCTATCATGGCTATACTACCATTTAAGAAGTGGGGCATTGATTTCGTTGGACCAATACATCCTTCGTCAACTACATGAAAGAGTTATATCATTGTGGTGATAGATTATTTCATGAAGTGGTTTGAAGCCGAGCTACAATGAAGAATAATGCCAAGAAAATGGCTAGTTTTATTTTGAAATAGATTGTTTGCCATTTTGATCCACCTAAGGAGCTTGTGTCTGATTGTGAGACACATTTTTTGAATAAAGTGATTGAGGCTTTGATAAAGTACTAAAGATTAAATATAATAAGACCATGCCTTACAACCCCCAAGCTAGTAGGCAAGTAGAAGTACTAATAAGCAACTTGTGGAGATTTTATCCAAGACTGTATCCAAAGGTAAGTGTGATTGGGATAACAAGTTGCATGTGGTTGTTTAGGCTTATAATATGATATTCAAAAAGGCTACATGCCACACCCCTTTTACATGAGTAAATGGAGAAGAGTGTGTTTAATCTTTGGAGATTGAGCTACATATAGTAAGATTTGCTCTAAACCATTCTTTCTGTAAAGAGGAAGCATTGCAAAAAAGGCTTACTTTCCTTGCACATCTTGAAAAGATATGTTTGCAAGCCTTATTACATCAGGAAGTAGGAAATAGGCAAATGAAAATGCTTCATGATGTTTGGGCTAATAAGTTTAAGTTTACTAAGAGTCAATTGGTCTTGTATTATGATGCCCATTTGTGAGATCTTCCCAAGCAAGTTGAAATCCAAATGGGATGGTCCTTATAATATTTTCCATATAGAAAGAATGGCTCTATATCCCTTTTAGTAGATTTGCAAGGGGTAGAGTTCAAATCTAAAGTAAACTTCAACTAAGGCCCTATTATGTGTAGGGTTTGTGATGTTGGACTTGGCACCTTTGTAAGTCCTTCAAGTTCCAACTTAAAATTAGATAGGGTACTAAGAATATTGGATGAGAAAAGCTGATCCTTACCTTGAGCATCCATATTTAAAGTAGAGTTACCACCAAGGGAAAGTGATCTGGTAAAGTAAGGGTTATCACACAAGTGACAAGACAGATCTTTCACATGGGATATTAAGGTCTATTTCCACAACTGTCATAGGGTTCATACTAGCATCCCTATCTAGTTTAGTGATGTGAGGAAGGAGGGACTGTACCTATCTTATAACCCCTCTCTTGATTAGACTTTGATTATTATAAGTAGAAATAGGTTGATCATTATGGTAGGTTATATCAATGAAGTTGTGGTTTACACATTATATTTTGATGGAGCTTCTTGAGAACTTGCTAAGTATGCAAGTGTAGGGGTTGTCATAAAATATCCCTGTTGTCAAGTGGTTTTAACAATGAGAGTGTATTTTGATACTGCTTTTATGAATAGCATGGGAAAATACAAAGCCTTGCTTATGGGGCTAACAGACATGGTGGTATTTGTCGATTATTGGTGAAAAGAAACTTGCAGCTAGTGATCAACCAATTTAATGGGATCTATAGTGTGAGAAATCCTATTCTAAGGATGTATCATCATGCAACCTTGGACACCCTTGAGATCTTTGAGTCAGTAACGTACCAATTGATTCTCTAACACAGTGAATCGCTTTGCAAACTCTTTGGCAAATTATACCTTTATTTGAAGATGTATTTCTTAACTGTAGTCCTGAGGAGCTTTTATAATCACCTCCTGATGTTAGTCCAGGGCTACTATGGGAGATTTCTTATTGCTAGCATGTCCTGTTTGAGCCACCGATGGTTAGTATGGGTTATGAGCCAAGTAGTGATTGGTAATCTTTCTATTGTGTCATGGATGCATTGGATTGTTCAATGTTATACTCATCAAACACCCCTTGCTATTTATGCAAGGGGGTTAGCTAATAATTTAATACATTAAGTGTAAGGCCTGAATGGCCATCTCCCTGGTCTAGTTTTGTGCTTCACTAAGGTTTATGTGGGGACCAAGGGTTTGATTTCAACAATAAGTTCTCGAATGGTGTGCTTTATGGTTAATTTTTGTTAGGGCACAATGAACCTTTAGTCTTGTAAAGATTTGTTTGATTTTGTTGGGCTAAGAGAGCCATTTAGTTTGTTTGGTGCGGGTGTAGTTAATGGGTTTAATTTTAGTGCTACACTAAACAGATTTGATGGAGCACCTCCACTACGAAGGGAGCCTCTTGCTACTTCATAGAAGCTTTAGTCCAAGTGATGTCCTTCCTTTACGAGTTCTTTTCCTTTATGCTATATGTGTATATACATATGGGTTATTTTTCTTTTGTTAGGGGTTGGCCTTCAAGGCATGAAGTCCCAAGGGTTTGGTTAGATGTGTCTAGGGAGATTTGAGCAATTGTCCACCTCCTATAAAGACATTATCAAGAACTGTTTTGGAGGATAGTCCTAGTGACCTTGCTCTATTAGCCTACTAGGCAATTGTTTTTAAGAATCCTTGTTAGTTGTAAGACAACCAGGGAAGAGTGAGAAATAAAAGAGAAAAATCATGAATATATTTGAAATATGTAAGATACAGAGGTGTGTAAAAAGGGGTTCCAACCCTTGGAAAAATAGAAATAAAGAAAGAAAATTTTCAAGAGCATATGTTCATTGCCTTGCAAAGGCCTACTAGATTCCTAGGGCCGATGCCTTGTCTTCCTAGGGGTAACATTTAGCTAAAGAATAAATAAGGATGGTTGGAGTGAAAATAAAAGTGAGTGGGAACAAAAAGGAAAATCATATTGCCTCACAAGAGCTTGGTAGGTTCTTGGGTACTAAGACATGACTTAAGGTTGATGCCTTGTTCTCCTAAGGTCACAATACACTCGGCTCCCTCCTTTTTACACACTCGAGTATAAAGTACTCAAGGAAAAATTTGGTAAAATGGAAAAATATATGATTTTCAATAGCTTAGGCTATAGGACTCCTCACCTAGTAGAAGTTCCTAGTCCATTTGTCCTAGGTTAGGTAGGTGGATTAGACCACCACTTAGGATGACTCCTTTGATCTCTTTTCAACTAGTCTATGCTGAAGAGTAGTTGGTTAGTGACTAGCTCCAGATCTTTGTCACACTATGCTTGGGCTATCTCTCGTGGACTTCATGCCTTGATTTTATTAGGGGGTATTGTGAGGGTTGTGCTTATGCTCTATTGTATATTTTCATTTGAAGCAGCTTGATGATCTTTATGGTTTATGTTTGTGCAGATTAGTTTGTGGGTTGAGGCACCCTATCCCTTGGTCACCAATGAGAGTTGAATTTTAGAGCACAAAAGTGGCTCGAGATCCATAAAAGGGGCATTTTTTGTGGAAAATATATCGATCATGGATCAAGGAGCTCCAGTTTTTCTAGGTGCATTTCGATGCCGAGAATCCAATGCAAGTGTCCCTTTATCGATTGGACCCTCCATTTAATAGTCGTAATAAGGTTTAACATTATAAAGTAGCTACTAGATTTGAAAGCCAAAAAATAAGTAACAAAGGCCAAGCTAATAGTTTTCGATACAAGAAACCTATATGTCTAGTTCGATCACAAATCCGAGGTTGTTTGCCCCTCCGTTTGGCTCGAAACTACTTGTAGGAATAGTATGAACGCACTAGAGTGAGCTAGTTTTTTGGCAAGTTATGTGCTAATCAAGTTTAAAAGAAGCCAAAAGGCATGAAAATTAATGGAGGGGGGAGGGGGAGGTGCTTTTTTTTTCACTCCATTTTTTCTTTTCAAAAAGGATTTTGTGGTTAATGCCATATTAGAGAATTTGAAAATCTCTCAATTTTCACTTTCAAATAAGGAGTAAAGATTTGATCAAGTGGTTGAATCTTAACCTCCTATTTGAGAGTGGACTTGGGGGGATTACTTATATAGTATCTAGGAAAAATTTCACCTTCAAGTAAGGGGATAAGATTTGGCCATGTGTCCAAATATTAATCACATTATAAATACCCAAACTTTATAGAAAATCCCAAAATCTTGAATATATTGTTGGTTGTTGAAATCATGCCTCCTCCTCTTGGGGCTAAAATCCCTGATTTATTTGCTACATATTGCAAGAAATAACAAGAGATTTTATGCACTCTATGAAAATTTCATATTTTAATTTTTATCTCTTCTCTTTTTCTCTCACCATTATCGCTATTCATATGGGCTGAGAGAATGAGTGGAATGGGTGCCTGACAATATGTGAGGAATGGAACAAGGACATACAAAGAGACATCAATGGCTATAAAAGAGCGTCAATGACTTCTCATTTTTGAACTAGAATGGAATGCCTATGCAATTTATAGAGTAAGCGATCTTTTATTAATTTTTATGATGAATCTTTCATTATTATTATAAAAATTGATTGAAAATATTTGAATATACTTGAATTTGTCAAAAACTATAGAATAATCAATGATTTTGAGTAATTTACATAATAAAAATCAAAACCGTTGTCGTAGAGTTCACGCAAGGGCTACAGAACACGGGGTTCAAGATACAGCAAGGAAAGAGGCTAACAAGAAGATCTCAATATTTGATGCCAAAGATCATTATATTGCTTGTCAAGAACTTTACAAGAGGTCCATGAGTTCTCATTCTGAACATTCAGCTTGTGTAGGAATTTGCATAGGCTAAGCGTCTCTCGCGAGGCTTTGCACTGCTGCAATGTTTTGTTAAAGCTCTTTTCATAGACCAGTGTTGATGACTTATGGGTATAAAGTCAAAATAAATGACAAAGCATTTCAATTTGTCTATAGCTTTACAATAAAGCTTAAGAACTTGCTTTTCAGGGTAAGATGTTCCAACACTGTAACTTCAATTGGCATGCCATTCATAACCCTTCCTCCTGCTTACAACAGCAAACATCCCATGGCCTCAATTCCATTGGGCCTCCCAGTAGAGAACTTCACAAAACAACATGATCAATTAGTCCACGAGGAGTGGAGATGCAGAGCATTCGCCAATTTCAACCCCTCCAACCGCAGTTATCAAACTGTACGGGCCTACAGACACCAAAAGAACAAGTACTTCAGTGCCTCAAGCGGCTACAATACCAAGCCAGCCTCTGAAGGCACTTGCTGTCGTACTACAGACCTCGGAAGAATCTGTGACTGCCAGACGACGCACAAAAACAACAGAACACCAGAAGCTCTCCCTCAGAACACCTAGGACATGATCCGCACGCTTCAAGAAACTCAAATAGAGCTAATATAACTGCAGCATCATAGGGAGAAGAGCAAAGACGAGACGGATCTCAGAAGCAATGATGGCCTCAGACACAAAGATTGGTGGTCGTCTTCTATCATTTAGCATTATCAGACTGGTGCACGATGACAGTGTCTCATCACAGGCCATCATTAGTCACCGCAGAGCCGACGTAGCAGAAAGAAAATCGATGTTGAGAAAGATCAGAAGCATAAATAGGAAGGAGATTCATTGGTATCGCTTCTGCTCCCAGATCTGCCCTGTTTCGTTTTCTTCTGACATCTCATCCATATCCATAAACGCAAAAACCTTGTTGCTGTCCTTTAAGATCCGAATCAGTCTAAGAAGATTCCTCCGCATTACCAGCACTTCATGCTGAACTCCTTGATCCCAAAGAGAAAACACGATGGACACAATTGATGAACTCCAGAGCAGCATCTCCCATCTTTAAGTGAGAGTCAGTCTAATTGGGAAATTCCTGTGATGTAGTCTCTGTGTCAGTAACATCTCTCTTCCTGACATTCATATCACGCCACACAACACGGACAATTCTCCAAAAGCTTCTCATCCGCAAGAATTAAAATCAAATCAAAGCTCTGAAGCGGGAGACTTTCCAGGTGGCAACGAATCACACAGCTCGGGAGAGGCACAACCAAGCCTTATTCAGCCCCTCCGCAAGGCAGGACGATAGACACGATCAGCGCACACCTCCATACCAGGTCTTGCAACACAAGAATAGTCACAAATGGGCAGATGATCAGCTTCATGCCCGTTTTTGTTTTCTGTTACACTGGAAATCCCATCACCGAAGGTCGCTTGAAGATCATGGCTTCACTGTCTGGGACATCCAAATTTTAGTCCTGTTTTGATAAGCGCAGAACGATCTTTTAGGAGGGAGACGAAACCAGTGAGGACCAAATCCGAGACATCGAAGTAACTTGAGATCCTTCTTCTTTCTTCCACCTGTCTTCCCAAACCGCAGCTTCCAGATTTGCTGATGCACTTGGCACAATCCGTCCCAGGTCCGTCCTTGGCAGATACTCCCCTCCTCCTTGCACTTGTTGAAGATCGTCTCCGCTTAGACTGCCCTCGTCTCCACTAAAAGTTTGGCGCATCCCTCATGGACAGAGAGAGAGAGAGAGAACCCCCCAAATGAAGGCGTCACCTCTCTTCTGTTCATTCCGATTCATTCCATCAATTCGAATTCTCTCCTATCCGTCTTTGCCGCCACCACTCGATAATCTTAGAGAAATCTAAGAATAGCTTTTTCTATTCTTTCCCCTTTTCTTTCTCTGTAACGGTGTAGAAAAAAACCAAGGGATCCCCCAAACATTCGGTATTACCAAAGCATCCTTTAAACTCACTCCATAAAATGATGTTCCTATGCCACATCCAAGGATCCCACCAGCAAACTACCCCAGAATATACCAACAAACATCAAGCCAAGGGAACTTCCCTATACTTGCAAATCCCAGCAATAAGTACATTCCAAGAGTCTTCATCTCGACAAGGGAACCCGTTCAGCACTCCTTAAGCTCTGCCCATTACACATGATATTCCCGAATTTACACCTTTATCTTCATAGCTTAAATGTCAGCTTCTATAAAACTTCCTTTGATTCCACGGTATCCTGCACTTTTCTTCGAGTTCATCATTAAAATTATCAGCTGGATAATGTCCTTTGGCATCAGTTTTTCATATTTTTCTAATACACGCACATCATGCATCCAAACAAAATCATGCGCATGCACTAAGGGAATATATACATTGGATGCGGATTATTAAAATGCATCACACAAACAATGAATCACACGCGGAAATTAACACAAATGCACAACAAAAGAAATGGAGGTGTATACGACTCGGATGCGCAGCAACACGACATCCACCCCCTCTAAACCTGCGCATCCTTCGGATGTGCCAACTAACCAGGATCATTCAACTCCACAAACAGGTCAAGTCCATCTTCTGATTCTAGTAGACCTGTTTCTCCATCGGCTTCATCATCTATGTCTTCTGTCTCTTCTGCTTGTCTTTCTCCTATCTGCTCTTCTTCTGTCAATGCTTCAAGTGCATATTCTTCATCTTCTCTTCTCTTGAAAATCTTGACTCGTTTTCCAGCAATAGGCACCCTCAATGTTGTTCCATCTAACTCAGCCAGCTCATAAGTACCATTGTCAAAAACCTTTTTCACTTCATATGGTCCAAACCATCTTTGAACCATTTTTCTCATGCTACTATGCTGATTTTCTAGACTACTGTCATAGACTAGAACCCAATCTCCTTCTTTTATGGCTCTAGGCCTCAAGCGATGCCTTAAATCAAACATGTCCTTATTTCTGAGACGGGCTGCCTTCAAACGGTCAACGGCTAGCTGCACATCTTCTGTTCTTCTCTCTAGTTGACGAATCCGAAGGGCTAACAGCTCTTCCCTTGATAAATTCTCATGCCACGGAAGAACACTCCAAGTGAGAGCACAAATTTCAGTAGGCATGACAGGTTTTTGCCCATACATCAACTCCGCAGGCATGTATCCAGTAGTCACACTATGTGTAAAGCGATCAGCCCACAATGCAAAAGGTAGTAATCTCGGCCAATCTCCAATCCGACCTCTACAAGCTTTTGCCAATGCTTTAACTATTGGCGGATGTCCTCTTTCACTTCTTCCATTTCCCTCTGGATTATAGGCAGTAGTAAGAGCCAATTTAATCCCAAGCTGTGAGAAGAATTCTCTAGCTTCATCAGCATCTAGCTCTCCACGATCAGCTGTAATCTTGCCTATACATCCATACCTACAAAATATTTCTTCCAACAAGAATTTACATACTGTAGTGGTGGTCTTCGTCCGCAACGGTCTACCTTCAACATAGTTTGTAAGATCCTCCCTAGCCAAGACAAGATATCTCATCTGCCAAAGTCCCACTGGCAAAGTAACCAAGTCTACCACCCACTTGTAATGCATACATAGTGGATAAGTCGGATGCAGCTCATCACGATGTCGCACTAAAGAGTAAAGCTGGCAGTCCTTGCAAGTCTCCACAAAGTGAGAAACATCTTTATACATCCCTTTCCACCAGTATCTTTCTTTGATTTTCTCATAGGTAGCCCACACACCTCTATGTCCAGCCCATGAGCTCTCATGAAACTCTCGCATAATCTGTATTTGCATCGCTACATCACAAACTACTCTCAAGGGCAAGCCTCCTCTCTTTCTTGGATGCTTCCAAAGAAAACCATCTTTCAAGAAATACCCATAAGCCTTCCTTCTGATTTTCTTGAATTCATCATCTGTCCAATCAGCTCTTCGAGTCAATGAACTTAGATATTGTCCAATTTGCAGCCATTCATCAACATAAAGTTCTTCAATAAAGGCTTCAACAGTAGATACATGACAATCATGAATAAGGACAGAAGCAGCAAACTCTATCTCATCATCTTCTGCAAGCATTGACTCCTCATCCTCATATCTCGCTCTAGAAAGCATGTCAGCAACTGGATTATCTTTCCCTGCTATGTGTCGAAATTCTGGATTCAATGATTTGATATAGGCAATCCACCGAAGCATCGCTATATCTGGAGTCGAGCAACTAGTAATCATGCCAAGCAAAGGCAAACAATCTGTTTCCACAATAACTGAAGCTCCAATAAAATATCCTTTGTCACACTTCAGTGCAGTGACTACTCCCCACAATTCTCTTTTAATCTGCGGATATCTCCTTTGTCGCTCATTAAGAACTTTAGCTCCAAAGCGGATTGCATACCTATTTCCATCAGCATCATCCTGTCCCACAGCCCAACCTATGCCAATAGGGCTAGTATCAACTGTCAACATGATCGGCCGTCCACACTGATAATCCGCCTTGCGTAGAATAGGAGCTGATTGCAATAGCTTCTTGAGCTTACGCATGGCTTTTGAATGCTTCTCATCCCAATGAAATTTCTGCCCCTTTCGAAGCAGCTGATAGAGAACATCTGCAATATGAGCAAAATGAGGAATCCAAATCATGTAAAATACACAAGCTCCCACAAACCTCCGCACCTCTGAAGTAGTCGAGCAATACTCTGCAATCCTGTTTATGGCATCCACCTTTGCAGGAGAAGGTTTTCTGCCATAATATCCAACCATATGCCCAACTATGATGACTTCATTAACAACAAAGACAGATTTCAGCCCTGAAAGTGTCAAATTTACCTCCTCTAATCGTGTCAATATTTGCTCACAAGCAATCAAGTGGTCAGCCACAAACTGTCTACATCCACGCAAATCAAGACTTTCATTCTTTTCTTCTTCTGCACAACCCTTAATAGGCACATCATCTAGAAAAGGCATGGTAAACTGCGGAATATAGTCTCGAAGAACTCTATGCATAGCATTCATCATATGAGCAACTGAGTTTGTAGCACCTTGAGGCAAGGTACACATCCTCACAAGACCAATAGGTGTCCGCATAGTAGTAATATCCCTGCTTTCCAAGGCAAGCTGAAACTGATCATAACCTGAATACAAGTCACCTAGTGAATAGATGGCTCGTCCTGCAAAAGCCTCAGCAAATTCATCCACAACTGGACCTGTTTCCACATTCCTGATTGTCACTTTGTTCACGGGCTGCATATCCTGAATAAATCTCAAAGTACCATTCTTCTTTGGTACAGTAAACCACCTGTTAGAATAGGGTGCAGAAGAGGGTTCCAAAATCCCCATTTTAATCTTTTCATTCAGCAACTCTATCAGCTTTGGTAAGTGTGCTTTAGGCACAAGTATAGGACGTATATTCCATGGTACATGAGGAACAGTGAAGATGACCATAGGTGCAACCAATTCGGGACTAATGCAGCCAATTTCATGTGGAAAGAAAGCAAATGCCTTACCATGACATCCAAGCATCTCTCTAAAACATTCTTTTTCCACTGGAAGCAAAAAATCATCATTTCCAATCTTCAATTCTGCAAGAGTTTCAGCTGTAAACTTATGTCCAATATTTGCAGGATCCCTCAACATAGGCTGCTTCATAGCTTTTTCAATCTGTTCATCACTATCAGAAGGAAGCGGGCCTGCAACCGGCTTAACCTTCTTATCAACTGTTTTATATTTTGTGTCAACCTTGGCATCATTCAAGCACTCTTTCCTTTGCTGCAATTTCTGCAAATTTTCAGCATCTTTCAACTCTGTTGGCTGAAAAATTTCAGCCTTTAGCTCTTTGGACTGCATGGGTGCAGTCTGAAGCTCTGTAAGCATAAATTTTTCTGCATTCAACTCTGTTGGCTGAATGAATTCAGCCCTCGGCTCTATGGACTGCATAGATGCATCCTGAAACTCTGTATGCAGAAATTTTTCTGCATTCAACTCTGTTGGCTGAATGAATTCAGCCCTTTGCAATTCTATTAGCTGATCAAGATCAGCCATAAATTCAGTTTGCTGAGTTTTCTCAGCCTCTAACTCTGTTTGCAGCATAAAACCAGAAATTTCCTGAAACATATCCAAGGTTTGCACATGTATGATCTTTGAACCCTTGCATACATCAGTTTTCAGCATTGCTCTCATCTCAAACAATGTATCTGCATAAGACATCCCTTCATACAATCCATCCACATGCTCTTCTGCTTGCAAAATACCTGCATTCTTCAACTCTTTCTCCTTACGACCAATGTACTGCCTGGCAGCTCTAGGCAAATCTGAAATTTTCTGATAACTTACTGAACTATCTGAAGTAAACCCAACAAAGTTATTGGAGAAAGACTGGCTGCCAGGAGGCGAGATCTCCTCTTTTCTCCGCTCCGTACCACTGGCGTCTCGCAAGACAGCGGTAGTTAATGAAAATCCAACTCCTTCGCAGGTAGTGGTGCCTCATGCAAGGAGTCCCTGTTCCTCGGATGATTTACCCCAACAGTCATAAACTGAACAGCTCGCATACCATCTTTACTGCGTATCCACGCATAAGCTGACCCATCATCCATCACTTTTGTTTCCATTCTTGCTTCTGTAATGAAATGCTGTCCAAGAATAATTGGATAAGAGCATGAATCCTGAACAAAGCAATGATAATCCTCTTCAACATTACCAATAGAAATTCTGATACTCGGACAAGCAGCATACATATCACCAGAAGTATTATTGGCGGCTCTCATGCGCCAGCCATGCTCTGCATCCATAGGCCACTTGCCACTCTCATAAACACCTCGAGCAATAAGATTAATCTCAGAGCCATGATCAACTAAAGCAATCAAGGGAATTTGTTTCTCTCCAATCCTTACCACTGTCTCAGTGGTTGCTCTAGCCCAATGACTTCGTGAAAAATGGCTGCGAGGAATGAGAATAGGGGTCTCATCATCTTCATACTGCATAGGCTGCACTATTTTCTCCAATTGCGAATTAACAGAAGCATTCTCAACCATCACTGCATCATCATGCTCTTCCCCAAGAGCTCCATGCCACAATCCCTGTAAAGCAGGTCCTTCCATCGCATGTCGTTTCCTTCGCAAAAGATCCTGCATCTGATCCTGTATTTCTCTTCTAGCAATCCCAAGAGCCTCTCCAACAGTAAAAGTGACTTCACTATTCAAAATTCTTTCATGAAAAATCTTACTCATATCCGTTTGCATATCAAGGTCTGACAAGAGCTTGAATCCTGGCTCTTTTCTTGGTTGCCTCTTTTCTTTCTGCTTGTCTCCCATTGGTTGATCAGAACCTGTTTGAGCTGGAGAATTTGGCATAGGTGGAGCTGTAACAGGTGGTGAAACAAAGTCACCCCCTCTAGTCTTTTTGGAGGAGCTAGGACCCTCCTCATCTCTTCTTCTCTTTTCCTCAACCATGGCATCTAAACCCTGCGTTATAGCCATATAAGCAAAAATAGAATACCTGTCAACAGGAGAATCCCATCCTGTTTCTCCTCGGATGCTAGAGCCCACACAAGTCATAGTAGAAGTTTGAACTTTCCCTCTTCTCGCTATCTCCAAGGCAGAAGACCATAAAGTAGAGTCTCCATCAGATTTCTGCTCAAGCTGGACTCCAAAAGCTGAAGCATCTCCTCTAACACTCACATAAGCTGATCGCGCAGGCATATCATCAACAAGCTTCTTCATACCTCCCTTACCAAAGTTCGTGTCAAGAGGAGCGCCAGTCTCTGTCAGCCATATCTTCCCATCTTGTCCCCAGAACACTACATTCTTCTTACATGCTTCCTGAAAAGCATCACAATCTTTGCAGTGTTGGTGCTCTGTACTATCACACCAAATACATCGTCTCCCTTTTCTTTGACCAGCTGGAAAAGCAGTCACTGGAACAGGTGCTACAGCAGGTACTGACATAAGTTGCTCCTTTAACTTACCAACTTCAGCTTTGACTACTTCAATTGTCAAATCTGCCAAGCCTTTAATAACATCATCTACAGATAAGGGCACTGGAGCAGCAGGAACTGGTGGATTCACAGCAGGAGGAGTAGGCTTAGGCAAAGAAGTTGCAGCAAGGGTAGAAGAAGAAGTCTCCAAGGATTTTTCAGGAACTGATCCTGTATTTCGATGCAATCTTACTCTCCTGCGCTGCTTCTTAACAAGAGCATTCACAGCATCAATGACATGTCTCCACTCAGTCTTTAAACCTGAATCAGTAGCTTGATCTTCCAAAAGATCATCCAACTTTTCCTGTAAATCAGCATCTGCAGCTTGCAAAAATAACTCCACTTTCTGCATCTCCAAAGCTTGCTGTTCGGTCCCATCCAACTGATCATAACGGCTTTCAAACTCTCGCAGAAGAGCGGTAACAGAAAGTCCCTTATTAGGCATAGAAACCCATGCTAAAAAATTCCTGCGATTCATAAGACCTGTATCCTCCAGGAAATATTCATCTTTTAATGCCTTTTTAAATTCAGCCCAACTTGCATGTGCCTCTTGAATTTCTGCAATTCGACCTTCAAGAGCGCGCACCACGATCCGCAAGAAGTAGCGACTCCAAACATCTTGAGAAACCCCAAAAAACTTCATCTTTTCTTCATACAAATGCAGGTAAGTTGACACTTGCTGGCCATTAAACTGCTTCATCTCCTGTTGGACAGCTTTCAAAGCATCCATAGCATCACTGTCACGTTTTGCATGAGCTTGCTGCTGCATATACATGGTAAATGACTGAAACAGGTTCTTCATGACATTATCATCTGTCATCTCTTCTTGCGAGTCTCCCATCTTGCTGATGACGCAGCACTTTCACGTCGGGTTCACCAGAAATGTCGTAGAGTTCACGCAAGGGCTACAGAACACGGGGTTCAAGATACAGCAAGGAAAGAGGCTAACAAGAAGATCTCAATATTTGATGCCAAAGATCATTATATTGCTTGTCAAGAACTTTACAAGAGGTCCATGAGTTCTCATTCTGAACATTCAGCTTGTGTAGGAATTTGCATAGGCTAAGCGTCTCTCGGCTTTGCACTGCTGCAATGTTTTGATAAAGCTCTTTTCATAGACCAGTGTTGATGACTTATGGGTATAAAGTCAAAATAAATGACAAAGCATTTCAATTTGTCTATAGCTTTACAATAAAGCTTAAGAACTTGCTTTTCAGGGTAAGATGTTCCAACACTGTAACTTCAATTGGCATGCCATTCATAACCCTTCCTCCTGCTTACAACAGCAAACATCCCATGGCCTCAATTCCATTGGGCCTCCCAGTAGAGAACTTCACAAAACAACATGATCAATTAGTCCACGAGGAGTGGAGATGCAGAGCATTCGCCAATTTCAACCCCTCCAACCGCAGTTATCAAACTGTACGGGCCTACAGACACCAAAAGAACAAGTACCTCAGCGCCTCAAGCGGCTACAATACCAAGCCAGCCTCTGAAGGCACTTGCTGTCGTACTACAGACCTCGAAAGAATCTGTGACTGCCAGACGACGCACAAAAACAACAGAACACCAGAAGCTCTCCCTCAGAACACCTAGGACATGATCCGCACGCTTCAAGAAACTCAGATAGAGCTAATATAACTGCAGCATCATAGGGAGAAGAGCAAAGACGAGACGGATCTCAGAAGCAATGATGGCCTCAGACACAAAGATTGGTGGTCGTCTTCTATCATTTAGCATTATCAGAGTGGTGCACGATGACAGTGTCTCATCACAGGCCATCATTAGTCACCGCAGAGCCGACATAGCAGAAAGAAAATCGATGTTGAGAAAGATCAGAAGCATAAATAGGAAGGAGATTCATTGGTGTCGCTTCTGCTCCCAGATCTGCCCTGTTTCGTTTTCTTCTGACATCTCATCCATATCCATAAACGCAAAAACCTTGTTGCTGTCCTTTAAGATCCGAATCAGTCTAAGAAGATTCCTCCGCATTACCAGCACTTCATGCTAAACTCCTTGATCCCAAAGAGAAAACACGATGGACACAATTGATGAACTCCAGAGCAGCATCTCCCATCTTTAAGTGAGAGTCAGTCTAATTGGGAAATTCCTGTGATGTAGTCTCTGTGTCAGTAACATCTCTCTTCCTGACATTCATATCATGCCATACAACACGGACAATTCTCCAAAAGCTTCTCATCCGCAAGAATTAAAATCGAATAAAAGCTCTGAAGCGGGAGACTTTCCAGGTGGCGACGAATCACACAGCTCGGGAGAGGCACAACCAAGCCTTATTCAGCCCCTCCGCAAGGCAGAACGACAGACACGATTAGCGCACACCTCCATACCAGGTCTTGCAACACAAGAATAGTCACAAATGGGCAGATGATCAGCTTCATGCCCGTTTTTGTTTTCTGTTACACTGGAAATCCCATCACCGAAGGTCGCTTGAAGATCATGGCTTCACTGTCTGGGACATCCAAATTTTAGTCCTGTTTTGATAAGCGCAGAACGATCTTTTAGGAGGGAGACGAAACCAGTGAGGACCAAATCCGAGACATCGAAGTAACTTGAGATTCTTCTTCTTTCTTCCACCTGTCTTCCCAAACCGCAGCTTCCAGATTTGCTGATGCACTTGGCACAATCCGTCCCAGGTCCGTCCTTGGCAGATACTCCCCTCCTCCTTGCACTTGTTGAAGATCGTCTCCGCTTAGACTGCCCTCGTCTCCACTAAAAGTTTGGCGCATCCCTCATGGACAGAGAGAGAGAGAGAACCCCCCAAATGAAGGCATCACCTCTCTTCTGTTCATTCCGATTCATTCCATCAATTCGAATTCTCTCCTATCCGTCTTTGCCGCCACCACTCGATAATCTTAGAGAAATCTAAGAATAGCTTTTTCTATTCTTTCCCCTTTTCATTCTCTGTAACGGTGCAGAAAAAAACCAAGGGATCCCCCAAACATTCGGTATTACCAAAGCATCCTTTAAACTCACTCCATAAAATGATGTTCCTATGCCACATCCAAGGATCCCACCAGCAAACTACCCCAGAATATACCAACAAACATCAAGCCAAGGGAACTTCCCTATACTTGCAAATCCCAGCAATAAGTACATTCCAAGAGTCTTCATCTCGACAAGGGAACCCGTTCAGCACTCCTTAAGCTCTGCCCATTACACATGATATTCCCGAATTTACACCTTTGTCTTCATAGCTTAAATGTCAGCTTCTATAAAACTTCCTTTGATTCCACGGTATCCTGCACTTTTCTTCGAGTTCATCATTAAAATTATCAGCTGGATAATGTCCTTTGGCATCAGTTTTTCATATTTTTCTAATACACGCACATCATGCATCCAAACAAAATCATGCGCATGCACTAAGGGAATATATACATTGGATGCGGATTATTAAAATGCATCACACAAACAATGAATCACACGCGGAAATTAACACAAATGCACAACAAAAGAAATGGAGGTGTATACGACTCGGATGCGCAACAACACGACACCGCAAAACTTGCAATGCGAGATTTAGTAGAAAAATGATAATTTTATGGATTTTTATGGTTCAAATATTGTTCCTTCCATCAAAGACTGCATTTTCCCTTGTAATCTTGTTTGCATATTTGTCAAGGCTTGATGAACCCCTGCTAATTCTTGTGTGACAAGTCTTCATGTGTATCCATACAATCTTTCATTGCCTTCACAAACAAACATGAAAAATTATGTAATCCCTTCAAATTGTGGTGGCCTTTGAGTGACTAGATCGAGTGGATAAATGCACCCATCAAGCTAAAGGTCCACATTTTTTTCCCCTGTATTTCTTTCTTGTTGCATCCTGTATCTTATTGCATCATCCCTTTCCATAGTTCTTTTGAACATTGGTGCACATTCATCCTTCTCCAAGTGAAAGTGAATATCTCTCTTTCTCTTGGTATGTCTTGCACCTGCATTCTGTAAAGCAAAATATATGCCAAATATTAACTTGGATTCACATTCAAATCACACAATTACACCCCTTTCATTCACTATATCTTTGTTCTTTTTTACCCAGTTGGATCTTCTCTTTCTCTTGATTTCAATCATGATAGACCCTAATCAACCCTTAATTTTCTTGTAATCTTAGCTTTTAATCTACCTCTAATCAACACCCAATCTTATCTTCTGTTCTATCCAAAATACACACACAAAAACTCTCTCTCTCTCTCTCTCTCTCTCTCTCTCTCTCTCTCTCTCTCTCTCTCTCTCTCTCTCTCAATTGATCAAAGGTATATAAACACATTTATACAGAAGCTTGGCTAGTGGAGAAGAATAACATCATCTTATTATTAGCTCAAAAGGATAGGGAGAACCAGAGCCTACAACAAGCAATTTTTGTCATTGAAGATACTATACATGCTCCACATGTGAAGAATATGGAGTTACAGTCTAAACTTGTGAACTTGGAGAAGGAGAATTGAAACATAAAAAGGAAGCTCACAAAAACTTTGTAGATTGGGCCCACTTTAAAAACCAAAGAAGCACACAAAAACTTTGGAGATTGGGCCTACAATAAGTAATTTCTATCATTGAAGATGCTATGCATGCTACGCATGTGAAGAATATGGAGTTAGAGTCTAAAGTTATGAACTTGGAGAATGAGAATCGAAACATAAAGATGAATCTCACAAAAACTTTGGAGATTAGGTCCACTTTAAAAACCAAAGAAGCACGTTGGTGCATCCGATTAGTTAAACCAATTCACCAATTAGCCAAAGGAAGTGGACAATATCATAGACGAGGATATATGCTCAATCTACTACAATGAGAAATATGTTCCCTCATGCAGAGAATGATACTATTGCCAAAGTCCTAAGCAAGGATATGATAAAAAATGCATTGAAAAATCGTAAATTCATCGACATTGTAGATGATGTTGCAAGTGAACATCTTAGGGATGTGAGCAACTTGTTTACTGCTACAAATGCTCAGGGAGTATGTGACAAAATGGGAATGAGTTCTGAGTCATATAGTATGCTCTATCAACAATTGGATACAGGATTTAAGAAAGTCTTTAAAACTAAGCGAGTAATGCCTCTGCCAAAACCATTTCACATGAAGAATGCTTGAAAACAACTAAATGAGAAATTTTTAGAACTAATTGGTGAGCCAACGCATCTCAAAAATACACACATATTGAAGTATGATTCCAAAGAAGTTGCATTTGTATTAAATGCATCCAACAACTTTGTATTGGATATATGTAGGGTTCAGATTGCCATGGTCAAGTTCTACAATATGTCTATGGAAGAATGTAGAGGATGTCCTCAAACTTGATGAGAGTGAGATTATTAAGGGACAAAAACTTGAACATGTGAGTAAAAGACCTATAAATCGAGCATTGGATCCCAACATCGATGAAAACCATCCTTTATACTTCAGTGTACAATCAGAGAATGAAATATGGTGGCTTGCAGCATTTGAACTACCAAAGCAGGACCATGAAGTACTTAAAGTTTTTTTAAACCTCACTAATATACCCAGTGTTATTCAACAGCAAAATAATGGAGCAATTTTACATATCAAGGGGTTTGGGAGCTATCAAGTTGAATGACATCTTGCAATTGATTTAAAAACATTGAAGTATATTTTTGGTTTATCAAATGCAGTGAATGCAAAATTTTCGTGCATATACTGCATGCAAACTAGGAAGAAAGGGAAAGATGAAAAGAAAGAATGTCTTGACAAGGCAGGACAACAAGGTCCTCCAACACGTGATCAAAAAGTCATGAGAAATGGAATGCTAGTTCCAGTGGATCCAAAACTGGTGCCCTATTTTGAAAATATCACTAACAAGGGTACACTTTTGCATATTGTATTGTTTTATTAGAATAATTGAGAAGCTAGTATATGAATATATATGTTTGCTTTGCATACAAGATGTAGCCTATGTCAGAAGTTGATGCTACATCATGTAAGAAGGTAGAACAAGTCCTCTCTAAAGTTGGATTGCACAGGGGCCAAGTAAAAATAAAAAAGAACGAGAAAATATCCCTTGTAAACCATGCTTTGGCCAACCCAAGGCTAGAAAGTTTATATCTCCACCTCGAGATGAGAAAGGCAATATACTTGTAAAACAACCAGAGAAGTATGAAGCATGGAAAAAGTTGCACCTTGCTCTTTCGGATTAGAGCAATGGGGGATGAACGAGGATTGCAAAGTGTTAGTCTTTGCACAAGGAATGACTATCTGGTTGTGGAGTTCCAAATTCAGTATTTCTGTCTCCTCCATCTCTCTTCTCCACCAGGAGACCATTCACGTGGGAAAAAGAAAGAGAAGAACGAGATTAAGAATGCTTGCCCAACATGCACCGGTTTGATACAAGATTGAGAGGATGCTAAGAAGTGATGTCAAGTCCTGTGTGGAGTTTGATGGTGGGTCCGATGGCTATCCATGCATTCAATTTGTATGATTTGAAATACGCAATTTAGTGGTATGTCTATTGCTTGTTTTTCATAGTTTATGGTCCAAATGAAGTGCATATGGAATAAAAATTTGTATAAATCTTTTTTACATTTCTTTGAGGGCTGTGAGTGATAATATACAGAACTTGTAAGTAAATGTGATCATTATTAATAATTTAAAGCTCAAAATGCAATATTTAAGTGAAAAAATAGGGGTTTTTTTCGTTTCGAGTGAAAAAGTCATTTTCTTGGGAGGTGAAATGAAATATAATGATGAATCTAAGTAATCCTAATCATGTTGAATCAAAATATTAGAAAATAATAGTAATTATTAATAAATAAATAGAGAAAAATCAAGAAAAATGACGTTAAACATTAAACATTAAATAGTAGGAAGAGCAGAGGATTTATGAGTACAAAGTATGGATTTAAATCAATTTTCTTAGTTGAATTTTCCATGTAGGTTTTGTTTGATTTAAGTTTTAAAGGCTTTAATAGCACAAGTATACTCGGTGTTGCCCCTATGCAATGCCGAAAATGCGCTAGCACTATGAAATCATGAAAAGAATTAGTTGTGCACATCCATGATAATGATTTGATTTAATAAATTATTTATGCACTTGTGGGCATTTACCTTTATATTGCATTCCATATCCATGGTATCAAATAAGTATCGGCTCTCTTGGATTGCATTGCACTTAGTTTCCTAAATGTTGACCCACATTGAGAACACGAGAAGTCCCAAGTTGTAGGTTTAGTATATTTGTTTCTTTAGGGTTAATAAAGTGACGATGAAAATGATCTCCTGGAATGATTTTCATAAAGAAAGAACTATGTGTCGTATATATGTTATATATTTGACGGGTGCAGCTTCTTGGGGCCAATTCCTGAGGTGTAAGTGTAACCTGTCCCCCTGTCCACTTGTATGACATGTCTAAGCAACCCATCGGGAAGAGAGTCTAGAAAGCGCCGCCCAGCACTCCCACGAAATGTTATAGGGTTTGCGATCTAGGTCTCCCCGAGTCTGCCACAAAGTGGAAGCATTCCGACCGTTCCCTCTTAGGACCGACCTGAATCAGGGCTTTCCTAATGGTCAAGTTCCTAGAATGGTAGCTAATGTCGAGCCCCAAACAAACTACTTTACGCAAAACATCAGGGTTGAAGCGGATTTATACTACACTTGCTTCAAGGAGAATGGGAAATGAGAGGGATGCGAAGCTCGACCTCTTTGCCCGTAAGGCATAGACCCATTCCATTCCCCTAAAATAGCATAAACCAGGACTCTAGCTCTAAAGATTCTAGGTCATTGTTACCTTGCTATCAATTTCCTTTGTAAAAAGTTCCCGGCCAATCGGGACCACCCTTCCATAGGACGAACCCAGGGTCACATCCATCGCACTTTCCTCGGGTTGCTTTAGTTATCTAATTACCTACCATCTTTACTTTGACAAGTAAAAATAGCTTTTTTAATTAACCAATTAATCACTGGTTCCTTCACATAACTTAGGCACTAACATAGAAAAACAATGTCAAGCAAGTTCCTTTTCAACATTTGATCTTTATTTATCAGTCTTTGGAATACATCATATAATCCACCCGAAGGCTATTCCAGCAATCCTCAGGGATCGCTATTCCAAGTTCCGCCCGTTGACTAGTATGCGGGTCTCGAGATCCCATCTGGAGTCACGTCGGCCTCTTGTGCAAGATCCAGAGGCAATGGATTTATGGCTAGGGCCTCCCCTAGCACCCAAGCATCCTCCTGCTCCAAGTAGCACCCACAAAAAGCCTCTCGCGGTGGGTTCAGTCCACGTACCCGACACAGCTAACAACCCCCTTGGATAGGGTCAGGCAAACAGTTGGATGTAACTGATATTGCCTCTCCCTCCAGGCTTTCAACCTAAAGCATTAGTTATTTTTTCGGCATTAGTTCCTTGATCAAAGAAGTACAAACAGTGCTCCTAAGTGTACAAACATAAGCACTCCAGTGGTCATTTATACGGCCAACTACTAAGGTGTGAATTCTTCTCTTCGAATACATCTAGCATTCGATCTGGGATCAATCGCGACTTGGAAAGATCCCAAGGGTTTCATAAGCTAAGCTGCTTGTTTACCCTTTATCTTTGGGTTAGGGTTTATACCCTGTTAACCCTCAATTGTCAAAACCTTAGGTTTCCTTATATTTAAGGTCAATACATCCTGGACAATCTCGTCGCCCTAACTTGGTTGGTTAACTGCTTTCTTGACAAATTCATAACTCCCCTAACTTGGCAAATCAGCCCCAAGGAAGGGTGATGTAGAAGAATGACTACTCATCCTCTAGAAAATTAGACTTGTACTTAGAACTCGTCAACCCTGTTCTAAGGAGTGGCAATACTATTTTGTGATTTAGACACAAAACCATACAACGTTGAAACTTGTTACACGAGCTAGGTGACATCACCTAACTTGTGGTATTATTTCTCCCATCACACGGTATTCCTTGGTCAAGAATACCTTTGGTCAAGATGTAGGGTTTGGGAGTCCTCTTGACCCAATCCAACCCTAACCCTACTAGGGTGATAACGCTTTGGCCCTAGGGTTCCTAAATTCATACGGAGGTCTAGTATTTGGTCAATTGATCCTTAGGGTGAGAACCCTAGATCGTTCTTGCATGGGCGTTTAGATAACCCTAATATTCCAAGAATGTGGGTAGGATCTTTGGGATCGAAAATATTAGGTTGGCAGTCTAAGTGCAATACTAGGCAGAATTTTAACGTAAGTTAACCCTACCTAACACTTTGAGGTGAACGTCATTTGCAATCTAATCGTACCTTTATGATTTTCATGTAAGATACTCAACGATATGCGGATTACTTAGTTTCTCTAACCAACTCACGATTTAAGATGGTCTTTCTTTTAAAGATGCAAATACATTCTTCTAAATTTGCAAGTACTTTCCCTAAAAGATGTAAGTAACTGGAAGATAGGTGAGATGCATCATTCCATGCGAGTATGCAACTTCAAACCATAGACCTTTTGCTTTTATGCAAATTAGAGATCATTCTTTTCCTTGCCCTATACTATAATGATTGACATTCAGAGCTAACTCATATAAACCCTTCGTTGATACAACGAAATCAAAGCTTTAATATTTCTAATGAAGATGCATTCAAACTTTGATAAAAAGGACTCCATGCATGAGCGAATACCATGAGTCCATCATTAAATTAATCCTTCCTTTAGCACTTAACCCAACCCAAAATGAACTATCATTGCATGCAATTTGCAAGGTACATAAATCCTTTCCATGCATTGCAACTATTCGAACATCATTTAATGTCCGTCTATGATTACCTTAATCGTGAGACACTGGTGCACAGATCGGTTGCAGTATGCTCACGTAGTGAATCCCGAAAGGTCCCCAAGAACAATGAACTCTACCTTTTTGCACAAAAAACAATGTAAAAAGCATGAACGACAAGAGCCAGAGACCAATTGGGTTCAATCTCCCCCCATGCCTTGTGTGAGCGCTTCATAAAGCATGTATTTTATGTATATTTCCATCTTCATGCTCAATAATAGCCCAATTTACAAAAATATAACAAGCTTTTAGCTTTTGAGTTTGCTTTTTACAAAAATAGGAAATAAAGCTAATGGACAGTGCCCATAGAGTCTGGCACGCTCAACACAATGTCCAAATAGAAATAACATATCCGTGCGTATAGGTGCATACAAAATAATAATAAATACTCGATGCCTCAATAGACATAACAAAATATAGGCGTAACGTCTATCAAAATATAATCCATAGGTCGAATACTCGCTAGACTCCAATGCTTTCCTCTGCCACTGCTGATATCTCTACACATCAACTGAAGCATTCACAATTGTTAGTAAAATAATACAATTAAACCGACAAAAGTGAATACCTAGCAGTCTTCAGCTACATAAATAAATCAACTGGTTAGAAATAAATCCTAACCTTAATTTATTACGAGTGCGCACTCTAAACTCATAAACGTTTATTAATTTAATATGTATTTTGCAGAATCACCCGCTATGGAATCACCCATGTACACACTAAATTAATGAAACGCCCGAAAAGGACAGGCGTCCCCATCAACTTCTTGCACAAAGAATCCACTTTGTGTATGAGCCCTGGTCATCTAAGTTTACAGAATCCACCGTAAATCCTCACGGAATCCACCGTGGAATATGCCTCCTGGCATCATACCCCCGGGGTGGGATAGCAATTGACCTCAATTGCTATTAGCTCAATGTGGAGCTAACAGAGTGGGGGAAGCATTTAAGTCTCTAGTGTGCATCCATTGTGCTTCCTCTACAGGATGGTTCTTAAATTTTACTAGATATCTAGAATACCTTCGGCCAGTTCTAGTGGTCATAAAGTCAGTGTCTATGATAGCTTCTGGTTCAAGTATTTCAGTCTCTTTCTCTAATAAAGGTGGGTTTTCATAAACAGGGTGGATATGTAATTGGCCTCTAAATGGTCTCAATAAGCTAATGTGAAATGTATTGTGAATTTTCCAATGAGATGGTAATTCTAACTTGAATGCATTATCATTAATTTTATGAATGATTCTAAATGGTCCATAGAATCTAGGAGCTAGTTTGACAACTAGATGTCTATCTACACTTTGGAGTCTACGTTTTTCTATTCTGAGCCAAACATAATCATCAACTTTAAAATTCATAGCTTGTCTTTTCTTATTGGCTTGTTTGGTATATGATTGCTGGGCTTTAGCAATCATATCTTTAACCTCATCAAAAATACTGTTATGCATACTAGCAATATCATCAGCACTCTGAATTCTATTAGACAAAGATGCAACAGGTGTAGATAACCTATATCCATAAATGACTTCAAAAGGTGCTTTTTTTGTAGATGTATGCGGTGTATTGTTATATGCAAACTGAAATAAATGCAAATGAGTGTCCCATGTCTGAGGTTTAGAGATAGTATATGTACGTAAAAGATCTAGAATGGTGCTATTTGTGGCTTCTGTTTGTCCATTTGTTTTTGGATGAAATGCAGATGAGAAATCAATCTTTGTGTCTAGATTAGCAAACAGGGTAATCCAAAAATTGTTACAAAATCTAGAATCACGATTTGAAATAATTACTTTTGGCAATCCATGGTTAGTAAAAACAGTTTTCAAAAATAATTGTGCTGCCTGTGATGCTGTTAAAGTTTTCTTATACGGAATAAAATATGCTTGCTTATTAAATATATCTACAACTGTCCAAATCATGTCATGGTTAGATTTAGTATTTGGTAAACCAGTAATGAAATCCATAGAAATATGTTCCCAAGGTTTAGATGGAATAGACAAAGGCATTAGTAATCCATACTGTTTACCATGATGTCTCTTAACTCTTTGACAAATCAAACATTCAGAAACGAAATTAGATACATCTGCATCCATATGCGGCCAATAAAAATCTTCAGTTAACATACATAATGTAGATATGATACCTCTATGACCTTGATATGGGGGACAATGAATTTCATTCAAAACAAAAGATCGGAATGGAATAGTAACACACAGTCTCTTTTCATAAAACATAAATCCATCATTATATGACAATGAATCAACAGGAATGAAATTATTTTGAACTAATTTATTCCAATCAGATTGAAAAGTAATATCCTGGTGATATGTATCTTTCATAGCAATCAAAGAATCAAAAGATATGACAGAAATATTATGAATTGCAGGTCTTCTACTCAATGCATCAGCAACTACATTTTCTTTTCAAGGTTGGTATTGAATGATAGGATGAAAACTTTGAATGAAGGAAGCCCATTTGATATGACGGTCAGAAATTTGGGGTTGGCTAAGTAAATGTCTAATACTTTGCTGGTCGGTCTTTATCATAAATTCTGAACCCATTAAGTAGTGTTTCCACTGTCTTAATGCTTGTACAACTGCTAATAGTTCTTTGTCATATGTGGAATATTTCAGCTCAGAGGGTTTCAGCTTAGAACTAGAATATGCTATTGGATGATTGTCTTGCATTAGTACGGCTCCTATTCCTGATCCGCTAGCATCAGTCACAACTAGAAAGAATGGTCTATTAAAGTCAGGCAACTGTAGAATAGGGGCATTGGTTAATGCATGTTTCAGTAAGTCAAATGATTTCTGTTGATTTTCGGTCCATTGAATAAACAATTCCTTTCTTGAGAAATTTGGTTAATGGTAAAGCAAGTAATGAAAAATTACGTACAAACTTCCTATAGAAACTAGCAAGACCAAGGAATGAGCGTAATTCATGCACGTTTTTAGGAACAGGCCAATTCAATATTGCATCAATTTTCTTAGGATCAACTTTAATTCCTTCAGATGATACAATATGACCTAAATACTCAATTTCTGTCTTAAAGAATTCACTCTTTTCAGGATTTGCAAACAATTGATTTTCTTTCAATAACTGAAAAACCAATGACAAATGCTCATAATGCTCTTTCTCGTTTTGACTAAAGACTAAAATATAATCAAAGAAAACAATCACACAGTACTGATATTTTAAAAAGATACGATTCATCATTCTACTGAAAGTGGCAGGTGCATTAGTCAATCCGAATGGCATGACTAAGAATTCGTAATGGCCAAACTGTGTTCTGAATGCAGTCTTAAATATGTCAGATTTATCTAGCCTCACCTGATGATATCTAGACTTAAGGTCAATTTTACTAAATATAGAAGATCCTTGCAGTTTGTCCATAAGGTCATCAACTCTAGGTATAGGATACCTATTCTTTACAGTGATCTTATTTAAAGCTCGGTAGTCAATACACATACGATAGGTATTATTATTTTTCTTGACTAACAATACAGGTGCACCGAATGGAGAACTGCTAGGTCCAATCAATCCTCTATTTAGTAATTCTTCAACTTGACTCTGAATTTCTTTTTGCTCTATCCGATTGTGCCTATATGGTGCTTTGCAAGGTGGTTGGGTGCCAGGGATCAAATCAATCTTATGGTCTTCTGGACGTGAAGGTGGTAAACCTGGTGATAGGTCTTCTGCAAAACAGTCCTTAAAATATGCAAGAAATTCCTTATGCCTAGGGTGCATATGATTTTTCTTTGCTTGCAATTCATTCACCCAAATGAGATATGATTTACTACTCTTGCATAATGCACGTTTTGCTTGAGTATGCGAAAGCAGTGGAAAAACATTAGATGCATGCATACCATATAATGTAATAGATTTTCCTTGAAAATTAATATTCATTGTGTGTGTGGAATAATCTATATTTGGATTATGCTGGTGTCGCCAAGGCATTCCTAAAATAATGTCACTCGACTGTAATGGAACAACTAAGAAATTTCGTCTTTCAGTGTATGAACCAATTTGAATCTCTAAATCTTATACTTCTTGTGTACCATTATACCTAGTGTCTAAAAATGCAGCTTTTATGCGATAATTCATAGGTACAGTCTGTAATTTCAATTCCTTTACCAATTTTGCTGAAATAAAATCATGAGTACTACCGTCATCATGCAAGATAGTCTTTTCCTTTCCATGTACCAAACATTTCATAGTCAATAATGAATTAGGAGTAGGCATACCTGGTAAAGTATCGGAAATAGTAGTAGTGTCGTCCTCATCTTCAGTGAAATCAGGCATATCCTCATGTTCGTCTTCGTCCATGGCTCCAAGATAGTTGATATGTGCTGGTGGCTTCTTTGAATGACAATTTGCTGCGAGATATCTAGGCTGGTGACATTTATAGCATACTATTGGCTTGCCTTTTGTTACATTATTTACAATGGCTGGAAGTCTGGGTACATTTGGATTTGCTTGTGGAATAGGCTTAGGATTTGGATTGACATTGGATGGTAATGCAGGTGGTTTAGCCCAATTCTCGCGGAAAGATAGTGAAGAGAAACGACCTGGATTAAACCTTCTTAAATTGGAATTGAATTGTTTAGATCCATAATTACCATTGGCTTGGAATTGCTGTGGTCGTCTGTCTCTACCGCGTAGCTTATCTTCAGTGTCGTGAGCTAGTGAGATGGCGTCTTCAAGGGTAGCAGGCTTGAACATGTTCACTTCAGCGTAGTAATGCCCAAGAAGTCCAGACATATACTTCCGCTTATGTGTCGTCTCTGGTACGTCTTCAAGCATGCATAACTGTAGGAGTGCATTCCAAAAACGCTCTGTATACTGTGGTATAGGCTCACGATCCCATTGTTGGAGTAGATCCCATTGCTTGATAGCCTTCTCATGAAATTGCAGTGGTAGGAAATTCTGCATTAACTTCTTCTTGAAATCTTTCCAAGTAGCAGGACATTCTATGCTCTTGCGTACTACAGTCCACCAAAGTGATGCTCTGTCTACCAAATGATTAGTAACACACTTGATTTTATCTTTTTCTGGATAGGTTTCCTCATGGAAATAGTCATCAAACTAGCTAATGAATGATAAAACAGTCTTTTCTTCTCGTATGCCATTGAAAGTGCGAAATTTGAAACTTCGTTTACTTATCTTTGATTCCTTGCGAATGGTTTGAGCTTCAAGAGTGGCATCTATGGTACGTCGAATCAAATCTTCAGCTTGAGGTTCTTCTTTGTCGGTAGACGCTCTTTGTAATTTTGTCAATTGCGCTTGCAATGCTTGCCTAGCCCTTCGTTCTTCTTCCAATTGCATCATGATTAGATCCAGCTTTTGTTCCATGGTAGGCTCAGGTAAGTCGTCTTCAGTCATAGGATCATCCATATGTGGTTCCGTCATCCTGTAAAACTCAAAAGACCTTTCTGGTTAGCGGGATGAGCGTAGCTCAAATTCGGGGTTACAAGCTATGTGTTTTTAGGTATTTCTTTCTCAATCTTCAAAAAATCTACGATTTTTCCTTCTTCGTATGCTAAAAATACTTCAGTGAACTTGCGTATGGGTAGAATACCTTGCCACGAACAACTTTGCAGTTCGGAGTTTCTGCGCAGGAACAACCCTTCTAGGAGTTTTGAGCACTAGTCAGTTCTGACTCCAGTTGACTAGTCTAACTTGCAGAGTTGCAGACTTAGCCGACTTGCAGAGTTGCAAACTTAGCTGACTTAGTGAACTTGTAGGACTTGATCACAAGTGACTTGCAGAACTTGATTTCGGTAGTGCAGGACCTGGAGTTTGTGATTTGCTTGCCTTGTCCAACTTGATTAAGCTTAATGATTTAAGCTTAATAGCTTAAACTTATGGAGGGGGTAATTCTTTGAAAAACGGCGCAGTACGTGGGGGGGGGGGGGGGAGGGCCGTTTTTTCCGCCATGCGGAAAAATTGGAGGTCCTCTGAGACCTCACGATTCAGAAATTTGAAGCTATAAGCTTCTTTTAAGCTTATAAGCTTAACAATTAAGCTTTTAAAAAGTTGGTTTATGGAGTTTGCTCACTGTTTTTTGACGACTTGTCTATGAGGATGTAGGAGTGGTCCTCCGCCTGTACAGCCTGGTCCTTCGCGATCTGAGAGTAGAAATAGGGGTTCTTGATCGCCAGAAGTCTGCTTGTATCGACGGTTCGCGATGAGATTGACGTAGAGCCCGATCGTTCCAGGAGCTCCGCCTTCGCCCAAGATGGATAGCGATTGGAAGCTCTTGATCTCAGCTCCGCTCTAATACCACTGGTGCGCAGATCGGTCACAGTATGCTCACGTAGTGAATCCCGGAAGGTCCCCAAGAACAATGAACTCTACCTTTTTGCACAAAAAACAATGTAAAAAGCATGAACGACAAGAGCCAAAGACCAATTGGGTTCAATCTCCCCCCATGCCTTGTGTAAGCGCTTCACAAAGCATGTATTTTATGTATATTTCCATCTTCATGCTCAATAATAGCCCAATTTACAAAAATATGACAAGCTTTTAGCTTTTGAGTTTGCCTTTTACAAAAATAGGAAATAAAGCTAATGGACGGTGCCCATAGAGTCTGGCACGCCCAACACAATGTCCAAATAGAAATAATATATCCATGCGCATAGGCGCATACAAAATAATAATAAATACTCGATACCTCAATAGACATAACAAAATATAGGCGTGGCGCCTATCAAAATATAATCCATAGGTTGAATACTCGCTAGACTCCAATGCTTTCCTCCACCACTGCTGATATCTCTACACATCAACTGAAGCATTCACAATCGTTAGTAAAATAATACAATTAAACCGACAAAAGTGAATACCTAGCAGTCTTCAGCTACATAAATAAATCAACTGGTTAGAAATAAATCCTAACCTTAATTTATACGAGTGCACACTCTAAACTCATAAATGTTTATTAATTTAATATGTATTTTACGGAATCACCCGCTATGGAATCACCCATGTACACACTAAATTAATGAAATGCCTGAAAAAAGGACAGGCGTCCCCATCAACTTCTCGCACAAAGAATCCACTTTGTGTATGAGCCCCGGTCATCTAAGTTTATAGAATCCACCGTAAATCCTCACGGAATCCACCGTGGAATATGCCTCCTGGCATCATACACAACCAAGAATTTATTACATAAATGTGTTACGTGTTATATTCGCTATCCTTTGCAAGATGCCACAAGGATGCCCTTGCACAATTTCTTCTTATAATATATACATCATACATTGAAATTTGCAGCTACTCTTGATCACGGAGGAGTAAGCAAAATACAATTGCTCGATATGCCACTAAGCTTTATAAATTGAATGAGTAAATGCATTTAAATTTCCCAAAAAAAACATGCTTAATGCATCCTTTTCGTGTGGGAATATTATCGAAACCTGGGCATTAAGAATCGGGGCATTGTCCACACGCGTACTCGGGGTGGAAGCTCCCATGTGTACTCCTCTCGCCTTTTGCTTCGAAGCCATTTATGCAATGAATTTCGTCGCAGCAACTCCCCTTTGGTTTACTCATGAGTTTCAAAGTCTCTCAATCCGAGATCTCCTCTTCCGCACAGGACACAAGCCTTGCAGTCACAGTTTTTTTAAATTCGGGGAAGGCACGGGAAAACAAGGCTTATGGAGGCTTTAATAGAAGCTTCTAATTAGAAGCTTTAGAGCTTCTGTCATAGGGAAGTGAGGTGGAGAGAGAAAATGATTGGAAAGATGATGAGGATGGAGGTGAAGATAACGACGATGATGATTATAATGTTGATAATGATGGGGAAGGTGGAGGCGATGGCGCAGTAGCCTGGCGGCAGCAAATGGACGGTGGCGGCAGCTATGGCGAGCAGCACCATGTCTTGGGCAGCAGCACGATTCCCTCTCTCTCCTCCCCTCAAGCTTGGGAAGGGGGGTTCATATATAGTATGAAGGGGGGGATAGCTACACAAGTGGCGGGCAGCATGTTTCCCTCCCCATGCTCTTCCCCCACTTAGCTCATACTCCCTCTCCCCGCCATGCAACGGCTGAAGGGGAGGGAAGTTTTAATTTTAAAAATTTGCCAAAAATTTATCCATTATCTCTTTTCCCCCTTGAAGGGGTGTTTGATGGGACCTGAAATGGGCCGGCACTGGCTATGGCACTAGCCGGACCTCATGCTCATAACAGACAAACACACCCTCATAGCCTCGCGGGCCACAAGCATCTATCTACTGCTAAAAGACAAACTACCCTAAAGCCTAATTTATGCATTTATAGTTTTATGGTTTTGTAGTCCAACATTTCCCTTTCTATAAACTCCTCAAAGGGAGAACCCTTACACATTGGTAATAAATACCACGATAATCACACACATGGGAGGCAACCTCTCGGTGGAAACACCACGGCCCCACTACAGCTCTCCTACATCGCAGGATTGGCCCCTTGATGCATTGCTCAACATATAAAACAACCGAACAAACTCCACTCTTCATTTCGAAAGTAATCCAGGAGATATACCATGTTTCCTTTCCAAATAATCCCCCAAGAAACGAACGTCTATCCTACGGCTTAGGATACCTTTCCAAACTCAACGTGGGTCATTGTCATTGAAAACAGGTGCTATGCATCCAGGTTTTTCTTATTCCAATACCATGGTTTCATGCACATGCAAAAGTAAATGATTCGAAAGTGCACAAACATCATTTTCAAATCAGCAACGTGGTTGTGCACAACCAGGCTTTTGATGCTTATTCTCTAATGCATTGCGGCGATGCAAGGATAGCTACTATCCTCTTAATTAAAATTACACAAACTCTATAACATGATGTGCATCAAAAAATCAGCAACAATCAGCACGCAAATCACACCATTCAAACATTCCAACCCCCTACGTTTAGGTATTGTTTTCGTTGCACAGGTATAAAGGTTCATTTTGTCATGTTTTGATGTATAAAAAGCAATAAATCACAAACTTTGACAAAGAGATAGAGCAAACTGAGGCTAAACCTCATGCTTTGCCACTGCCACACATCCACAAACAATTATTATATTTTTCCAAGACGTATTTCTATTTTTCCCCTTATTTTTTTTATTTTCTTGATTTATTTATCATTAAAATATGTTATTTTTTAGTTTTTCTTGTTCCAATCACTTCAACGTACTATCATTCAATTTATCTTCCATATTCCCCCCATGGAAATACTTTTTACCCACCCGAAACGGAAAACCTACAATTTTACCACTTAAAAACCGCATTTCATGTTTACGAGAATTAAATAAAGCATGAAAATCATTGCAAAACCAATATTTTCTGATAAACAGCAATTACTCATAATACAAACAGCCCACAAATAAATTTTCATCCAATAAGAACATAATTATCATCATAAATTATAAAAAATCCTTCATTTTCTTCATAAAAATTGTCATACCATGTTTTTATGTAACCCGAGATGCCTTGAATGATTGCATAATCAGCAGACAGAGCCTCCGTTGCTCTCAATCCAATGCTGTACTTCAATCTTCAGCATCTCCATCAATCTTCATCACCATTTTTTTCATTTTCCATCCCTGGTTTCTCTTTCAAGATGGCACACATGAACAGCCCATAGAGAAGAGAGAAAGGGAGGAGAGAGAAAGACTAGAATATGTTCTCTTCATCCCAACAGCCATTGCTCATGCGAAGGGTGGCGATAGCATCTGCCAAGAGGGAGAAATCAAGGGGTAAACTCTATTACATGGCTTACTCACAGCCCACAATCATCATGTTGAAGAGGAGTAGCAAAATTTGTGTAGTTGCTGTCCACTCCATGTTCTCATTCTCTCTCCACGATTTGTTGCATGAAAAATTGAGAGGGGGGGGGAGGAGGGGGGGGGGTTAAAATTCCAAAGGGCACCCCCCCCTTTGGACCAAGTTGTGGCCACCCTTTCAAATCTTGGCCCATTTGTGGCCTTTTCCCCATCCGATTTTCGATTCGAGCTCTGAAAAATCCTGGGCGTCTGGCATGACATCCCACACTGATTGACAGCTCCTGACATCTCGCATGGCAGTCGAAAAAATTATCAAAAATCCACAAGTGTCACTCGGGCGCCTTTTAAAATCCGTCTTTCACTTGGTGCTTAAAATCGACCTAGCTGAAGCCGCCGCCTTCGATGTTAAATGTTTTTTCCTAAATTCCAGATTTTTTGGAAAATTTTAGGCACATCCCAGGCTCAAAACTCCACTCTCAGTGTTCCCGCGTGGAACTACGGCTTTTGAGCCACGGCTTCCTATACACGACAGGGAGCTGGAGTTTGCTATTGTGGAAGGATGGAGCACTTAGCCTAAGGTATCTTCATTGTGGCAGATTACTTTGCACAAGATTTAGGATCTTCAATATTTTGTTGCAGAAATATTACATTTTCTCCCTCTTAGAGAAATCGAGATGTCCTCATCTCCAGAAGAACTAGGAGTATTGTTAGTTGAGAGTACTTTCATCCATCCAGGTGGCATTCTCTTCGGGATAATCTTTCCACTGGACAAGGTATTCTCTCAGGGTCCTGGATCTCAAATGTCTCTCCCTAACATCAAGGATCCTGTTAGACCGTAGCTCAAGGACTCCTTGGCTAGGCATTACAACTTGTTGATCATCAAGCACGTGACTAGGGTTAGGCACATACTTTTTCAATAGACTGATATGGAATACATTATGAACTTTTAGGTTCTCAAGGAGTTGAAGTCTGAAGCATTAGGCCCTAGGCACTTGAGAATCTTGTAGGGCCCATAGTACCTTGGACTTAGCTTTTTGCATTCACCCAAGGATAGGGAACTCTTCTTTGGGCGTATGCGAATGAAGACCATATCACCTTCAACGAAGGATCTATCTTGCCATTTCAGGTCTGCGTAAGCCTTTTGTCTATCCTTGGCAGCTTGTATGTCCTATCTTATTGACTTGATTTGGTCATCCACGTCTTCTAGCATCTTCTTTGAAGCTTTAACCCTGGTAAGAAGCATTGTAGGCGAACTCAACCAGTGGCAAATATTGAATCCACTTTTTGGGTTCGCGATAGCGGTGTGTCCTAAGCATATCTTCAATGACTTGGTTGACTCGTTCTGTTTGATCATCAGTTTGGGGATGATAAGCTGTACTGAAACAAAGTTGTGTCCCAATGGCCTCGAAGATAGCCCTCCAGAAGTGTGATGTGAAGAGAGAGTCACGATCACTAATGATTCTTTTGGGTAACTCATGCAGTTTGAATATTTCCTTGATGAATAACCTTGCGATGTCTGAGGCTTTATAGTTTGTCTTAACAGGAATAAGATGTGCAACCTTGGTGAGCATATCCACCATGACCATAATTGAGTTGTATCCTCCCCTAACTTGGAGTAGGCCAACAACAATTTCCATACTAATGAATTCCCATTTCATTTGGGGAATGTCAAGTGGTTGTAATTTCCCTGGCATTTTGACATGTTCTGCCTTAATGCATTGACAAGACAAACATTCGGTGACATATTTGAGAACGTCACCTTTAAGCCTATCCCAGTAATAGCTCTTCCTGACTTCGTTAAGGGTCTTGGCATAGCCAGGATGTCGTGAGAAAGGGGAGTCATGGGCTTCCCAAAGTATCTTCTGCTTGAGTGATTGGCTTGCCGGGATACATAACCTTGTCCTATAGTAGACAAGTCTGCTATGGATAGAGAATTCTTGATATTGAGCTCGTTCTGGGTGAAAATCCATTTAAGACTTTTGTGGTCTGTTACTAGGGTAAATTTATTACCCAGCAAGTAGTGTCTCCAAAGTTTGAGAGCATGGATGACAGCCAGCAGTTCTAGATCGTGGGTAGCATAGTTTCTTTCATGGCTCTTCAGTTTCCTTGAAGAGTATGCTACGGGATGACCTTCTTGCATGAGTACACATCCTAAGGCAAGTGCACTAGCATCAGTTATCACTTCAAATTTCTTATTAAGATCAGGAAGTTTTAGGATGGGTACTAATACCAAGCTTTGCTTTAGTTTGTCAAAGTTGGATTGTTCAGCAAGTGACCATACAATTGATACTTGATTCTTTAGTAGATCAATCAAAGGTGCTGCAATCAAAGCATAGTTTTTGATAAAGACCCTATACCATCCTGTCAATCCAAGAAAACTACGTATTTCTTTGACAGTTATTGGTGTTGGCCATTCCAGAATGTCTCTGGCCAGATCTACCAAAATTCCTTCCATTGATACAATGAATCCCAGATATTCAATCTATCAATTGAAAAATGCACACTTCTTCTTCTTGGCATAAAGCTTGTGTGCTCTCATTGTCTCAAGAAAATGCGAAGCTGGAGTTCATGATCTTCTTCCTCTTTGGAGTAGACAAGGGTATCCTCAAAGAAGACGAGTACGAAGTCATCAAGATAAGGCCTAAAGATATCCTGCATTAACCTGTTGAAGGTAGCAGGAGTATTTGTCAGCCCGAATGACATGACTAGGAATTCAAAGTGTCCATATCTTGTGCTAAATGCCGTCTTTGGGATATCTTCTTCCTTGATCTAATAATATCCAGACCTGAAATCTATCTTAGAGAATATCTTCACACCTTGAAGACGGTCAAGAAGTTTATCTATTCTTGGAATGGGGTATTTGTTTTTAATGGTCGATTGATTCAACCCTCTGTAGTCAATGCATAGCCGAAGCGTTTTATCTTTCTTCTTCTGGAACAGTACTGGAGCTCCCCATGGTGAACTGCTAGGATGGATGTAGCCTTGGTCTAACAGTTGCTTGAGTTACTCCTTCAGCTCAATCGCTTCCGGGATGGACATCCTATATGGTCTCTTTGTGATTGGTGCAGCTCCTGGCGCTAGCTTGATTTTGTGATCAACTTCCCTTTGAGGAGGAAGCTCTGTCAACTCTTCAGGAAATACGTTTGCGTATTCCTTTAACCATGAAGGTTCTTCCCTAGATTCCTGATTTTGCTCTATCTTTTTAGCTTAATCAAATAGACAGGTAGCTCTTTTCTAACTCCTTTTATTATCAGTGTTGCTTTTGCCAGCTGAATTTTTTGCTTACCAGCCTCTCCTTGAGTAGTGACTAGTTTCCCTTCAGAATTTCGAAAGGAGACTTGGCCCTTTCCATAGTGAATCTGGGCATCATTGGGTATTAGCCAATCCATACCGAGCAAACATTCGTGAACACCTAGGTTCATTACCCTGAATCTGACCAAAGTCGACTTTCCACCCAATAGGAATTTCACCTTAGCAATTTGCCTAGTACAAGAGACCTCACGACCATTTGCTAATTCCACAAGTAAGGTAGGTGCATCTACTGAGGCTATTCCTAATCTTTTTGCACAGACTGGTGAAATGAAGGAATGTGTACTGCCACAATCAATCAAGGTTTTGAAGCTTTTACCTTGGTAATCCAAAGGGGTTTGAATCATCGAGATTTGGTGATTCGGGCCTTTCTTGTGAAGAGCGGCATGAACTATTGCCCTCTCAATGTCAGCTTCCATGGTTGGGTCTTCTTCATCACCGAGCTCCTTGTTGGCAACACTGGAGGTTCTCCCTCCGGCCTTGACAGTGACTCCTTGTCCATGGGCGGCTCCTTGAAATGGCCCTTGACGTTGTCCTCTGCTAAGCTTGGGACATTGTCTTTTAAAGTGACTAGGCTCGTTGCAATGGAAGCAACGAAAATTGCGGCCATTACCTTGGGTAGGAACGAAGTTGTTAGCAGCGTTCATCCTAGCTTTCTTCCTTTGTTCCTAGTTTTGGCCCTGCGCTCTCTTGGTCTAAGGCCTATACACTCCCTTGTTCTGATCCCTGTAAGACCAAGTCCTATTATTTATTGGCTTGGAGTGCACCTCATGTATTATCGATGCAGCTCGAATGAGCGTGTCTTGAAGGTCTGTTGGGCGCATTGATTCTAGGAGGGTGTTTATGGGTGGGTTTGATCTGGCACAAAACTTTGATACATGTTGTGTCATATCCATTTGTGGCGCATACTTTAAAAGAGAGATGAACTTTGAATAGTATGCATCAAGGGATAGACCAAGATGCTTTAGTTCATAGAATTCGTTCATCTCCTACGTGCGATAGACAGGTGGTAAATATCTCCCTCGCACAGCTCTTTTAAGCTTCTCCCAAGTAACTAACCCATCCAAGATCCCTTGGTCTCTGCACCATTGCTTCCACCAAAGTCTTGCTTCACCGGTAAGCTTCAGTTTGGCAAGCATTGCTTGGTTAGCGAGTGTAGTTGTTGCTGCTTCGAAGTAATCCTCCATGGATTCGATCCAGACTTCGATGTCAGTTTGGACGGTCCTTCCCTTACCATCGAATTCAGGTGGTTTGATCTGTTTGAGAAGGAACTTCTTCTCTTGGATTAAAGCCGTATTTAGTGTAGGGGTCGGACTAGGAATCTGCACTTGAGATTGTCCCTAGGCAATAAGATTATTTACGTTAATTACTTGCTAAACAATTCTCACATTACATTAACATGCCCAGTTCAGCTTTTAGCCAAGTGACTTAATCACTTAACTCCTTTACCAACACTTACAGATATGACAGTCATTGATAAAAAGTCTATTTCATTCATGCGGCATAGCCTTTCGAGCACATTTATTTTGTGAAGGTAGTACAAGCTAATTGGCACATCAATTTGGGGAGAATAAGATTGTGTTACATTCGGCTACGGGAACTGAGTAATAGTATGGAGTGGGGTCATGAATTTTCAGGAATCGATAGGTCATAGGAAGCTTGGGGTATCCCTTCCTTTGATACCCGTTTCTCTCATAACGTCCCAACACCTTGATTCTATCGGCAGGGATTACTCGAGTCACTTCCTCGTACACATACTTGTTCTGCTTGACCTTCCGACCGTCGACATGTAGGGTTGCGTATGCGTGAGCCTTGACAAAGATGAGTAGCTTCACAATCTTTAAGTCCTCCATCCACTTGATTCTCTTCAAGTTGGTCCAAAGGTACGCAAGTTGGTGGGCAGATTTGTAGTAAATTCCTAATTCACCCGTCCATCTCCGTTCCACATACAGGGGTGAAGGATTATAGATGCAGTCTAGGATATTCATCATATCTAGACTCCGTCAATAATCCAAGGCATGCATCGCAATCATAAACATAACCTGGAATACCAAGAATTTGTTCCATGCTTCGCGACTCTCCAGGCAAGCATCGATAAGTAAATAAGGAAATATTCTTAACAGAAACATTGCTCTACTTCCCCTCATTAAGTTTTCCTGTAAATATTAGATTCCGTTGGTTCGCTGTGATACCAACTATAACGTGCCCCTCTATCCACTTGTAGGACACGTCTAAGCAGCCCATCGGGAAGAGAGTCTAGAAAGCGCTGCCTGACACTCCCACGGAATGTCACGGGGTTTGCGATCTAGGTATTCCCGAGTCTGCCACGAAGTGGAAGCATTTCGACCGTTCCCACTTAGGACCAACCTAAATCAAGGTTTTCCTAATGGTCAAGTTCCTAGAATGGTAGCTAGCATCGAGCCCAAGACGAACTACTTTACGTAAAAACATCAGGGTCGAAGCAGATTTATACTACACTTTGTTCAAGGAGAATGGGAAATGAGAGGGATGCGAAGCTCCACCTCTCTTCCCGTAAGGCATAGTTCCATTCCGTTCCCCTAAAATAGCATAAACCGGGACTCTAGCTCTAAAGATTCTAGGTCATTGTTACCTTGCTGTCAATTTCCTTTGAGAAAAGTTCCCGGCCAACAGAGACCACCCTTCCGTAGGACAGACATAGGGTCACATCCACCACACTTTCCTCGAGTTGCTTTAGTTATCTAATTACCTACCACATTTAGTTTGACAAGCAAAAATAGCTTCTTTAATTAACCAATTAATCACTAGTTCCTTCACGTAACTTAGGCACTGACATAGAAAAACAATGTCAAGCAAGTTCCTTTTCAACATTTGATCTTTATTTATCAGTCTTTGGAATACATCATATAATCCGCCCGAAGGCTATTCCAGCAATCCTCAGGGATCGCTATTCCAAGTTCCGCCCGTTGACTAGTATGCGGGTCTCAAGATCCCATCTCGAGTCACGTCGACCTCTTGTATAGGATCCAGAGGCAAGGGATTTACATCCAGAGCCTCCCCTAGAACCCAAGCATCCTCCTGCTCTAAGTAGCACCCACGGAGAGACCTCTCACGGCGGGTTCGGTCCACGTACCCAATGCGGCTAACAACCCCCTTGGATAGGGTCAAGTAGACAGTCGGAGGTAACTAATACTACCTCTCCCTCCACGCTTTCAACCTGAAGAATTGGTTATTTTTCCGGCATTAGTTCCTTGATCAAAGAAGTACAAACAGTGCTCCTAAGTGTACAAACACAAGCACTCCAGTGGTCGTTTATACGGCCAACTGCTAAGGTGTGAATCCTTCTCTCCGAATACATCCAGCATTCGATCCGGGATCAATCACAACTTGGCAAGATCCCAAGGGTTTCGTAAGCTAAGCTGCTTGTTTACCCTTTATCCTTGGGTTAGGGTTTATACCCTGTTAACCCTCAATTGTCAATACCTTAGGTTTCCTTATATTTAAGGTCAATCTATCTTGGACAACCTCGTCGCCCTAACTTGGTTGGTTAACTTCTTTCTTGGAAAATTCATTAGTCCCCTAATTTGGCAAATTAGCCCCAAGGAAGGGTGATGTAGTAGATGACTACTCATCCTCTAGAAAATTAGACTTATACTTAGAACTCGCCAACCTTGTTCTAAGGAGTGGCACTACTATTTTGTAATTTAGACACAAAACCATGTGACATTGCAACTTGTTACACGAGACAGGTGACAGCACCTAACTTGTGGCATTATTTCTCCCATCACATGGTATTCCTTGGTCAGAATACCTTTGGTCAAGACATAGGGTTTGGGAGTCCTCTTGACCCAATCCAACCCTAACCCTACTAGGCCGATAACACTTTGGCCCTAGGGTTCCTAAATTCATACGGAGGTCTAGTATTTGGTCAATTGATCCTTAGGGTGAGAACCCTAGATCGTTCTTGCATGGGCGTTTAGTTAACCCTAACATTTCAAGAATGTGGGTAGGATCTTTGGGATCGGAAATATTAGGTTGGCAGCTTAAGTGCGACACTAGGCAAAATTTTAACATAACTTAACCCTACCTAGTACTTTGAGGGTGAACGTCATTTGCAATCTAATCATACCTTTATGATTTTCATGTAAGCTACTCAACTATATGCGGATTACTTAGTTGCTCTAACCAACTCACGATTTAAGATGGTCTTTCTTTTAAAGATACAAATACATTCTTCTAAATTTGCAAGTACTTTCCCCTAAAAGATGTAAGTAACTGGAAGATAGGTGAGATGCATCATTCCATGCGAGTATGCAACTTCAAACCTTAGACCTTTTGCTTTTATGCAAATTAGAGATCATTCTTTTCCTTACCCACATCATATGGTGGATGACTAAAATGAGCCACATAAGCTAGGATTAGTCTTATGTACTTGTGTGGCATGTGACACATGGCATTGTATTATTAGCTAGGGTTCACCAGAGGCATCCACGTGGCCGTTCATGTGGAAAATCCTTATGTTGTCTATAAATACGTGTTACAAGGATTTTCTTTAATTTTCTACCAAAATTTGCACTTGAATTATTTTAGTCCTCTAAAGCTATTTTTGAGTTCATTGTGCTATTTTTTATGCTATTTTCTTTCAGTTGTTGTGGGAATCATGATATGAAGTGTTAGTACCTAGACACTAACTCTATGGAACTAGCCACGCCTCGACTACACACCCAAACTACCCCACATAGCCTCGTGACCGAGAGCATTTAAGGGGAATACATGCCTAACCTCTAATATGAAACTTCGCATTTGTATGGATTGTAATCCAATGGATAACCCTTCCCACACTCCTCAGAGGGAATCCCTGCACACATATCAGTGTAATACACCACATAGGCACAAACAAAGAGAGTGTCCCTTGGTTGATTGTTGCGGCCCCACTACGCCTCTCCTACACCTCGAGGATTGGCCCCAAGAAATGCGTCGCTCATACATAGAACACATATGACCATATGCTCCACTCTTTAATCGATTGATCTAGGATATATAATATATTCCTCAATAGTGCATACTCCCCAAGACATGAACCACTAACCCTATAGCTTAGGATACCTCACCTCCTCAATCTAGGTCATTGTTCATGAAAACAACTGTTGTGCATACAGGATGATACCATGTGTTGCGTGCAATGCAATTGTCTATGATATTTAGTGTTCAAACAATTTTATTAATCAACAACCTGCATTGTGAAGGTGCAAAAATGTTTCTTTTCATGCCTTTACTCTAAACGAGATTGTTGTGTTGCCTAGGGCCAATACCGAGTATACTCATGATACTGAACCCTCTCAATTTTAAATACCAAGTGTCCTATATGCCATGCATCAGAGAAAAATTTGAATTTAGTGTATTATCAACACTTAATAATCCCCTTCTCCCTATCGCTTAAGATTGTGCATTTAGTGCTAGATTTAGAAAGTATTTTTAATGTATTTTTTCTTCATAAAAGCAACAAATACCCACTTTAACATAAAGATAGAGTTGAATTGAGAATAAACCTCATGCCTTAGCCTTATCATACATTCACAACCACAAATATAAATTTTCTCTATTTTTCGAACACAAAAAATCTATTTTTCTCATTTTTTCTATTTTTTCTATTTATTTATTTAAAAATATCAATATTTTTTTATTTACTAATTTGAAGTGATTAAGCTTACTGAGAATTATTTTTCTATCACATGCCATCCTATGCGAATACCATACGCCCAACAAAACCCCAAAAATGCATCATTTTTCTTAAAACTGCCATGCTACGAGTTTTGTGTGTTTATAAAGAAAATATTAAGTGATTGTTTTTTTACTGATTTCCTCAACATATCTAGTCAATCATAGCATCAACAACCAAATACAACCATTTACTAACTGAATTTATCATAAAACGATTGAATTTACGACTTACTCATAAAACCGTACCTTATATAGTACATATCTCATGATTGGAGACCCGCTAATGTTTCCCAACTCCTGATGATCCTTCCAACCTTGATCTACGCTCTTTCATGCTCCAACATCATCCCACGATCAAAATATCTCATATCAGCCCATTGCCTTCTCTGATAGGATCAACCATGGAAATATACAACAAAAGGAGAGAGAAGATAGGAGAGAGAAAGACTAGAATTTGATCTTTCCATTTACTGCATCATTTGCTATGCGGATTGAAGTAATGGAAGGTGTGAAAATTATTCATCTTGTTGCCCTCTTGTCTCCCCTTGATGCCAACAAGTGCAAGAAGCCATTTTTAAATTAAAAAATGGAGTGCTGACAAAACCTTGTTTTCCTCCCCCTGCGATTTAGTTTTTGAGTTTTAAGCCTTTTAATTAGGCTATTAAGCTTTAATCCCAAAATAACTAGTCTAATTTTTGAGATTTCACACTGCATGCAAGTGGTTTTTTGTCAAACGGAGGCCCAAACGAAATCCGATTCGAGATCCGAGTGGATATGCGACTTTGTGGCATCAAAATCTATCAAACTGGCCTCTATCATGCACTTTTCAGTTCTTGGATCACATAGCTATATTAGAATGCCAAACCTTGTGGGAATTAAATGGAGGGATCAACGAACTCCAATCAATGAACTGAGACTTACATTGACTTCCTAACATCGAACTCTATCTAGAAAAACTCCAGCTCATCGATCTGCAAGCGTTTCATTTTTCATGAAAATTTGGTTTTTTACGTCTCCTGGCCACTTTTCCACATTAAATCAAGCTCCAAAAATCCGCTCTCATAAAGCAAAAAGTCATGTTTGTCACATGCAATTGAGTTTTGTTTTACACAATATTGGCATTTTACCATATGAAGCGAGGACGCATTCTCCTTGTGGTCAACTTCATCTATTTACATTATATCATGCATTCTTCAATATCTAAACCAAAAGATTTTGTAGGCTTCCCAGATGTGGTTGCTCCAAATAGGAAAAGACATTACAGAAAATATGCTCTCTTTTTTGCCCCTTAAGGGATTTCTCTCACCTCTCTCTCTAAAAAGAGATTTCAAAATAATATTATAACAATATATCTTCTATAATCAATTAAATCTTGTATTTTTATTTTCAATAAATTTTACCTATTATTTTATTCTCAAACTGTAGGATAATGTCACTTTTTCTCAAAATCCTCATAACTTAAAAAATGCAATTCTATTTTCTCTAAAAACGAAGCCAATCATTAATCTACAACTCTTTAATGTCCTCATGACTTTCAACATGAAAATATATTAGAATCATTCTCATTCTTGCTTTTAAAAGGGCAAAAGTTTAAAAAATGATATAAAATGATGTACACATCATATTTTAAGATTATTTTTTACCTAGAGACACATTTTTTACTCGAGATTTTCCTTGTAAATTTTTATCTTTTTTGGACAAGTATATACCTATTTCTAGACATTTTTTCATTCCTCTCAAAGCTCTAGTTTTATCCGAAATTTTGTGTACTCTTCTCCTTTCCTCCAAAATATGGTTTCTTGCATACAATTTCTTCTAAAGCAACACTTAGTACTATCTACAACACTCTCTACTACCTTGCTACAAGCAATCTTAGGAGTGGTTTTGATACCATTTGTTGAAATCAAATAATCTCTATCTACAGCAATCTCTACCCTACTAGAAGCAATCTCCCTCTTCAAAACTATGCTATAAGATATCTTTCTCTTCAACAATCAAGTGATAATGGAGATATCTTTATTTATTTAATCTCTATGATATTATTATTCTTCATAGTTGTTGTTTAATCCTTAAGTATTAATTCATAAGGAGAGAGAGAGAGAGAGAGAGAGAGAGAGAGATGAAGAAGAGGAAAAATAGAGAGAATTGTGTGAGATGAACTGAGAAAATAAGTGATAGTGTGACAAAGAGTAAATTAGGGTAGAAGATAAGATGATGTTATTCTTCTCCACTAGCCAAGCTTCTGTATAAACGTGTTTAAATATCTTTGATCAATTCTTCTTGAGGGGGAGAGAGAGAGAGAGAGAGAGAGTATTTTGGATAGAGCAGAAGATAAGATTGGATGCTCATTGGAGGTAGATTAAAAGCTAAGATTACAAGTAAATTAGGGATTGATTAGGATCTATCATGATTGAAATCAAGAGAAAGAGGCAAGATCCAACTAGGTAAAAAAGAATAGAGATATAGTGAATGAAAGGGGTATAATTGTGTGATTTAAATGTGAATCCAAGTTAAAATTGGCATATATTTTTCTTAACAAGATGCAAGTGCAGGATATACTAAGAGAAAGAGAGATATTCACTTTCAATTGGAGGATGAATATGCACAAATGTTCAAAAGAACTATGGAAAGGGATGATACAATAAGATACATGATGTAACAAGAAAGAAATATAGGGAAAAGAAATGTGGACCTTTGGGTTGATGGGTGCATTTATTCACCCGATCCAGTCATTCAAAGGCCACTACAATTTGAAGGGCTTACATCATTTGTAAAGTTTGTTTGTGAAGGCAATGGAAGATTGTATGAATGCACATGTAGACTTGTCACACAAAGATTAGCAGGGTTCATTAAGCCTTGATAAATATGTAGACAAGATTACAAGGGAATATGTAGTCTTTGATGAAAAATGATAGATTATTGACTGAGAAGGATAGGGAGAACCAGAGTCTACAACAAGCAATGTCTATAATTGAAGATGCTATGCATGCTACACACGTCTTGAATATGGAGTTACAGTCTAAAGTTATGAACTTGAAGAAGGAGAATCAAAACATAAAGAGGAAGCTCACAAAAACTTCGGAGATTGGGGGCCGACTTTAAAAACCAAAGAAGCACGTAGGCGTATCCGATTAGTTAAACCAATTTACCAATTAACCAAAGGAAGTGGACAATATCATAGACGGATATATGTCAATCTGCTACAATGATAAATATGTTCCCTTATGCAGAGAATGATACTATTGCCAAAGTCCAAAGCAAGGATATGGTCCAAAAAAATGCATTGAAAAATCGTAAATTCATGGATATTGTAGATGGTGTCGCAAGTGAACATCTTAGGGATGTGAGCAACTTGTTTACTGTAAGAAATGCTCACGGATTATGTGACAAGGTAGGAATGAGTTCTAAGTCATATAGTATGCTCTATTAACAATTGGATACAGGATTTAAGCAAATCTTCAAAACTAAGCGAGTAATGCCTCTGCCAAAACCATTTCATGTGAAGAAGGCTTGAAAATAACTAAATGAGAAAGTTTTAGAACTAATTGGTTAGCCAACGTATCTCAAAAATACACACATATTGAAGTATGGTTCCAAAGAATTTACATTTGTCTTGAATGCATCCAACAACTTTGTATTGGATATATGTAGGGTTCAGATTGCTATGGTCAAGTTTTACAATATATCTATGGAAGAATGTAGAGGCTATCCTCAAACTTGATGAGAGTGAGATTATTAAGGGGAAAAAACTTGAACGTGTGAGTATAAGACTGATGAATCGAGCATTGGATCCCAAGATCGATGAAAACCATCCTTTATACTTCAGTGTACAATCAGAGAATGAAATATGGTGACTTGCAATATTTGAACTACCAAAGGAGGACCATGAAGTACTTAAAGTTTTTTTTAACCTCACTAATATACCTAGTGTTATTTAAGAGTAAAATAATGGAGCAATTTTACACTTCAAGGGGTTTGGGGGCTATCGAGTTGAATGGCATCTTACAGGTGATTTAAAAACATTGAAGTGTATGTTTCATTTATCAAATGCAAAATTTTCGTGTATATACTACATGCAAACTAGGAAGAAAGAAAAATATGGAAAGAAAGAATGGCTTGCCAAGGCAGGACAACAAGGTGCTCCAACACACATGATCAAAAAGTCATGAGAAATGGAATACTATTTCTAGTTTGATCCAAACTGGCACCCTATTTTGGAAATACCACTAACAAGGGTACACTTTTGCACATTGCATTGTTTGGTTAGAATAATTGAGAAGCTAGTATATAAATATATATGGTTTGCATACAAGATGCAGTCTATGTCAAAAGTTGATGCTACATGCAAGAAGGTAGAACAAGTCCTCTCCGAAGTTGGATTGCATGGGGGCCAAGTAGAAATAAAAAAGGATGAGAAAAAATCAGGAAAGAGTGGAAATATTTCTTATAAACCATGATTTGGCAAATCCAAGGCTAGGAGATTTATATCTCCACCTTGAGATTAGGAAGGCAATATACTTGTAAAACTAGAAATGTATGAAGCATGGAAAAAGTTGCACCTTTTTGTTTTGGATTGGAGCAATGGGAGCGATGATTGCAAAGACAAAAGTGTGGATACTCCTAGATAGATTAGCAACTCTCTTACAAAAGTTGAGATTTAGGGATGATGATGTCGGTACATTTAAAGAGACAGTTGCTAAATTTCATAAGTCCATGGTGGAGGCATGGACTAAAAACAGTATAATACACTACATGGTCAGTATTGTCACCATTACAAAAAAATATCATCATTTCGAATTAGTTCGTATTTCTAATCTCTCTTCTTGTGCAGCATATACTTGAAGCACATGGTCCATACTTTGCAGATCAAGAAAGTTTGGCAGTATGCTAAACTCAAGGCATGGAACAATCTCATTGGCAAGCTCACTGTGCTTTTCAAAAGGCAATAGATCATGGAGGTGGCATCAATGATTCCAATTCTATGAGGCAATTATTACAATGGTGGTATAGGAGATTAGAGATAGGATATGAGAAAAAAGAAAAGAAGTTCAAAACCTCTCAAGCAGAATTTATAACTAGAACAATATATGAAGTGAGAAAAGAAAGATATGAAAACAAGACAACTAGACAATGCCACACAGAATGGTTGGCAACCCAAGAGAGAGATGGCAAGAAATGGAGACCTAGATAAAGATAATACTTTTGATGCATTTAGAGTCCACGAGAGAGCATTGGTAGCCAGGATATGACACATCAACACTCTTATCTTTAATATGAGATGTCTTGCAAATCTCGTTTAAAATTTCGAAGGTTTGTCACTATGTTTTTCAAAGTCAATTTCGAACTATATTTTTTAATTATGAAAAGTCAATGTCAAAATTCTAAGACAAAGATATGAAAATTCCAAACCTTGGAACATTCACTGGCATAGATAGAGAGGGGCATGAGAGGGGTGGTAGGAGACAAAGAGAGATAGGGATGGGATGGAGAAATAAAATGAAATGATAATTTTAAAATTCATTTACACCAAAATAATTTTAAAAGTTTTGTACTTAAGTCAAGTTTCTTATTTCATTTTTTTCCATTACTCTTCACTCTACTCTCCACTACCTTTCTATCCTTCATCATCACAACCATGGCACGTTCTAAGCTTCCTATCAAGAAGGCACCTGCAAGAGCAAGATCTCAACACTCTTTTGAATCTAATGAGCATACTATGAGTGACAAAGATCACTTGGCTGACAATGGTGGCCCTATTGTAGCTAATAATGGTGGTGCTACTATGTCCAACAATGGTGGCCCTCGTGTGGTCAATAATGATGGTTCACCATTGTCCAAAAATGGTGGTCCACATGCTCTAGTTGCTCTACCTCCCACTACTGCTCCAGCTGGTAATACACATCCTCCAACACATAAGAAGCAAAGATGGAGACCAAGCATAGCTGCACTATGTGAGATAAGGAAATTCCAGAAGAGTACCAACTTGATTATTCCTAAGGCGCCATTCTCTAGGTTGGTGCAAGAAATACTGCAAGATCTACAGTTACGACATAATCATAAGTTCTTTTCAAGGAACCAAGCATTGCCAAGGAATGTGGGGTGAGGGTTAAGCCAAGCCTTGCTTGCTCTCCAAGAAGCAGCTGAAAGTTACTTCATTAATCTAATGGTTGATTGTCAACTTTTAGCCATTCATGCCCGACATATCACTATTAAGCTCATAAATATTTGATATTCTATTTTGCCATGATTTGCATTGTGCATATTTTCAAGTTTCTACTTTTGAAAGTAGTTTTATTGAGGATAAATTCAATGCACAATGATACACACATCAGTGATTAGTTTTATATAGGCTGATGCACTATATCTTTATTGTATTTAGAGATTTGGCAACACTATATCCGATATGTGATATTCCATTTGACCCATGACTTATTTTTTGTGAATTTTTAAGTTTTTAATATTTCACATAGTTTGGTTAACACATTTAATATGCAGTTGCACATTGGTGGTGGTGAGTTTTTCTTTTATCAGTGAAGTATAATCTAGTTAATGCATTTTCTAAAAATGATTGAATCGTCAATTTTATAGATCGAATTCTAGTAAAACTTCATCAACATACCTGTTATCATTAAAACTCATGGATATTAAAAATTTGGCTCCATCAAAAACCTCTGGGACACTTGTTCGGAGGCTCATGTCTAGCCTCCGAATATGTATCCTAGAGACTTATGATGAGGCCTTTTTTTTTGTAGTTAATGTATCCTAGAGAAGTCCACATGTAAAATTTCACGTTAATCGGATCATTAGTCATATTTTTCCAAAGCCTGGATACATTAATTCAAGTTTAAGGGTTTTTTAAAAGTTTTGCTATAAGTTTAAATTTTTACCTCATTTTATACATTTCAATTTTGAGTTTTGAGTTTTCTCTCCTAGAAGACATGGCATGCACCAAGCAAGCGGCCCGAAGACAACCCCTAGAAATCCCATGCACCGCCTCCCCTAGCTCCACCACCACTACCACGCCAGCATCGCAAGTTTCGATGGAGGCCAAGCACATTGGCTCATCATGAGATCTGCCATTACCAAAAGACCACGCACCTCCTGATGCCAAAGGCTCCATTCTAGAAACTAGTGTCAGGAGATTATGGATGGCATACTGATTAAGAATAGCATGAGGTACTTCCTAGATGGATCATGCTTGCAACAACCCAATCGTTGGACTGCCCAAGCCCTCCTTGCACTATAGGAAGTTGCCGAAGCTTACCTCATTGACTTGTTCAGAGACTCGATCTATGCAGCAATGTATGCAAGGAGAGTCACTATCACCAATAGGGATTTGCAGATAGTGAGGTTCTTCTAGTGATGAAAGGATAGTCTTCACGAAGATCAACAATGATAGGGGTGTACTACCAAAACATATACGAAATATAGCTTCCAAAGAGATTTTGTAAAAGCATGGTTGTAATGGATCTCAAGTAAAATGTTATGAATATGAATACAAATTTTTGGGCGCGTGTTATTTTTGTTTATTCACTTGTTTTTTCCTTAATTTATGTCTTTGAGTTATCATTACATGCGTTTGAATGAATACATGTTGCGCAGAAACTCGATAAAGCACTACGTATTAAATTTAGGGTATGAATTGTGCTACGTATAAATTTGATAAATAAACGTAACATTTAAGTAAAAAAACAATAATAAACGACACGTATGACAAACTACATTGCACGAAAATCTAACAAATATTCGTTTTCATTACTTCAATAGAAGATTACAAATTGCATTACATTGATAATGAGATATCATTTGGCAATAAGTACATCTACTCTCTCCTAGGCTTTTTTGAGCTACACTCCCCATGGTAAGATCTCGTACTGTGGTGCCACATTCTCAATCTGCTCTTGGATGCTCACAATGGTAGAGATATCATTGACACTTATGCCATCATATCAAGCCACCTCATCAACATGTGTTGGTGGGGCATCTTGTATATCAAAATCTATAAAATCATCAAGTGCATCACGCACTACGATACAATATAGTTCTTCTCTTAGCTCCAAAATTTCTAGTACATCTTACATAAGTAGATATTCCACCCCCTTAATGATGATAGCATGGAGATCATCAGGTGCATCACGCACCACGATATAATATAGTTCTTCTCTTAGCTCCAAAATTTCTAGTACATCTTGCATAAGTAGATATTCCACCCCCTTAATGATGATAGCATGGAGAGAAGTGAGGGGTGGCTCATCGCTTATCGGCATCTCATTGACAAGGCAAGGAGGTGGATGCACAATGGTTTTGTGCTGCCTCTATGCTCAGATCAAGTGTGATCTCCTAAGGCTCCCTCCCAAAATACTCTAGTTGTGGTCGAGAGGATTTGTCGATGTCTTCGTCATTGTCCTCTTGCACCTCAATGCACAAAACATATATGGAAAATGCTGCATCGCACTCGATGAGATCCAACATGGCATAATCCTAGGATGAGGTGGGCATTGCTTTGTGCACATATGCTACCCCACATGTAGAAGGGCTCAATTTATCACATTTTCATGGCTCGATCTAGCATGTAAACTATACAAGAAATCTATGGGGACCCATTTGAGAGCAGATTCTGGAATAGAGCACGTGACAAGGTTCGATGCATCACAAAATGATGCCACTGTACTAGAGCTAGGGTCTATGGTGGAAAGCGAGATCTCTAGACTCAAGGTCACACAAAAGCTAGGGTATCTCTGGTCTCCTATGTGTGTGTATCATATGGAGCTAATCCATGTGGCGAAGTTGGGAATGGTAGCCATGGCACACAGAGAAAAGGAAGGAGAGCACAAGTGTAGGGAAGTAGAGAATGAAAGTGAAAATGATTTTGGATTAAAAGCTTTTATATATCTAGGGTTTTAAATAAATGTTTTTTAAAACCCTAAAGTTTCAAATTAAAACTCTTACCTTAGTTTCTTTATTTCAATATTTAAAAGCCACCGTTAAAATTACTCATATAGACAAATGCTTCGTTCTACATTATTATATCCTCGAATATACTTGGATCGCTTAGTATATTTAAGTCCAACTAGAGAAAATATTAAAATTTTTTAAGAAAAGAAATCTAAAAGACCTTCAAAATCCCTTGGATTATTTAAATTTAAGAAATGAGTAGAAGAAATGAGCTACAATATATCATTATGCAAAGAGAGTATTGCATAGATTATAGAACTCCAGCCTATAATTTAATTATGATTTTAACCAGTATGATTAACTAATTATAGTATGTATTATCACACACTTGGATCATAGTAAACTGAGATTATCTAAATTAAAAGCACTTAGAAGTTTAAAAAAGGTTTTCCTTTGGCCATGTAAATGTAAAACAAGATAAACCATGCAAATAGCAATGCATATTTTTATCATCAACATAGAAGCTAAATGAAGTAGGAGGTTGGATGTCTTCGTTGTGCAAGTTCGTCATGTTGTAATGTGCATAGTGACCCTACCTTCATAATGATCAAAAGTTCACCATCCAACCAAACATCAATATCTTGTAAATGAATTTTTAGAAAACTTCCTCATGTCTTGGTCTAATGGTACCAATTTCCCACAAACATGGTGACATCTTCTATACAAAGGTGTCATGATGAAGTTTTAAGTGGTAATCATATAGTTGTAAACAACAAAATCTAGTTGCACCTTGTAGGTGATTCTATGTTGTACCTTTGAATCCAAGCTTGCATCCACAAACTTTAGGATACTATTTGTATTTTGATACTTCACTAAAAACATGGTTCTTGAGATCCCGTCTTCAGTGCTAAAGAAGAAATCCAAAAAAATGCCTATAAGCATAGAAGTGGATATTTTTCTTTGACTATTTGAAATATTGGGCTTTAAGCATTTCTATACGAAAAAAATTGCACATGTAACTCTCACTTATTCTAGAATCTAGTAATAGTCACTCTCTACTCTTTAAATCTAGGAAGGGCAATTTGTGCCCCCATAGCCATGGATAACATTTAGAGCATACATTAGAAGCTAATAAGACTTAGGATCTGGTACTCTTGCCTAAGGGAAAGACAGCTGTTGGTTGTAAGTGGGTTTACAAAATCAAGCATAACACAGATGGTTCGGTTATAACAGGTTTAAGGCTAAGTTGGTTGCAAAAGGCTATTCTCAAACATATGGCATAGATTATAATAAAGAGATGTTCAATCCGGTTGTTAAAATGGCAACTATTAGATGTGTGCTTTCTTTGGCAACAGCCAAAGGCTAGAGAGTTTGCAACAAATGGATGTTAAGAATGCCTTCTTACATGGTGAATTGCAAGAAGAGGTGTATATGGAGCAACCAACAGTTATAAGGATTTAGAGCATTGGATGCCTGATGGATTTAAGTCTGTTAACATCAAATGGACTTGTTAGTTGTAAGGTGAACAAGAAACACAAACCTTCATTCATACCAGAAAGTAGATGCAACTAAAATGCACCAGTAGTTGGGTCTATGGAGAGGGAGATTATAGGTAGTGGGCTCAAGGTGAAAATCCTTATGCATGAAAACATACTACACACACATTTGTTTGATTGTCTCCTTGGAGCCACTGAGCCTCAAATATGTTACATTGCCCTTACATCATGATTAAAAAAAGTTCGTTGTCAAATATCTCTTCCACTTTCTTCGCTACATGATTATTCCACTTCCCTTCACTATGGTCAAGAGCGTATTGAAATTAACTATGGACTTGATGGAAGCACTAGGTCTTTTGCACTAAGAAGATGCCTCCGTGGAGTAGGAAGAGTAGAAAGATGGAGGGCAAAAACATAGGGTTGAGTGGAGAGAAAACAAATACAAACTCCAAAGGGTGTAGAGTGGAGGAAAGAGAGAGGAAATGAGCATTGAGCACTCAAATATTTAAAATGAGAAGAGGCTTTTGCCATGTTTTTTTCCCTTGATAAGGGAAATAGTTGAAATATAATGGCAAAACATTACTATTGGAAAATGCAATCACTCCACTTTGGTATTGGAAAGCGACAATTACTCTACTCATTTCAATAAAACTAAAAGATCAAAATATCCATTTTATTTTTTAAAATTATGAAAATGTTTTTTGAAAAAAAAGTTCCATCATGAAAGCCTTCTCATTGGTGGAGCACACTCTCGCTCTACATACTAAAAGACCAAAAAATGACCTCAAACTCCCACTAATAAAAACCTTATTGAGTGTGGAGCATGGACAACAACTACGAGCATAAGAAAAAAGGGCTGAAGTGTAGGACTTGATTAGCAACATAGGGCTATTTTGCATAGATAGTTGTGGAGCAAGTTCAAGGTGTTTAGAAGATGCTTGACCAAATAACTATGCTCCTCCAACAATACCTTTCATGGGACCACTAATCACATGTGAAAGATTTATATATTCATCAATAGTCTACATTGTGATAGTCCATGTTCGTTTTGATCTCCATTCATTTGCCTTTTTGTATAACATGTTTCATGATTTCTAGTTCTCTTGTGTGGGTTGCCATTTTGCCATAATAAAGATGCATCCTTGCTATTGTTACACTTGAAAGGGGTATTGTTCTTGGTCATTTTTCAAAATAGGGGAAGATATATGTGGCCTGCACAAATTCATCAATTTTCTTATTGTATTGGGAAACGGTTGCAACATATTGCATAAGGGTTGTCTTTTGTACATTCACGCTTTCAAGACAACTGTATCATTTAATGACTTCATGTACAAACCAGATTTGAATCACTACTACTGGTTTAAAGATCCTATACATCATATGGCACATGTAACATTCTATAAGTCTTTTATTTTGGGTAAATGCTGTCACACTTTGCATTTCATACATTCATACTTGAAGACAAACGCAATTTGGTGACTTCATTTAAAAACCCAATTGAAATCATTGCCACTATATTAATCATTTCAAAACCAGATTGTAATGATCAATGTGGCTTAAAGATGTTGCTTTTATTAATTACTAATGTTAAAAGAGCGGTGTGCACAAACCTTTGAAATGAAAGTCTTATTCACTGAAAGGTTCCATGTAGCTCTTCAAAGTACATGGTGATAGCCTCCTTGTTGATGTTTGCATAAGCATCATCAAGATCATGTTCATTGACATGCTAAGCTACTAGAGCACTATCAACAAAGTCATTTGATAGAACATGGGCATTATATCTTGCCATGTTGTGCAAGATGCAGCAAACATCTATTAATTTTGGCACCTTGTAGATGCTAGGGTTTAGAATGACACCATTTAGGACAAGCTATGCATTTTTCAAATGTCCAAAGGTATGCTCAACCACCATCCATATGGAGGAGAGGTGATAGTTATACCATGATTGTAAAGATGTGAGAGAAAGGTATAAGCAATCATGGTAGCTAGTAGTATCCCCCATCACCAATAATGTACTCTTGAATGTTATAGTTGATGTGAGTGAAGCACAGACCATTAAGGCAAGAGTTAGTTGTGCCAGGTGGAAAAGGTCGAGTTTTGAAGAACATGCTTGTCATTAGCAAAGCCAACAAAACCTGCATAAATGTCAATGAATCACAAGTTGTAATCAACTATACCCTATAAGATTATGGAATACTTCCCCTTGTGATCATACAATGTTGTTGACAATTCATGAGATAGCCTCCATGCCAATATGCATACAATCTATGGCTCCATAGCAATTGGGTAACCCCTATTGTTGTTGCATGCTTGCTTTGAGAAGAGCCATGTCATCAAGCATAGTAGGCTTAATGAACTAATTTTGAAAAGGAAGAAGCTATTAATGATTTCCAAGATGGTGGAGATGCCACAACCAAATTGCTCAGGAATCACCTTAAAGGAGCATCTTGTGGCAAGATACACAAATGCAATTGCAACCTTTTGTTCCATTGAGAATTGACAACTGCAAACTTGGAGCAACAACAATGGAATGTTTCCTTGTCAAAGGAAAGGCTGAAGTAGTTGTGACAAATGGGTGAGCAATCCTAGTGGAAACCTAAAAAAATATTAAAACTAATTGTCCTAACCACTACACCACTCCATATAATTGGGCCATGAGTGAAGTGATCAAGGCCTCACATAGCATTGGCCAAGTCACTAGCACGTAATAGGTTTGATGGTGATAATGTGGCACATGAGAGACAAGAAGGGGGGAACAAATGATATCAAAGAAGTTGCATCATCTTCAACAAGAAGCATGATTATGTATGCAAAGAGAATATTGTTTTGCAAATTAGTGAGGTTTTAGATTATTTTTAGTAGAAGTTGGAGAAGCACAATGTAAAGAAGAAGTATTGTGGGGGAAAATGTGGAGATGTTTGATGTATGAACATGTGATGATGAGTGGTCCTAAAGCATAGAGACCCTGTTTGGGTCAACCAAAAACATAACAATAGAAGGGGTGGAGAAAATGTAATATCGCTCTTATCATGAACTTAATTATTGTTGTTTTGAAGCTCATAGAATGCAAGATAGTGCATTGAAATACTCAACCCTCTGAGTAGGGAAGCACACCAATATGCATAGAGTAAGGACATGTTGGATGCAAACTTAGCATCCCCTATCCATTTGTAGAATAGATGAATACATCCTCTATGATATAGAGATAGAGATCATATTGTATTATCAAGATGGTGAGGAAAGTTGCGGATTGTCCTGGTACCACAATGAGAGGGGCACAAGAGAATAACTTTGCACTTCACGTCAGGTTGGCAGATCATATTTTGACTCATGTTTTTATAAGATTTCAAGCTATAGCAGGTTTACTAAGACTATGAGGAGTGGCACTATTTCATTCTTGTGAATGTGAAGATTTTGGCAAACTCACCTTTTCTTGAATATAATGCCATAAAAAATGGGTTTGACATAAGTTATGTGTGAATGTGCTCTTATTTCAACACTTGGATTCCTCATATCACATAAGCATATTCTTTTAGTAATCAATTATTATAATCAATAACTATATTATATTAGATTCAAACTTTGAGCAGTCACAAAAGGCTGACTTATCATATGATTCTAACGTTGGTGCAACTAGTAGTATATCTACTTGAGGTTACATGTATTCTAATAATATTAAATATGTTTATTTGTAGTGAAGGCACCATATTGTGGGAGCTTTCACTCGACTGTCAAGGCCCACGGACCACTTATTTCTTTAAGCATTTCAAGCCAAGTGCAGTGGCTACCTCTCACATAGCTGTATGCGATCTCACACCTACGAGTGTAGATTTCTTGATAACTTCTATGGTGTGAAATCTTTCATTAACACCTTGCTGCTCATGGTGTCCTATGTTCAGAGCTTACCTCCATGCCCAATCGAGTTGCCTCCTTCCTCAAGTACTCCGGTAGCTCCACGATCCAAGGTGCAAGCTCAATCCTCAAGTTCCAACATTCATGCTCCATTGTCGTACATGAGACAATAGAAGAGAAGAGAAGAAAACACAATACTAGTGAGTTTGGGAATCTCCCAATCCCCATTTTTTGAATACTAAAAAGGTGGCACCAGGATAACATGCCCATAAGCTTCTCAAAACCATATGATATGACCTATCATTGGAAAGCACTTGAAAAATGGAATCTATTGAGCTATAGAGCGCTCAATTTGGAGTTATAGTTTTCAAGTTATGACAAATCCAAAGATTTGACCACGTGTCCCAAACTTATAGGAAATTCCCATATTCCCTAATATGATGTTAGAAGAAGAAGAAGAAGAAAATAGGAGAAGATGGAGAGCTTCTCCACCACAATCCTTCACCCTCTCACACTCACTCCCTCTCTCAAGCACAAGCCCAAGCAAGTAAGAATAAGGAGAAGAAGAGAAGAGGAGAGCTAGTTTTGCCATACACAAGAATGAGCTTCTCTATTCACTTTTTGGATTTTATACGTGCCCTAATTCCTTTTAGGCACCCACCCCTTTTTAACATGACCGGTCATTTTAGCCTAGGTCCTCTTTTCCTATTCCCTTCTATTTACATTGTGGCTTCACCCATGCCCATCGTCTACTCTTTTACAAATTACACAAGAGGGAGTGTGGCACCTCTTTTACAAGGATTTAAGGACATCTTTGCATTTTAAAATGCACGTCTTCTATTTTTACACTCCCCTTGGATTTTTAAGATGTCTTTGTGCTTTTTGCCCTTTTCCCTCTTATTTGTGCTATCATGCCACTTTTTTCTGCTTTGCCCTATATTTTAAAATTTTCTTTTACTTCCTTCTTTTTATTTTTTGTCTTTCTTGCACTGGGGTTAACATTACCCCCCTTCCAGTCGAGTGCCAGTCCCATGGCACTTGTTGGCTTTGTTGATGAGGGCTCGAGTGGTTGAAGGGTTGTTATGGTGGAGGTCGATGATGGGGCCTTGAGCAGATCGGGGACATGGAGAAGAAGCATATCAAAGTTTCTAAGGTTATGGAGGCCAAGAGTGGATTGAGTGGATGACAGGGCCTCTGAGATCGATGGCTTATTGTGGTTGGTTGAATTTACCTGAAAAAGAAAAGAAGATGCATTGCCTATAGGGTATCTACCTTACCATGCAACAATGCATTGTGTCTCTACCAGTGGAACTAGGAGTTGTGTTTGGGGTGTTGTTCCATACTTGAGGACCCAATTTCTATAAAGGGGAGGTGTAGTGGGTGTAGCTTAAGAGACAGGTCTAACCATAGGCAAGTGTGACCTCCCTAGGTGTGTCCTGCCCTTGATGAGCCTTAAGTGTGAAGTGGGGGAATAAAAGGGCTAGGGGGTTAGCCGGCTAACTAAGGCCACCGTATGCACCTAACTTGAAAACCTCTAAGTGCAGTGGTTGTGGCACTCTAATGTTATAGTGGACTTCATTCATTCTTTTCATCTTTCATGTTTTTCTTTTTCTTTTTCTTTTTCTTTTGGTTTTCTTTTCGTTTCAAATATTTTCTTTTTTCTTTTTGGTACAAGTAGAAGGAGACAAGCTAGATGTCATCCTCATACTCTTTAGGAGCTCCACATGGGGGGGCTAAGGGATTTACTAAAGGAATGCAGGTCTTAGCATGTAGCCCTTATAATTAATCCTTACATTGAGTGGGGTAGTAGAGAGGAAAGGATGGTTACATTTTGAGAACCTACTATCACTCGTATCTTCCAAGAGACTCGTGCAAAATGTTGGTAAGAGAGTGGCCCTTAACATTAGGCGAGTCATTTCACAACCATCTATCCCTACATCGATGTCAAAATAGAGTGGTGACAGGTCCTCTTATTGTGGTGTTGGTTTCTATTTTAGTAGGACTCAGAAGAGACGGAGGTAATTAAAGGTGGTAAGGAAAGTGAGGTCAAGTCATGCTATAAACTCATCTAGGAAATGAGTGATGGAAGGTCGGAGGTCTTGAGCTCGAAAAACAAGGCACTCTTTGGGGCTAGAGGCGTTGATATTATAGATCAAAGGGAAGTCATACCTACCATGCTTCCCTTAGTTAAAATCCACACCATGACATCTCGAGTAAGCCATGTAGGTGGGGTCATCCCTTTCATATGGTAGCATGCTGCAAAAGGTTGTTTGTGCCTAAAAATTGTTGTCCTAGATTCTTTGCACCATTTAGGTTGGCCTTCATAGCCTTTGACCTTTCTAGGCTCTTCCGTGACCTTGTCTTCCCAATATCTCATAGACTCTCTTCTCCATAATGTGGGCTTTCTGGCCATCTCATCCAGCCACCGCTTTCCTAGCCTCTTAGCAAACTAGATGGCTCCTTCAACTACTGGAGGGGGTAGCACTTGATTTAGTGTAGCAAGATAGAAGAAGTTAAATTCAAATGGTGTGCCCCCCTTCTCCCACTGCTCCCAATGGTTTAATTCCAGTGCCCAATTGATTGGCAGTTGTTCCTCAGTTTGTGGCATTTGGACCTCAAGCATATCTTATGGCATGGCATTAAATTTTCTCCTCACGAAGTCACTCAACTCTCTATGTTTTATTTTGGACTCGATGATTCCATCTACAATGACTGGATCTTCTTCTTGGTCTTTTGCTTCTATTGATGCAGGCGGGGGTGAGTTTTGTTTAGCAAACTAATTTTTGGGGTCATTCAACGGCTCCAAATTTGGGACTTCCTCACGTGATGGTTCTACTTGGTGGTTGTGGCCAATTGTTCTTGCTATTCTTGGCCTCCAAATCCTAGCTACTCTAAGTCTTCTCTAAAGAGTCCTGCCTATAGCAAAATCTACCTTTGTTGATCTAGGCTTGGGCTTGAGCCTAGTTCTAGGGGTGTGTTCTTGGAGCCCATACTTTATGGCTCTTCTTATGAATTCCAGCTTCTTCCGACCTTCTTCATTGTTCTCATCTCCTGCCTGAGTTACATGAAGCACAGTATTTAGGAAGGCCTATTGTTGGACCTCTAGCCCTGCCTCCGCTGGTTCTCGGCCCTTGTCTCTACCATGATATGTCCACTTTCTGCTAGAACAAGGCATTCAGTCAAGTCTCTGCCCTTCCAATATTTCTCTCATCCTAGGCTTTGGCCTTCTCCATTTTTCATTCAATGTCATCCAAATCTCTTGATAATGTTGCCATCACTTCTTGTTCTTTCCAGGTGTCAAGTATTTTTTCTTTGTCTTGTTTATGGCAGGCCAACTCTTTTTGTAGTCTTTCCTACCTTTGGAGTGTCTCAAGGAGTCAATTCTTTGCCTTTAGTAACTTTTTGGTCGACTCCTTATCCTTTTGGGCCTTAACCTCCTACAACTCCTTGAGCAGTAGCTCTTTTTGCCTTTTCTCCTTGTGATATTGTGCATGAGCTTGAGTCTTTACTCTTTTCAGCTCCTCTATGAGCTCATCCATGGTCGCCTTTAGTTGCTCAAGGACCTCTTCCATGTCCTTTTGACCTTGCATGAGGATTGAAAAATTTGTTCCCAAGTTGGTTTCTTCCTCTACGTTCTCCAATGGGAGCTTTTCATCCTGCCCTAACTAGAGTTCTTGTGTGCCTTCTTCTTATTTTCTTAGCTCCACCTCCTTCTTTGCCTCTAATTCCTTCTTCACATCATTTAGCTGCCTCTGATATACAATCACATGTTTCGTCTTCTCAAGTTGATAGGTAGAGAATGCCTCTTTGCCCATTTGGATATCTACCATGCTGGCCTTTCTCTCCTCTTTCATCTTCTCTAGCTACCCCTAGAGCTCCTATACATATTCATTGTAATTAGCTGCTACTGGTGGCGAGACTAGCGGCATGGATGTCATTTTGATGTCTCTACTTTGGGCTTCTTTGGATCTTTTTGAGATTCAACATCCTCTGCAGCTAGCCTCTTTTCCCCTAACATAAGAGCTCCACTTTGGCCTAGCTGCTTTGAGCTCAACAAGTACTATACCCATGGCACCACATTGCTCTAGTCCACTTGGACTCCTGAGATCTCTTGAGTAGCAGCAGGTGTGACGATCAAGGCTGGAGAAGGTGGATGCAATGGGACCTTTCCTTGACCCAACATGATGGGTTATGGAGCCCTCTCTTCTACAGTGGTGCTTGATCCTAGTTCTTCTCTTTTCTCTTTGTTGGCTCTCGAGGGTGGGAGGCCTCCTCAATTGAGAGCCTCATGGCCAAGCCCAGCTACTCATCATCTTTCTTTTTCAACCTCTCCTGCACCTCTAGCTACTTCCTCTTTCTTTCCTCTACTTTTCATGATTCTTCCTCAATCTTTTTAAGCCGCTCGTTCTCTTCCTCATGCTTCTTCCTTCACTCATCGTCTGGATTCTTTGATTCTTCTAGCTACTTCATCTTCCTTGCATATTTCTTAGCTTCTTCCCTTTGCACCCTTGCTGCTTCCTCATCTCCTAGGTGTCCTATGGAGGAGACTGGAGTTTGCACCTATAGTGGTAAATGAGCTGGTGATTCATGGGCATGGGAGCATTCTGGAGTCTCTTCCACTACTTCAAGCTTTTCTAGGTCTCTAATGGCCTCCTAAATGATCCCAGTGAGCACACCTCCAAATCCTATGTTGGAAGCCGTGTTGGATGGCTTCTTCCATGCTTTCCTTGCTGTGGAAGCCAGGGATTCCCCTCCTGCTAATCTTGCATCTGTGGCTACTACCTTTGCTGATGCTTCAATGGTTTTCTACACATAGCCATTCTAATTCACTTCATCTAAGGACCTAGCTGCAAGGCTCTCCAGCAATGGTACTCCAACCCAGTTCATCAAAGCATTGTACCTTTGACTGGAGAACAGAGTATGGATCATCTTCACCTACGGCGCATAGCCTCAAGGTGGTCTAGGATGTCAGCTAGGCTAACTTTGTCATTGGTGTGGACTAGGGCCTTGTCCATTCCTAGCATGCCATAGACATCCCTTTTAGGCCACCTCTCAATTTTGTTGACCAAGCCTAGTGCTTTTTCCACCAGTTCAGGGCTCAATTCAACTTCGACCCTACGGGTTTCTTCTCCTTGTCTCACTATTATGGTACAACGGTTCTTGTCAGTATCAAAAGTTTGTAGGAATTCTGTGCACTTGCTATAATCCATAGCTTGTCCAACCTTCTCTATGTACTTGTTCAAATTTCATTGGTCAACAATCTACTTCATAGCATGTTCTTCCATTTGACCATGTCATCCAAGTTCATGATGTTCCTGAACTTGAACTAGTTGAAGGCCCTTATTTTAGCCGTTAGGCCCTACTTTTCCTGCTCTTCTTCTATGAATGGAATCTTGTTAGCTTTGTCTCGACCTGCCATGTTGGATTTCTATCATGACATTACAACTCATCATTAGTTTTCTTAAGACAACTCTTTGCGACAAGTAGATAATAAATGCAAGCTATGAAAAGTTGAAATGCTTAAGTCTAGAATGAAAACTTTTGCTTCAAGTAGTCTATACATTCCAACCAACATTCCTAAATTTTTTATTGATCATAAGTTGACCTTCATCCATCTTTTTAGCTTTTAAAATTCAGTTGAGATTTTAAGACATGTCTTCTTTTCCACCTTATCCCCTTCCCTTGGGAATGATGTAAATCCTTCCTAGGATTGGAGGATGAAGCGTTAAGGGTAGTAAGCGCAAGTTATGGTACTTCACTTTTGCATGAGCTAAGCGTAGAAGTGTGGGTTATATTTCAAGTGAGCATATTTGTCCATATTATGAGGTCGAATGCCTATGTGGGTAATTTAGGTTAGGACATCAGTTAGGAAGTCACCGAGGTTGATCCTACTGGCAATGTGTAGCTCTTCCTTGGTAAGGATTTGATCTTAATAGGGGTAGGCCATGTCATGATCTTCTAAGGGTTTATTGCGAGTGATGGCCAATATTCTAAAGGAGGTAGCAGCTACATAGATGGGGTCATACTTAGAGGTTTTGATGGCATGTCTTTGTTCAGCATTTGTCATAATTGGGCAGCCCTCTTGTTCCCATTGAAGACAGAGAGCACACCATCTACGTAGAAAGAAAGAGTCAATGACTGCTAGCTTTTTAAGTTCTTCTAGCTCTTGGCTTGTGGAAGAGATTTTGCTCTTGCTATACGAGGCGATTAGCCTCTGTTTACAAGCTTGCTCATGAGAAATCTAATTGGCTACCATGGGAACTTTGATGAACAGGATTTCAAATTCTTCCCAAGTACATGGGGGCATGCGTACATTGGTTTCTAAAGGGTCTTCTAGGAGACCTAAGTCCAACTGCTCGTAGCTTTTAGCAAGCATAGTGAAGGTGCATCTAATTGTCTAATGCAAGTGACCAAGTCATCCCCATGTTTTTGGCTAAATCCTAGGCTAAGGTGAGAATAGATCAACACTTATAAGAGAGTCTAAGGACTGTAGGAGGTTGGGGTTTGACTCGGCTAGATAACTCTGCGATTGGTGCCTGGTGCATGGATTGGTTAGTCGAGCACTCATCAATGACTTGTATAAGGGGCTTATCTGGAGGCTTTGAGATTGCATTGCTTCCTGCTTGTGGAATAGTAGGAACACTGAGAGTGCCAGGTTGCGTCGGCTGAGAGTTAGTAAGCTACATTTTTGGTCGATAGACCTGTTGAGACTCCATGGATTTGGAGGCTTTTAGTTTAGGCAATATGTAAGTTCTAGGCCCCCAATAGCTAGGTGGATGCGCTGCAAGTCATAATCAACATTGCAATGGACTTGCTTCTTGAATGTGCAACCCAATAGCGATTCCCTACCAGCAGTGGCCTTCGTGTTAGGTAACACATAGAATATCATGGGAAGGCTTTCAAATCTCGATAGAGATTGCTACTTTGCACTTTCCCAACAGTGGGTAGGACTGCTCTCCAAACGGGTTGAGCTTAACATTGGTGGGCTATAATTGGGGCTGACCAATGAGAGTCTGATGCTCATGGATAAGGATGTTGAAGTTAGCTCCCTCATTGATAAGCATGTCAAAAGCATGTATTTTTTTAGCAGCGACTATTATTCGCAAGTAAGCAGGTGCTACTACTTTCTCATCCATATCCTTGATCCCTATGATAGTGGCCACTCTTACATTTACAAGGGGTTGCAGCATTAGCAACTCATCCAATGGATGGGTTGGAGGGCAGTACTTCTTGAGGTGACTACCACTAATGAAGCCTATGCCCTCTCCCTCTAAGGTCTCAAGCTCAGCATTGCTGGTTTAACTAATGTTGTGGAGTTTGAAGGGCCCTAATCCTCTAAATTCCATTTTTTGCTTATGGCCCTTCACAAAGTATAGCAATAGGAGGTCACCTTACTCGAAGTCACACTGTTTGACATGCTTGTTAAACCAAATCTTCCATCGTGCTTTTTCACAAATTAGCACATGGATAGCTAAAGAACCTGTCTCAGAAAAATGTTCTAGCTCTACTAGGCATTCCATCCCCATGCCTCCTTTCAATCCCATCTCTCTTGTACTGCCACTCTCAAGCTTGGAATGAAAAGCTCTACTAGCAGGATCGCTTCGGTCCCATAGGTCAGCTTAAAGGGTGTTTACCCCACTGCCATCTTGTAGAATGTCCTATAGGCTCATATTGTTGCCATGAGTTTATTATCCCAATCGTTACACGAGGCAGAGACCACTTTAGTCAAGACATTCACTAGGATTTGGTTCGTGGATTCCACCTGACCGTTGGCTTGAGGGTAGTAAGGTGATGATTTCCTATACATAATCAAAAATGTGGATAGAAAATGAGCAATCACTTCATTAATCAAGTGCGTGCCTTGCTTGCTAACTAGCTTGATGGGGCATCCGAATCATGAGATTACTTACTCCCAAAGGAACTTAGCCATAGTCCTAGCATTTTTCTTCCTGATGGCTCGAGCTTTGGCCCATTTCGTGAGATAGTTAGTGACTACTATGATGTATTTGGCCTGGGAGTATTGTGTCGCAGGACTAATTGGCCCAATGAAGTCGATTTTCCATTTTTCAAAGGGTTGTCATGCTATGATCACGGATCAAGTCCATGTTAACCCCAACACGAAGAAAGCAAAAGGAAATAAAAGAGACGCAGGGCAAAGGCGGAAAAAAGGTAGCCCGACTGAAGAAAGAATAGGAGAAAAGGCCAAAAGTGCAAGGGCAACCTTAAAAGGCCAAGGCAAATACAAAAGGGGAAAGACGCATTTTAAAATAAAAAGACGCACCCTGAAATCTTGTGAAAGAGTGCCGGGCTCTCACCCGTGCAATTTGTAAATGTAGATGGGCGGTGGAAAGGAAGCTAGGAAGATAGAAGGACAATGGGAAAAATGGCCTAGGCTATGGCCAACCATGTAAAAAGGGAAAAAGGGGATGACCTCCCAAAAGGAATTTAGGGTTTTGTATATAAAGTTGAAAAGTGAATGAGAAGCTCATTCTTGTGTGTGGCCAAAAGTAGCTCTCCTCTTCTTCTTCTTCTTGCTTGCTTGAGCTTGTGCTTGAGAGAGGGAGTATGAGAGTGTGAGAGAGTAAGTGTGTGAGGGTGAGGGACCGAGGAGGATAAGCTCTCAATCTTCTCCTCTCTTCCTCTCTTCTCTTCTCTTCTCTTGTCTTGCTCGCGGCAATGGAGCTTGGAGCGTGGAGCTTGAGGATGGAGCTTGCTTGAAGCTTGCACTTGGATCGTGGAGCTACCGGAGTGCACGGGAGAGGAGGTAACTCAAACGACACGGAGGTAAGCTCACTACACCCGTAGATATGGATGGTGCGTCGGTTATGTGAGAGGTAGCCATTAGTGCTCGGTTTGGAACGCTTGAAACAATAAGCGGTCCGTGGGTCTTGGCGGTTGAGTGAAAGCTCCCACATTTTGGTTCCGTTGCCAGGACAACGGATTCAAGCCTTGAGGGCTTGCGCACTTCGAATCGAGCATTGGAGTAGGGATTTCGCCGAACCGGTGCTTGAGATAGGTAGGAAGCGAAAGGATTGAAGATGGTATTCAATCTCCTTAGCAAGTAGGTTTGTTGTTTATCTTGAGATTTATGTTGTGAGATTGAGTAGTGTAGGTATTTTCTTTGTGATTTGGATGCATTAGAGTAGGAGAAAACAAAGAAAAATAAAGAAAATAAGCATTAGGGTTACTGTTGCAAAACAGGGCAGAAACAGGGCAAGAATCGTGCAAAAGTGGTAAAAAACTTACTTATGATGCCTAAGGTCGGTAAGTGAGTTATTGGGGATGCCAATACCATACCCGGAAGAGGGTATAAGGGCCACAAGTGGCAAGAAAGACCACAGTGTGCATTGCAGGGTTTCAGGAGAGCAGGAGAGAAGAGGAAAGCTTGGCGAGGAAATCTGCTTCAATCTTGGCATCACGGAGATCTTTGGCTAACCCAGATAATTCTACACCTTCCCCTACAGTAGTAGGACCAATCTGGAGTTGCTCGACAAGGGGGAAGACCCCCAGCGCCTTGCACGACGAATTTTGCGAGCTTCGACAAAAAAAACACGCGTGGTGTTCGGCGCATCCGAGTCACGTCGACTCTGGTCCAAGGCCCAGACTCGGCCCTCGGACCACCCAGTCTACTCGGCCAAAACAAACCCTAGTCGGGGCCTCGGACTAGTCCGAGGAAAAACCCGTCCGAGACTCAAATTCGACCCTCGGCCACGTCCCACATTTGGCCCTCGGCCCAAGGCCTCGATATGCCCGAGTGACCTCGTCCGAATTCGTTCGAATCATCCGAACTTAGCCCTCGGCCCACGCACCTCGGCCTGTCCGAGTGACCCACTCGAACCCTGCAATTCGGACCTGTTAGACCGAATTTAGATTTTCTCAAATTTTAACCTGAAGACAGTGAAATTAACTGAGAAACCATATAGAGCCGAAACCATATCATGGATCCATTATCAGGCTAAAACTTAGAGTAAGTGGTTCAAATTTGGCTATAAACGGTCCTCCAAATTGTGCATGGCTTTTACCGTAACGGCCCTGCGCGCCGGGGGGGACTGCCCCCCGACCCCCACAGAGGGGGCTCAACCCCCTCCGCACCTCCCCCAAGTAGGTTGGAGAGAAAATGCGCGCTATGACAGGTCCTCCAAATCGGACCCTAGTGTAGTAATGGCTCTACACGAGCATGGACTCTCACTTGTAAAAGAGCAACCAAAAGCCCATACCCAAATAGAGAGAAACAGAGACCCTAGAACATCAATGGGCCAATCTAGCCATCAAGGGCAAAAAGGCCAGACCACGAGAACATAAAGACATTGTGTTCATACCATGTCTAGTCAGAGCGAAATGCAATATCAGAAAGCTACAAATGCCAAGATGACTAGACATGACACTCTTGACAAGAGATGTACCTTGAGCAACACTACACAGACAACCCAAGACATTGGTGGAGAATCCACGTCTGGTCATGCAAGTGGGGACTCAAGGGCATCTGTTAGAAGGCTTAAATTTACAAGCCAGGACCCAGAAGATGAAGACATAGTACCACCTGCTTATCTTAGGGTCAAACTCACCGCGAAAAGAGAGTATACTATTGATGCTCTGATTAATGAAGGAACAGATTTTAACATCTTGACCTATGAATCATGGACCCTATTAGGACAACCAGAGCTCACATCGACTAGTGCAACTCTCAGCCCTTACAGAGGACACCCACAAGCACTCATAGGAAAGTGCAAAATCCTTGCGACAATTGAAACTGAAAGCTTGCCTGTCCTATTTCATGTTTCTCCAAATAGTGCTAGTTACGGGAAGGAAACCCTCCTAGGAAGACCCTTCAAAAGGGCGACCAAGTGTGAGGCCGACTATATCGCATAGAGGATACATATGACACTACCGGGTATGAGGATAGTCACGACCTTTAGCAAGGGTGACCTCATCGAACCTCGAGGGAAAGGCAAGGAAGGTGCTGATGTAACGGTCAAGCCTACTAACGAGAGCAAGGACTTGTTGGAAAAACTGATACAAGCACAGGTCGAACAACGAGAACCAGTGAGTGAGGCGAGGCCTGAAACAAGAAGGTCAAGAGACAATGCCAAGGACGAGCTTAGGACTTACAAATATCGTAGAAGACCCCAAAAGAAGCCCAAGCCTTATAGACACAGGCATCGATGGAGGGTTAGCACAACGCCGCGATGGATATGCAAAGCATTGCTACGTGCTCAAGCGCAGGCAACCGATGGATTTGGATACTAAAACCGCTTGTTAAACCTCCTTTGTCGATTGAAGGCCAAGACGTATCAAGAGTAAAGAAGCGTAGGAGGAGATCTAAATTAAAAACCAAGCCCCAAGCCAAAAATAGTGGAGTGACCAAGCCCCTCATGGTTGAAATCAAGAAACCCAACGGGACCAATTGGAGGGTAGATCCTCAGCCTAGTGTGCTTAACAAGCAGACATCAGGTGTAATCGTTGAGGATACGCAAAAGCCACTAGTGCCACAGGAGCCTTTGATTCCCCAAGAGGATAGCAGGCATCATAGGCACAACATTGCTCATGGCAAGGTTAAATGCTCAACAAAGCAAATAACAAAATCATCCAACAGCCATGAGCAAATCTCCAAGCTAGTGTCAAAGCCACTTAGGAGTCCTAAGTCTCCTACACCCTCTTCCCATAAACAGACACAGGAAGCACAACACTCATCAGGTGCGGCTACTCAATCCCAATCTCGACCTATATCAAAGCTTCCAAATGTCCAAGAGACAGGATACGACACCACCCTTAGCTCTCAACCTAAGGATGTGCCTGTGCAATCCACCGTGGCTAGATCAACGGATACTCGATCTATGCAAGTGAATGATCTAAGGGCATCAAAAGGCATGACCACTTATGATCTGCCTCAGGACTTGACACCGCAGTCTACCAATGGTAGTAGCCAGTCCACTGAACTAGCCACCACTACTTCCAATCAGGGACCACAGCAATCACAATCTTTGGTCGTGACAACACCCCATGCAAAACGTGTCCTTAGTGGTTTACCTGTGGAGGAGGTGTCACAACCAACTGCCTCGACAACTCCAGTGCTTCCAAAGTGCCTAAAGCCTAGGCTGAAGGAGTTACACACAAGGGAGTTGGCTAAAGAGCTAGGCTCTCCAGAAAGGAAGGCAATTGTGCTCTCACAACCTAGCAAGGCTACTCAGCAGGCCATGGTCATGTCCCATAAGGACACACTAGAGAAGGGAAATGCTAAGGCCCAACCAAGCACATCAGCGGTCGGCCTGGCCCAAGGTCCTGAGCCGTTAGATGCACCTGCACTGACCAAGAAAAAGAGGAGGAAACAACAAAAACAACAACAGTTGCAAGTGGTTGTGGACCCCAAGAGCATTGAGACCAAGAGCGATGAAGAGCTGGGGAATAAAGCATCAAGTCCATCCCACCAATGAACCCATTGATGTCTCTCCTAATAGCGGTGAAACTTCAGTCACATCCGTGTGCTCCGACAAATCAAAGCAGTCGTTACCCTCAATGGCTGCTTGCAACGCTCTATCCACTGACAATAGAACTCGCATTGACAAAGCAAGAATGGATATAGCACTATCACAACGGGGTGACGAAGTCGCACTAGTCACACCCAAGGAGAACCATGATGCAGTAACGAAGCCTCAAGAGAAACATGGAAACCCCAAGAGCATGAGCAATCCTAGCGTTGACCAATCCTGCTCATCTAGGTCTGAGCCCCCAGCTATACTAAAGCCTAAGGAAACTCTTAGAACTTTGCATGAGATAGCAACCGAGCAAGCCTTCGTTGAACGTAGAAGTATCACAGAATGCTTAACTGAGTTGGATGCTAAGCTCAAGGTGTTCGCACGAGTCTACGTCCTTGTGGACGTGGGCACAATCCCAAAGGAGCAGCTTGGAGATTATTTGCCCTTTCCTCTATCCTAGGAAGAGCAAGAACATCTTGATAAACACTATAGCAAGCTCTTGCATGAACGCATGCGACTCATCTCTGACGAGGAGGCTGACAAACTGTGCTTAACCGTTACATTCAATGATGTGCTCTGCCGAACGAATCTTGTGGACATAGAGCAACTAAAGCGACTAACAAACTGCCAAAGTCAATTTGAACAGCATTGGTGTGAGAATCGTGTTGCAATGGCCGAACTAGGGGCTCAGATCATGACAGTCTCATAGGAGCGATTGGCCAAATGGCGGTCTCAGAAGGACCCAACCTATCTAGCACCAACTTCCCTTCGAGTGCTAACTGACATTTGGGGTACGGACTAACCTGGAACTAGACTAGAGAACCCTTTGATTGATAAGGTTCTCACTGAGGAGGAGTTACATATTGCCAATAGACTCGGTCAAGGTTCCATGCTACTCGACGTGGCAAAATATCTATCGGTATCAAGTAAGCTGCCTCGAATACTAGATGCATGTGCCACACTTCAATACAACCCCGAGTTCTACAATTGGTTCTTATCCTCGTGAAGTGACATTATGTATATAAATAAACATTGATTCTTGTGTCACCTTGTATAAACAATATCAACACACACCAGTAATGATAGTCAAGCGCAGGGAGAAGAGTTGGGTCTGACAGGCTAAGCTCCTCGAGTCCTCCTCTCATCACACATTTAAAAACCGTGGGACCATCCCCACCTCCAAGTGAAGGGCATGCAACCCACATTGCCGCTATAGGAAGCCATGACCAACAACACTGATGGTGTAGACAGGGTGCAGCCCCTTTCTATACACCTTCTTCCCTTTTTTGTCTATCCTTCAGAGGATGTGCCCTATCCCACTCCATGACAACCAATCCACACAACTTAGCATAAGCCAATATCCGCTACTGACTGGAGGCAAAGCGAACATCAGCATGGGGGGCATCCCTCTACAACAAACACTGCATGCCTCACCCCTCCCCTCCTTGTCATATGCGCTTGATAAAACTCCACTAAAATCCCTTCCTACGAACAGTTGTATCCTATATCAAGGTCTAACCCTTGGGTTGCTTCTTGCAAGCTTCCAGACGCAACACATGGAGAACCATGGACACCTAGCATGCAAGGACGCTCTTCACAGACGATGGGAGCATGTGGCACGCGCCCTCCACCAGAGCGCTATGTGCCCACCCTCAAGAGGTATGCCAAGAAGCAAGGCCCTAAGCGACACCGCCCTGGATGAAGGCCGAAGAATCCGCGGGCCAGGAAAGCAAACGGTTAGATAGGCACACAAAATGTGGCAACGCCAGTTGCACAGACCCCCAACACACGCTCGAGCACCAGATGCTCAAGGGCAGAAAGGGCAGCTCAGGAAAGGGAAGAATTTAATGAACTGTTCAAGGGCATTTTGGAAACGGTCATGGCCCGAGACTACACCATTCACGTTCCAGCCGACATGTTCCCTACCCAGCCTCACGGGAGCCCCGCACTAACACCGCCCCGATCGCCTAGCCAACGGGACTCACCCCGCCTCATATCTATCGACTAAATCCCTATGATGTACAAGTAGCTCGACTAGTTAGTATGCTAGAACATTTTTTTTTAATGCGTAAAGGGGACTGATCCCCACTTGTACACGTTTTCGCTACTTCTCGTTAATATATGCAACCTTAACAAGCAATGAAATAGGCATCCCAATAAACATCATAGAATTCTGAAAAATTATGTCTTATCATGATTGCATTTGATTCGATGCACTTAACACAAGCGAGCATATACTCTCACAAAGTGACAAGTGGATGCAGGCTAATACATGTCCTTGCGCAAAAGTGTTCAATGCCCGATCACCGCAACACCAACAACCCCACAACGAGCTGCGGCAAAGCCACGCTGCCGAAAGCAAAAAAACTCACCCTTGCCGACCGCCCATATCGCATGGCCCAAAGCATATTCATGGGCTATGCTCTCTTTCTGGGTAAAGCTCTATAGTTGGCTCATGACAATCATTATCTCAATTGTACTAACATCGCGTGTGACGCAAGAAGGTTTGCAAGGTCTCAAGTGTATCTCCCAATCTCAACAACTGCTTCTCTAACAATGAGGCTAGGGCTCAATCATCACTGTACTATCCATTTCTTGAGCCTTCAAAGCTTGACATTTTCCAACCACTGAAAGGCTGATAACCTCAACATATTACAATCGTTATACTCAGGCAAGTAAAAAAAAAACAAAACGAAAAGAAGCACCCACAATCACAAGCACAGCACCTAGCAGTCCTCAAATTAGGTACGTCCAGTGACCTTGATCAACTGGCTCCGTCCCTAGTCTCCTAGCCCTTTATCATCACCCACAGTTGTTCAGGGCACATCAAGGGCAGGACATACCTAGGGAACTCGTCTCGCCTATGGTTAGACCTGTCACCCTGACCCACTTGCCCAACTCTCTCTTGCACTCTGCCTTAGTACCATTGCAGTCAGTGGTGGTAAGCACCGCACGATTGGCCATGAAAAGTACACCGTCCTCATCATCAAGCGAGTCCAATAGCTTCCAGCTACCAAAAGTGTGATGTCCTTGTATTCACTTATGCCACGTCATGCAGTCACAATGCACAGGCTGTCTCATATACCTTCACGTGTACTTCTTCTCAACATAGACAACTTTACTTCATCCACGCATTGTTACGAGAAACTAGCATGCGGTCTTCTAACTATGTAATATCTAAGTATGCACAAGCACTTACATCATTTTTGCACCGAAGTATATCCACAGTTTGGGTCCTCAAGTGCAGGACAATACTCTCAGCTTGCTTAGAGTTCGACCTGTCTCCCAAACTAATCAAATATGTCTTGTGCACGATAAGAAGACTAGCACTATCCCTTAGGGAGAGACCACACGAGAGGTTTTCAAATTGCAGATATTGAAGCCTCTAACGACATGTCAATCGCTCTTTAGCGACACCCAACTCTGAAAGCTTATCCCTTACTATCCGACAAGCCCGCAAAGAATCATCATGTGCAGAATCCCCAACAAACCAACACTTGTGATGGCCATCAATGTAATCCCCAACACAGAATAGCCCTACCACCAACTCCAACAACCTTCCACCAACCACCTTGGCCACCAACAGGCCCCCAGGACTTGCTTTCACACCACCACCAACACTCCTCCACGAAAACCACATGCGTCCTTGTCACCCACGTCTTCGGTACATACTACAGCCTGCTACCTACGACGGTGAGTGCCATGGGACTGGCACTTGTCTAGAAGGGGGGTAATGTTAACCCCAACACGAAGAAAGCAAAAGGAAATAAAAGAGACGCATGGCAAAGGTGGAAAAAAGGTAGCCCGACTGAAGAAAGAATAGGAGAAAAGGCCAAAAGCGCAAGGGCAACCTTAAAAGGCCAAGGCAAATACAAAAGGCGAAAGGCGCATTTTAAAATAAAAAGACGCACCCTAAAATCTTATAAAAGAGCGTCGGGCTCTCACCCGTGCAATTTGTAAATGTAGATGCGCAGTGAAAAGGAAGCTAGGAAGATAGAAGAACAATGGGAAAAAGGGCCTAGGCTATGGCCGACTATGTAAAAAGGGAAAAAGGGGATGACCTCCCAAAAGGAATTTAGGGTTTTGTATATAAAGTTGAAAAGTGAATGAGAAGCTCATTCTTGTGTGTGGCCAAAAGTAGCTCTTCTTCTTCTTCTTCTTCTTCTTCTTCTTACTTGCTTGAGCTTGTGCTTGAGAGAGGGAGTGTGAGAGTGTGAGAGAGTGAGTGTGTGAGGGTGAGGGACCGAGGAGGAGAAGCTCTCCATCTTCTCCTCTCTTCTACTCTTTTCTTCTCTTCTCTTGTCTTGCTTGCGGCAATGGAGCTTGGAGTGTGAAGCTTGAGGATGGAGCTTGCTTGAAGCTTGCACTTGGATCGTGGAGCTATCGGAGTGCGCGAGAGAGGAGGTAACTCAAACGGCACGGAGGTAAGCTCACTACACCCGTAGATATGGATGGCGCGTCGATTATGTGAGAGGTAGCCATTAGTGCTCGGCTTGGAACGCTTGAAATAATAAGCGGTCCTTGGGTCTTGGCGGTTGAGTGAAAGCTCCCATAGTCCATCTTATCTTTACGAACACGGACTTTGGTCACTTGGCACTCGTCACAATGCTTTACAAATTTGGCAGCTTGGCAAAATAGGGTGGACCACAACAATTTAGATTATAGTATCTTTTGGGCCATGGTATCTTTGCTAAAGTTTCCTCCAATGATTATTCCATCATGTGCTTGGGTCAGCACATCATGCATTTCGTGCTCACACACACATCATTGCAATAAGTCATTATGTCTCAATCTATAAAGTTGGCTAACAATTAACTGATAGGGTTGAATCTTAAGGATAAGGTACTTTAGCTTGGCCTTTTTTATAGGTCTCACAAGTAATCCTTGCTCCAAGATTTGGACTATGTTCTCTTCCCAATATGGCGTTAAGTCTGCCCTGAACAAGTCTTTTTGCTGGACATGCTAAACAGGTGCACATTGGGTCAGTTATCTATAATCCCATGTCGACCAGTGGCTTCTTGAAGACGCAAGAGCAACACCAATAAAATGGGGATTCTATTGCAAGAAAATCTATCTTGTATCATCAACAAACATCTTTCTCATATTTGATATATCCACAATAAAAAAAGAATACCAAAAACAAGAAATCCTCACGCAACTTCATAGAAACAATTCTTCCACGGTTTTAACTTGAACCAAATTAATTATGCTTTTCATATTCTTAATAGAATTCATCAAGATACCACAAAGACACAAGAGAATACACCATTTTGAATGGAAATCATCACATATCATTCTTCTTCAAAGGTTTCAGAACTTTCTCTCACAATCTCTCACTCATATATACATTGTTTTACATAGAATTGGCTATCTCTCTCTCACTCTCCCTCTCTCATGCATGCTCTCTCTCAATTATACAATGAGATAATTAAGATTAATTCTTCATAACCCCTATTTAGCCATGGATACCTCTCCCAAGAGATATGTCTAATAGAAAAGGTCACCAGAGCTACTATAGTGTCTCTTCATAGCTCACTAGTGTCACTATCACTTTAGTCTTTACTTCAAGTCTTCAGTAGCTACTTCTTCAAGCTATTTTGAACTTATATTCATATCTTCCCAAGATTGAAAAATTTTTCCAAGCTACACATTTATACGTCATTACACTTAAAGAGGCATACAGAACATAACAAAATAGAGACATAGGCTCTACAGAAGCTCAACAAAGGGTTTATAGTACCATAAATAAGGTTATCAAAAAGCCTTGAGCTTTCTTAAATCATTCAAAATCATCAAGAATCAATCAATAAGCTTCCAATCACTCTCAAACTTTATCAATCATTATTCTAACCCCTCATACTATAGAAGAAAAACATAGCAAAACAGAAAGTCAACAGACTCAAACAGAACCAATTAAATACTAACAAGACATCAAACAGAACTAATTAAATACTAATAAGACATCAACAAAACATGTCAGAACATCATATCTCCATTATAAACCATCATAAACTTTCAAAACATAATCAATCTCATCCAAAACACTCCTAAACACTTCCAAAATAACTAAATATCATTCAAAATCCATCAAAAATCAACCATTCAATCCACAAAAATAACAAAAATCAACCCAAAAAATAAAGTCATTTCAACCCTCAATATATCTCCACACTTAATCAAGGAGCATCCTCGCAACCTAGGAAAAAGAGAATAGAAGTTCAAAATATAACTAATCTCAATCTTATTTAGCATCTTCAAAAACACCATCCAAATACGGCCCCAACTCATTACTTGTATTTGATAAAGATTTGTAACAAAAGAAAAACACATTTATCCATTATCACAACTTTGAAAGATAAAAATATGACAAACTATTAAAAGATATAAGAGGTTTTGTATCATTGCATCTAGAGCTATCTATTTAGCATCATCACCACCACGAATATTCAAAAAGACATATTCTTAAACAGTGTTAAATCTCCAACTACCACGACCCCATCATAAACAAAATAACCATCACACACACACACACACACAGATACTTACACAAAGCAACCATCTGAATAGCACCGCTAAAAGAGATATCATTATGAATCATCAAGAATTGCATTCATGGGTATCAACGAAGATGATCCCTTTTGAAGGCTTGGTGATTACGGAAGCAATCCATAGATAAAGATTCATCTACAAAAGTTTTGGGAGGATTTTGGAAAAATTGCAAACAACATATCCTCTCCACCAAGACAAGATATCTGCTAGACAAACAAAGAGCATGAAAGTACAAGATATCCAACTGTTGAGGATCAATATTCACATTCACATTCATGTACATCTTTGGTATCGACTTCTGATCATTATATGTGAATATCTATGTATATATGCCAGATACCAAGCTAAGTGAGCAATCAATCTCACTGAAGAATCTGAAGACTATGAATTTTGATAAGCAAAATAAAGATAGTTTTGAAAAGCTTGGCTAGCACTTATCCATTCTCCTAGATTCAATCGCCAATTGATTTCAGGTTCAATAAGTGAATCTCCTATACTCCATCCTTGTCTTCTAGGAATCTTCTAATCAAAGCCAGCATAGCCATTAACCAATTAAGGAGGATGAGATATAAAAGTAGTAGGAGAGAGAAGAGGAACCAATGAAAGAGGATGAAGAGATAGGTAAGAAAAATCATTAAAGGAAGAATGTACTAAAGAGTGATTAGTTGAGAACTTAGGAGAATCTATTAAAAATGGCGTTAATAAATACACTAGAAGAGTGGAAGGAATATTGATAGATGGGAAAGGACAAGATGGAGGAGGGTAATATATTTGATCCTCAATAAAAGAACACTGAGTGAAAATAACAATTTGAGGAGCATATTGAGGTTGAAAAAGAAGAGGTAAAATAATTGGTGAGTTAGATTCATAAAGAGAAAGATAAGTATCATATATATGGACCATCTGTCTAATAATAAGATAAGCTAGCAACTGATGGATCTAAAACAAATCGACGATTCTAAGCATCAAAGAAAGATGAATCAAAAGAGAAGGTTGTTTTGAAGGGAGAGCCAAGAGGTCCACCCTTAGTTGGTTAGTGTTCTACACATGAACAAAGGCTTTATTTTGTCATTGATTTAGAATCATAGAGTCAATCATTACATGCCAAGAGGTTTCAAGGCAATTAACCACTTTAGAAGAATAGGTGTGGAACATTTGACCAATCTACAACTCCAAATATTTGACATACAATGTAGCTTGTAATACCACATCTCCTATATACCAAGCTAAATATTCATCATCGGGAATTAATAAATCGCCTCTAAAATACATATAAGACCTCAGCATAGTGTGTGTAGTCATAGAGTCTTCAAAAACCGTTCTAGCCACTTCAGTCAATAAATCAGTAGACCAAGCTCCACTCCAACCATTCTCTGGAATAGGCAAATCCATCGTTGAAATCTTGATATAGAATGCCAACTTATGTTGCTGATAATGAACAAAGAAAGAGTGGTCTGGAGGAACAAACTCCTAAAATAGCTCAAATGAAGACCACAATAAATCCTTTCTAGACAAAAGTCTTTCCACCTTGGCTTAGAATAAGTGACATAAGGTAGCATTCCTTTGAAGGATCACGAAATCCACAGGGGATAAGGAAGGAACTGTCTATACAGTAGGACTCTACAAAGTAGAACGAGACTGAGCCAATTGTTCCTTAAGTTGTTGAATATGAATGAAGCTTTGTTTTAGAGTGGTTTTAGCTTATTTAAGCTCTTTTATTTAGGCAAATATCAAAGCTTTAAGCTCTTGAGACCCTTGCAACAATTTATCCCTCTCCTCACTCACAGTAACCACTTGGGATTTAGTGTCAGCTAGCTGAGTTTGCAAACTAGAAATCTCCCCTTTCTAAGCATCAATAATCTTAGTATGTTGCTCCATCTCGGTAGAAAGATTAGAAAACCTTTCTTAAGTAGAAGCGAGCTCATCATTCGCTTTTTTCAACTCTTCTTTGGTTTGATGATCTTATTCATAACAAGAAGAATAGAGCTGCTGGATACAGGCAGTAATGGAGATTTCAATAGAACTCTGGATCTCTTTGTATACAAAAGGAATTGTATCTCCTATCACCAAGCATTGTACAGGGAGAATCAAAATCTCCAGAGTACCATCTCGATGTACTCTAAAAAGATTCAGCATTGTGAAGAAAGCTGGCAAACTGACTGCTAGACTGGAACACGAATGGAGACTGGAAGAGAAGCTGGGGCTGATTCAGCCACTCGTTTAAGTCACTTTCTCTGAATTACCACAGGCGGGAGGGGATCAAGATCCTCAATAACAACATCAATACTTTCAATAAGAGGGAGAGGAACCTCTGAAGGATCAACTGGTAAGATAGAAACATCCTTTACATGGGCAGCATATGCCAAGAAAACAGAAAGATAGGATCCAAATGTGACATTAGTCACATTACCCCATGTGGCTCTGACAAAATGTTGATCCATCTTTGACAGGAGATAGGAACTCTGATCAATAGTAATTCCTTTCAACACCATTTGGGAAGCTGTGAATAAGTCCTTTGAAAGATAATTAAAAGATGTTTAGACATGCATAAATCTATCTTAAAGAAATTAATGTAATTACTTTCGGATAAGATTGGAGATCATGGAGATTTTAATGCCTGAAGTAGTAATAACCCTCTTAGGGTCCAATACATCCTAGGTTTGCTTCTACAACAACTTGAGGATATCCTCGTTAGAGAATAATTGTCTAGTTGTAGGAAAAGGATGTCCTCGATATGGTAAGGATAGAGCTTTGCCTAAGCTTTTAGGTGTCATATGGATAGTTATTCCTCTAACATGACCAAATCTCTTATTGTAAGAGGCTAAAAACTGATCACAGATAGCAATATTCTTCGGGATAAGTAGCAACGAAAGTGTCACAAACTTGGCTAATCCTGCCTTATTGATAATATTCAAATCCAGCAATAATGAGTAGTCATGAGATACCAAAGGAACATACTGGACTAGGAGAGAAGTATGAGATGTCATTCAAATGATTTATACATACCACACTCACACATAGACAATCACAAAAAATGCCTACAAAACAACCAAAATAACAAGAGAAGATATCAACCACAAAAAAGAAACTCACATAAGCTTAACCAATTGACTGACCACCCCAAGCAATCCACATCCTAAGAAAATTTCGACATGACCTCTACACTTATGCAATCGAAAGCTTTATGCAATGCATATATATAAGCACCGAATATCCCCATAGCATACACAAAGAAAAAGAAATACACGCTATATCTCGAACTCTAATCAAATAACTGATGAAAATACCAAACCAAAATTCAAATCAATTGTTGACCAAACTCAAATGACCCAAGACTACCAATAAGGACTTCAACTGACTGCAACGTCACCCACCCCATGGAATGCTTTATTAAAAATGGAAAATATGCAATGTGAGAAAAAATGGGGATTTAATTATAGGTTCATTTTACAATTTAATTACCAAAGGTAAATTTTTTTAGGTGATAAACCTTAATAAGAAAACAACGGTTTATTTTATCCATTCAAATTTTATTAAGTTGATGGTACTTATTAATGTGTCCGGCCTATGTCTCGACTTTGGGTATCTAAATGTAATTTCTTTTTTATAAATTAATGTATGTGAAGCACTTTCTTATTTAGTGCGCATACTTTTAGCGACGGATTTATTTTATTACAAATTAATAATTGTGTTTGGCACATGAAGTTCATACTTTGTGAATGGTTGATTCTTTTTAATTAATTAAAAGGTTTGTTTAGCATGAATGCATGTGAAAAATGTGATCAACTAATTTATTTTTAATAATTATTTGTGATGTTTATGCAAAAAAATTTAAGGAAAATAACGGAGTACTTGAAGGAGGGTGTGTATGCAAGTACGATCTGAATGGCTATCAATAATAGCTAAGATTATGCAACCACAATAGAATCCAACAAGAAAATCCAACAGGCTGAAAAAGTTTGCCAATATAAGTGAAACAAACCAAACACCATGGCAAATAACTTTCAATAAATTGTGATATATTTTTCTATCATATTTTCATACAATTTTATCCACAACATGTGTTGAATTGGTTTGTACTATGTGTATTTTGGTTGGTTTGTTAGTTTGGGATTTTTTTGTGAGTTTTTTTCTTTCTTCTTAATCGATTTTAATATGGATGTGTGTGTTTTTTTTAAAAGGTTCATTCAGCAATGTAGGTTGAAAGTTAAGCACAAAAATCTAATAGATTTTTTAAACAATTTCTAGCTATTTTTCAAAATTAAAAAAATCTTTCAAGAACATACACATTTTATAATCGCGTATTATTCAATTAATTGATTCCCAATTAATTTTGAGAGTTTCAACATGTGTGAATAATCTAAAAATATAAAGGAAAGTTAATATGATTTTTTGGAATTTTTCTTTATTTTTAAACAATTATTCAAGCACTTTTTAGTAAATTTTCATGAAAGTGAATTTTTTTTTCTAATTTTCTATTGGACTTTTAAGTTAAGAAAATTTTTGATAGTTTTCAAAAAGTATTAATTTATATCATTAAATTTTTTAAAAAAATCATATGTATTTGAAATTTTTATGGTTTTCTAAGAGATTTTGTAAATTTTAATGTGTTTTTTAGTGTTTTTTAATTTTGAAAGATTTAAAAATTCAAAAAAATATACCCGAAAATGGGTTGTGTGTCTGATGTGTGTGAACAATAGCTAACTCACTACCCCATGAAAAAAACCACATATGTGTCCTCGCGCATGAACAACTACAATCACGAATACGCACAACGAGGTCCAAAACCCCGCACACGAATAAGACCTAAGAGGGGACATGTACAAACAATGACGAAAAAGGGGATTGTCATGCTCAAAAAGAGAAAAAGAATATGGGGGAAAGGGGAAAATGGTATTAACATAGAGAGAATATTAGGTTGGGGTGGGGGTTGTAGGTTTATATATATTTTTAAAATAATGTGGTTAATATTGGTTGGTGATGATTAGTATGTTTTTTTTTTAATGTTGTTTTTCGTTTTTGTGGGGGTGTAAAAGAAAAAAATTTGTGTGTGTGTGTGTGTGTGTAGGGGTGGTTTGAAGTTGATTTTTGTTTTGTGAAAATAAATAAAAGGGGGGTGGGTACCTTGGAAGGAAGCGTGGGTAGGGGGGAGGGAAGGGTTGCGGCCACAACAAGGCGATGACATGCCCAAGTGGCGGGCGTGGGCGCAAGGACGACATCTCCACAGGTGGCGAGCACAAGCAATGGCATCGTCCTCACAGGCAGTGAGCACTACGGTAGGGCAATAGGGTTGAGAGGAGAGGTGACGACAAAAGCCACATGCGGCACTGTCTCTCGAGCAGAGGCCGTCGGCGCCAAGGAAGGGGAGAGGGAAGGAGGAGGAAAGGAGGGATATGACCCATTTACATGAAAAAAATAGGAATAAAAATTAACTTTAAAAAAATCTAACGATCAAAACCAAGAAGAATGAAAACGAAAGATATCCATATAAAAGTGATAGACAAGATGGGTAAAAGGTCGAATGCAGTTCCGGGGCAGTAGGACGCATTCACATGGAAAAAACGGTAAAATAAAACAATGTCAAAAATTAATACAAGAAAATCAGTGCATTAGAACGGAGCACTATGAAAAGAAAAAATATCAAGAGAAACCTATGGGACAACGCTAGCGCAGTTCTGATGGCATTAGGGGATGTTTGCATGGGAAAAATAAGAAAAACGAGCATAAAAACACAAAAAATTTAATAAAATAAAATGGGTGGGCCGGAACAAGATGAAGGAAAAAGAAAAATTATGCAAGAGAGTAAGCCAAACACGGTTGTCCAATCAAAATTGAATTTCAAGGTGGTTAAGGCAGGTTCACATGGAAAAACAACCAAAAATACACACAAAGTTTCCCAAAATTTACGAAAAAATTAATAACGGACAAACTGTCCATCAGAATGATAGGTAACAAAATGAAAAAAATGTCAAGGAGAAAGTATAGGTCAGGGATGTATCATCAAATCACTATTCCGAAGCGAAAAATGCATGTTCGCATGGAAACACATTAAAGGGAAAAAAAAGTCTTTAAAAAGTAATAACTCATGATCCGTGGCTCAAACCTAAGGGCTGTAAGAAGGAAAAGTGGCCAATTTGAAGGGACAAAGAGTGTTCTAAGGTCACGTTGTAATTTTGGTGAATGTAGCGTGCATTCACATGGAAACACGGCAAAACAAAGGATAAAGTCATACGGATAAGAAACAACCCCATGACGGGGTGAAAATGGGATGGGTGGGTGGGGAAGCAACCCCATTAGGGCGAGATCAAGACTGGGTATGCTTAAATTGTCCGATAGGGATGTGACCACGAGGGTATGTAAAGCGGACGCACAGGGACGCGTCCCCACACTTAAGACCTTAATAGATTGGATTAAGTACACAACAGGGGCCTAACACTTGATCATAACCCATACTCGTATGTTCTCACACTTAAAACATGATCCACTCTTGCAATCAAAAGGGGTAAGGTTAGAAAAACTTGGCCCAATTTATAGAGGGTCGAGGGAACCATCATTATCACATGAAGGATTGTAGTCGTCGGCAAGAGGTACCACGACTTGCCACACCACACTCATCCAGCATGGTAGGGACCACGTAATAGCACCCAGGGAGGTAGCATTATTGATGAAATTTTGGTTAGGTTGTCGTGGTGAGGTATCCATCAGTCGGTCTTGATAGTCACTCATGTTGGAATGGTAGATCAGTCACTCGCTCCATAACTCATATCACATGAAAAATAATGATGGAAACACATATCTCACATCCGATTTAGAGACCGACAAAAGGCATCGGTCAAAGTGAGTATGCAAATGTGCACAATTGATGGTGCATCAATGTGTCCCAACCTAGTTGGCATAGGTACAAGAGGGAAGGCCATGGAGCCTTATCATACAGTGCACCAAATAAAATGAGATATAGGTAGCCATTAATCAAGAAGGGATCATTAGAAGCATTGACTATCTGGACTTGGACAGAGCCATTAGGATTGAGGGCAAGTATCTTATAGGGGCCCATCCATCATTGTTAAAACTTGCCTGGAAACTTGCCAAATCGGGAATCATAGGCCAGCAGGACTAAGTCATATTCCTTGAACTCATTTTGCTTGATGAAGCTAGGCCTTTTTGCAAGCTTGCATAGCTTCTATACACTATGTAGGGCCATCCTGCAAGTCTCATTTAGATATTCCACGATGTCGTGCCACTATGTGGACACAATGTGAAAAACTATGGAATGTATCATCATCCAACATCTTTATTAGAGAGTCAATGTGATCTGAGTCATTAGTGCTAGTGTCCGTGGCATAGATGGTCCAAAATTACTAGATTTTTGGAAAATTTTAGCCTATTATTTATTGTAAATATCCAAAAAAGCTAGAAAAGCTTCTAGATTATGATGGTATGCAAAAAAAGCAAGTTGCTTTTTCAGCCAATTATGGGATTTTCATAAAAAAGACATTGACAAAATCGTGCGAATTGCAATCGCTGTTGACAGGCTAAAAACTGCAGTTTGAACTGGAAGAGGAAGAAGAAGTGATCTGGGAGATCTGTGGCCAGGCGTCCTGGGATTTTACCCCCCTTCCGAAGCCAAGGAGCCATCAGATTTGGATTCCGAGCAGCAAAGAAGGAGCTGTTATTTTTTATCCACATTTTTGTTCTACGAAGAAGCTCCAGGAGATCTGATGCCTGGAGAGTGCTTTTGAGTAGTGCCAGACAAAGGATTTCAGGTTCTATCAATACATATTGATTTGATTCATTGTTCTTTGTCATTATTGTGTTTACCTCTTGTGTATTCTTTATCTTCTCTTCCATCTCCTATCTCTACTTCCTTCTACCTCGGATCCCCTATGGATTGGACCTTTCGACAAAAACCCCTCTGACATTGGTGAACCCAACGTGAAAGGTGGTCAGAAGAAGGAAATACAAGATGGGAGAACCTTCGAACATAATCTCCAATGATGTTTTGCAACCGTTGGTGCAAAATATGAATATTCTTATGCAGGTACAACAACAACACGTAAAGCTTCTGCTCAAACAGAAAGTATTGTGATAAATGCTTTACAAGCAGTTGAGCGTGAGGTAAAGTTATTCAATGGTATGAATTTATCTGCATATGTACATACCTATGCTCAGAAGATGGAATTCTTTGGGGTGGCTCAACTTGCATGGGGCCAGTATTTTGTACGTGTTACTGTATATGAACTGAAAGCACGGGTTACTGAATTATACTTGCAAGATGCTGACTGGGTAGCTTTCAAGAAGACACTCAGGAAAGAATTTTACATTGAAGATACTAGTTTGATTACGCGCAAGACTTTTCAGGAGTGGGTTTTACAACCCAATAAGGGTCTTGTGGCTAAGAATTCTTAAGAGAATTTGAAAGTCAATTTGAGCAGTTGGATCTTGCAGAACAGCAAGCTCTTGCAAGTTAGAAAATTGAATTATTTCTATAGGCAACTAATCCTGAGCTAAGCTTCAAGAGAAGCTTGATGGTTTACTGGGGGATCAGACTACAGAGACAGGTCTGAAAACAAAGTGGAGACATGTCAACGAAGTTGTTACTGTACTTGTAAAGAAGCATAGAAAAAGAGAAAGATTGCATGTCTCTAGCTTGCCCACTGTTACAGGCAAGATAGTTTATATATCCAATAAGCCACCTACTTCTCTAGCTAAACCTATGGTTGTACCTGCTATTGTTCCCTCTGTTAGGGAAGATGTCTTAGATGAATTGGTCAAAGGCATGCGAAATCTTCAATTGAAGATTGCAAAATTGGATGAAAAATGACAAGAGGAAAGGGGACGGGCAACAGCCCCTAAGCCAAGAAAAATATGTATGTGGTGTGATAGTTTGCAGTATGAGAGAAAGGATTGTGCTACCTATTAGGAGGCCTTGGCACGACAGCTTATCTTTTGGAAAGATGGCAAGATCCATGAATAAGAAACGAGATTGCCTCTTGCTTTGAATTTCGGAAAGGGAGGTATGTAGAAGTTGTTGGAAGACTTGGCAATTCAAAATGCTTATGCGGTGGTACATGCTTCTACTTTTGGTCTACAGTTGAATAGAATGCATGACCAAGTGGTGGTTGGTCCAAAGACTGAAATATGGATACATGATTTACATGCAGCTGAAAAGAGAAAGGTCACTAATAGTGAAATGTCTTATACATGGCAAGACATTCATGGCATAACTGGTTGGGAATCACCAGTAGATGAATATTCAGTGTATGCATATTTTGCAAAGATACAAAACACAGATGTACCTGTGGAAGACAAATGAAAAAGAGATGAAAATGCAGGGACATCTAAAAGAATGACAAGAAGAAGTGTAGATCAGCCTAAAGCTACAAATCAGCCACCTCTCGAGCATGTTATGGAAGAGGTCAATCAGGAGCAAAAACATGATTACAAACAAGAGGGCAAAAAGAAGGGCAAGCAGTCAGGATATAAGTTGCAATCTGACATTGAGACAACCATAGATCTTAAGAAGTTTCTTAAAGAACGGATCTTAAACAGTCGGGTGGAATTCACCTTGGGAGAGGTACTTGGCATTGCTAAGCGAGAATTTCATGATGAGATCATTGACATAATTAAGAGGAAGCGTCAGTTTCTTGGTGATACCACTAGTGCATTGCTGCAATTTGAAGAGGAAACTGGTTTGTTGGGTATTCGGGCTGAATATGAGCATAAAGTAAGTACTGGATTATCTATGCAGGATGCTACTAAATGGTGGATAGCATGTGGAAAAGAGAAGAAAGTGGCTGAAAATGCATTGTCTTGTGACAATATGCATGGTGATATATTAAAGCAAATGCAACAATATGGGAAAGAGACTCTAGGATTTTTTTTTCAAAGTCACTATACAAGAAATCATTGGGCTAGAGCTACCACTGAAACGGTAGTGAAAATAGGGGAGCGTGAAACTCCTTGTGTTGCTTTACTTGACCACGGGTCTGAGATAAATGTCATTGAGTGTGGATTGTACGAAAATGGTGCATGGCCTGTAGATACTGATCATGGTTGGTACATGAGGGCTGCAAATAATTCTTCAGGGGAGCTTTATGTTGCATGTCCTAATATAAAAGTGACGATTGGTGATGTACAAGAAGAGCAACACTTCTTTGTGCAAGATAATTCATCATATGCTATGATTTTGGAACAGACCTATATTATAGGAGTGTGTATGGAAACAAATGTACTTGATGATGGTTCTGCTTATGCAAGAGTCAGAAGCAAGGATGGGAGGAAAGCAGTCCAATTTCTTACGGTTTGTGTTAATCAGCCTAGAAATTGGGATACACTTCGAGAGTCTCCTTTGGCTCCAAATGCAAGGGAATTCAAAGACCTGGATTTTCATCAAGCACTGTTGTAATGTGGGGCTACAATAGTGTTGTTCACAGGGTGTACTTGCCTCTTGATGGAATGAAGCATGTATTTACTATTGGTTATTCTCAGTTTACAACAAATAGTTCATGTTGGTTTAAGCCTATGGAAGCTATGTGCAAGGCTGAATGCATATCTATGAAACAGGCTACTAAGAAACTAAGAGCATTGGGACTATTAGCTAAAAATGAAGGCATTTCAGGCATCTTTTATGGGCTGAATATTAATGACACTATGGTTGAAATTTCAACAACTATACATGCAGAAAATGAGGCTGAAAACAGAGTGTTGTCAATATGTTCTTTGGACATGTATGACGTTATAGCATTGTTTGCTCAGCAGAAATGATTACAATGGGCTGAAGCACTTGTAGAGACAAAGTATAAGACAATTGACAAAAAGGTGAAACCAATTACTTTGCTACTTCCACTAGAGAGTGAGGGTTTCTATGAAAAAGTGTCAAGGCAGCCAAGCTTATGGGATCCTAAACATATAGGTCATCAGTTTACATCTAAAACATTACAGGAATTGAAAGTTGATGCAGAAGGGTTTCTTTTGCCTGTTAAGAGAGATTGTTTTATATGGATGTTGGCTAGGCATAGAAAGGCATTTGCATTTCAGCCAAGTGAAATAGGTTGTGTGGATCCAAATTTTGTCTCTCCTATGGTCATATTTACTGTGCCACATGTACCATGGAACTTGAGGTCTATTCCAGTGCCTAAAGCTTACCTGCCAAAGCTGATGGATTGGCTAAATGAAAAGATTTGCATGAAGATCTTGGATCCCTCTTCAACACTGTACTCAAATCATTGGTTTACTGTGCCCAAAAAGAATAGGGCTTTGAGATTTATTCAAGACATGCAACCGGTCAATAAAGTGACCATAAGAAATGTGGGTGCAGGTCATGTGGTTGATGAATTTGCACAGGCTTTTGCAGGCAGAGTGATCTATTCTTTGGGTGATCTTTACTCGGGGTATGATCAGTTTCAACTTGCAATTGAAAGCAAGGATATCACAACCATGAAGACTCCCTTGGGGTTAGTACAAATGTGTACTCTCCCACAGGGTGCAACAAACTCAGTGGCACACATGACAAATGCTATGAATAGGGTACTCATGGATTTTATACCACAATTGACAATGCCCTTCTTGGATGATGTTCCAATCAAAGGGTGTGCAGTGGATGACAAGAATGAAGAGATGGATGCTCATGGATGTAGACAGTTTATTGTAGACCATATTGTGGATTGTGAGAGGATTTTGACGCGTCTAGAAGAGGTGCATTTAACTCTTTCTAGACAAAAGTCTGTCTTTGGAGTTGAAGAGGTTTTGATTGTTGGGTATATGTGTGGGCACTATGGGCGAAGACCATCACCAACAAAAATATATGGGATTGATAGAATGCAAGATGTATGCACGAATGTATTAGAGGTGCGTAGATTCTTGGCAGCATGTGTGTTCTATTTGATATGGATTTCTCACTTTGCACATGTAGTCGATGCTCTATATCAACTTCTGCGGAAAGGTCAGAGATTTCATTGGGAAAGGAAGCATTAGAAAGCAATGAAGAAATTGAATCAACTCTTAAAATCTACTCCTACCTTGAGAAAGGCTGACTATTCACATGGAAAGTCTATCATTATTACTGTGGATACAAGCCCAATCGAGATTGGATGGGCAATTGGGTAAGATGATGAGAAAGGGCAAAGATATGCAATACGCTTTGGTGCTAAAGTATTGACTGAACGACAGAGAAGGTATCCACAAGTTAAAAGAGAATTATGGGGAATTGTGACAGCCCTTAAATGTGATAAGGAGTATTTTATGGATGCTCATGTAGTCATTGAGACTGATTGTTTGCCAGTATTGGATATGATTACTAGTTGTGCTACCCCGGACATTGCTATGCTCCGGTGGATTGCATACATTAAATCTTTGAACCCTGAATTTCAACATATTGCAAGAAGAGATAACCTAGTGGCAAACATGTTATCTCGATCATAGCTTTTAGCAAGTGTGGTAAATGTGGCGTCCAATCGTCGAAGGCATGTGACTAAGTCATCTCTCATATTTTCAACGAATTCCACGGCCAAAGTGAGAATTGATCTTCGCTCGTAAGAGGTTGTAAGGCCTGCATACGATTGGGGTTTGACTGAACTAGATAATTTGGCAACTGATGGTTGCAACTTTAGTTGCTCTTGAGGGTGTGGTTGGGATTCTTGTGTGATAGGCTTGGTTGGAGTTGTGGGTGTTGAGCTACTAGACGATGCTGGTGAGGTTTTAAGGACACTAGCATGACTAGGTTGAGGCAGTCCTAACCCAAGCCATGTTGGTGGAAGAGGCCAAGGGAACGGCAACAACAACCCAAGCTGTAGATGTGGAAGAGCAGTTGGTGCCCGGGTAAATACCATGATTGGACAGCCCGAGGAATGCACTTTAGGTGAAGAAATTGAAAGAGGATCCATTTATGCTGCCGTAGAAAGGAAAGAAGAGGACTACCAATGTTTAGTAATTCAATCTTCAGCTACTTACAAGGATATGTCGTTTATAATCTTGATTGATTGTGGTATTACTCATTCCTTTCTCGCACCCAAAACAGTTAAACGATTATATCTAGAATCTAAGGGGATAAGGAAAATGATAGTAGAATTGGCTAACGGGAAGGAAATCGCCTCAACTAAAACTGTAGGGAAACTTCAATTTGAGTTAGACAGCCATATAACTGAAGTAGAATTCCGAATCCTACCACTAGGATCCTACTATTGTATTCTGGGAATGGATTGGCTCAAGAAGAACAAAGCCCAGATTCTATGTGATGAAGAGGAAATAATCTTTCAAGACTTGGAAGGAGAAACCATAAAGGCATATGGGAAAGCTGGAAGAACTAGAGTCCAACTAACCAAGGCAATCAAACTCAGGAAAGGATTAAAGAAAGGTCAACCAATCTATATGATCCAGTTGAATAATGTCGAAAAGACTAATGAAGGCACTTACCTTCCTAGATCAATGACTTCGAAGATGTCTTTCCAAGAATTAACTCAACTTCCTCCAAATCGTGAGGTTGATCATGAAATAGAATTGGTTCCTCGAGCCGAACCAGTATCAAAACGACCATACAAAATGGCGATTCCTAAAGCTATTGAGCTTAAGGAGCAACTGAGGCAATTGATAGAGCAAGGATTTATCTACCCAAGTAATTCACCTTGGGGAGTGCATGTCCTCTTCCAGAAAAAGAAAGATGGAACATTTAGACATTGCATTGACTTCAGAGACTAAACCACATTACGGTCAAGAACAAGTACCCCATATCCAGGATAAATGAACTTATAGATTGCCTACACGAAGCCAAGGTTTTTTTCAAGATTGATCTAAGATCCGAATACTATTAAATCCAAATCAAGGAACAAGATATCCCAAAAACTACCTTTAGCACTAGGTATGGTCATTATGAATTTCTGATCATGCCATTTGGATTGACTAATGCCCCAACCACATTCAACTGTCTAATGCAAGACATCTTTCGATCATATCTAGATGATTTTGTGCTAGTATTCTTTGACGATATACTAGTGTACTCCAAATCAATAGAGGAACATGAAGGTTACTTAAAGATCACCCTAATAATACTCCATGAAAATCAGCTTTATGCCAAGATGAGTAAATGTATATTTCTCACTGGCAGGATTGAATATCTTCGATACATTGTTTCCACTAATGGAATCTTAGTAGACCCTACCAAAGTAAAAGATATCCTAGAATGGCCAATACCTAAGACAGTAAAAGAAATCCAAGGATTTTTGGGACTGATAGGATGGTACCGAATCTTCATCAAAGATTATTCTCTCGTCAAATCTTTTGAAGAAAAACGTAGTAATCATTTGGATCATTGAGCATCAAGAAATCTTTGATAAGCTTAAAGAAGCTATAACCACTACACCTATACTAAAACTCCCTAACTTCAGTCAACCATTTGAGGTGATCATTGATGCAAGTGGACTTGAAATCGGTGGGGTGCTAGTACAAGAAGGAAGACTAGTGGCCTATACTTCTAGAAAATTGAAGCCCTATGAGTCCAACTATGCCATTCATGACCTTGAGTTACTCACAGTAATCCATGCCTTCAAAACTATGGAGACACTATCTATTACGAAGGAAATTCACTTTAGTGACAAATCATAAAAGTCCAAGTGGATCTTCACCCAAGCTGACCTAAACATGAGGCAAAGAAGATGGATAGAGATACTGTAACAGTTTGATTTTGAAATCAAATATCGTCCAGGGAAGGACAATGATGTTTGTACAAAGTTCGAACATCATTATCAAAGTTCGAAGCTTAAGAATTGTATCCATACTTGATAACCCTGTACTTGAGTTTGTACACCAAGCTATTTCTTAGAATAAGGAATATGAAGGACTCATGGCTAAGGTACTTCAAGGAGGAAGCTCTGACAAAGAAAGGTCTAAGATTAAGGATTATCATGCTAGCAATGGTTGTTATATTACCATGATCGCCTTTGTGTCCAAAAGGACCAGAAGTGAAGGCCAAGATCTTATAGAAAGCACATGACAACCCCATTCCAAGACATCCATGTATACCAAGACACTCAACGTAGTTCGTAAGAGCTATCACTGGCCACAATTAAAAAGGGATGTATTAAAATATGTAACTCAGTGCTTGACTTGTCAAAGAGTAAAGGCAGAAAGGATCAAGATGCCTGGAGAGTTACAACCTTGGACATTCCACAAATGAAATGGGAGTCAATAAGTATAGACTTTGTTGTTGGATTACCTACTACTGCTGGTGGATATGATTCCATCATGGTAATGGTTAATAGATTGACAAAGGTTACACACTTGATCCTAGTCAAAACAACCTATAAGTCATCTAGCATTGCTGGAGTCTTTCGGTTATGTGGATTGCCAAAGACCATAATCAGTGTGACCAAGACTCCAAGTTCACATTTAAGTTTTGGATTTGCCTATTCCAAGCAATTGGAATGCAGCTATGCTTCAGTACTGCTTATCATCCTCAAACTGATGGCCAAACTGAGAGAGTGAACCAGACCATTGAAGATATTCTAAGGTCTTATTGTGGCAAAGAACTGAGGCGGTGGATTGAACATCTACATTTAGTGGAGTTTTCTTATAACACCACCTCTCATCAAACAATCAATATGTCACCATTTCAAGTCTTGTATGGGCAAGAATATCATATACCTCTAAACTTCTCAAATCCCACTCTCAAGGTAGAGGCTTCTAAGGCTATGCTTGAAGAGATGGGCTAACAAATCCAATTGATCCAACATGATATTGAAGCTACTCAAGATCAACAAAAGTCCTATGCAAATCTTAAAAGATCCTTAAGAACATTCAAGGAAGGTGACATGGTGTTTCTAAGGGTAAGGCTCGAAAAGAGCTCATTATCCTTGGGGAAATACAAAAAACTTAGTCCAAGTTACTATGGACCATCAAAGTAATGGGAAGGCAAGCCGACAAGCTTAAATTTCCACCCCATCTCAAGATTCACAATGTATTTCATATAAGCCTATTGAAACTTTATGCATCAAACCCTGATCATGTGCTTAATGATGAACAAATAGTCATGCCTATCCAAGGAGTTCTAGAAATGCAAACCGAGAAGATTCTAGATACAAGGAAGAAACCTCTAAGAAGCCGAAGCCTAAGAGATTACCTAGTACAATGGAAGGATTATCCTGAAGAGGATGCCACTTGGATCGATGAAGCAATCCTTATAAAAGAATACCCCCAATTTCTCTTGAGATGAGGATATCTCGATTTCTCTAAGGAGGGAAGAATGTAATGTCCCTATTACTTAGTTTATTTTAATAAACAATGTGAGTATACATTCTAAAAATTGATTTATGTTGAAAAAATGGTAAAGATTTCACATTTTTAAAACTAGCTCTAACTATGAAGATAATCGATAAGGTATTATGTGTCAATTCATGGAAGGAAGGCTTGGGAAACCCTCCCAAGACAAGCTTATTAAGACTATGTTTGTAGTATAGAACAACAAAAAGAAATAGCCTAGTGGATAGTCACTTGGCAGTTAAGTGCACTTGGATAATGACACTGTCGAGATAGGTGACCTCCTGGAAGCTTTCCCTACAAGCTTCTCGTGCACAGCCAATGGCACCAATGAAGCCTTCGTAGCCCATTGCCAAGTATGTCAAGGTTTATGCCTTGGTCACCGCCTTAGTCATGAGCCTTGGAGTGACGTCCGCCCGCCGACGATGTGACGCGCGGTGCTCGCAGTATCTTTATCTCCACGCTACGTTCCAAAAATGAAGCCCCTCTCTGACATTATCGATGATGTCATCAAAAAACACTAAAATCAAGCATTCCCAAGAGGCCATGGAAAAGGAGCTTGCGAGCATTGACTAGAACAAAACCTAGACCTTGGTGGATCGTTCAAGCTACAAGATCATTGGGACAAAATGGATCTTCCGAACTAAATTAAAAGCTAATGGAACCTTTGATAAGTACAAGGCTCGCACAAAGCACAGTATTGATTATGATGAAACCTTTGCACCCACAACACAATTAACATTATTCCCTCTACTATTAGTAGCCTTTGCCATGCATCATGGATGGCCCATCTATGTGATGATTGTCAAAAGCACATTTCTAAATGATTATTTGGAGGAGGAAGTCAATGTGGAGCAACCTCCTAGGTTCTGTCTTCCAAATCACAAAGATAAGGTCTTTCATTTGTGAAAAGCTCCTTAGGGCTTACGCAAACATTGCATTCTTGGTTTCATAGAATGAAAGATCACATGGTTTCCATTCTACTCCTTATAATCTAACTTATACATCCAAATTACTTCAAAGAGAGTCAACTATATTCTACTATATGTCAATGATCTATTAATTATCAGCTTGTATTCTACTATTATTGCGGATATAAAGACCAAACTCTACTCTACATTTGCAATGACTAATCTTGGTCAATTGATCATATTTTTGGGCATGGAGGTTGTCCATCATGAGGATGGAATCTTTGTATCCCAATAGAAATATGCCCTTCAATTAGTGGATCAGTATTGCACCAATAAAAAATGACCAATAGCCACACCTCTAGATCCCACTATGAAGCTTTCAAAGGATCTTCATGCACAACCCTTTGATGAGCACACCTATCAATCTTTGGTGGGAAAGCCTCTTATGGTTAATTCATACTAGGCTAAATTTAGCCTATTCAATTTCATTGATCAATTAATATTTCAATGCACCAAAACTTTCACATTAGATTGCTTGTTTGCATGTGTTGAGATATGTTAAGTGTACTTACCCTTTTGGCTTATACTTTGGTAAAGATTTAATCTTGCAGGGGTAACTTTGGCAAACGTTTAATCTTGCAAGGGTCAACTAACTTTGGCAAAGGTTTAATCTTGTAGGGGTAACTTTGGCAAAGGTTTAATCTTGCAAGGGTCAACTAACTTTGGTAAAGGTTTAATATTGCAAGGGGTAACTTTGGCAAAGGTTTAATCTTGCAAGGGTCAACTAACTCGAGCTGGGCATGAGATCCTGATACACCCAGTGTTCCCATGGTGGCTAGTTTTTCTATTTGGACACAACTTCCATTGTTTGGTCTAACCATGAATAGATGATTGCTACCTTCACTGCCGACAAGTGGAGTATGGGGCTCTCTATGATGGCGCCCATCGAGGCTATCTATCTCATGAGCTTATTAGCAAAGCTTCAATTTTTTAGCACCATCCCAATAATTTGTCATTTTCTATGACAAATGGAGTGTGAATAGAGTGCTTTAAATGAGAGCAAAACATGTCTTCTAGCATCCAAGGATGAAAATCTCCTACACCTATGCATACTACCTCTTTTCCTTTATCGTAGAGTGATCGACTTCCACCATATTCATTACACTTCATATGGGAGTCTCTATGGTAGTTCATCCTATGGCAATACACCGCACACACTTCTATATTTTTACTCATCATCAAAACCATGACAAGTGGTTTGGTTATTTTTGTGACATTGGATCTAATGACCCCTCTAGTTCCCCCATGGGTATAGATTTACATGAAACAAAAAAAAAAAAAAAAAAAAAGATATAGTTCAAATCAATTTCATTGGCTTTACATGTCCTAGTAAGCCATCGTGTAGCCAAAAAGCACCCTTTGTTCAATGCCTTGGCTTCTTTGGGGCGGCCCTTTAGGCTCTCAAGGTAAGATAACCATCACCTCTATAATCTTGCTATGTTCTTGGGTAGCCATTATGCACCAGCAAATTGAGGCCCTAACTGCTTTGGGATATATAACACCTCAAAATATTGAGCTGACCTATGCTTGTAATCCATCCTGGATTCCAATTTAGAGCCTAAGAGGTGTTAAGCTAAAATATATATATTACAAATTAAACAAGGTGAATTGCTAATTAAACCTACATTAGCTCTTATAAAACATCCCCAAAACTCATTTTATGCCAATGTTTCTATGTCCCATAAGCAAAAACACCAAGACTTTTGGGAGGATCCACATCTATATTAGAGATTGTCAAAGCACTCACTCCATCCTAGTTTTGTTGATTCTCTACTAGCTAGTGCTTATATCCCCTTCATTAGTGGATAACTTGGTTTGTGGTGGAGCTAGTCATTGTGAGAGTGCACAATAGAAGAAGAAACACAAACACAAAGAGAGAAAGAAAGAGAGAGAGCGAAAAATAAAGAAAAAATTATTGTACTGAATAAATATGAATGTTGAATAGAATGATATGAACTCATCAGTCCTTGCACACAGCCCAGGGCATCGGTGAGGGCACCAAATCAAGCTAAGATGATGGCAACACCACGTCGAAGAGTGTCTAGGAGCCAGTGTGCTGAAATCTGCAAGAAGTGATCAGCCAAGTGTGGGTTGTGGCTATAAATAGCCAAACACCTCTAAAATTGGTCGATTGCTAAAAAGACCTCTAAATCTGGCCGACCTGCTAATGTCTCTATTAGACTCAGACAAGAGCTCACAACCAGGCGATGACAGACTAACATGACTAAATAAAGTAGGCTAACAGTCATCACCTACATCCAAGCTACATACCCTTACACCTCTGTATGTTGCATATGTTGCAAGTGCCCTAATTCTAACCCTTCTAGAGCATCTTGCAACTATCACATCTTGGGCAATTGACCTCAGCATTTGACCACCAGCATCTATGGAGACAACAAGAGGCTGCATTTTCATCACCTTGCAAATGCCTACATCATACTGACCTGCTGCGCGGCCTTTGGAGCTGCCCAATCTACATTTTCCATTTGCTACCTGGTAAACCTGGTATTCTACCTACTATGCAAGCTACCCTAATGCAACTACCATCCATCGACCTGATCTAAACAAATTCTTCTCTCTGATCTATGCTTGCAGTGGTTGGTTGCATACAAAGGCTGCCTGCTCACAAGCTCTTTCAAGATCATCACAGATAGGTTGATAAATCTAGTTGGTGAAGAGCACCCACAACGAATGGCCATGCCTCTTTATAACTTTAATGATAATTAAGGCTGATGTCTTCAAGACTTATTACACATACTCTCCTATGAAAGGAATTGCCATGCACAAAGATTTTTTTTGCACCCTAACCTTTTTAATAAGCACCAGAAATGATGTTGAGGAGAAATTCTGCATGTGGCTCACTCCTTACTTCAACCTTAATGTTTAAAACTCACAATTCATCGTATCACTATAACAATTTTAAATGCATATGACCTAACAGGTGATGCTAACAAGTATTACTTCCACACAAGGTAGCATGAGCCATTAGAATAGTGTAACATGTCGTACAGGTCAAGATAACATACACTATTCCAGACTAGAGCTTTAGGAATGCTCTGAAATCCACTTTGTTGTATAATGCTTGATATTACAGTAGTCGGTTAGAATCATAGTAAACATACCAACACGAAGGCATACTCCTTCCTACAGGGACATGTAGTCAGTATGATTTCTGCTACAAGATTTTTGGTTTACATGCATGGATACATAACCATTCCATCATTCAGCAAATAATTCGTAAGCATGACATTAAGACATCAGTTCCCCACATCATCTCAGTCTGTTGATATTTGCAACTGATGTACAATGCAGTTCAAAAACAAGACAACAAAGTGTCTTGTTCTAGTTACTTCCTCTATTTGGTTCCCACCGCCACTTCTGGTTTGCTAAATCAAATCTAAAACCAGATGCATCTCCTCTTGCAGTTAAAACCAAAACCTTCTATTTTTATTAGCATGTAGATCATCAGCCCCTCGCATTGCTGTGCTCATTCTATTCAATTGAACAGGTAGTCCTCATTTATTATCTCTTCCCATTGTTTGAGCAGGTGATCACTTTAGAAAAAATCTGGCATAAATCCCACAAATCAAAACTTCATGAGATGGGTGGCAAACGGAGCACCTCTTTTGCAACCCTCTGTGGGATGCTTTCATTTCAAGACGATCTGTGCATTTCGCAACCCAAGGTATCCTTGAACAGCCTCATTAGGAAGTGATCTGATATGCTTGAATATGTCAGCATTTGCAAAGTGCAACTTTGTTACAGGATCTTTGTACGGGGCCTGCATTTAACCAGTTAAGTAAACATAAAGCAACAGGAGATGCAACTGAAGCTAAAACTTTGACTCAAACCACTAAAACCTTAAATTGTGCACTAATCTCAAAAGATGCATATAGCTTAAGACTTACTTCAAATCCTGAGACATCACAGTATCTCTTGGCTGGATACAAGGATGGAGGAGCTTCAATATTCATATCTAATAAAAGAGAATATCAAGACAAATCAGGAAATTCAAGCAGCTTTGTGGTGTTAATCAAAGCAATAATTGTTTTGATCTGAGAAGTAAGCCTACAGTTTGGTTCTTCAGCAGGATAAAGATAGTAGTTCTCAGTTTGAAGCATTTGCTTTAGATGCTTCCAATGCCTTCCTCTAACCTGGCTTTTTGGATACTTTTCCAGAAACTGTATTCTCTTGAAGTCAAAACTAGTATGAGGGTGTATTCCAGCATCTTCTAGTTCTTGAGCTGTTACTACTGCATTTGAAGAAAGAACATCCTTTGCAGGAGATCGCTTCTGTGGCATCACAAGAGAAGGAGTTAATTCTTAATCGCTATAGCCACCTCACGATAACCCTAGATTCAGTAGAAAGAGAAGCATGGTCAGACGAGATGCATGCACAATTGCCAAAAGGACTTGATAAAATGCATCTCATAGCGTTCCAGACTTTAAAACTCCACCCAGACATCATTCAGAAATCTAAGAAGATCAGATAAGCATTGAATCACCAACTGCCCACTATGGTAAATCTCAAATTCACATATCTGGTGGTCCAATGAAAGAGTTCGACAAGAAATGTGATCAATGTGGAAGTCAAGCCTCAATTCAATAGACAGTAAAATTTGGTCCAATAAGATGCATGTACTCCCCCCAAAGAACATGATAAAATTCCTCTCTGTGTATGCAGTGTGGCCTTTAAAAGCCTAAACAGACATCAAGCATCCAGAAATCTGACAAGCATTGAATAGCTCAGACCACCCATACATGGAAATAGTGTGTTGGCATAGCTGGTGGTCGAATGAATGAGCTTAAGAAACTGTAATAAGGGGCAGAATTACAGTACCCAGAAATTTAACAAATTTAGATAAGCGTTACAACACTCAACCGTAAGACATCTTATGCCCACATATCCACCTATCATTATCACTGCTGGTCATGTTTACTGCTCTGATAAAGATAATTCACATGAAATAAATATAGGACTGAACACTCCATGAAAAAACAACAGTATAGTGAACTTTCAAAGAGAACGTCTTCTTTCATCCAGCAGTTTCTCTGTCCTTATTTCCATGGTCACAAAGGATTAACTAAAGCATCATCAGGGCAATACAAAACGGACAAGACACAAGCGATGCTTATTTCACTTGGACAGATTCAAACACACAGACGACAGATGGAAAGCAATTATTCACTCACTGAGTACGTTTCTGGGGCTTCTGTGTTGCTCCTGCGTTTCACGCCCGCAGACTTCATGCTTCTTTGTCCCGATGAAACTCCGTATCTTTGCAATTCAAGGCATGGACGCTGAGGAAAGTTTAAGGTTCAAGGCATGGGATCCTACGAACTCAATCATGTGCGTCAGGCAGCACCCGACTGGAGAATCTTGACGGGGCATTGGCTGAACAGTCGGTTCAATGGTAGCAAACTTCATGTAGTTACAGGCCTCGTGACACACTACGCAAGAGAATCGGCGAAGAAGGTCACTGAAAGAGAGAACAAATCAGTCGTGCTAATTCGATAATTGGGTTCCCTCTGCCCTGCACTGCTAGTGCTTTTCAACGTCCTTTATCTCGGCTTTTAGTACTTTGATGCAAACATGGAGTGGGCACTATTTCTGGAGGTATTAACAAGTAGTTATCTACATGCAAAGTAGTTATTCGCATATCTCTATGGTCAAGGCTAAGGGTTCCTTCCTACACCAAAACAAGAGTAGCATGGGTGCTTGCACATCTCTATGGTCAAGGCTAAGGGATCCTACAAAACTACACAGCGCACATGAAAGGGGGTGACGAATCGAAGGTTGGACTCAAGAGCTATGGCGGGAGAGGAAGAGCAAGAAAGGGAGAGACTAGAAATGGGAACTCTAACAGTTAGTCACAATGTGTGATCGAGCCTTCCTTTATTCAAACTGTCACTAAAAGAATAAAGAATAAAGTGACGGTGACGAGTGCTCGCCACTTGCAATGTATAGTGGCGGTGACTGTGAGTGTAGTAATACACAGGCGGCTAGGCAGAGGTGCCTTTACCCCCAACAACCTCCCACTTAAAGGCGAATCTACCCCAGTGAGGAGTGAAAAGAAAAAGAAAAAAGACAGTACAACATGTACACATGTACAACAGGATCAGGAAAGACGTCATCTCATCCCACACCCATCAACCTTCTGAGGAAGGCAAAGCGCTCTGTAGAGAGGCTTTTCGTGAGCAAATCTGCAGGATTCTGGTCAGTCGAGATCTTGACAAGATCAATAGACTTGTCCTCAACGACTAGATGTATGAAGTGATACCTCACCTCAATGTGTTTCATCTTCGCATGGAAGACCGGATTCTTGGCTAATTGAATAGCACTCATAGAATCCGAATGCAGTGTAGGGATAGCATCAATACCAAGGTCAACAACTAAACGACCCAACCAAATGGCCTCCTTGCAAGCCATAGCGGCTGCAACATACTCGGCCTCTGTAGTAAAAAGGGCCGTGCATTTCTGCACCCTAGACATCCAAGAAACAGCACCTCCAGCATAGGTGAATACATAGCCGGAAGTAGACTTCCTACTATCTGCATGTCTTGCATAATCAAAGTCAATGTACCCCACGACTCCTATATCCTAGCTGACATAGCATATGCACATATCTGCAGTGCCCTTCAGGTACCTCATGATACCCTTTACGGCATCCCAATGCTTCTTGCCAGGTGTAGCCATATAGCGTGCCACAACACCAACTACAAAGGCAATATCTGGACGAGTGGCTATCATGGCATACATAAGACTGCCCATTGCGGATGCATAGGGAATCTTGGCCATCTTGGCCCTCTGCTCATCTGTCTGCAGACAATCAACCTGTGATACCTTCACATAAGAAGGCAATGGATAGCCAATAGGCTTTACGTCTTGCATGAGGAAGCGCTCAAGGACTTTATGAATATACTCCCTCTATGACAAGTAGAGGAGTCCCTGATGCCTGTCACGTCTAATGCGTATACCAAGTATGTGAGCGGCCTGTCCCAGATCTTTCATCTCAAAGCTCTTCTTGAGCTGAGCCTTAAGAGCATCTAGCTCATCATGAGCTTTCCCTGCTATTAGCATATCATCCACATAGAGTACCAAAATCAATAAAGAACCATCACGAGCTTTCTTCGTGTAAAGAATGGATCCATAGCACTCCGGTTGTAGCCCTATGACTGCATAAAGGCATCAAACTTATGATATCACTCCCTAGGTGCCTATTTCAAGCCATAAAGACTTTTCTTTAATTTGCACACTAGGTGCTGCCTGCCAGGTTCTACAAAGCCCTTGGGCTGCTCCATATAAATCTCATCATGCAAGTCCCCATGTAAGAAAGTTGTCTTGACATCGATCTTGTATAAATCCAAGTCAAGCTGAGAAACCAAAGCCAAGACTAAGCGCAGGGTGGTCATCTTAACCACAGGAGAAAAGACCTCGTCAAAGTCCACACCATGCTCCAGCTTAAAACCCTTTGCTACCAATCTAGCCTTGTATGTCGGCAAAGCGTTCTTGCCCGTAGGCAAGGAAACCAAATCCCAAGTGTCATTCTTATGTAGAGAGTCTATCTTAGACTGCATAGCCCTCTCCCAGGAGTGACTGTCACCCCTGCGCATAGCTTCATCATAGGTGAAAGGCTCTCCTGCATCTATAACCAAGACATAATGCATCGAGGACTGAAATCTATCTAGTGGACGTCTGTCTCTAGTAGACCGTCCACGGTAGGCTTTGCTGCCTGCCCAACTGCATGTCCAACACCCTGACCATGAGCATCTACTACAGCTGTAGACTATCCAACTGGCTGTACGGGAGCTCTCAGCTCCTCCTAAAATATGACCCTACGGATCTCAACAACTCTCTCAGGCTGCCTATGCATTTTGTCTTCATGAAAGACTACATCATGACTGCGGATGACTTTCCGCGCCTGCGGATCCTAGAGATGGTAACCCATCTTGCCTGCATCCCCATAACCAAGGAAAATGCATTTGACACTCTTGGAATCCAGCTTACTTCTCTTTTCCCTGGGCACATGGCAAAATGCCTCACATCCAAAGACACGAAGATACGCATAAGAGGGAGGTTTTCCAGTCCATACCTCCTCTGCAACCTGAAAATCCAAACCACTAGAGGGTGATCTGTTTATGACATGCATAGCTATACTAACTGTCTCAGCCCAAAATCTCTGTGATAGGCCTGCATGGCTAAGCATATTGCATACACGCTCCTAGATGGTTCTATTCATTCGCTCAACCAAACCATTCTGGGGGGGTGTAGAGGGCAGTCAACTGGCGCTTAATACCCCTCTCATCACATAACTGCTCAAAAGCCCGTGAGACATACTCACCCCCATTATCTATCCTTAGGCATTTTAGCCTATACTTAGACTGGTTCTCAACCAATGCAAGCCACCTCTGAAACACAGCCAAGACATCAGATTTCAGCTTAATGGGATAAGCCCAAACTTTCCGTGAAAAATCATCTATGAACGTAACAAAATACTTTGCACCACCCATAGACTGACAAGGCATGGGCCCACAGACATTCGAATGTACCAATGCTAAGGACTCACTCATGCGTGGCCTACTAGACTTCTTATGCACAAACCTAGTCTGCCTGCCATAAAGACAATGCTCACATGAATCAAAACATGCATAATCAAGGGGCGGTAAGTACTGCAAACCAGAAAGCATTTTCATTCCCTTCAAAGACATAGGGCCCAAACGGGCATGCCAAAGAGATACATGTGGGATAGAACCCACAGACAAAACGTGATCAAGGGAAGAAGCTAATACAATCAAGGGGTAGAGACTGCCAGCCTTGGCACCTCTTGCAATCACAAGTCTGCCACGAGTGATCTTCCATACAGAGTCTCCAAAACATACATGATACCCTGTGTCATCAAGCTGTCCAACTGACATGAGACTGCGTGTCAAAGCAGGTACATGACGTACATCCTGCATAACAAAACTGTTGCTAGAAGGAAATTGCAACCTAACATCACCAATGCCCACAATATCAAGAGAGCTGTCATCACCCAAGCGCACAGAACCCGAAACGTACGGTATGAATGAAACCACTGTCGATAAGGTGTCACATGAAAGGACGCACCTGAGTCCAAGAGCCAACACTGTGCATACATAGAGTGTATCTTTGTCATCTGCGAAGCACTAGAAGAGGCTACTAGGATATAATCATCATCATCAACATTCTCAGGCTGCATAACATTGATCTCTTTAATTTTAATATTGGACTTTGCAAGTACTATGCTGCGATCAGAAGACTTATCCTACACTTTGTCTTTCCCCTTATCTTTATGCCTTTCATTGCGCAATTCATGGCATTGTGGCCTAATACGGCCCTTTTTCCCACAATGGTGATAAGTAACATCTGCATTCCTGCCACGGGATTCGCTACGTGACTTCCCACGAGACTTGGACCGAGATTTCTGAGAATCCTGTCCACGGCCACTACCACTGCCATGCTTTCCATATCCATCATTCCTGCCTCTAACTGTCATAGCATGAGACACACGAGAGACATCCAAATTCTTATGGTTAACCTCTTTTTGCAGAACAGCACTCTCAACATCAGATAATTTCAAGGTAGCAGTAGAGGCACATAATGCAGTGCGGAATACATCCCATGACTCATTAAGAGTACCAAGCAAGAAAAGAGGAGTGGCATCCTCTGCAAAAGTGATGTCCTGTGAAGTGAAGTTCTTGAGTATAGCATGGAACTGGCTCAAGTGAGCAGACATAGTCACATTCTCCTTCATGCGCAGATCCATAAGCTGCTTCAGCCAATACATCTGACTCACTGGACTTTTCTTGTCATAGAGATTTATTTTTTTTTCACAACTGCCATGCACTCTGTTCTTCCTCAAAGACATTATAGTGAACCTATTTTGTGAGAGACAATACAATAGTGGACTTGCATGACTCATCAAGCTCAAGCCATTCCTCATCTGGCATAGTTGCAGGCAGATGCCCGCTTAACCTCAAAGCTTTGATATGCGATTTCTGCACCAACACCTGCCAAATCTAGCTCTTCCAATAAGAGTAATTTGTACCATCAAGCTTAGTGATGTTGAAAATAGCATGATCAACTCGCCATAATGCAGGCTGAAAGACTATAGACAATTCAAAACTGCTTGCTATTTACTGCAAAAAATGACAAAAAAATCACCAAAATCAAGGAAAAATGGCAAAGAAAGTGGAATCAAAGCTGCTGCCCACCAAGTACTAGTGAAAATACATCATTTCAGAGTGTTTCAGCATGAAAAATCCATGTTAGTCCATACATATATGCTTGCTGTAATAAATTTCAGATTTCAATAAAAGAGAGCTAACAGTGCCAAAATTGGATCTCAAGGCAATCAGATACTGCCAAGACCAAAGCCGACATCATGCAGGCATAGCATAAGCATATGACAGTCGATAAGCATGAATCCAACACCCAAGTATGTCATACAAATATCTACCAGTGAGTAGGCACATCCCCTAGGCAACGGGGCAAAGTGTTCCTGCCACTACCAAAACTTGACACAAGTAGGTGTCAGTTCACAAAGATACGGATCCAAAACTGAGACTTAGCTCATAATCATACAGTGAACCAAGACATATTATGTATCATCCCAAAAGGTAAGAAGTCCCAAAGTCTCAAGTGTCTGTAAATTGCTCAATAGCATGTAACGGCTCAATGCATAAAAGTACCACCTGCTCAATGTCTGATAAGCATTCAAGAATGCTCCCACTGGCACAAAAGCCATATGTACGAGCTCAAGAGCTCAAGCCAAGGCAAGACACAGTGCCAATGACATAAGTCCAAGACAATACATCAATAGTACATCCCGAACATGTAGGCGGTAAAGTATCAGTATGTAGCATCCATAAGCATGTAAGACATCAAGTACATCCCAAGATACAACTCTGGCAAGCCAATAAATAGCTCAAGTAAGCTCCAAGAATCCAAGGTCAAGCCAAGACTGAGCTCCAGTAGCAATAGGCTCCAAACAATGTAACTAGCATGTAGTAATGGCATAAGCTAAGCATGTCAAGACCGGTCAGACATAAGCAATATACATGCCATAAGTACATCCAAGACAGAGCATCCAAATGCTTTGCAAAGAGAGCTCAATCTCAACCAACGATCCCAAATCAAAACCAAGCTCTATGTCGAGCCCCAAGTGTCAATACATCACCATATATGCCCGAAACATAGCCCGAAAAGCATAGGCATAAGTATACATGAGTAAAATGACTTCAGCCCAACTGTGTACAGCAATGATTTACTATTCAAAACTGAGAATTTCAGCACCACAATCAGCTCCAAATGGTTGCCAAACAATAGGCATACATTCCCCTAACATCCGGGCATCAAACGGGACCAACCGGGCATCAAATGACAATGCCAAACAAGTTGTAGCATCAAATGTTAGTGTAACACTGTCATAAACTGCATGTGGACTGTTATGACAGTCCCAAAATAGTGTTAAATCAGTCCAAATGCTATGCCAACACATCAACCATCAAAACCAAGCATCAAAGCATGTTCATATGCCTGAAATGGAGCCTTTCCAAGTGCCAATGGAGGGGGAGAGCTGCTGTTGTGATTGTCAATGCTGAAGACACATATGGGAGGGCTGTGTGATTCCACCAACTATAAATGCTGGTCCTGGGGCTGCAAAAAATTGTGGCCAAGCTTCGAAGGGGTCCAGTTAAAGCCAAGGAAGGCCTCAAACAAGCTCCAGCAAGTCTTGTTCAAAGGCAAGTGAGATATGAAGCAAGGGAGCTTCAATGGTGGCTGCCCCAATCTTGTTTACAGCCTATGAAACCTGAGAATTGAAATAAACCCTGAAGAAAATGATCAAATACCTCTTATGTAATGCCCTGAAGGTGCCCAACAATGCGGAGAAGGTGCTCGGGAAGCTGGGGAGTGACGGGAGCTCGAAGGAGTTGGATATGGCTTCCGGGAAGGAGACCCAATGCAAGTAGGGAGTCGATGGGATGCTGAGAATGCCACTAACCAAGCTCAAGAGTCAGAAAGCAAAGCTCTGATACCAATTGAAAAGGGGCGACGGATCGAAGCTTGGACTCGAGAGCTATGGCGGGAGAGCAAGAGCAAGAAACGGAGAGACTAGAAATGGGAACTCCAACAGTCACAATGTGTGACCGGCCTTCCTTTATTGAAACTGTCACTAAAAGAATAAAGAATAAAGTGATGGTGACGGGCACCCGCCACCTGCAGTGTGCAGTGGCGGTGGCTGTCAGTGTAGTAATACACAAGCAGCTAGGCAGAGGCACCGTTACCCCCAATAGCACAAGCAAGGGAGTACTAATAGTCCTACAAACATATCTATCAAAGACAACTTTGAGTTTCCCAACCTGCACATCCATGATCCTTATTGCCGTATTAGGGACTCATTAAGGACCGATCTACACATAAGTACTATTGAAGGCTTTGATCCCCTCCAAAATATGAAGGTATCAACCACATCCTACGAAATGTCAATCACAAGTTGTTTATGAAGTAGTCTACTAAAGGCTTTGATCCCCTCCTGCTAATGATGAAGGTGTCAGCCACATCTTGTGAAGTGTCAATCTCCAATTTTTTGCCAAATAGTCTATCATGATATGGTGCATCAACAACAGCAACATTGTTCATGCCCACATCATAGTCATGTGCCTAAGTTAGAGCCTCTATAACAATTGCATGAGATAGGCATGCATCCTCCTAGTGAGCACTAGTACTAGCACTCCTCACTAGCGGTAACCCTGGCAATTGCCTTGCAATAGGCTCCTCTAATGCTAAGTAAGACTCAAGGGAAATTGTATCCCCTAGTGTTCTAGAAGTGGTCTTCTCACTCACTGTACATTAGGCAATCCTAGATCACAACACATGATCCCGTGGAGGAGGTGATATCTTTTTTGGTGGATGTTTAAAGGGATCCATGGCAACCCTAAAATTTATGCATTGGCCAAAGCATTAATGATGTGTGTTTTATGCAACAAAGACAAGTCAACATTGGTACACTACAGCATATAAATGACCACTACAAGTTACATGGCTCAACTGTTAGTGTGAAGAGATCATTAGCCAAGTATAGTTCCCAACAAAAACCTCATCTAATCTTAAAGAAAACTAAAGTTTGAAAACAATCACCACTACAATTAATCATTACTAGTTGACTTGCATCCATGCTCTAATATTGATAACTATATCCCTAGATAATGAGTGAAAAAAAAAGTAGTGGACCTAGCCTATGCCTTCGGTTTGTAAGAAGGATGCAAGCCTTTAATATCATGTCCAATTCCTAGAAAATTTGGATCCTTCACATGTATTTCCATATGTCCACCTAATGTCACATCTAGAGTGACTACTAAATTTCTAACCTATTGAACTTTGACAATCATATATGCCCTCTATAGTCTCCCATACATTCCTCAATTTGTCCTTATACATTAGGTCCATTTCCTTCTCAAACTTCATGATTATGAAATATCCCCAAGAACATCATGTGTCTTCAAGAGGCACTTACCTGGAACTTAGCTCAAACTCAAAACTTGCATTAGCATTGTAGGTCAAAACTCATTGATCGAGCTCCATGATCAATCTATCAAATCAACTACACCAATCGGTTGCAACCCAGGATTTGTCTATCAAATCAAAGCCCTTGTTGTGAAGTTGATTATATAATTTAATTTTTCTATGTATTCCCAAAACATAGAAGCTGCACTATTATGATATTATGACATATATAGTTTTGAAGGGGAAATTTACAAGCCACTTGTTAGGCTGATCAAATCACTTTTGGTAACATAATGACGGGATCCTCTTTAGCATTCATAATTTACCATGTGAACGTCTCTTATTTAGACAAGTCCATTATTGATTGGAGTAAATGCATTATTTTTCCTAGTGTAGATAGTGCTTGGTTGGTTTATGGAGGATAAATTGATGGAAAGTGGACACCCTAAACATCTTATAACAAATTCTTGTGGAAGTACTTGCCATTCAATCTTTTCTATTTTGTTGTCATACATGGGTTTTGTATCCATGCATGTGAACTAGTTATTTTTGTAATTATATCAATTAGAAATATTATTAAGATGAAAACCATGATGTAATCACCAATTTTGTACTCTTCTTTATGATGTGAAGTCTACATGCCATATTATGTCATTGATCCTTGCAAGTTTCATGGCCCTTGTTGCGGCACTATATATCATCATCACTAATGACTCACATCATTGACTCAAGTCTACATGCCACCTAATCACCTATAAAGTTACTTCTTCCTTTAGAGATGTGCATTCATCATCATATGATTTCAAACACCTCAGATGAGTAACTCATCTTAGTTCATTCTTCTCCACACACCAGCAAGCTAATATCTCCATGTCTCTCCTAGTTGAGAGCCTTGATTATGCCTTGATTAAAAGTAAGACTTGCGAACATAAACAAACCCCTAGCACGTCGAAAATATCCTAATAGTATCTCACCCCTAGAGAGAGAGTTTTCATCAATTCATGTGACTAAGAGCCAAGAAGGGTGTATTAACTTTGGACAACATAGTACGAATAAAGAAAATTGTGTAAAATCGATATTGTTGTAATTATAGCTATTGTTAACCACATTTTCATTGTTTATCATTTTAGGTATTTTCGTATTTATACTCTTTTTAAAGTCCAATACCCTACTAAAATCTTTATGTTGCCCATTTTGTTACTTTCAAGACTATGTGGATACTAAAAATGTTAAGCTACCTAGGGTTTAGGATTTGAAAGAAAGGTTGGCATATGTATTGCTAATTAAATCCTTCACAAATAGAAGAACCCTCTTTATATTTTTCCTTCATTGCTCAAGTAATAGTAGAACATTAGTGTAAATTGCATTGACACCAACATGTGGAAGGTTCTTAAAAAAGACACAAGTGCTAGAGCCATTGGATCTACCAATGCCAATGAGTATAGTGACAATTCTTATCAATGAGTTAATCACCAAGCCTTCATCATGTAATTTTTATAAGAATCTTGACAAGAGAAGTGCATTGTAGCATGCTTTGTGTATTGCTCAAAGGGGAAAACTTGATGTCGGGAGAGTGCATCAAAAGCAAGTTGTGCGTTTCTATCTATTTAGAAGATAATGAATTGCAAAGGTAAAATTGAGAATGGGAGACACAAAAAGAGCATTGGCATCACTCGCAAACAGGCTTGCTCTACAAGTTAGGCTTGAGAATTCACAATCCATTTTGGAGCTCTAGCATTTTCGAAATGGTCTATGCTAGCTCCCAGAGCTACAAAATGGGTTTCAAGTTCTCAAGCATTTAAGGTTATCATTCCTATAAAGGTTTGAATTCCTTTTCCATTGGCGCATGCCCATGTTAGGATGGAATACATGGACTTGTCACCTAGGCTTTCTTTTAGGATGCACCATTGTAATCCACTTCATAGTGCATCTACAAATTATCGGGTCATGTGCTAATCATGATAGGAATGCATTTATAAAGCACAATGATCATCATTTACACACTAGTGTTAGCTTATCAACCTTAGCATTAATTACTTAATTTGTTATTATATACCCAAATAACACAACACAACACATCCTATATTAGCATGTGCATTGCAACTTGCAAGTGTGGCAGACACTAGAAAAATGGCATCATCAAGATGGCCATGATAGTGGTGGTGGTTAATGATCACTAAGCTATATTGTATGGTATTGTTTTCAGTAGAGGATGCAACCCAATAATGTTCATGCAAGCTAGATCTCCCTAGCATGTGGAGGGAAATCAAAATGATAGTGGTGGGTAGCTATGCACTTATATAGTGTGTTCATGAAAAACATTTTAGAGAGCACATACAATAACCTTTAACTCGAAAACTTGGAGCAGTTTTTAATCAAATTATATGTCCTTCTCATTTTATGATTTAAAAATTTATAAAATTGAACCTTTTCTTTTATATTATGATGTGCTAAAATTATAAATGTGTTGCCTTAAAAAAGCTACATTTAGCAGGTACAAAGTACTAGAGTGTGGCTGAGCTCAAGAACTTGGCAAAAGAGATGACCAAGGCTCTCTTTTGAGAATTCTCAACATCAAGCTACTTCACAATGGATCAAAGAGACCAAGGGTTGATTAAATAAAATCTCGACACTATTGATAAGGTTTAGAATTCATGGAAACTTGACCTTGAAGATTTAAAGATGGTATTGCATGCTTGAAAAGAAAAGCAATCTTGTCTTGATTTTATAATTGCTAACATGGAACAAATTGAAATAGAGCTCATTAGAAACTTGGAAGAGACTAAAAAATGGGGAGCTAATCTGGAAAATGATATGGTTGGGATGTGATCTTTGATAAAATGACCCAAACATCACGAATGTGACTCATGTAGATTTGGTGGTTTTTTGGTAAGATCATGGTGGAATCTAGGTAGATTGCATATGATAACCCTAAATGCATCGGAAGTTGCAAGCATTTAGGCATGCATCTATAGAGAACAATTCAACCATCTTCCTAAAAGCAATAGGAACTACTTATGAATCTAATCACTCTACATATTGTACAAATTGAATTCACCATATATTGATGAAATATTGCAATTTACCTCATGAAATAATGTATAGAACTTGTTGATAATGAGGAACAATCCATTTTAGAGCTCTTAGATTCGAAATTTGCAATCCATTTTGGAGCTTTGAGAGCTTTGAAATGGATTGCAAATTTCAAAGCCTTTAGAGTTTCAAAGAGACACATTGCCATTTAGCCTCTGTGTGTGTGTGTGTGTGTGTGTGTGTGTGATTGACTGTGTCTATGTGGGTGAGTGAGTGAATGAGTGAGAGTGAGAATGAGAGTTAATGAGAGAGAGAGGGGGGGAACAGATATGGAGAAATAGAAAGAGGAAGAGATAGGGAGAGAGAGAGAGAGGGGGGAGAGTTATGGAGAGAGAGAGAGAGAGAGAGAGAGAGAGAGAGAGAGAGAGAGAGAGAGAGAGAGAGAGAGAGAGAGAGAGAGAGAGAGAGATGGAGAGAAGAGGGAGGGAAAGAGATATGGAGAAAGAGAAAGAGCAAGAGAGAGGGAGAGGGACACACACACACATACACACAAGAAGAATTAAGTACAATACATGGGCCCATTAGGGTGCCACTAGCCATGAGTGATGACTTATTTACATCTTCTTCTCCTCACATCTCTACATGTTAGATAGTGGAAGGTTTGGATTCCACCTTTTGGTCACATGTCCTCACTCAATCCAAATTTCCAACCTCAACATCCTCTTTTACCCATGTCCTTACTCTCTCTAGAAAATCCTTGGATTACCTTATTCCTACCACCTTTCGAATGTTCCTCTTCTCTCTTACAATTGAAACTTCTACTACCATTTCTTGTGTCCATTTTGCCAACCTCAACCTATTGTTTTCCATACACTTGCACATCACATCATTCTTGCAATGGCTTTTTCCACCAACAAGGAGGTTTCCAACCTCAATGATGTATTTTATGGAAGTTTACATTCCAACTTGACAAGTGAGTGGGATGTTGAGGGGAATGAGTACTACATGCTAGACTCCTTCCTTTTTGTTGAATATGAGGTTGTACACAAGTTAGTGAACTACCAAGAGGAAGCCCATTTTATTGGAATGTAGAGGGTTTTTGCCAAATGTATGGGACTTTACAACATTGTAATTACACATGTTTGAGTCATTTTCTATATGCATTTTATTTTCAATCTAAAAATAGATGTCAAATACAAGACCGCATGCACATTATAAATTAAATTGTCATTTCACTTTTAAACATATGGTTTGGCATTGATTTCAATCAAGAAAGAGATAGTGAAGATGTTGAACAAGGCAATAAATATTATGGTGTGCATAAGCAAAACAAAAGAAGGAAAGTTGTATTGATAGTACTGTCTCTGAACAAAAGGAAAATTTTCATGTTGTTACATAAATGGATTTGTTTCATTGGTTATTTCATAGAAAGTGTGTAGTCCTATGGAAATGGGTGAGAGATACATACTTTACTATAGTGTACTTGCATGAATTAGTGGATGGGTTTGATCTAATCATGTTTTAGTTTGTGTCAATAGGCATAGAGAGATATTGCCAAATGACTATTAACCCTTGAAAGACTAAGATGGAAAAAATCCAAAAAATTGAAAGTGGAAGACAATCCCAAGGCAAGAAGAAGACAGAGGACAAATGTGCACTCAGGAAAATTTGAAGACATGAAGCACAAGAAAAATGTTAAATGTGAGAGGAAGCGCAAAAGAATAAGTGCACCTTAATATTTTAGCAAGAAGAGCACTAGGTTCATTGTAATTCATTTTGTAAAAGAGCGATGGGCTCTCTCCCATGCAAGCTGTAAAGAATGAAAGGTATGGACTAAGGTCATGCTAATAGGAAGGAGGAGGAAAAAGAGTAGAGGAATGGACAAAAGCTAGACCAATAAGGGGGATGGCTGCCCAAGGAGGAGATAGAGCATGTATAAAAGTCAAAATTGAATGGAGAAGCTTATTCTTAGTGTGTGACTAAACTTGCTCTCTTCTTGCTTCTTGCTCTTGCTTCATTCTTGTGTATGAGAGAGGGACTGTGAGAGAGGGAGAGTGTATGAGAGAGAGTGAGGGACTTTGGAGATGTTGAGAGAGAGAGAGAGTATGAGAGAGATACACAAGACATGCTCCCAAAGAATGATTCATATTGATGTAGAGGTAGTATATATAGGTGAGACCCAACTCAAGTGAGAGATGATATATATAGTTGTAACATCCCCACTCAAACAAAGGTCTCTGGTTGTGAGTGAAAAAACCCTTGGGGAGAACAAGGGAAAAACCCGAGCCCCTACACATACCTACAATACAAAAATGATTTACTATGAAGTTTTCTTGAATACAATGATACATGCCTCAATCAGTGAGACAAGAACTTGGAACAATACCAAGTGCATGTCTTAATGAACTAAAGCGAGCTTCACTAAGAGCTTTTTTGAAGATGTCTGCAACCATTTGATCACTGGGACAATGCTCCACCATAATGGAACCTTCTTGACTTCATGTCGAGCATAATGATAATGAATAGCAATATGCTTTGATTTACTATGTTGTATATAGTCTTTGGTAAGACTAATAGCACTTTGGTTGTTGCATCGAAGAGGTGTACTAGATGATGAAGGATGTCCCAAATCTGCAAGTAGTTGTCGAAGCCAAACTAGCTCGCGAGCTGCTAATGATGCAGCAACATATTCAGCCTCAGTTGTAGAAACCACAACACATCATTGTTTCTTGCTGGACCAAGAAACCAAACATCCATTTACAAAGAAACAATTCCCACTTGTAGATCGCATGGATAGATGTGAACTTGCCCAATCAGCATCTGTATATCCAATAAGGTCAAGAGAAGTTGAAGAAGATAAAGAAGAATCCTCTCGACGACGATAAATAAGACCAAACTCCTTAGTACCCTTGAGGTACTTAAGAATACGTTTTGCAACACTTCAATGAATAGTGGAAGGGAAAGAAAGATACTGTCCCAAAAAGTTAGCTGCAAATAAAATATCTGGTCTTGTGTTTAAACCAATAAATTGAAGACAACCAACAAGATTAGCAAAAGGTTGATGAATGGCTGATTCTTCATTGCGTGTCGTAGACGTACCCTTGGTAGAGCTCGAAAGAATGGGAGTGTTGGCAAAGTGCGCATTTGTCAACCCAAACTTCTTAACAATATCATTAATAAACTTTGTCTAGAGAAGAAGAAGAATGCCTTGTTGTCAGTGTCGTTGAAATTGAATACCCAAACAAGAATGTATCTCACCAAGATCCACCATTTCAAATGCAGTCGATAAAAGCTTCTTCATAGCATCCAAGAAAGCAATATTATTTGACACAAGAATAGTATCATCAACATATAGAGCAAGAATAATAAAACATTTGTCCTCCCTTTTGATGTAAAGATTTGGGTCAGCAAAACATGCAACAAAACCTTTAGATGTGAGGAACTGATCAATCTTAATATACCAAGCACGAGAGGCTTGCTTCAATCCATATAATGCACGATGAAGCTGGCATACAAGATGCTCCTTTCCTGCAATCATAAAACCTTCAGGTTGCTCCATATAGATTTCTTCTTCAAGATCTCCATTGAGAAAAGCCATTTTAACATCCATTTGGTGATTTTCTAGATCAAATAGTGTCGCAAAAGCCAAAAGCATATGAACAGTTGTGGAGCGCACAACGAGAGAAAATGTTTCTTGATAATCTACTCCTGCAATCTGCGAGTAACCTTTTGCAACAAGTCATGCTTTGAACTTATCAAACGAGCCATCAGCATTGGTCTTGGTTTTATAAACCCATTTACATTTTATAGGAACACGATTTGGGGGGAGTTCAGTAAGAATCCATGTACCTTTGGAGATTAAAGAATCATACTCAGCTTGCATAGCTTCTTGCCATTGATCCCTTTGAGACGAATTGATAGCTTCCATATATGATATTGGATCCTCTTGGACAGACATAGCATCATCAAAGACATCATATTCAATAGAATAGAATCCATGCTCTATCTCAATAAGAAGATCAACATATATCTCCAAATTTTCATCAATCTTCGTTTGGAGGTGAAGGAGGTTTATGATCATCAGAATTAGTAGACTCACAAAGCAAGTAAGGAAATGCACTAAGCAAAGACTGTGTATCATCTGAAACATTTGACTACCATGTGCCACCCATAGTCTTCTCATCAAATATAGCATCATGACTAATGATAACCTTTTGAGTAAAAGGATCATAAAATTTGTAACCTTTGGAATGATCTGAATAACCAAGAAAAATAACCTTCAAACCTGGAGGATCCAACTTGAGTGTCCTTGGGCACATGAATATAAGCAATGTAGCCAAATGTGTGAAAGTGAGAGATTGAAGGTGTCTTCCCTGTCCAGATTGTTATAGGAATTTTACCAGCAGGTGCAGTTGTTGGAAGATGATTTTGAATTAAAAAGGCTGTTAGAAGTGCTTCAGTCCAAAACTTTCGAGATAAACCAGAGTGTATAAGCATGCAACATATAGCATTAAGAATAGTACGATTTTTGCGCTCAGCAACACCATTTTTCTAAGGAGAATAAGAAAATGTAAACTCATGATGAATACCTTGATCCTTATAGAAGTCATCAAATAGATTGGATACATATTCACCGCCATTGTCACTGCGAAGAGTCTTTATAGAGAATCTAGTTTGAAGCTCCACACTTATCTTGTATTATTTAAATATAGATAAATCCTCAGACTTATGTCGAAGAAGATAGACATGTGTGTACCGTGAGAAATCATCAATGAAAGTTATAAAATATCGATATTGAGACTTTGAGGCAAGAAAAGGACCGCAAATATTGATATAAACCAAATCCAAGAGAGCACAGGAATGTGATGAAGTAGAAGTGTGGAAAGGCGAACGATGGTGTTTTCCAAGTGCACAGTACTCACATATTCCCATACATGGATGAGATTTAAGATCCATACCTTGCACAAGACCATGACGATGAAGATCAAGAATTTTGGCAAAATCGGAGTGTGCAAATCGTTGATGCCATAATTTGCAATCTGCATCTCCAGGGGTAGTAACAACATTTGCAATCGTATCGTTCAATGATAGCTCAAATAGATTACCATGTCGAGGAGCCACTGCTATAGTATGTTCGTCTTTCTCTATATGACATTGTTTATGATCAAAGCCAACAAACAAACCAAGCTCAACTAGACGAGCAATAGAAAGAAGATTTCTTTGCAAATCTAGAACATGATGAACTTTGGGAACTCCTCTTAATATTCTAGTGGATGAAACAGTCCCCAAATATAAATCACCCACTCCTTTGACTTGACAAGTCGTATCATCCGCAAGGTAAACAAACTTCTTGACAGGAAGAGAACGATAATTGTGAAGCCACTGCGATTGGTATGTCATGTTTCTAGTGGCACCTGAATCAACTATGAATAGAGAACCATCATGAACATGAAGTACCTTTTCTGGAGAGATATCATGATGGATGAAATTGAGCTCCTGATGAGTATGATCATCATCAGTTGTAGTTTGTTGAAAAATATAAGCTCGAGAACATTCTTCATCATATCTGCGTTTATAACAATGACGAGATGGATGATCTGTATGTGCACAATAATCACAAGGAGGAAAACTTTTGGACAAGCGAGGTTGCTTTGTAGTAACTCCATGCTCCTTATCATATTGATGTGCCCAGCAGAGCCACATGGCCTTTCTTATCACAATAAGAACAATGTCTGTTAGGATAAGCAAGACGAGAAGATTTACCACCTTGATTAGGGTGTCCACCCTGCTGAAAACGTGAAGCGGGATGCTTGCGAGCAACAAAAGCAGCATCAAAATCCCTTTGTTCGCGAGTGACCAAAACAGCATCAGATTTTTCCAAATGATGCTCATGATGTTGAGAACATTCAATAAGAGATATACATGCTTTGTCAAAGTGGATATCATCCTTGTTAGACAAAATAGTGATGATATTGTCATATAAAGGATCTTTGATGGTATAAAGAAGTTGAGTAACTATCTGATTTTTAGCAACAGGAGCGCCGGCAACACCAAGCTGATTGATAATGTCTTTAAAATCCTCGATATGAGAGTGCACAAAAGTACCAACCTTATATTGAAGATTCTTCAAACGAGTTTAGAGATATAAAATTTTAGTGACTGATTTCTTCTCAAACGTTGAGATAAGATACTCCCAAACAGCATGAGAGGTTTCCAGATGAAAGACCTCCAACATAAGTGAGTCAAGAAGTGCAAACAATATATAACGATGAGCCGCTTTGCCACGACGAATCCAATCAATATGATCAATTTTCCATTGTTCAAATAACAAGCCATCAGTAATCAGAGAATTGTCATTCATCACATCAATAGGTTGAACTAGGCAAGACAGGTTGCCCAAAACAATATCAAATAATTTGTCACCTTCAAGAATTAGCATCATCTTTGCTTTCCACCCAGGAAAGCCTTGTCCTTGGAAGAAGGGAACCAAACGTTGGTCAGACAGATATTCGTAAACAGTTACGCAATTGGCCATGCTGTATCTCGAGAGAAAACAAATAAGATGAGATCGCAGAATCTGCAAACCGTGAACAAGATGAGCATAGTTGAGATGCGTGACAATCAAAATAGAGAGATGCACATAAGAACGACGAAAAGTATTGAATGACTAAAAAGAAAGCCCGAAATAGAGAGACGTAACGTGCAAGACGAGATGACGCGTATAAGAAAAGTGCTATTTCGGTCGAACAAAGAATGTGAACGAGAATAAAACATCGCTAAAAATAGCAAGATGTTTGCTTGTCGTAATCAACGTCATTAATGAAGACAAGCGATTAACGAACTGTCATTGGGGATTAACGAACTGTAATTAGAATTACAATTTTAAATAAAGAATCGCATATTCGAGCAGAATTGTTGTCTTGAATCCTGAAATGTCATAACTTTTGATCCAGAACTCCGATTGACAAATGGTTTAGACTTCTAATTTGAACAAGTTCATGTATCAAATTATCACTTGTGCAAAGAATTCAATCAAGTATAAACAATGAAACAACTTATCTTCCTTGTTGTTGCTACACATCCATAGCTTTGATACCATTGAGAGAGAGAGAGAGAGTATGAGAGAGATACACAAGATATGCTCCCAAAGAATGATTCATATTGATGTAGAGTTAGTATATATAGGTGAGACCCAAGTCAAGTGAGAGATGATATATATAGTTGTAACAGGAGAAGCTCTTCTTCTCCTCTCTTCATCATCATCTTCTTCTCTTCTCCTTTCTCACATGCATGGCTATGGAGGCCGAAGCTTGGAGCTTACTTGAGAGCACATCTTGGATCGTGGAGCTACCGATGGACTTGTGGGAGGAGGCAACTCGATCAAATTCAAAGGTAAGCTCTCTACATTTGTGTGTGAAAGAGTCTGCATGGCTATGTGAGAGGTAGCCATAGCTCTAGGCTTAAAACACTTGAAGTAATAAGTAGTCTGTGGGTCTTGGTGGTATGTTCTCAAGAGCAACGGCATTTTTGATTCCGTTGCTATGACAAATGGATTCAAGATTGAGAACTTGCGCACGCCAAATCAAGTGATGGAGTAGGAGTTTGTTGTCTTCGAAACAACAATTGATTTTAGGTAGAAAGTGAGGGAGTGACTCAAGACACACCCTCACCAATCAAGAAATAAGATCAGGAGGCTCCTCTTTCAAGCTCACACACCAAGAATCCATAGTTTTCTGCACAAAGGTAGAGCAAGAAGGAGGATGGACAAAGAGAGTTTGGAAAAGTGGGAAGAGGGAAGTTAAAGAGACACCACAATGTGTCATGCTGCAACCTCCTCAACCACTTTTTTCCAAGAACCCCAATTGCACCCTTTTGGACCTTTATAAAATCAAATATATTTGAGCATACATAAAGACTAAGGTAGGAACCTTATGTGTTGCATGTATTCTAGATAAGATTCCTAAGGTTTTAAAATAAAGGAACATATGCAATGGCTTTTATGGCTCCAAGCCAAGCATTTACAACGCATAAATATGTGACAATAAAGTACAATGAACATGTGTATAGTATATGATTTTGGATAGCATAAAATATTTGTTGATGTTGAGCCACATCCTATTAGCCTTTTTTTTGACAAAATTGGAGACTATCATTTTTTCCACACTTGAATGGTGAGCTCCTACGAACTAAAGAACCACGATACACTTCCCTTGTAAGCTTCAAGAAAAACTTCATATCCTTCTTCCCATTTCTTCACACTTCCATGGATCATTTGTCCACTTCCTCAAGCTCTATATCTTGTCGTTGACTTTTTTTTTCACTTCACACAATTTACTTCAATAAACAATGAATGAGAAGGAAGAAATATCATGCCACTTTGGTTATTGGAACGAACACCATCTCCATGAAGAAGGAACACAAAAATTCCACCACTTCTATCACCAAGAAGGTGAAAACCCACAAAAGATCATTCTTTTAACACACCCACTCATTGGGTCTGACTTTGAAGTTCTCCCACCCGTGCATCTTTTAAAAGATATATTAAAAGGAACCTTGGAATTCTTACTAGGCTTAGATTTTTGCTTTTGCGTTATGCTTTGCATATTCATTCATAATAAAGGATAGGGCAATTGATCTTCAAACTTAGGTTTTTAAATTGAACCTAATCTTCTCCTTTTCTATCTCTTCTCCTCTGCAACAATGCCATGAATGAGCATGTAATGAGGAAGCATGATTCGTGAAGATCTGCGAGAGAAGGCACCATGAAGGAAATGGCATGTGGGGAGGCAGCAGATTAGGGCATTAGCTGGTTGGAAGGGCTTGCTACAGGTTGCCCTGACCTATACATCTTCTCTTTCTTCATCTTGATTTTTTGCTCGAACTACAACTAGCTTTCAGTGCTAGCGGATTGGAAGAAGTTGGTGGCTGTTGATTCACTCAGGTCATTCAGGTACAAAGGGTAGATGAGAGGATGGGGCTTCTTGCTCTTCTTCTACTCTGAGAGCAGAGTTTTGATGCCAAGAAGTGCTTAAAAATAGCTAAAAATTACGAATATCAAGGGAAAAATATTCAACATCAAAGGCGGTGGCTCCAACTAGGACGATTTTAAGCGTCAAGTGCTTTAAAGGCGCCCAAGCGACACTTGTTTATTTTTGATAATTTTTCAGATTGCCGTGCGGGATGTCAGGAGTTGCTGGTCAATGTGGGATGACAAGCCGGACGCCCAAGATTTTTCAAAGCTCGAATCGGAGCCAGGACGGGAAGGAAAATGGCCAACAAATGGTCAAGATATGAAAAGGTGGACACTTGGGAGGCCAAAATTGGGCATGCCTTTTGAGTTTGGACCCCCCCATAAAATTTTATGCACCTTTTGATGAAAAAACGTCGAGAGAGAATGTGGAGGCATGGCGTGATGAAGAACAGCCGATTTTTGCGCCTCCTCTCTCCACATCATGATTTTCTGGCTGTGAAGAAGCTATGGAATAGACAATAGGGGGCAACTTCTCTCTATGGGCCGATCTTATCGCCTGTCTTCGCTCGCCCAATGGTGGCCTGAATGAAGAGAGCTAATTCTAGTCTTTCTCTCTCCTCCCTCTCTCTCCCTTAAGGGGCTATTCTTGTGTGGATGAAGACAATGAAGAATGATGCATGAAAGCTTGTCCGGATGAGACCGGATTGCTTCCAGATGGATGAAGACATGAAGAGTGCTATTCTTGAAGATGCTGAGCATTAAATGCATGTTGGAAATCAGTCCGTAATCAAGACCAAGAAACTGAGACCTGAAAATAAGCGGTAATGCTAATTTTATGAAGAAAAATGATCTTTTTATGCTATTTGCTTTATGAAATCTTGTTTATATGGGATGAAAGTTCTTTATGACATTTTTTGCCATGAGTTTCAACTGTTTACAACCTAAAAACTAGAAAATATAAGGCTACATGGTCGGAATTAATGTCAAAATGCATGAAAAACACGCGTTTAAAGGGTAAAATTGGGGTTTTTGCTACATAAATGAGAAATATGATATGTCACACCAACTAAATCTAAGTTTTTACTGTCAATGAACCTAAGGGCCACAACCCACAATCAACTCTCATTTTCAGTCATTATTTATTAAAGAAAAATAGGAAAAAATGCTGAAAAATGGGAAAAATGGATTTAAACTTTGGGAAAAATAGAAAATGAAATGAGGAAAATTAGGGAAAATTATATCTATGTTTGTGCAATGTATAACGATAGCAAAGCACAAGGTTGGCCTCAGTTTGTCCCCGTTTCTATGTTTTGTACGTATTTATCGTTCTTTCAAAAGGCAGAAATGAATAGAAACCCTATCTAACTGATCAATGATATAAAATGCTAAGAGTTGGATGAAGAGGGGCTAAAACATTGAGATAAAGAAAATATTTGATTTATGCATTACACTTGGCAAATAGGAAACGGTCTGAATAAAGGGGATGGTAGCATGAGCATATGGCTCGGTGCCTCCTTTTAACGCAGCACGCGTTAGTGAAATTCATGGAAAGAATGTCTTATGCACTATGAACGATGCTGATCTTTCCTTTGTCTGAGCACATAGTCATACACGATTTGCATTAAGCATAATAATTAAAAGGTATCAGAAAAACCTCTTGGATGCATGGCACCTGTCTTCCTTAGGTTGTGACCAACGATGAGCGTGAGAGGATGTCCCAATCTGTAAGTTAGTCATTGGGCCCTAAGGGGAAAGTGTAGTGAGGAATGGTACATACTAGAACGTAAAATATTGGTACCTTGAGAGGAGTTTGTGCTCATTTGTGTTATATGTTTAGCAGTGCATCCAAGGGCCAATCCCTGTGATGTAGGAGAGCTGCAGTGGGGCTCCGTTAGTCGGTGGAGTGCCTCCATATGTGTGTGATCGTGGCATTGCCAATGTATAAGGGTTTTCCCTTTGAGGAGTTTAAGGGAAGTGTTGGACTATAAACTATAAATGCAGGGATTAAGCTTTAGGGTAGTTTGTCCTTCAGCATTGGATTGACGCTCCTGGTCCGAGAGGCCGTGAGGGTGTTTATGTGTCATGAGCATGAGGTCCGGCTAGTGCTATAGCCAGTGCCGGCCCATTTCAGGTCCCATCAGTGGTGCGTCTGTCAGGAGCCGCCTATAAGTGGTGGTTTTCGGATCTAGGGTTTCTAAGGACCAAAAGAAAGTTGGTTTATGTCCTCTGACAAGGACCGTCATGCCGAAATCCAAAAAGCAGAACGTACTAAGAGGGCTAGACGACGGTTAGAGATTGTAAGTCGTTATTCTCCTCAAAGGAGTAGCCCAATACGCATAGGAAGCAGTGGTCTTTGTAACCCAATTGCTCTACATAGTCTGTTAGGTGTAGGAGGAAGCGTAAATTCTTCCTCTTCTCCACCAAGTCTACCCACTTTAAGTTGGGGGGTGAATTCACCTGTTCAAGCTCCTATTGTTAATCCGATTGTCGCCATGGCACAACCCATTGCAATTCCTATAGGGACGCCGGATTTACCAACCTTAGGAGTTCCCTTGCCCATTTTTAATGGGTTAGCGAAAGAGGATGCAGAATTTCACATTTGTGAGTTCCAAAGATTGATGTTCAATTATCGCATCCAAGATGAGGGACATCTCATGATGTTCTTCAATATGATGTTAAAAGGAAGGGCTGCGGTATGGTATCACAGCATAGAGTCTTGGACCATAACCACAATTGATCAATTCTATGCAGCTTTCCGAGGAGAATATGCCCCTGAAAGAGGTGGCCAATATTGGTTGTGGGTCTTGAATGTAACACGCCAAGACCCTCATGAGAATGTGAAAGCATATACCAAGAAGCTGAAGGAAGTATTCCTTAAGTTACAGACTTACATTCCCATTCCGCCGACTGCCCAATTGCAATACTTTTTGCATGGGTTGGATTTTAATATCCAAGTACAATTGAGTAGTGTGGCCTTGGCAGATATAGACACCGCTATTACGCGGGCAGAGGGAGTAGAAGCACAATTACAAACTGCCTACTCCTCTCGAATGAATGTTAATGGGGGTTTAGCACCTGGCATCAATCCATCATTGACGAATGGAAGTCAAGGGATGCCTATGACTAACCCTAATGGGAGAGGGAGTGTGGTTCAAAATGTATCTTTGCTGCCAGCTCCTCCTAATGTGACTATGCCTATGGCAAGTCAGTTGGCTCCACCAAATGTTGGAGGCCAAGTTTCAAATTCTAATGTTGTTTTTGTGGGTCAACAGCCAATGCCAAATCAGATTGTTAGGCCAATGGTACGATGGGTCGAGGAGGCTATGAGTCGAGTGCATCTAATGTCCTTGGTGAAGTCAAGGATATGATAAAGCATTATACCAATATGATTTCTAAACAATATCAAAAAATAGCCGTCGATGTTAATTTCTTGAAGAAGCAACAAAATCTAATAGGGAGTCGACACCTTGAAGAGGGTGGACCCTCTAGATTCAGTTGTAAATGGTGTGGTGGACAACACTTCCCTAGAAACTGTCCAAATGTGAAATGTGACATTTGTGGGAAGTCGGGCCATTTAGCTGCTACCTATTGGAGTAAGATTAGTTCTCTCCAACAAGGGAGTAAACAGCCGGGCCTAGTGAATCATAGAGCGCAAGGAAATAACTTGCAGCAGAACGATGCGCCAAGACAAATATTGTAGAGGGGAAAAACAAATGTAGAAGAGTTGCCACAAGGCAATGGAGTCAGCCTTATTGAGGCTGTACAAGTCAATGATGCTGAAACCTCTAACTTAAGAGCCGTGACAAGAGGCCAAAAGGCTAAAGAGGTTGACAAAGATAAGGAAAAACTGGTTGAGGCAAACCCTAAACAAGGGGATAAGGGGACGCAAGTCCAGAGTCCTAGTATAGAAGGGGGACCGCTAAGGCCGGTTAACAAGAAAGTTGACCCTAAGAAGGATGAGGAAGTGCCAAGAAAGAAGGCAAGAGCCAAGAAAGAAGCACCAAAACCGGTCCAAAGACCAAAGAGAGGATGGTTTGGCGAGAAAAGAGAGCTTTGGCTACCTATCATGATTTTGATTTAGCAAGTTCCCTTTGTGAAGTTAAACCAGATGTGAACCTCTTGCAATTGATCAAATTATCTCTAGGAGTACGTAAGGAATTCAAGAAGATCTTGCGTATTGGGTATATTGTAGAACCCTTGGGCATAGCACGAGTAGGGGAAGATTGGTTTGACCATGCTGAAAAGAACTGCCCTAGGGTTCCAGCTTATGTAGATGGAATATTAGTGGAACATGCCATTGTAGACACTGGATCCTCCGTCAATATCATGAGTTTAGAATTGATGGAGAGGCTAGGTCTAGGCATCCAAAAAGATAGCTCCACCCTTCTTAGAATGGCTGATGATAGTTTAAGACAACCAAAAGGTTGCGTTACTAAGGTCCATGTTACAGTTGCAAGTGTAGAATGCTTCTTGAACTTTAGGGCAATCAAATTTGCAGGACGTCCTAGCTATCAAGTTTTGCTAGGTAGACCTTGGATCTTATGAACAGACTATCAAGTTGATATACCTGTTGGTCGTGTGGTTCTAGGTAGAGGTGCTAATCGAGTAATAGTTGATGCTTACCCTGAGTCTCCTCAAAGTGAGAGAGCTCCTTTATCTTCTACTGAATTAGAGACAGCAGACGATCCATCTGGTAGTGAGACATCATCCAGTGATGAATCTAAAGAGGGGTCCACTACAGAGGATATTTATCAGATAACTCTTAATGAGCCGATAGAGTCGCAAGATAGGATAAGAGATGCGGATGTGATTGAGTTGGACCTTGTCACGCCGAATGATTTGCGACCAATTAAATTAGGTTCCATGCTCAGTTCAGCAAAAAGGGAGGACTATGTGTCCTTGATTCAAGAATTCCGCGATATCTTTGCTTGGAGTTATGATGAGCTGAGAGGTATTCCTCCCAGCCTGGTTGTTCATACTATTCCTGTAAAAGAAGGCAGTCGTCCTGTGCGTCAGAAAGTAAGGCGTATGCCTTTTGAACTGAGGGACAGGTTGTTTAAGGAGTTACAGAAGTTAAGAAAAGCTGGTTTAATCTTCCCTGTTCAACACACAGAATGGTGTTCACCAGTTGTTATCAGGAAGAAGAAAAACAACCAGATCCGATTATGTGTGGATTTTAGAGAGTTGAATAAGCAGACCGTTAAAGATTACTACATGTTGCCATTTATTGACTAGATTTTGGATCAATTAGTGGATAGGGAAATATATTCGTTTATGGATTGCTTTGTAGGATATAACCAGATGGCAATTGCAGAAGAGGACAAGTTGAAAACAACTTTTATTGCTGTCTTTGGTACTTTTGTATACCATGTGATGGCCTTTGGTTTGTGCAATGCACTTGGATTGTGGCAATGAATAGCAGATAAGACCTTTCGTGACATCTCCCCAGACGAGCTGAAAGTATTTATTGATGACCTGGGGGCAGCGACTGTAAGGGAAAGGATGTTGGTTATCTTAAGGAAATGCTTTGAGCCCTGCAGACAATTTTGTATCGCTCTTAAAGTGTGTCTTTGGAGTGTCTTATGGGCTATTGCTAGGCCATGTGGTCAGTTCAGTGGGAATCGCAACAGACCCTGAAAAGATCAAGGTTATAGTTGCTATGAGTCCACCACGCACTCCGAAAGAGGTTCATATCTTTCTGTCATCAATAGGATACTATTGGAGGTTTATAAATGCCTTGGCAGAAAGAACGTTGCCATTAACAAACTTATTATCCTTTAATTGTCTATTTGAATGGAGCGACCCTTGTAAGGTAGCTTTCGAGGATGTGAAATAGGAGCTAGTAAAAGCACCCGTTTCAAAAGCACCTAAAAGAGGTGAGGTGTTCTATATATTTCAGCAGCCACCATGCATAGTATCAGCTGCTGTTTAGCCCAAATCTGGGAGGAAAAGTGGTATCATCCGATAGCTTTTGCTAGTCGAAAATTGGGCAGTTCGGAGATCAATTATACCTACATGGAGAAGTTGTGTCTTGCGATGGTCTTTGGGACTAAGAAATTCAAGCACTACATCCTCTATGAAAAGGTAGTGTTCTATAAGAAGGCGGAAGGGCTTAGATTGCTTATGAACAAGCTAAAACTGCTTGATCATTTGGCAAAGTGGTTAATCACTTTGCAAGAGTTTGATTATGAGATTAAGAGTAAGCCACCGAGGCTGCAGGGTATTGTAGAATGCCTTGTGGATTTCGGGGAGCCAAAAGAGATCTTAGCTGAAGGAAGTGATATTGAGGAAATGTTTAAAATTGATACAGCTTCTATCCCATCTTGGTATACTACTATTACGCATTATCTATCAACAGGGGAGACTAGAGCTGGTTTATCAAAGTCTGAAAAGAGGAAAATCAAACAATAGGCTTTGAAGTTTTCCTTGATCGCAGGGATGCTATATCGGCAAGGTGTTGATGATATCTATCACCGATGTGTGATGCCTGACGAGGTTCCTTTCATCTTGGAGGAGTGTCATGACTCTGCATGTGGGGGGGTACTTTGCGGGACGGTTGACGGCGCAGAAAGCTTTATGAGCTGGATATTGGTGGCCGTCCATCTTTCAAGATTCTTTTGAGTATGTTAAGAGATGTGATACCTGTCAAAGACATGACAGTAGAGAGAATAGGAAATGCCCACTCACGCCTATCATGGCTATCCTTTCATTTGAGAAGTGGGGCATTGATTTTGTGAGTTCTATTACCCTGTCGTCTACTACCCAGAAGAGATACATTATAGTAGCAATTGATTATTTCACAAAATGGTCAGAAGCACGGGCGACGAGGCATGACAATGCAAAAGAGACTGCAAGTTTCCTTTTAGAGCAGATTATCTGCCATTTCGATCCCCTGAAAGAATTAGTGTCCGACCGTGGAACCCATTTTTTGAATAAAGTGATTAAAAGCTTGACTGAAGCTTGGCAAATCAAGCATAATAAAACGACCCCTTATAATCCGCAAGAAAATGGGCAAGTTGAAAGTACTAATAAACAACTTGCGGGGATCCTGTCTAAAATAGTCTCTGAGAAGAAACGAGACTAGGACAGGAAGTTGTATGTGGCAGTATGGGCGTATAATACAACGTTCAAGCGAGCTACCGGCCATACTTCATTTAAATTGGTTTATGGGGAAGAGTGTGTGTTACCCCTTGAAATCGAGTTGCCAACCATACGGTTTGCAATTAACCACTCTTTGGGGGATGGGGATTCTCTTATTGAACGTTTCACGACCCTAGCCCACCTGGATGAGCTGAAATTGCAGAGCTTATAACACCAGGAGGTAGCTAAACGTCGGATGAAGCAGTTGCATGACCTTAGAGTGAAGAAATATACCTTTAAAAAGTGGCAATTAGTCCTATATTATGATGTGTGTAGGGAGCTGTTTCCAAGGAAGCTAGAACCTAAATGGGATGGGCCCTACAAGATTGTTAGGTTGGGGAAAAATAGGTCTATGGCTCTATTAGCTGATCTGCAACAAGGAGTAGAGTTTAAAAATAAGGTTAATCTTAATAAGATTAAACCTTATTATTTCTAAGTATGCTAATACAGACAACGCATTGCAGGTCCATGCTAGGGATGATTTGAGACCTGCAAAAGAGCTTAAAGCTGGTTGATGGGACAGTTAATTCCTTATTTGGAGCACCCATATTTGGAGCAGAGATACCATCAGGGGAAACTTATCTGGTGGAGCAAAGGATACAAAGTGATTGAGCAAGAAGACGGAACCTTTGTGTGGGAGATCAAAGTCTTCTGCCATCATTGCTTACGACTGTTGACAAGCATCCCTATTGAGTTCAATGAAAAAGGTGGGATGGAGCCATCAGTTCACCCTCTAAACATGCTAAACTTTGATTACCATAATTACAAATAGAGGAGTTCGTGATGGCAGGCTGTGTAAACCCATTGTGGACGTACACATTATATTTTGATGGAGCGTCCAAGGGCCCTAATAAAAAAGGGAGTGTGGAAGTAGTAATCCGAGATCCCCGACGTAGAGTTACGATGAAGTTAGCTGCTTATCTCGAGGTAGGATTCACTAACAATATGGCGGAGTATAAAGCCTTGATTATGGGACTGCATATTGCCAAACAAGGTGGTATTCGTCGGTTGTTGTAAAAGGGGATTTCCAGTTGATCCTGAATCAGCTAGATGGGACGTACACAATGCGGAATCCCATTCTTTGTATGTATCATCGAACTGCCATGACCCTACTTGAGGAGTTCGAGAGAGTGTCTTTTCAGCTGATTCCACATTATTGGAATCAGTTTGCGGATTCATTGGAAAATCTTGCTTATGAAAAAGACATTTTCTTCAATTGTGGTCCTAGTTTGGATATTGTGATCAATGATGAAACAGGACCCGGTTGCTTGTGGGGAATGTTACCAGAGTATGCAATATATGGCAGACGATGGTTGATATGGGTGATGCAAAGAGTAGCCGAGAACAATCTACCGTTATTATCCTGGACCCATAGGTTGATTATACAACATATTATGCGTACGCCTCTTGCTATATATGCAAGAGGGATGGGTCATAACCTTATGCATTTAGTTTAGGGCTGCGAGTCCTGTGTTTTCCTCCTTCGAAAGGAGCTTATTATTGTATATCTGTATTATTTCAAGGAAGGATGTGTAGGTACTCTTTTGTTTGATCTCGTTAGGCCAAGATGGCCGATCAAGTTTTGTAGTGAAGTGCTTTATTTCATTAGGCCAAGAGGGCCAGTTTTCTGTTTAGTACAAGTGCGGTTAATGGTTTCTTGTTTTAGTTTTGTGCTAGACAGGTTTGAAGAAGAGCTTCGAAGGAGCCTTTTGTTGCGTGGAAGCTTCTCGTGGCCCTATCCAGGTGATATCTCTCCTTTATGAGTACTGTGGTTTTTATGCTATATGTGTTTGTGTACTTGTTAAGGGGTTTTTCTTTTCTTGTGGGGGACCGGAGTCCAAGGCATGAAGTCCCGGGGTTTAGGTTCAGTATGTTTGAGGGAGGTCTGAGTAGTTGTTGCCTCCTGTAAAGATATTGTCAAGCATCGAAAGATCTATTTTAGATAGTAGTCCTGATGACCCTGTTCTGCTAGCCTGCTAGGCATCCATTCTAAGAGTTCTTGTTAGTGGTGAGGCAATTAGAGAAGCCTGCCAGAAGAAAAATAATGATGATAGGGAAAATAAAACCCTGAATATCTTAAAGAAAATAAATATATACAAAGGTGTGTAAAAAGGGGTTCTAACTCCTTATAAAAATAGAAAAGAAAAGAAAAAAAAAATATAAGTAGTTGATCATCGCCTTGCGAAGGCCTGGTAGGTTCCTGGGGACGAGTCAGACCCCGGGCCGATGCCTTGTCTTCCTAGGGGTGGCTTCTTGCTAGAAAAGAAGAAAGTCAGGAAGGTTGGAGCAAAAATAAAAGTGAGCGTCAGAAAAGGATTAAGTGTCGCCTTACGAGGGCTTGGTAGGTTCTTGGGTATCGAGACAGGACCTGAGGCCGAGCCCTGTTCTCCTTGGGTCACTACGCTTAGCTCCCTCCTTTTTACATGCCCAAGTATGGAAGAATAAAAACCCTAAAAGAAGAAATGTGCTAAAAGAAAATACTTCTTGATCAGGCTATAGGAGTCCTGCCTAGTAGGAGCTCCTAGTTGTGTTATTCTTAGTTAGGTAGGTAGTTCAGACTACCACTTAGGGCAACCTCTTTGATAGTTCTTTTTAGTTTGACCATGTTGGAGCAGTTGGTTAATGACTAGCATCGAAACTTTTATCAGATTATGCTAGGCCTACTCCTTGTGGATGTCATGCCTTGGTTTTGTCAGGGGGTAGGTTGAGCATTGTGCTGGGTTTAGTATGTATCTATTTTGTATCAGCTTGATGCTTCCTTTGGTTGTTTTGTGCAGATCTACTGTGGGATTCGACGGGCTAAGTCACCCTATCCCGTGGTCGCCAATGAGAGCGGAGTTTTGATGCCGAGAAGTGCTTAAAAATAGCTAAAAATTAAGAATATCAAGGGAAACATATTCAACGTCGAAGGCGGTGGCTCCAGCACGAATTTAAGCGTCAAGTGCTTTAAAGGTGCCTGAGCGACACTTGTTGATTTTTGATAATTTTTCAGACTACTCTGCGGGATGTTAGGAGTTTCTGCTAAATGTGGGATGACAAGCCGAACGCCCAGGATTTTTTAGAGCTCGAATCGGAGCCAGGACGGGGAAATGGCCAACAAATGGTCAAGATATGAAAAGGTGGACACTTGGGAGGCCAAAATTGGGCATGCCTTTTGAGTTTGGACCCCCCCATAAAATTTTATGCACCTTTTGATGAAAAAATGTGGTGAGAGAATGTGGAGGCATGGGGTGATGAAGAACGGCTGATTTTTGCGCCTCCTCTCTCCACATCATGATTTTCTAGCTGTGAAGAAGCTATGGAATGGACAATAGGGGGCAACTTCTCTCTATGGGCCGATCTTCTCGCCTGTCTTCGCTCGTCCAATGGTTGCCTGAATGAAGAGAGCCAATTCTAGTCTTTCTCTCTCCTCCCTCTCTCTCCCTTAAGGGGCTGTTCGTGTGTGGATGAAGACAATGAAGAATGATGGAGGAAAGCTTGTCCAGATGAGATCGGATTGATTCCGGATGGATGGAGACATGAAGAGTGTTGTTCTTGAAGATGCTGAGCATTAAATGCATGCTGGAAATCAGTCCTATAATTAAGACCATGAAACCGAGACCTGAAAATAAGCGGTAATGCTATTTTTATGAAGAAAAATGATCTTTTTATGCTATTTGCTTTATGAAATCTTGTTCATATGGGATGAAAGTTCTTTATGACATTGTTTGCCATGAGTTTCAACTGTTTGCAACTTGAAAACCAGAAAATATAAGGCTACACGGTCGGAATTAATGTCAAAATGCATGAAAAACACGCGTTTAAAGGGTAAAATTGGAGTTTTTGCTACATAAATGAGAAATATGATATGTCACACCAACTAAATCTGAGTTTTTGCTGTCAATGAACCTAAGGGTCACAGCCCATAATCAAATCTCATTTTCAGTCATTATGTATTAAAGAAAAATAGGAAAAAATACCTAAAAATGAGAAAAATAGGTTTAAAATTAGGGAAAAATAGAAAACAGACTGAGGAAAATTAGGGAAAATTATATCTATGTTTGTGCAATGTATAACGATGGGAAAGCACAAGGTTGGCCTCGGTTTGTCCCCGTTTCTATGTTTTGTGCGTATTTATCGTTCTTTTAAAATGGAGAAATACATAGAAACCCTATCTAACTGATCAATGATATAAAATGCTAAGAGTTGGATGAAGAGGGGCTAAAAAATTGAGATAAAGAAAAGATTTGATTTATGCATTACACTTGGCAAATAGGAAATGGTCTGAATAAAGGGGATGGTAGCATGAGCATATGGCTCGGTGCCTCCTTTCAACGCAGCACACGTTAGTGAAATTCATGGAAAGAATGTCTTATGCACTATGAACGATGATGATCTTTCCTTTTTCTGAGCACATAGTCATACACGATTTGCATTAAGCATAATAATTAAAAGGTATCAGAAAAACCTCCTGGATGCATGGCACCTGTCTTCCTTAGATTGTGACCAATGATGAGCATGAGAGGACGTCCCAAGCTGTAAGTTAGTTGTTGAGTCCTAAGGGGAAAGTGTAGTGAGGAATTGTACATCCTGGAACGTAAAATATTGGTACCTTGAGAGGAGTTTGTGCTCATTTGTGTTATATGTTTAGCAGCACATCAAAGGGCCAATCCCTGCGATGTAGGAGAGTTGCAGTGGGGCTCCGACTATTAGTCGGTGGAGTGCCTCCATATGTGTGTGATCGTGGCATTACCAATGTATAAGGGTTCTCCCTTTGAGGAGTTTAAGGACAATGTTGGACTATAAACTATAAACGCAGGGATTAAGCTTTAGGGCAGTTTGTCCTTCAGCATTAGATTGACACTCCTGGTCCGCGAGGCCGTGAGGGTGTTTGTGTGTCATGAGCATGAGGTCCGGCTAGTGCTATAGCCAGTGTCGGCCCATTTCAGGTCCCATCATACTCACAAAGCTCTTTATTTATTCCTTCCTTCTCTTGTTGTCCTTCCTATGTTCGACCACTCAGGAGCCTTCAATCACAGAAAAGATGACATTGGAAGCCCGTTCTTGGCGATCAAGAGGATATGAAGCTAGGAGAATTGTTCAAGCATGGATAAAGAAGGCAAGCGGCCTTATGAGCACTTCACTACACCATCCAACGTGAGGGACCGTATGAACGAGGGGACTTCACCACACGGGTGGCCTCCACAGCACGCTCCCATGCCTCATCCATGGAACCTTGCTCTGAGACTATCTATTTTCTTCTAATCTCTTGCTTTTATGCCATCATAAATAAAATTGTAACAACACTCACCAAGAGATCTCCTCTTATTCTTTGTTTTGCAATAATCAATCCTCCTCTTTGTAGCCGAAGTCATCCCATTTTGGTGTTGTAGATCTCAAGGCTAGCCCAGTCCCCCCTGCAACAAAACTAAGAATGACCCAGCACTCAAACAAGCATAAAACTTGGGTACCGAGTAGGAAAGTATATGCTTAGAGCTTTGCTCCTCACCATGAAACCTGCAAACACACCTCTCTTACCATGAATACACACACACAAAAGACCCAAGAAACACCCTCAGCAATCAAGAAACAAGATTAGGAGACTCTTCTTTCAAGCTCACACACTAAGAATCCATAATTGCAGCACAAGTATGAGAGAGAATAGAGGATGGACAAAGAGAGTTTGGAAAAGAGGAAAGAGGGAAGTTAAAGAGACACCACAATCTACTATTGTCGCAATGCATAGGGTTGAAGGTCCCCATAGGGGTTTGGCAAGAAAATTGGACAAGGTAGATTGAGATATGTTTTCAAGAGATAAGTAGATTTTAGTGAATGTTTAAAGGTTCAAGAATTGCTTCATGGTCAATCACAGGGGTTTGAGAGAGAAGAATGTATGAGGATTCAACAGCTTAGACTCCGGAGATGGTAGAGATAAGAGAAGGGTTGAAGGTTTCAAGCCAAGTCCTTGAAGATAGAGCTTCCAACTGCATGTTCTTAGCAAAGATCACAAGAGCATTGCCTCATAAGTTCTAACTCAATTCAAGCTTGTTTTCTTGATTGTAAGAGTAATCACAAATTATGAAGTCAAGTACAATATGCTATCATGTATCATAAACAACTCTGCATCTCAGCATGAATCAACTTTGCATGGTTACATTCAATGTAGACTGTAAGGGACAAAAGCTTATGAGTCAATTACAAGGCTTGTAGGGCAAAGAGACTTGCTTCAAGATAGAGATCATGATAAGGATAAGTTACCACATCCAAGAAATAAAGAGAAAAAGCTTCTCTTAATTCAACTCAAAGCATCTATGAATGATCTACATGTTGGGGGTAAAGGCGCCTCCGCCTAGCCGCCCGTGTATTACTACACTCACAGTACCTGCCATTGCACACTGCAGGTGGTGGGCACCCATCACAATCACTTATTCTTTATTCTTTTAGTGATAGTTTGAATAAAGGAAGGCCCAGCCACACATTGTGGTTGTTGGAGTTCCCACTTTTTGAGTCTCTCTCTCTTGGCTCTTGCTCTCCATCCACCATAGCTCTCAATGCCAAGCTTCTTCCTCCTGGGTACCACTTCCCTTTCAACTGGTATCAGAGCAAAGGAATTGGAGCTTGCTCGGCCATCTCTTTAGCCTGGATTTGAAGAGCTTGAACCCAAGCTTCAATGGCAGCCATGACACCTTCATTTGCAGATATGTTTTGATCTCCCGCCTCCTCCCGGAGCTTCCAAACCTTCATCACCTTCCTTTAGGGCTGCATTGGAGCCTCCTCGACATTGCCAAGTGCCCCCGAGGACTATTGAAAGCCCTCTAGCCCCTAGGAACAGGCATCACAAATTTTGGTGCATTTTTAGGGGGATGGGCTGACTTGCTCCTGGCATTTCCTTGCTCTTCCTCGGCTTCCTGGCACTCTTAGCAACCTTCCCAATCATTGTTGGACTCCCCGACATTAGTGCTTGGCTCCCGGTGATCGATTTGAGTGCTTCCCCCTTTAGCCCTTGCTGTGTACACAATCCCAGAACTGTCAAAACAAGGTAGCACTTGACATTTTCTGTTTGATGCTTCTTGGCATTGCTCGTTTGATGCCTATTGATGCCCGATGATGCTTGGATGTTATGGGATGCTATGTCTATGCTTTGGGACTGATTTGGAGTAAATTTGAGCACTTTTTGAGCTTCATTTAATAGTAATTTGCTTGCTGTAATACAGTGGGCTGAAGCTTATTTACTTGGTGTATGCATTGGTTCATGGATACGGGGTGCTTACTGGAGGTTTGAATGATCATACCGATGTATTTAGAGGTTGTCAAATGCTTCTTCTTGGTTCTGGAATGCTTTTAAGCTTGGATTAGGCTTTGAATTGGTCGTTCTTCACTGGCATTTGGCTTCAATTGGCAAGCTTTAGACCGGTCTATGCCCATTGTCACTGTTTGACATTTAGGCTTCTTGCATTTATGCTTTGGTTAGATATGGATGCCACTTGGTTTGCCCATGCTTGATAGTTACTTGGAGCTTCATCCTCAGATGTATTTGAGAATTTTGGACCTACCGGGCATTACATTTGGTTGTCAGTTACATGCTCTTTGAACGCTTTCAGGCTTATGCTTTACAGGTCTAAGATAGCTTGGGCTTTATGCTCCAGATGTACCCTACTGGGATTTGGCATGTCTGATGCTATGTATTCGATGTATTCGAGTGTTGCTTGCTCTTTTTGCATCTGACTTTACTTCCAATGGGAGCCTCTTGGTATATTTGGATGTACACGGAGTCTTATTTACACTTGAGCTTGAGCTTGTGGGATAGTTATATGCATTTGCTCTCTTAGGAGCTTTATATCTGTAGTTAGTCTGTAGTGGGCTGATTTGATACTCCTATTGGGACATGCACCTATTTCTATCACATGTTTATCAGTTTTGTATGCATCTTGGATGGTTATGAATTGAGCTTCTTGCTCTATCAGTTGGATAGAAGTTGATGAGCTATGCAAGTCTACCATTATTTTGTTACTCTCATAAGAGGTCCATCATAATGTTGTTGAAGATGAGAATCAGAGTACATGGAATTTATGGGAGAAGATTCAAGAGCTCTATGCGCAACAGAGTCATGCGTCATAGATGTATTGGCTGAAGCAGTTAATGAATCTTTGTATGAAGGAGGGGACCTCCCTTTCATCTCATTTCAGTCAGTTTCATGCTATCATGAAGAGTCTGTTGTCACAGGGTATTGAGTTCAAAGACAACTTGCACACATTGTTTCTGCTTGGCACCTTGCCTGAATCATGGGATGTCTTCCGTATTGCCATATGCACGAACGTGCTTGATGGACTGAAAATCAAAGATGTTGAGAGTGCTTTATTGACTAAGGAAATCAACAGGAGAAACAATGATGCTTCCCACTCTTCACATGCATTGACCGTTAGAGGTGGCAAACATGGCAGGCATGATAATGATCATAAGGGCAGGGACTCTCAGAAGTCCAGGTCCAAGTCACGTGTTCACAGTAAGTCTCGTGGACGGAAGTTTGATCTTACTTGTCATTATATTGGGAAAACATTACATATTAGGCCGCAGTGCCATAAGATACGCAATGAGAAGTGCAAGGAAAAGGGAAAAGAGAAAGTGCAGGAAAAATCTTCTGAGCGCAGTATTGTACCGGCAAAGTCCAATGTGAAGATAAAAGAGGTGAATGTCATGCAGACCACTGATTCAGATGATGATTACATACTTGCAGCTTCTTCATGCAATGCCTTATAGGCTTCTGAGATACATTCTATGTATGTGCAATGTTGGCTCTTGGATTCGGGTACATCATTTCATGTGACACCCTATAGAGATTGGTTTCATACATATTGTACCATCTTTGGTTTTGTGCGTCTTGGTGATGACATGTCTCTTGACATTGTGGGCATTGAAGATGTTAGGCTGCAGTTTCCTTTTGGCAATTCTTTTGTTTTGCATGATGTATGCCATGTACCTGCATTGACTCGCAGCCTTATGTCAGTTGGACAGCTTGATGATGCACGGTATTTTGTGTCTTTTGGAGACTCTGCATGGAAGATTACTCGTGGCACGCTCGTTCTTACAAGAGGTGCCAAGTCTGGCGGCCTCTATCCCTTACTTGTATTTAGAGCTAAATTGGATCATTTTTTGTCTGTGTGTTCTATCCCCCATGTATCCCTTTGGTATGCTTGTTTGGGGCATATGTCTCTTAAAGGAATGAAAATGCTCCATGCTTTGCAGTATCTTCCACCTTTTGACTCTTCGCATTTTTATTCTTGTGATCATTGTTTGTATGGCATGTATATTAGAAATATGCATAAAAAGTCTGGTAAGAAACACATGGGTGAACCCTTGGCTCTTGTGCACTCAAATGTATATGGGCCCATGCCCTGTCAGTCACTCAGTGGGGCGAAATACTTTGTTACTTTCATAGATGATTATTTAGTAAGGTTTGGGCTTATCCCATAAAGAGAAAATCCAATGTCTTAGACACATTTCAGCATTGGCTTGCAGTGGTAGAGAACCAGTCTGGGAATAGGCTGAAATGCTTAAGGTCAGATAATAGGGGTGAGTATGTATCATGTGCTTTTGAGCAGTTTTGTGATGAGTGGGATATTAAGTGTCAATTGATTGCCCCTTACACCCCTCCCCAGAATGGTATGACTGAACGCATGAATAGGACCATTCAGGAAAGGGTCTGTAGCATGCTTAGCTAAGCTGGCTTACAACAACACTTTTGGGATGAGGCAATTACTACTGCAATGTATCTCATTAACAAGTCACCTAGAAGTGGCATTGACTTTCAAGTTGCAGAGGAGGTATGGGCAGGCAAGCCCCCCTGTTATGATCATTTGTGTGTCTTTGGATGTGAGGCATTCTGCCGTGTGCCCAAGGACAAACGCAATAAGCTGGATCCTAAAAGTGTCAAATGCATTTTCATTGGCTACGGAGATGTAGGAGAGATGGGTTACCATCTATGGGATCCGTAGGCGCGGAAAGTGATCCACAGCCATGATGCCATCTTTCATGAGGACAAACTGTATATGCAACCTGAGAAAGTGATTGAGGTATGTAGAGTTCTCTTTCAAGGGGAGCCCCATGCTCCCGTTCAGCCCACTCCACGGCCAACTAGACAACATGCAGCATCACCTTATGCTCATGGCCCAGATGTTAGACATGCTGATGTTAGACAAGATGTTGGCTAGGTCGTAGAGCCTAGGTTGAGGCGTTATACTAGAGATAGATGACCTCCTGACTGTTTTGCGCCCACTATGGATTATGTACTGGTTATAGATGCAGGAGAGCCTCTCACTTATGATGAGGCTATGCACGTGGGTGATTGTCACTCTTGGCAGAGGGCTATGCAATCTGAGCTTGACTCATTGCATAAGAATTAGACTTGGGATTTGGTTTCCTTGTCGCAGGGTTAGAAGGCTTTGCCACGCAAGTGGGTGTACAAGTTGAAAAGTACCCTTGGATACCCCAAGCCAGCATACAAAGGCTCAATTGGTTGCTAAGGGTTTTAAGTAGGAGCATGGTGTTGAATTTGATGAAGTCTTTTCTCCTATGGTCAAGATGACCAACCTACATTTAGTCTTGGCCTTGGTTGCATAGCTTGACCTGGACTTGTACCAGATGGATGTCAAGACGGCTTTTTTACATGGGGACTTGCATGATAAGATTTACATGGAGAAACCTAAGGGCTTTGCAGACCCTGGTAGGGAACACCTAGTGTACAAGCTAAAGAAGAGTTTATATGGCTTGAAGCAGGTACCTAGGGAATTGTACCATAAGTTTGATGCATTCATGCAATCACAGGGCTACAGCCGCAATGCTATGGATCCTTGCTTGTACACAAAGAAAGCCCATGATGGTTCTTTACTGATTTTGGTACTCTATGTGGATGACATGCTTTTAGCAGGGACAACTCATAAGGAGCTAGATGCTCTTAAGACTCAGCTCAAGAAGAGCTTTAAGATGAAAGATTTGGGACATGCCTCTCATATACTTGGTATGTGCATTACGTGCGATAGATCTCAGGGACTCCTTTATTTGTCATAAAGGGAGTACATTTATAAAGTCCTTGAGCAATTTTGCATGCAGGACGTTAAGCCTATTGGCTATCCATTACCTTCTCATGTGAAGGTTTCACAAGCCGATTGTTCGCAGACAGATGAGCAGAGGGATGAGATGGCCAAGATTCCCTATGCATCAGCCGTGGGCAGTCTTATGTATGCCATGATAGCCACCCGTCTAGATATTGCTTTTGCAGTTGGGGTTGTGGCACGTTATATGGCTACATCTGGAAAGAAACATTGGGATGCCGTGAAGGATATCATGAGGTACTTGAAGGGCATAACAGATATGTGTCTTTGTTATGGCAGCCATGATATAGAAGTCATGGGGTACATTGACTCTGATTATGTAGGACATGTAGATAGTAGGAAGTCCACTTCTGGCTATGTGTTCACTTATGGTGGAGGGGCTATCTCTTGGATGTCTAGGGCGCAGAAGTGTACGGCCCTTTCTACTACAAAGGCCAAGAATATTGCAGCCATAGAGGCTTGCAAGGAGGCTATCTAGTTAGACTATTTAATTGCAGACCTTGGTACGACAGATGCTATGCCTACACTGCATTTGGATTCTATGAGTGCCATTCAGTTGGCTAAGAATCCGGTCTTCCATGCAAAGATGAAACATATTGAGGTGAGGTATCACTTCATTTGTGAGGTCATTGAGGATAGGTTTGTTGACCTTGTCAAGATTTTGACTGAGCAGAATCCTGTAGACTTGCTCACGAAGAGCCTCACTATCGAGCGCTTTGCCTTCCTCAGGAGATTGATGGGCATTGGATGAGATTACATCTTTTTTCTTATCCTATTATACATGTGTACATGTTGTACTACCTTTTCTTTTTTCTCTCTCAGTGGGGCAAATTTGTCTTTAAGTGGGAGGTTGTTGGGGGTAAATGCACCTCCGCCTAGCCGCCCGTGTATTACTACATTGATAATATCTGCCACTGCACATTGCAGGTGGCGGGCGCCTGTCACAGTCGCTTATTCTTTATTCTTTTAGTGACAATTTGAATAAAGGAAGGCTCGGCCACACATTGTGGTTGTTGGAGTTCCCCCTTTTTGAGTCTCTCTCTCTTGGCTCTTTCTCTCCATCCGCCATAGCTCTCATCGCCAAGCTTCTTCCTCATGGGTTCCACTTCCCTTTCACTACAAACATTGCCCTGCCATAGGGGCACATAATACTTGAATATTTTGTCAAGATATATTGACAAGATATCTTTTGTAAAGCAAGAAATGAATTAAAAGAACACTGATGTGGCTAATTCTTTGAATATTACTGAAGATTTCAGCCCCAAATCAGCCCAAATATCTTTCGGAATTCACCTTTGATGATAGCATAAACTTTCCTTGACACGGAGTGCATAGATGATCCAAATACAAGTGACTATCACACCATATGAAGCCATAGAAAAGATAAAAAGACATGATGTCCACAAAATCCCTGTGTGGGATGCCTATTTCGGCCCATATACATAGCATCTACCTTCCAAGAAGACACTTTGATGAAGTACAAAAGCAACCCCTACATTCAAGAACATGTAACAAGCAATAGATAGCTTGCAATAAGCTTGTAGAAGTAGGAGAGAAGAAGAGAATCTTGTTGCCCTCTATTCTTTGTTTGGGCTACCTATTTCAGCCCACTTTCATCACATAATCAAGACAAGAAGGTTTCTTGATATTCCTCTCTTCAAGCTTCTAGAATGGTAGCTTGTAGTTAGCTTCCAAGATCAAGA